>NW_028245946.1:0-600000 GCF_964263255.1 Lissotriton vulgaris
GAATTCTGGAGGCCTGTATCACTGTATATGTAAGGAAGAAGGGGTATCCCCGACTAGAGTTCCTAATTCGGGATGGGTATGGTATTTGAAAAGAAATAATTAGGAACTAATATTTAGACAAAGGACATAAGCGGACTAGTGACAGCACAAACTGTGATTATACAAAATGCATGGTACAAAATTATTTTATTAAATATTCATTATGGTAAAAAAACATTGTTGTTTAAGTATACATGATAATTGTGTGCATGCCTCCATTATATATGTGACTTTATCTACATATACAGACATATATTGTTAAATCTTAGACATATTTCATGATTGATAAAGCGGAGGTTTGTTTTGGCACATATGTACATTAAAACATGGCTAAGTATGTCTTCTACGCGCGTTTCGGCTGAGGGCCTTCGTCAGGGAGCCATTTAGGTATCCAAGTGGACCTGAACGTGTGATAGGTGTTGGTTCTCACACGGTTGTGATCAGAAATGGATAGTCTGTCTAGAAGACTTGAGCGGTTTAATGTGTTTTATCTATCTGTTTCCGGTTTTCTATTTTCACATATCTTGCTATTTAAGAGTGAGCTTCCAGTATTAAGCTGTGGGGTACCTCCTATTTGATGAGAGGCTACGTGCTGCTGATGCCCAGTAGGTGATGTGTTGATAACCTGTATATTGGGGTTAATGGTTCTCAAGATGGGAGTCTGTTGATGGTTCTGGTAGCATTGGCAGTCTTAGCTTCGCGCCAATTGCATTTACATTGGGGGTCTGTAGGCTTCTGGGCGTTAACACGCAGGTGCCCTCATGTTGATGGCAGTGCGGAGGCGCTTGGAGTCACTGATGTTTTTCTCGTGCTCGCCTTCCGATTGGGGGGTCCTGTCGGCGTCTATACGGATAGCGCCAAGGTTGGCCTGTATCACTGTAAACAGTGCTTCCTACATCTGGGATTTACCGAATCGGTAAAATTACCGATTCTGTATTTTACAGAATCGGTAAATTTACCGATTCTGTAAAATATTTGCCCCTACATCTCAATCACCAAATACCGGTCGGTAACGGCCGAATTCGGCCGTTACCGACATGTATTTGGTGACCTACATCGGGCACTTGGTAACATTCAAAATCGAAATAAAAAATAAACGTAATAATGTAAATATCTGTACATTTATTTTCCAACATAAATAAATATATTTAAAAGTTTTAATTCAATGTTTTTTAATTGTAAAGTAATTGCAAGTATTCTTTTTAAATATTGGACATTATATTGTCATCGTAAATAAATTACTGGGAAAAAATGCAAAATGTTTTATTTACATTTATTTTCAACATTTTAAACATATTGTTTGATTTAATTATGAAGATCTAATAAATATATTTTATTTCTGATGTATAAATGTAATTTTGTTGTATTTTTATATGTTATAAGTTTATTTATGAAACATTTACTAAACAAAAATTTGGATAGTGAGATTTGTAATTGTTTTTTATGGGAATAAGTTCTGATTTTTGGAATATATATTTTAAAATGTATTTATTGTAATGTGTGTATATATATATATATATATATATATATATATATATATATATATATATATATATATATATATATATATATATATATATATCTATATATATACATATATATATATCTAGATATATATATATATATATATATCTATATATATATATATATATATATATATATATATATATATATATATATAGATATATATATATATATCTAGATATATATATCTATCTATATATATCTATATATATATATAGATATATATATATATATATCTATATATATATATAGATATATATATATATCTATATATATATATAGATATATATATATATCTATATATATATATATATATATATAGATATATATATATCAAACACAAGAGTTGCCCCCACGGGGAAGCCACAAAAAGGTAGGTATTCTTTTCGTTTTATTTTAGGAAGTTTCAGCACAGCTGGAATGACAAGTTTTCCAAATCGCCGACGCGTTTCGTGCTTCCAAGCACTTTTTCATAGGCAAGTCTTTATTCAAACAGCGCAAAGCAGTGTGTGCACTTTTTATTTCAAGTTCTGATTCCCGCCCCAGTGGGTGTCGCCTCCTCGCAGAGCCTCATGGTCTCAGTAGTGCACATTAGTCATCCTCTAGTGAGTTGCAGATTGCGTTGTCACCATTGTAGACTGATAAAGCCCAAGTGGGTATGCAAAGTGTCCCACTCACACTGCGCTGTTTTTAAACACCTTCCAAAACGACCTCCTTTCCCAACGCGGTGATTATCTGTAAATGACACCACAGGACCGCTTTCATGCAGCAGGGCTTCTCCACGACCGGACCAGCCGTCAAAATTCATCAAGCACAAGAGTTGCCCCCTCGGAGAAGCCACACAAACATAGGTATTCTTTTCATTTTATTTTCGGAAGTTACTGCCTAGCTGGTATGACACTCTGCATTAAAAAAAAATCCAAATCACGACGCGTTTCGTGCTTCCAAGCACTTTTTCATAGGCAAGTCTTTATTTAAACAGCGCAAAGCAGTGTGTGCACTTTTTATTTCAAGTTCTGATTTCCGCCCCAGTGTGTTTGATATATATATATATATATATATATATTACCTACTGGCGGTCGCCAGTAGGTAGTTATAGTTAGGACCTAGTTTCCATAGGAAATCCTCAACATTCTATTTGGAATAACTTTGGCCCTGGTGGATGAGTCTTTGCGAATTTCTCAAAGAAGATGGCTCGGTCCGCTGCGCTCCTTCCCTGAAAGTTTGGGGGGATTGGTCAAGTGGGGGCTGAGATATAAGGGGGGTCCCAAAACGTGTTTTCTCCATGTTATTTTCCATAGGACCTTTAGACTCGGCTACAGGTCGAACGGCTGAATGGATTTATAAGAAATTTGCCAAAACTGTAGAGTCTTGTTCGCAGATTACGCTTTTTTTGGAATGGTGTAAATCCGTTCAGTAGTTGTTGAGAAAATTAAAGTTAAAGTCAATTATATATCTACAGGCGCGCACACGTGCGCGCACCCAAGCGGCTGCGCGTGAGCTGAATTTTTTTTTGCTGCGTGACGTCTGTTAACGTTCGATTCGAAGGAAATCAGGAAGTTTTGTCCGCCATTTTGTCACTGTGAGTAAATATATTGTTCATTTCAAAGCGTTGAAACATGGAAAGGGGAGAAGGTAGAGATTGTCTTGCTGCGTAGGTTTTCTCGGGGTGTGCAGTAAGGCCCTTGAACGCGAAAAGATATATTTTTTTTCGGGAAAAAAATAACGGGGTACGCGCACCCGGTCTCGCACACCTATTCACAAGAGTGTGAAAATGGATATAAATCAGAAGTTTAAGTGCTTAGATATAAGGTGGCTCTGAAAAGAGCCCTTGTGTTAATTGAGTGTTTTCTGCATTTATAAGTAAGTACCGATGCAGAGCCTGATGTTGCAGAGGAAGATTCTGTTTCCCTCATTCGTGAAATGAACACCGTCTCTCCTATAGACGTCTTGCATGTGGTATCGCAAGTTGTTGTGGTAAATAGAACCCATGCTATAATCTCTGAGGAACGCAGAAACAGATTTATTTACATGTCTCCTTGCTTTCTCAAATTGTGCACAATGTTGATTGGACCAATTCCATTTCTGTCTTTGGCATATATTGGAATATACCAAGGCAGATCGAGGAAAAAGTGTCATCAATTGTCGAAAGGTGTCTTTTAGAAGCATTTCCAGACCTACCCCAGTGATTGTGCCTAGATCGTTCCCACCACAGTGCACAATTATAAGGTCTGGTTCTGGGAACGGCATAAAAGTTTTCACCAATGGAATCAATTGGTGACATTTCAATCCTCTTTTGGAAATCCATGTTATGTGTACATTTGGTAAGCTGAGGTTGCAAATTCGTCTGCTTACTGCATATTTTTCACTCCATTGAATATAACTGTGTCCTATTAGCCAGACCTTCATTTTCAAGGGATTTGTAGTCGTCCTCCGATCGGTTGTGGAAGTGGAATGGTAGTTAGAAGTTGAAATTCTAAATAAAGAAAAAGGAAGAGGCTGGGTGTGGTTTAAAAAATAAAAATGATTGGTTGATTGTAACAAGTGGAGATTGAACAGTACGTTCCATGTTAATGTTTATGTTAAACGAAAAGTACTATTGGGTGTGAAAAAACAAGATATGTAACAGAGCTGTGTATTGGCAGGAGTTTCTGGAGGGAAAATAGTGTTCTTAGTTTGTTGTAGAACGTTAAGACATGAACTTTTGACCTGTGCCTTCAGCAAGGTGCAGAATGAGGTGTAACCATGGAAACAGCCGGAGATGGCAGTTGGTGATGGGTTCACTCTTTGGTGCCTCTGCATCTGAGTCTGTTCTCTGATAGCTGGCGACAAACTGTTTGTTATTGTGGAGATGAAAGGGTGATAAGGAGAGAAATACGACAAAGCGTCTGGCCTGTAGAAGCGTGGGAGCAGTGATTAACTCTGAGTAAAGCGGAACTGTGTCGGTGCTTAGTAACAGTAAAAAAAAAATGTTAACAGTGGTATAACTGTCTTTACGGTGCGCGACCTACTAAGAAAGAGTTCACGGGCCGTAATTGGCTTGGAGGTTCTAGTATCAGTAAGTGAGCTCGAGAAAAGAAAACATTCAGGACTTTATTTATGAAGGCCTTGCGCCACCGGTGCGTTACTTTTTCCCATTTTAAAAAATGAGGCCCCGGCGGCGGAAGGTCTTTATAAATAAGGTCTTCAGTGTCTACAGTTAAGGTTATGTGGAACCCATGAATAGTTTTTCAAAATGAAATCATTTCAGTTGAGATTATGGATTAAAAGAGAAACCGTGAATATTTGAAATGTTTATTTAGAAATGTACTGTTTTAAAGGCAAATCATTATGTAATATGAGTACAGAAATTGCAAAAAACACAGTAATTGGTATTGTCAGTAGTACATGGAATACAAACGCTATAGTTGAAGAAAAATGAATATAGTTGGAAAAAAATATTGTACACTCTTATAAGGAAGTATATTATATTTTAATAAATGGAAGAAGGTCTCTGGCCTTTCAGTTTAGGAACGATATATGAAAATGCAAGTGGTTATACATCATTACTTTATGAATCAGCTGTCAAACAACACAAAATCATAATGTCCATTGTTAGTAAAGCAAATAGGTCTGTTCTTCAAAAGAAAATATGGAAAAGAATGTGAAGAATATAGAAAACCAAAAGGAAATGAGGACGTCAATGGCTTGTATAAGAGTTATTGAAGCATTGTTTAGGCAAAATAGGTAGATTCTGCTTGTAACAGGAAATCAGTTTTATCATTTGAAAGTATGTCAGCTATCCAATGGAAAAGAGTAAAGCAGTACTGATGATCTGTTATAATCGGAGCCTCTTTTACCATCAGAGGGCAGGTCGGTGGGTTTTCGATGTAGCTCGCTGTTAGGAAAGAGTTAACTGTCCATTGTGTAGGCAAAGTATGCAGCAAGTGCCTCTAACATGAAATCATTGTTATCATCTGAGAACATGTCAGCCATCCAATTGAGAAGATGAAAGGAGCATTCATGATCTGTCATTATTGGAGCGTCTTTTACCATCATAGGGCAGCTCGGTGGGTTTTCGATGTAGCTCTCTGTTAGGAAATCTTGCGCCGCTGCGAATATATTCCAATGACCCAGAACTCCTTGTATCGCTGCAAAGGCCATAAACCCTCCGTTGTAACAAAGCTGTTCATAATCAAGTAACGGATTCATGAAGTGATTGTAATTCGGTTCAGGAGGTACCAAATTGCAGAGACATAAATCCAGGGCCCACGTGAAATCAGAGCTAGGGCAATGAAATACAGGCTGCACACAGGTGAAATACGAATATCGAAATGATAATCGATATGAAGTATTCAAAGTTGAGAGTGGTAAGGTGCCGTAGTACAGAAGCATTCTCTGTCGAAATAGTTCTAAGTGGTCCGGCTCGTTTGTGAAGGCAGGAGGGACATCCATTTTGAATTTCCCAAGATGGTAAAGGAAACGGCGCAGCACCGCTGGTTGTATAGCAACTCCACAGAATTAGGTCGCCGGCTATGCAGTGGAGAGGAGCAGAATGACTTGATACATTTTCTAGGAGTCTAGTCACTTATATTTTGCTTAGTGGTTATCAAAAAAGTAGCTTTATTTGAACTGGAGGATGCGTTAAAAAATAAGGGAGTGATTTGAGGGAGTTGTAAAGCAAGGTCAATTTTTTTTACATCAATGATGTTTTCTGTGAATTTTAGCTTAGTGAAAGATATGTGTGTGAGCAGAAGCAACGTTCAGTTTTAAATGTGACAATGGCGGTCTTGTTCATGTCTTCCGATTCAAGGTCGGTATTCGCTGCCAAATATAAAGATCAAGAAACGCATTCGTGGGGTACATAGTCTGCATTCTTAAAGGAAAGCAAATGAAGGGTTATTTTTACCGCGTTAGCATTGTCGTTTAAAAAGTTATAGTGATTTCTATTATATGTTAAGAAAGTGTCACTGATGAAGACTGAAAATAAATCCTTATAAATGATAGGGACTGGTGTATTTTAGAAAAGGTGTGTAACATTACATGAATTGTGGAAAAAAAAATAATGTAATTGAAAGTGTATGGTTTGAAAATGAAAAGTAGAGGTTTATAGTTCACGTTTTGAAAGCAGTTGTAGAGGGTCAGATGAAAGTGTATGGTTTGAAAATGAAAAGTAGAGGTTTATAGTTCACGTTTTGAAAGCAGTTCTAGAGGGTCAGATGCATGATAGATTTATAAAAAATAGAACATGTTTGTAAATAGTATTATGGAAAAAATATGTGCCTTTATGTACTATTTACATTATCTGCCTGTTGCGTATTCTTTGAGTTTTAGTAATCCTGTGTCTTATAAGTTTTCTAGGGGCGGTTTGAGGTTCATGGTGGGTTTGGGCAGGGAGGGTAGGTTGGGGGTTTGTAATTGGGGGTCCGGGTGGGGTGGAGTGCGGAGTTTAGTGAAAAGTGAGGGGGGCGGGGAGTTACGGTGTTTGGTAATGGAGCAGAGTCAGAGGACGCCACATTTGTGTTATGGGGTGCCACGGAAATATGTATTTATTCTCAGAGGTTTATTATATTAAGGATATATATCAACATGGTGGCTCTTGTCGTTTTGTGGTTCTGTGCATGTTTATAATGCTGGCCCTGTGGTTTTTGTTTACGGACCTTATTACGACACACAGGGGAGCTACGTTGCACAGTTGGAGATCAGAGACTTAGGAAATAAAACTTTATAATTGTAAGGACTCTAAGCGATAGAAATCGCCCGTTGTCGGTGTAAAAAATATCACCGCTATTGGTGGTATTTTCTACGGTGTTAGTGCTCGAAGGAGAATAGTAACATATATGTGAAAGCAAATTGTGTAACAGGCTCAGCATTTCACATTATTGTGTGAAAACAAAAGTTGCTTTTACATAGCAATAAGTCTCTTATAATTAAGGGACGGAGTGTATATAGTGCTATTTAGTACTCTGCTTTGTGATTGATGTCGAATATTTCATAAGAGGAGGCTTTAAAAGTTTTTCGATAAACTAGTTTTCTAGGGAAGTGGGTGGAGTGTTCCGTGTAAATTGCAGAATAGAAACTAGTAAGAACCAATTGGAAGTGTTGTTTTAAAGTCACATGACTGCACATGCGTGTCTCGACGCCTGTACGCGATAGGTGGTTGCGCGCACCCGGTCGCGCACTATAAGAAAGCGGCGAGAAAATATCAGCTAATATGCTCTTGAAGCTTGTTTTGGTACAAAGAGTTATTTTTTTTTTTTTTATTTTTTTTTTGGAAACAAGTGTTATGATGCTTTTGATTTCTTAAACTTGCTACGACATTTTTCAGTATGTTATACTATCCAAATAAAGTGAAGAAATGTAACTTTTCTTGGAGCATTTATGACTCTCAATTTTGTGTTTAATTAGAGTAAAGCTTTGCTCTCCGTATACAAGAAGTTCTCCACAGTTCGTGCATTTCATGTGCACGTTCGCCAGATATGGTCTCAAGTCCATCTCAGCACTCGATGGAGATACAGGTCGTCCACCGGAAGATGTGCTGATTACTTTCGATGGTAATAGCGTGGCCTCCGTTTTTCTTGTCAAAGGTGGTCGCTCATTTCCTTCAGATTCGGAAGATGAATGCGGAACGGTAGCCATTGTACCGAAGTCTTCGGGAAGATGTTCGACGTTGTTCTCTCTTGAGAGTAGAAAAGAAAGTGATGGAAGTGGGTGGAGTGCTGCGTGTAAATTCCAGAATAGAAACTACCAAGAACCAATTAGAAGTGTTGTTTAGAAGTCACATGACTTCACATGCAAGTGTCAGGTCCTGTACGCGATAGGAGGGTGCGCGCACCCGGTCTCGCACTAAAATAAAGCAGCGAAAAAATATCTCATAATATGCTCTTGGAGCACGTTTTGGTAGAAAGAGTTAGTTCTGAAAAGAACTTTTTTTTTTTTGGGAAAGAAGTGTTATGATGCTTTTGATTTCTTAAAGTTGCTACTACATTTTTCAGTATGTAATAGTTTGAAAATGAAGTGAAGAAATGTATCTTTTCTTGGGGCATTTGTGACTTTCAATTTTGAGTTTCATAAGAACGAGGCTCTGCTCTCCATACAAAAGAATTTCTCCACACTCGTTGCATTTCATATGCACCTTCGCAAGATATGGTCTCAAGTCCATCTCAGCACTCGATGGAGATACAGGTCGTACACCAGAAGATATGCTGGCCACCTCTGATGGTAATAGCGTGGCCAGGGCTCTTGTCGATGCTTTTGCATAATGCTCAGGATGCCTTTGTTTAACATGCCGCTGCATGGTGTGTATAGAAAAGGAATATTTTTTATTTGGATTTCCCCTTGAGAGCTCCGAATTGCATATCGTGCAGGTTACTTTTGGCGCATTCACTTTCTTTTGATCTTCAGGATAAGTAAAAAATTGCCAAATGAAAGATTCCTTTTTTCTTCTTAACGGTGGTCGCTCATTTCCTTCAGATTCGGAAGATGAATGCGGAAGGGCAGCCATTTCAGCAAAGTCTTCCGGAAGATGCTCAACGTTGTTGTCTCTTGAGAGTAGAAAAGATTGTGACTGCTGATGACATTACATATTACATCACTCATGACATGGTCAGTGACATCACTCATGACATCACTGATGACAGACCTCCTTTAAGTGTAATGTAACCCTTAAAACACATATTGGAAAATAGAAATTAACATTTTCAAAAAAATGGAGATACCCATACCAGTTACAACAACCAATTCAGTAATTCCACCATCTATATACTCATTCTCTCATTCACCAACAGTTCTATATAGTCACTCATACATATACTCACTCATCATATGTAGTGATACACCTATACATCCTGTTACACACCGACAATCATCCAAAAGTTACTCACACACATACTCACACATGCAAATAAACTATTGAACATCCATTTATTTGCATATAAAACTATACACACACTACCACGTTACTTCTAAAGAAACTTATACATACTTACTCTCTTAAACAATCACTTATAGAAACACATACTTATTTAAACAGGAACTCTTTCTATCTCTTAGTCTCACATATACTGACTTATATATATCAATACTCACATATACTAAATTAAAACATATCTCGTTACTGATAAAGACACTAGTGAGGCAGGCATTCATTCACTAACACACACATATACACACTCAACCACCCATACAGTCCTGCACATATGGTGTCTTCTAAACACATACAAAGAGAGAGTTAGTCATTCATGCATCTATGTGATTAGTAATACCCCCACAAAACCATACAAACACTCATACTGATACTAAAAAAACATCTAAGAACCCAAATACCTACACATGTAGGTACTCATCAACCCATGCAGCCACTTATTCACAAAGTGAAACACTGATACATATATTTAAATATTTAAACATTACTCGCTAATATATGTATTCACTAAGGTACACTTAATAAGCCAGTTATCCAATCATTTCTTTTTGAAAAAAACATTCATTAAGACAATAATTTAAACATTTATTCTTCCCTCGACCTTTACATATACATATATAAAACATATTTATTTTTTAGAAAGACACACATTCACTGGATGGTGTCATAAGTGATGTCACTGACCATGTCATGAGTGATGTAATATGTAATGTCATCAGCAGTGCATTACACGCACAAGTTATAGTGAGTCCAACTAACTATAACGTGGAATTTCATTGGTTTTATGTCACTAAAATTTCCAGCGAACTATAACTGGTGTCAAACCTATGGTTTTTTCAGTGAATTTCATAGGTTTTTCAAATGCTACTTCCTAACTATAACGTGTGTAAAACCTATGGTTTTTTCAGTGAATATATATATATATATTACCTACTGGCGGTCGCCAGTAGGTATATATAGTTAGGATTTTTTCCCTATGGGATTTTTGAAAATTCTATGTCTAATAACTTTGGCGTTTGTGGACGGAATTGGCTGAAATTTTCAGGAAAATGGAACATTTTGTTGCTGAGCAGCCCCTGAAAATTTGGGGGGGGGGTTCGTCAAGGGGGGGCCGAGAAAAAAGGGGGTCCCAAAACGCGTTTTTCCAATGTTAATTTCCATACGGCGGTTGGCCTCACTTTTAGCCCGAACGGCTGAATGGATTTGCACGAAACTTGGCAAAATTGTAGGGACTGTTAGCCCGATGTGCCTTTGCTAGTTCTCAATATATGTGCTCCAGTGGATTTTGAGAAATCAACGTTCAAAAAAAGATATATATCCGTAAGCGCGGTCCGGGCAGCGCTCCGGTTCGCGTACTTGACGCGTAACGGAACTTCACGAAGTGAAGCTGATTGGCTCTTCGGTGTCTGTCAACATTCTAAACAGTCCGGAGCGGCCGCCATCTTGTCTCTCGGTAGGATCGAGAGACAAGAGGGACCAAAACAAAGGGGGAAATGACCATAAGGGGGCATAGTAGATCCTCCCTGACCCCCTAGGTTTTATGTGGAGGTTTTAAAAGGGCCCCGCAGGGCAAAAAAAACAACATTTTTTTTTTGCGTGGGGAGCACCCGGTTCGCGAACCGGAAAGCGTTCTGGGGAGCGTACTATAAGGAAAAAAGAATGATAGAGTTTTTAAATACTGTATGTTAATTGATTGTTGTTTTTTTTGATTATTTTTTAATTTCTTTATTTTTTAAGCAATTATTTATTATTGTGATTGTGTTTCAAAATTTAATAAACTTTCTAACATTTCACTGTCTGAAATGTCATTATTTTCATTGAACATAGTTTGTAATCTCTGAGGGTGTAAAATGTCCTCATTTTGAAGGAGGTCATCTACTGCTTGCACACATTGCAGTAGTTCTTGGTCCCAAGTTTCATCCATAAATTCTATATAATTTGGATCAATTATTTCTTGGCTGCTCTCTTGCAGGTCAATTTGAAATGAAACTTTGTGTTCGCCTTCCATTTTGCCTGAAATTTGGATAAAAAAAATATATATTAGTAGAGATAGGGCACTGTTGGGATTCATTTTAGATAGGCAGTTTTTATCAGTGAATTTATCTTTGGGCAGTGTATAGTATCAGAGTGGAAGTAGGAATATAAAAAAGTGTATGTGATTTAACGTAAGTAAATTCATAATTATACAAGAGAAGCCTAACTCCATCCATAACTATAACAGAGAAGTCTATCTAAATCTATAACTACTACAGAGGGATAGTCTATAACTATCAGAAAAAGTTTACCATATTAACTTATAGTGCACAATATACTTCAGTTTTAAAAATAACAACTTACCTTTACAAAGAAGTTGAAGTGATTAGTGAAAATCCAATTGAAATGTACAACAAGAAGTAGTAGTCAACATGGCTGTGTTTCCTTCTCTTCCTTTATACATATTCAGGTATATAACCAATCAAATGTCAGGTAATAAAAGTAGAAAATGAAAGTAACATTTTCATTGGTTGTCAATTCCAACACTTCAGATGTGTTTTGTGAAGTAATTTACCTCACGGTATTTAGAGAGGTCTACAGGCTAAACGGCTAAATGTAATATCAATCAAATTTGTGAAAATAAAAGGGATTGGTATGTAGTATGAGCTAATCTATATTTGGCGAGAGTGTCTCCAGTCGTTTTTCTGTAAATTACTTTCCCACCTTTTTTGATGTTGCGCTTCCCAGGGAGCGACCCGGTACGCGAACCTGAAGCGTTACGGGAGTCCACCATTTTGTGTTTCGGTCGAATTAAGATACAAGATGGAGGGCATATAATGTTCAGAATGGGTAGAAGGGGGCACGGTAGACTTATCTTGACCCCCTAGGTTTTCTGAGGGTGGCTGAGGAGGCTTATATGTGCGGGAAAAAAAACATTTTTTTTACAAATTTCGCGCGGTTAGCTTCTGGTTCGCGTACCGGGTAGCGCTCCGGGGAGCGTATTTTGTTGAAAATTAGTGAAAAAAGTTAGAGTAAAATAATAATTGTGAGTGATCAGATGTAGGGTAGCTCTGAGAAGAGCTTTTGGGTTTATGGTACATTTAGGTACTTATAAGTAGGTACCAATGCACAGTCTTAAATTCAAAATGAAAATTCTGTTGCCCTCATCTGAGAAGTGAACTCCATCTCCTCTGTAGATATCTTGCATGCAGTAACGCAAGTATGGCCGAGATACCCGCCACCCCCTCTCAACACACTCCCCAAGGATGGGAAACCGGAAACAGTTCTGAACTTTTGGAAGACGGGAGGGAGTGACCCTCCCGGCCGTATTTATTAAAATATGAAACAAAATTAAAACATTAAAATAACAGTTTCATATTATGTACAATTTCATTACCACATTGCGATGTTTGGCTCACCTTAACATATTCTCTAATACAAAGGTTCTCCTAGCCGAACTAACATCCTACAAAAACATTAACTTGACATTTTGAAATTGTACATCCTAACGTTTAAGGGCCAACGGCAAGGTCGTAACCGGTGTCAAGATCCCTAAACCAGAAATATCCCCCTCACTTGTGAGGGGCGACCGCACAGAGGTGTACCTCAAGTGCAACTACCAATTTCCCTTGACTTGATGGGGGCCCCAATAAACTCGACGCCACTTAAAGGTCGTCCGAGGACTCGTGTGAGGTATCTAGAAGGTAGCGTAGACCCCCTCCCAAACCCCACACAACTTACCACATCTGCCGTCTCAGATATCCTGGCCCCGGGAAATTCCCCAGGAGGGGGCTGTAGCCCCTCCTACCCAGGAAGGGGCCTTGACCGCCTTTCCTTTCCTTTCGGCGTCCCATCCTTAGAAGGGACCGCCTACCCGTTGAGGGGCCAATGGCCACCTCCCTCGAGCGCTCCCATCCGTAATGGGTGACGCCCACTCATAGGGATCTACCAATTAGTGCTCACCGATCATGACCTTACCGCCACAGGCCGGATAGTTGACCGGCTATCCGGACCCCCCACAACTCCTACCTAAAGGTCATGTCTTAAAGTCCCCAGCCAAGCTATCAGGTCTCCTATGAGTAACTCGTTCCCAACCCGGGACAAATGAACACCATCACCCAAATACATACTGTCCCCTATAATACAACCATGCGAAATAGAATGCAGTGTACCTGAACGGAACAATCGACTCACTTTATTATTAATCTTCCTTACTGAATGGTTCAGAGCAGAAACTGAAAGAGCCCCCCGCCACACTTTTCGCGGGATCAAATGGGACCATGCGATTGTGCACCCTGGAACTCTTCTCGCTATCCAACTTACAGTGGAAAGCATTGCCTCAAGAAGTAGTCGTCTACCAGTGGACACCAAATCGTTGCCCCCGAGATGCACTATGACTATAGCCGGCGGTGACCTCGTCCGCCCTAACAAACCCTCAAAAAATGATTGAAATTGGTCAATACAGAGCCCGCCCTTTCCGTAGAAGGACACACTGTACCCGTATTCCCCAGCCACGTGAATCATGTCACCTGCTTTGAATACGTCCGCGGCCCGCCTCACGTATGAGTGGCCCACGACCCACACCTCCTTTTTCACGGCCGGTGATGTCTGACCGCTGACCCGGTGTTGGGTCGACTGCACAGTCCGCCCCACCTCGTAGGCTTGCGCAACTGAAAACCAAACAAAAACAAGAAGCGTGAGTACATCATTACAGCTTCACAACATGTGCAACCGCACATACCTTTTATAACAGTTCGAGGACCAACGCCCCACACGTTTAACTTGTTCGACATTCAGACCCCTGGCTGTAGCCTCAGTAGCAGCCCCTATCCGAAAGGAATGGGTCCCAAACTCGCCGGGGTTCAAGCCCGCAGCGGAAATTGACATCGCAAGCACCCGCTGAAACTGAAACCTCGTCAATGGGGTGGTGTCAGCGTGTCTCAACAAGGTCCCCCCCCATGATGCCACCCTTTGCGCTAAATATTCCTCTACGCAACTTACTGGGCACATGGAGGACCCGGCCATCCTTTGTATGATTAGGCAGTCCCACATTGCACCCTGGTCGGTCTTGGACCTGACAAACGAGATGGACATTGTCTCCCCTCTGACCTGAACGTGCTCTCGGCACAGTCCCCCCGTCACATCCCGCTTGTTCCTCGCCACTAGTTCGCTTACCCGCATAGCCCCATGGAATGCTAGCGCAAAAGCGGCTCGGAATAACACTGTTTCATACTGGGATGAACACGTTGAAGGTAGTACAGATAGTAACAGGGCCAACCTATCCAGACCTATCGGGCGCCTTTCATCTACTCTGCGACCCTCAAGGCGTTGCCACCCACGTAGCGCTTTTTGTACAACGAAAGACGCTGTCGGGTCCTGGATCCCATAAGCCCTTGCCACAAAGGAAATGGCTGCCCGATGCCTCTGGGCCGTAGCCACAGATTTGCCTGCCTGATGTAAAGACAGTAAAAAATTTACCACCCACTCCTCCTGGCCCCAAAGCTCCTCTCCAGTAGTCCCCAAAAAGGCCAAATAGGACCGGAACGCCCCTTCATATGCCTTCCTTGTCCTGGGTGCTAAACTCTCTCCCACGAGGTTTCGTAGTTCGGGGCACCGAGAGACCAGAGAGCTTCGGGAAAGGGTGCCGCCACCGGGTCCGCTGTGGGCAGAAAACCCCAGAAGGCCTGCATACGGAAACGAGAAAGCGCATCAGCCGCTTGGTTCATCACCCCCGGCACGTGTCTTGCTTTAAATAGGACATTCAATTGCATACATAACAAGACAATTTCTTTGAGCAGCCTCAGGATCCATTTGCATCGTGCCGCCTGGCTATTGATACACTCAACCACGGTCATGTTATCAGACCAGAATACCACAGAGTGATCTCTCAACCCCTCCGGCCAAGTTTTCAGGGCCACCAGAATGGGGAACAGTTCAAGAAAAGCAATGTTACTCGTCAGCCCACCCTCATGCCACCATGACGGCCATTTTTGAGCTGACCATTGTGTGCCAAATATGGCGCCAAAACCAATGCTCCCTGCCGAGTCTGTCCACAGGCCCAGCTCCTCAGAGGATACCGCCGGTTTGTTCCAGACAACTCGACCATTGAAATCCGCCAGAAATGCTGACCAAATGCGCATGTCCTGGCGAACCTCGGCCGAAAGCCTCGTGCGATGGTGACCCTCCTTCAGGCCGACCATGGCCTGAGCGATCAAGCGGGAAAAGGGGCGGGCCATCGGCATTACTCTCAGGGCGAAATTCAGCTGTCCCACCAATTGTTGTAATTGCTGCAACTTAACCTTAGACAGACTAATACACGTCTCCAGGGATGCCCTGAACCTGAGCACTTTTTCTCTTGGTAAACGAAAACAACCCTCCTCCGAGTCGAGCTCGATCCCCAGAAACTCCAGGCAAGTCGAAGGACCCACTGTCTTACCGGGTGCCAATGGCACACCAAAATGATTCATTAAGGCACAAAATTCATTCAAGGCCTGACCACATTCCGGATCCCCGGCTGCCCCTAGAAACAAAAAGTCATCGAGATAATGCATAACCTGATGAAACCCCGTCTTCTTTGTGAAGACCCATTGCAGGAAACAACTGAACTGCTCAAAATAGGAACAAGATATAGAGCGCCCCATTGGCATACATCTATCCATGTAATAGTGTCCCTGAAACATGAAACCTAGAAGACGCTGATCGTCTGGATGTACCGGGAGCAACCGGAACGCTGACTCGATATCAGATTTTGCCATCAGCGCACCGGGCCCTAGGCGATTCAATATGGCTACGGCCTCATCGAAAGATGCATACCGTACTGAACACACTGCCGGGTCTATCGCATCATTTACGGAAAGACCACGTGGGGCCGACAAATTATGTATCAGCCGAAACTCACCCGGGTCCTTCTTGGGGACCACCCCTAAAGGGGAACAGACAAAGTTAGCGACCGGTGGAACGTGAAACGGACCGGCGACTCGGCCTCGAGCCACCTCTTTCCCAATCTTCTCTTGTACCACGGTCGTGTGCTGCAAGACTGATATTTGGTTTTTACATTTCGCTAAACCCTGAAACTCCCCCACTGGGATGCGGAAACCATATGAAAACCCGTTTCGCAACACCCCAGCGGAAGCGTGATCCGGGTATTCGCTGAGCCAAGGAATCATTGCCATGGTATCAATCGGAGTAGGTAAAGGCGCCCCTCGGACTATTTCAGACCTGTTTGGCGCCTCCTCTACCCCCGTTATCACCCGTTTTGGCTCTGCACATGGACTCAGGATGGGACGCTTGCCCACACCCACTACATTCGTGCCTAAATTTGCATGACCCCTGGGGACTCGTACATTTTCCCCTGTTAAAATTCCAACAACTCCCCTTTTTACCTGTGGTGCCGTTCGGCCTGGAGTGGTATTCGTTACTCGCGCCTGATCGAAAGGGGGTCCCCGAATATTGGCGGGAGGACTCCCCCCCATTACTCCCCACCAATGGCAAATTCAACATACCAGTATCCGCCATTTTTGACCAAGACACAGAATCGTAACAATCCCAAGTTAAGTTTTTATCATGTTCTTTCGCTTTTCTGAAAATATTATCGTAACAGAACCACTGATTGCCCCCGTGCGACACAGAATACCCCATGATCCGTGACTGATAGATCGGCAATTCAGACAGCAATTCTGGCCTACGTTCGCCCAGGATGGATGTAAAAATCCCCCATGCTTTGCCCCAATTGCCAATGTTTTCATTTACCTTGAAGGCGGCCATCTTTGCGCGCCAAACACCCGGATGCAGGAGCTCCTTTTGGCTCTTAACATACTCCATCTCATAATGATCGGTAAGCAACGAGAAGATGTTTACATACTCATCTGCCCATATCTTCTCCTTAATAGCTAGAGGGACATGTTGACCCAACTTTTCCCTTCGTGACGGGGCAGACTCATCCCTCGCAATCGGCAATGGCCGCTTACCTGAACCGGAAGCTGTATCTGCGGCTGAGCCTGTCCCAGGTGGCTTTCCTCCTGCCGCGGCCGGCGCGATAACTGGCGATGCTGCCTTCGCCGCCTCCCTTGTTTCACGCAGTTGCCTCATCAAAACCCGTGCGTCATCAGCCGTGGCGCCCTCGTTATTTTTTCCCAACCACGCTGCTAATTGTGCTGCCAGCTCGGGCGGCATATCCTCGCCGGACACAGGGGTGACCACCACGGGAATCGGATTCCCCTCCGCCGGCACCGGAGTTGGCTCTTGGAGTGGGGTGCAGGGAACCGGGATGTCCCCTCCAGCTGCTCCCCTTCTGGGTCTCTTGCCTTTTCCCCCCGGAGCAGTTCCAGCCAACGGACGTTTCGGTCCCTCTTCGCCATCTTTCTCCGCCATTCGCTTCTTTAGGTCAGTCACCTCCTTCATAAGAACACGCAGCATCTGGTCGGTAGTCATTCGCTTTCCGACCTTCTTAGGCATTCTCCAACAGAGTATCTGTAAAACAAACAAGAAAGATTACCACACTCAAAATTGGCTCTTCGTTCCGTCTCGAGCTCATGTGCAGCGAGGGGGTGCAGCTTCAGAGCACAGGAACAAGAGGATGCGTTCTTGGCTTGTTGCTCCTTTTATCCGTCTTCAGGGCGGGCGTAGACCCGCCCCTGCCTGCCCCTAGGGCGTGGCCGGCCGCGTCAGTGTCTAGGCCAGCCCACTCTAGGGCGGGAAAAAGCGCGCCCCGGCTACGCCGCTTCGGGCATACCAGCCGAGGCTCGCCTCCCGCCCACAAAATGGCTTCCCGGGGGGCTCGTGGTACTCAACCATACGTTCGGGGGGACCGAATGGTCGCCCCTTTCCATTATTGTTGTACATGGAGCCCATTCCATGGTCTCTCATGTAAGCTGAAACAGATTTGTTTACATGCTTCCTCGACTTCTCAATTTGTGGACAAAATTGGTTCGACCACCTCCATTTCTGTCTTTGGCATATATTTGAATATACCAAGGCAGTTTGAGGAAAAAGTGCCATTAATTGCTCAAAGGTGTCCTTTAAAAGCATTTCCAGACCTACCCCAGTCAAAGTGTCCAAATCATTACCTCCACAGTGCACAATTAACAGGTCAGGTTTTGGCAAATGCATAAAGGTTTTTACCAATGGTATCAATTGGTGACATTTTAATCCTCTTTGGCCCAACCACTTAATTTCCACATCTTGTAAATTGAGGTTAGGTAAATTTCAGTTCTCGGCATACCTTTGAGCCCAGTAGATGTAACTATGTCCAACAATCCAGACATAAATCATGGTGAGAGAAGGTTGTGCTGCAGTCAGATGAAGTGTGGTAATGAAAGGGCAGTTGAAACAGTAGGAGTTTGTAAAGAAAAAAAACTGTGGAGTTTCAGTGCTAATGATTCATTAGCAGTGATTGGTGGATTTCCATTTCTGAAAACAGAAAGTTAGGGTGCATGGATGTGTTCTTTGAAAGATGTAATTTGAATGGTCAAGGAAAAAACATTTAATGAAAGATTGCACTGGATACGCAGGTGCACTGAGAGTTCAGAGTTCAATTGAAACATTGTTGTGTGAACTTGCAAACATCAGAGGTCTTTCAGGAGGTGGTTGCTAAGCAAAAAAGGCAGAGAGGGCAGAGGGGGGAAGGGTTTTGATTTGAAAAAAGTGAGGGAAGAGTTATGATTGGCTAATATGAGAGATATGTGTAATGAATATCAGCATTTCTATGCTTTCCATAGCGCTGCAGCCTCTGGAGTGCATCCTCTTTGTTCTGCTGAAGACAATTTGGTGTATTTCTGAGACTGTTTTGAAACTCAAAAAGTATTTGCTAAGGTGAGAAAAGATTTATTTAATTTAGATAGAGAATAGTATGATTTAAGGAGAAAATGATGAAGAAAGCTGTGTTTTTAAAATGTTGCTTTGTCTCAAGTGATATACAAATAGATTTTGTTTCTTTGAGAAATTGTAATTGCATATTCTGTGTAGAAATCTTGCATGCAGTAACGCAAGTTATTGTTGTACATGGAGCCCATTCCATGGTCTCTCATGTAAGCTGAAACAGATATGTTGTGTTTAAAAACGATTTTTGAAAACAATTACATTTCTGGATATGTACTGCTAGAGCTTCATAGGTTGTTTGCGCCATATTTATAAGGCATTTGAGTGTCTATGATGTTATTTTTCCCATTTTAATTGAAGAGCTTTCTCCATGGGGCAAGTTTCTTGTAAATATGCTCCCACCTGTGCTTGGCAAATTTAGATTTTGATTATGGGAGTTACATAGCCATGTTAAAAATGACCCAAAAATGGTGCAAGGGCAATCAAAAAAACGCTTTCATGTGTCTTAAGGACATTTTTAGTCATTTCCTCTTGAATGTAGGTATACAATTGATTTATATGTTGTGTTTAAAAACGATTTTTGAAAACAATTACATTTCTGGATATGTACTGCTAGAGCTTCATAGGTTGTTTGGGCCATATTTATAAGGCATTTGAGTGTCTATGATGTTATTTTTCCCATTTTAATTGAAGAGCTTTCTCCATGGGGCAAGTTTCTTGTAAATATGCTCCCACCTGTGCTTGGCAAATTTAGTTTTTGATTATGGGAGTTACATAGCCATGTTAAAAATGACCCAAAAATGGTGCAAGGGCAATCAAAAAAAGGCTTTCATGTGTCTTAAGGACATTTTCAGTCATTTCCTCTTGAATGTAGGTATACAATTGATTTATATGTTGTGTTTAAAACGTTTTTTGAAATCAATTACATTTCTGGATATGTACTGCTAGAGCTTCATAGGTTGTTTGGAGCATATTTATAAGGCATTTGAGTGTCTATGATGTTATTTTTCCCATTTTAATTGAAGAGCTTTCTCCATGGGGCAAGTTTCTTGTAAATACGCTCCCACCTGTGCTTGGCAAATTTAGATTTTGATTATGGGAGTTACATAGCCATTTTAAAAATGACCCAAAAATGGTGCAAGGGCAATCAAAAAACGCTTTCATGTGTCTTAAGGACATTTTAAGTCAATGAGGAAACACAGGTGATGTAATTCTGAAAAAAGGAAAAAAACTCCACATTTTTCAATTACATTACTAGTGTTTCCTAAGTTTATGAATGACATTGAACAGATGAAGTTTAGGTCTGGCCACAGATTCAAAAGAGGTCTGCCCTTTGTTCAAGAGTGAAGTGGACATGACTTACTTCATTGGTAGGCCTTCACATGTATTATCTCCTTTGTATTCTTCAACAAGCGAAAAACTCATCTGCAACCGTGAGTAGGCCTCACCTCAAACAAACCTTTGGATAGGCCACACCTTATCGTCATCCTGAATCAATCATTTAAAATGTTAGGGAGAGATTTATGATAGGTGTATGCCTGTTTTGTACCACTGTGCGTCACTTTTGTGACGCAGTGGTGGTGCAAAAGATTTGCTATGTTAAATAATAAGTAGGGTGTTAAGTTTTTGATGACTGTTATTCATTTACTGTTTGGTAATAGTGGTTAATAACATGTTTTATTATATTTTACCACAGATTCAACTGCAGATCATTTCAAAATTTGAAAATGCCAACTAAGAATCGAATTAGAAAGGCTAGAAAACATCAAAGACAGCAGGTTCATCTATTACTGCAGCAGTCCTCTCCCAAAAAAAACTTGTCAAATCACCAAGAAAGCTCCGGGTAAGACCACGAAATCATTCATAAGAAATATTTGTAGTAAAAAAAGTATTTCTACAGAAAATGTTTCAGTCCAGAAAAAGAGAAGCAATTTAAACGGAAAGGAAAGACCAATCAAAAATGTTACTGCTAGAGCAAGAGATAGTAGAAGGAAACAACAGTTTAGGGACATTCGAAAACGAATGTTCCGCAACAGGATAATAGTTAATTTATTAAAAAATTTTAAGAAAGGCCAACAGAAAGTGGCATTTTATAAGAAAAAGAAAAATGTAGAGAAAATTATTGATCATGCTTTCGAAATTAAGCGAAAGTTATTTATTTTGGTAATCAATAGAATTAGGAAACTAAACAAGGTAATTTCTGATTTCAAATCAAATAGTAGATGGAAGAGAGTAGTTAATCGAAGTAATTTTTGTGAAGTTTTTTCCGGAGAATGGATGCATAGTTCAAGTTGTGAGGCATTTTTTAATGAGGAGAGTTATTTTCAGGATAATGATTTGGTGCTTGCAGTTGACACCAGTGGTCGAGCTTATGAAGTGAAGGATGGTTGTACAGTTGAAAAAGAAAAACTTGTGACAACAGAGATAGAAGAGGTGTTAGGTAATGAGGTTTTAGAAAGACGTCCTAAAGGTCCTGTGTACATTTGGAAGTGTAGTTCTATTTGCAGTGTGCAATAGGATTCCATCAATTTGCTTTGTGATTTTGTACGGACATTTAATAAGAAAAGTTTGAAGCAGAAAATGAAGTTGTTGCAAGAATTAGATCCTTGCAGAGTGAGACAAGTGACAGGTTTGCGTGGTCATTCACTGGCTTGTCTTTCCAGGAGAGTATGCCAGAGTGTTTTTCATCATTTCAGGATGCTAGCAGTGCATCATAATAAAGTGAGGAAATTAGTCAGAATGTTGTATTATGCTTAATGTCCAGCAATTATGCTTAAACAATTATGTGCTGCTTTTTTGCATGGTTCTGAAATAGATGTCAAGAATATTTGTGAAGAAATTGAGTTTTGTTACTTTGGAAGTAAAGATGAGAATGTTCAAATTGACCCAGAAGTAGAGGGTAATGTTGAAGATAATGTACAGGTTTCCAGTACAGATAATTTTCAGAAGGAAATTGTCACGTTTCAGGTGAAATCAAGTGAGAGGCCTAATTTCACTTGTGTGTGTTATTACAAGAATCGGATTAAGTTAGTGGATTTATATGCAAAAAGTGAAAGGGAAAATAATAGTGAATGGAAGGATTTTGCCACATACTTGATGGTAGAAAATTGTTTTGATTTGGGATCGGATCAACGTGTGTGTACTTATTGTTGTAACAAATTAAACCAAAACCAGATGCCTGCTAGGGCGGTTCATAATAATCTGGAATTGGTTGAGATTCCTTCTGAATTGAAGGATTTAAATACTTATGAATCTATTTTGATTCAAAGTATCCATCCCTTTCAGGCTATTGTAAGAATGGAGCCAAAGACAGGGAAGTTGCCTCCATCAGATTTACAGAGAGGGTTAAAGGGAAGAGTTGTTTATTTGCCTCTAGATTTGAACAAAAACATTAACACAATTGGAGTAGAAAAAGTGGAAGAGGAACCTCTGGTTATCTTAGTTAATGGGGTTCCGACAAAGAATAGGAAAATATGGCAACATTTAGTGGATGTTAGGAAAGTCAAAAAGGCAACATTGTATTTGAAAAAAAATAATAAGTACTATAAGAATGTATATGTTGCAGAAGAGGAAGTAAGTGATGAAGAGGATAGCGATTTGTGTGCTGGCCAAATTGAGAAAGTAGAGGCCTCTAAAAGTGAAGAAATATATGAACATTATAGTGTTCATCCTTTCCATTCCAAGGAAGTCATGGGGAATGCTATTGAGTTGTTTCAAATGAAACAAGCCAAAGGGAGTCCCATTAGTGTTTGGGAGGAAAGTTTGGAAGCTCGGTGTTTCCCACAGCTATTTCCAACAGGTCAAGGAGGAAGATATGATGAGCGACCTCATCAAATTCCTGCTTCTGAATACCGGACTTTACGATTGTATGCAGAAGATCCTAGGTTTCGTCAATGCATTCCCTATTTGTTTCATCTCCTGTTTGAAAGCGATCTGTCTGGACTGTCATATGCAGTGAACCACATCTTGAAAAGTGGTATACAGATGCGAAACATCTCGGCAAGTGACTTTATGCATAAAGTCAATGTCCAAGACAGTATTTTGGATTCTCACCTAATTAATCTCATGGCGTGTCAGCGTGGTACTAATGAGTGCTGGTACCGTCGTCATGGTGATTTAAAACGTATGCTGAGGAACTTAGGAACTCCGACATGGTTCCTCACTCTGAGCTGTGCCGAGTATGGCTGGGAAGACTTACTTGAATTTCTACGAGAGGCAAATGGAAACATTGAAAACATTGAATTCAAGACACCCGGAGAACTGTGTTCTTTGGATCCAGTGAATGTATGCAGGTACTTCAATCATAGATTTGAAGCTATAATGTCTTTCATCATGAATAAGAATAATCCACCTCTTGGAGAGGTGTTGGATTTCTTCTGGAGAAAGGAGTACCAAGCAAGAGGTGCTCCTCATATACATATGCTGCTGTGGATCAAGGATGCACCTAAATTTGGAACAGATCCGGATGACTTAGTGATGAATTTCATAGAACAGTATTCTACGTGTGCTGTTCCAAATGCAACGGAGAAGAAAAGCCTAAGAGAACAAGTTCTACGTTTTCAAAGCCATCGTTGTGGAAAGTACTGTCGTCGTAAATTCAGAAACAAGGACAAGTTCTACACCAAATGTCGTTTCAACTTTCCACGACCGGTGATTTCTAAAGGAAGAGTGAACAGTTTGATGTCTTCTCTGCGACATAATGTGACGAGTAAATCACCCAAAAACTCATACAATTTGAAAAGGAACGAAGAGTCCAAGTACATCAACGACTACAACCCAGTGATTTTGTCCATGTGGAATGCTAACATGGATATACAGTTTGTGGCTGACAACTGTATGGCTGTGGCTCGGTATGTGACATCTTACATCACCAAAAAAGAAAAGACAGAATTGAAGGATATGTGGGAGGACATTTCCCATGAAAAGAGCCTCAGTAAGAAGTTGTACAGTTTCAGTCTGAAGATGTTGTCGCATCGAGAAATCGGAGCTTACAAATGTTCTGACCGGTTGTCTTCAGCAATTCTTTATGCTAAATCCAGGAGTATCGTTTGGGCGAGTCTTGGTCTTGCTGCAACGCGTAATCGAGTTCTGAAACCTGTGCGGGAAATTGAGTATTTGGTGGAAAAGGAGCCAAACAGTACTGACATTTTGAAGACCAACATGTTGGATACATATTATCCAAATCGAAGCAGTCACCTCGAGAATGTTTGTTTGTATGAGGTTCTACAAAATTACATATTCAAGAGGAACATCAAAGAAGATTTTGAGAAAGGAGTGTATGCTGTAATGGGAAGTGAGGGATGTCTAGTGAAGCTAAAAAAATGCCACTTGGTAAATCATCGAAAATTGAGTGGCGAATCTCCAGAAAAAAAGGAGTTTTTCTATTTAGCACTTTTGCAACTTTTCAAGCCTTGGCGTGCAGAAGAGGAACTGCTTGGAGATTTCCTCTGTTATGAAGACTCTTTCACTGCCGCCAAGGAGACCATAGAATGTCCTGCTTTTCCCAAATATCAAGAAATGTTGACTTTGGAAATTGAGCAGGAAGCAACGATTGCAGCCGAGATTGCCAGAGACAATTCTCAGGACAGTCGGAGTTCTGTTTCATTGAGTCAGGATTCACTAGGAGGACCTATTATCGAAAATGAAGCTGCCACTGCTATGAATGAAGTGGAAAGAGCCATGGCACATGCTCAGGAGGATGCAGTTAACTTAGAAGACTTGGAAAAACAAGTCAACGTTGAGCAGAGGAAAATATATGACGAAGTTACCAAGCAAATTGATCATGGATTAAGTCATGAGAAGAAAGAGTGCTCATGTACGTCGTTGAAGCCTGTCCGACTGTACGTGAGTGGAGAAGCGGGAACTGGAAAAAGTTTCCTTATTAAAGCAATTTCTTGTTATTTGCAGGAAAGGACTGAGTCATCGCTGTCTTGTGTTGTTACCGCTCCTACTGGACTGCAGCACATAAAATTAAAGGTATTACTTTGCATCGTCTACTGATGCTGCCAGTGGAGCATGACAACAAATTACAATACCACAAGTTATCCGGAGATGCTTGTTGTGAAGTTTCAAGAGTCTTGAGGAAAATGAAACTTCTTATCATTGACGAAGTAAGCATGGTTTCCAATGTCATGCTTGCCTTTGTGCATTTGAGAATGCAAGAAGTTCTTAAAACTGAGTATGATGTGTTATTTGGTGGCAAACACATCATTGTTTTCGGAGATCTTCTGCAGCTGACACCAGTAAAAGGACAACCTGTGTTCAAAATACTCACGCATGAAGATACCAGGAAGTGCCTAGGGAGCATTGGCAACGTCAATATATGGTTAAACTTCAATTATGCTGAACTGCATGAAAATATGCGTCAGACAAAGGATGAAGATTACAAGAATATTCTACAAGATATTAGAATTGGAAAAGTGACCGAGCATGGGAAAGAAGCTCTACATGCACGATTACTGTCAAATTTATATCCAGAACAAGACGTTGTGCCTGAGAATATTTTTCAGAAAATTACCGAGAAGAAATCCGGAATATGTTTGATGCCAACTCTTGCAGAATGTGCCATCTTCAACAACAAAATGTTGCATTTAGAAAAGCAAGAGATTGTGAAACTGGAAGCTATTGACAGAATAGAGCATATGGGATCAACAATTATTTTGTCTGAGAATTTGAAATCAAAATTGGATTCATTAGAGAAGACAATATCTAAAACAGCGGGTTTTGAAAAGACTTTGAATGTGTGTTTAAATTGCCGAATCATTTTGAGAAGGAATTTACATGTTGAAAGAGGTCTGGTAAATGGATCAATGGGTAATGTTGTTGATTTTGAGAAATACAGAAGTAGAGATGGAATTGAATCATCAGTGATGTCATTTGAGATGTCATCAGTGATATGATCAGTGATGTCATCAGTGATGTCACTGACCATGTCATGAATGATGTAATATGTGACATGATCAGCAGTGGATTGCGGGTGCGCGATATATAGTTAGTGCAACTAACTATATATGAAATTTCAATGGTTTTGTGTGAGTAAAATAAGGTTTTGTAAATGCTAATCCCTAACTATATATGGTCTATAACCCATGGTTTTTTCAGTGAATTTTCAAGGTTTTGTAAATGCTAATTCCTAACTATATATGGTCTATAACCTATGGTTTTTTCAATGAATATATATATGTATATAGTTAAGACCTAGTTACCATAGGAAATCCCGAACATTCTATTGGGAATAACTTTGGCGCTGATTGAGGGATCTGACTGTAATTTCCTTAACTTTGTCTCGCTGCAATCTGCTCCTTCGCTGAAAGTCTGGGGGGGATTTGTCAAGATGGGCCGAGAAAAAAGGGGGGTCCCAAAACGTGTTTTCCCCATTTTAATTTCCATGGGGTCATTCTGACACGGCTACAGCTCGAACGGCTGAACGGAATTACACCAAATTTGGCAAAAGGGTAGGGACTGGTATGCAGAAGTGCCTTTTGTATGTTTGGTGTAAATCCCTCCAGCTGTTTTTGAGAAAATTGAATTTGAAATTGAGTCTAATGCAATTTTCCACAGGACCTTTAGACACAGCTACAGCCCGAACGGCTGACTGGAATTACTCCAAACTTGGCAAACTGGTTGAGCCTGGTATGCAGAAGTGCCCTTTGTATATTTGGTAAAAATCGCTCCAGTAGTTGTTGAGAAAATCGAATTTTAGCAAATTATATATCTATGGGCGGGACACAGTGCACGCACGTCCGCGCAATCTACTAGACACCATCTCTCCGGACATCGCCTTCCTAACGGAAACATGGATGAACGCTTCCTCCGCACCAGACATCACCATTGCCATCCCTGAAGACTATAAGATCACTCGCAAAGACCGTACCAGCCACACAGGAGGAGGGATCGCTATCGTCCATAAGAAATCCATCCGCATCTCAACCAGCTCTGACACCAACCTCGCCAACTCCGAACACCTCCACTTCCAAATACACATCGACCCCAAGACCACATTTAGAGGCACCCTCCTCTACAGACCACCAGGACCCCGAGCTAAATTCAGTGAAGACATCACGGACTTCATCACTCCACACGCGCTCCCCTCCAAAGACTACATCCTTCTGGGAGACCTCAACTTTCACCTTGAAAAGATCAACGACCGCAACACCGCCACCCTTGTGGACAACCTCGCCAACCTCGGACTTAAACAACTAGTCACTTGCCCCACCCACATCGCAGGTCACACACTCGACCCCATCTTCACATCCAGCAACCATGTCTCCTTCAGCCACACCACGGACCTCCTCTGGACCGACCACAGCTGCGTTCACTTCACCTACAACAAACCAAAACCCAACATCCACCTCCAACCTACCCTGCAAAGAAACTGGAACAAAATCACCACGGACCAAATCTCCGCATCGCTCCTTCGAAACTCCCCAGCCCTCTCTTCTAACACCAACGAAGCCGCCGCCAACCTCACCCTATGGTTATCCAACACCGCCGACACCTTAGCACCACTGAAAAATCGTCAAAGCAAACCTGGCAGCAAGAAGGCCTCATGGTTCAACGATGATCTCAAGAAGTCCAAGAAACTCTGCCGCTCCCTTGAAAAGGCCTGGAAAAAAGACCCAACCACCAGCACCAAGGACGCCTTCAAATGCGCCACCCGCACTCACCACCAATTGATCCGAAAAGCCAAGAAAACAGCATTCAAGGATCGACTTGACAACAACGCCCATAACAGCAAGGAACTTTTCAACATCGTCAAGGAATTCTCCAATCCCTCGGCCAACTCCAACGACATCACCCCCTCTCAAATCCTCTGCGACTCCCTAGCCTCATTTTTCCACAACAAGATTGCAGACATCCACAACAGCTTTGACAACCAACCCGGAAACCAACCCACCCCGCCATCTGCTGATCATCTCCCCCCCGTGAACACCCTTAACGACTGGAACCCAATCTCCACTGAGGACACCATCCGCCTGATGAATTCCATCCACTCTGGATCCCCCACAGACCCATGTCCTCACCACATCTTCAACAAAGCAGACTCCGTCATAGCACCACACCTCCGAGACGTCATCAACTGCTCCCTCAACTCCGCCACCTTCCCGGAAGACTGGAAACACGCTGAACTCACCACCCTTCTGAAAAAACCAACAGCAGACCCCACCGAACTCAAAAATTACCGCCCCATCTCGCTTCTCCCATTCCCGGCCAAAGTCATCGAGAAAGCTGTCAACAACCAGCTCGCCGCCTTCCTCGAAGCCAACAAATCCCTCGACTCCTCTCAATCTGGCTTCTGAGCAAAACACAGCACTGAGACCGCCCTCATCGCAGCAACAGACGACATTCGAACTCTACTGGACAATGGAGACACAGTCGCCCTCATCCTCCTTGACCTCTCTGCAGCTTTCGACACAGTCTGCCACAGCACCCTTTTACAACGCCTCAATAACATCGGAATCCAAGGAAAAGCACTTGAATGGATCACCTCGTTCCTCACTGGAAGAACCCAGAGAGTCCGCCTTCCTCCATTCAAGTCCGAGGCCTCTGAAGTCATCTGCGGCGTACCACAAGGATCCTCGCTCAGTCCCACCCTCTTCAACGTATACATGAGCCCCCTCGCGGCCATCGCATGCCAACACAACCTCAACATCATCTCTTACGCGGACGACACTCAACTGATCCTTTCCCTCACCAATGACCCCAGCACCGCCAAAACTAACCTACACGAAGGAATGAAAGAAGTTGCCGAATGGATGAAACAAAGCCGTCTGAAACTGAACTCGGACAAAACAGAAGTCCTCATCTTAGGTACATCCCCCTCTGCATGGGACGACTCCTGGTGGCCAGAAGCCCTCGGAAAAGCACCCATCCCGACAGACCATGCACGGAACCTAGGTGTCATCCTGGATTCTTCACTCTCAATGAACAGACAAGTCAACACCGTATCCTCTTCCTGCTTCAACATTCTTCGCATGCTCAGAAAAACATTTCGCTGGATCCCCTCCGAAACAAGGAAAACAGTCACCCACGCTCTGGTCACGAGCCGACTGGACTACGGAAACACCCTCTACGCAGGTACCACCGCAAAACTCCAGAAGAAACTCCAACGAATCCAAAACGCCTCAGCCAGGCTCATATTAGACATCCCACGCAACGAACACATCTCTGGTCACCTTAAAGACCTCCACTGGCTACCCGTCGATAAGAGGATCACTTTCCGTCTGCTTACCCACGCACACAAATCACTCTACGACATCGGACCAGATTGCCTCAACTCACGACTGTCCTTCTACACCCCCCCCCGCCAACTACGTTCTTCCAGCCAAGCCCTCGCCACTGTACCTCGCATCAACAAGACCACCATGGGAGGCAGATCCTTTTCATACCTGGCTGCTAAAACATGGAACTCACTCCCCGCTCACCTCCGCCTTACCCAGAACCACCTAGCATTCAGAAAGCAACTTAAAACATGCATATTTGACAAGTAATCCTCCTCCCCTTCCTAAGCGCCTTGAAACCCTATGGGTATGTAGTGCGCTATACAAATTCCATGACTTGACTTGACCCGTCCACGGACCTTAGCAAGCGCGCACAGAATTCTGATTGGCTGTTGGACGTCTGTCAACATTCCAGTCAGTCGAAATGAGGAAGTGTTGTCCGCCATCTTGTTTTTGTGGCAGATGATAGTAGGTGTAAACAGAAGTGTAATAGTTGAAAAGGAGGCAGGGTAGAGATTCCTGAGCCCCCTAGGTTTTGTCATGGGGTCTCTAAAGGACCCTGAAGGTTGAAAAAAATGAAAAACAATTTTTTTTTAAATTGCGGGGTCCGTGCACCGTGCGCGGACTTCGGCTCAAAGAAAAAAGAAATACATTAAAATAACAAGTTTCAGTGTTCAGATGTTGGTTGAGTGCAAAATTGAGTAATGACACTTTCACCTTTGTGTTTAGGTAGGTGTTTTGTGGAGAGTTAGTATGGTAATTGGTAGAGAGCATTGGGGGTAGGTTGAAGATTATGTGAGTTTGAAAGTGTTGAAAATTTGCACCAATTAAAATGTTACTTTGGTTTTGATTTTGTGTGTGATACAAATTGGCTAGGTATCTGAATATGTATGAGAAATGAGAGGGAAACACAGCCATTTTGAGATTTTATTGTTGGAGGTATACTTCTGAGGTGTGAGATTGACACATAATTTACTGTTCAACAGTTTTCTAGAAGGTGAGTTGTTAATTTGTAAGGAGAACTCTGTTGTTCACTTTAAGTTTATAGGAAAAATGTTTTCTGTTAGTTATTTAATGTTTCTCTGTTATACTTATGGATTGAATAGGGCAACATCAGATGCAGTGTTTTATATTTCTAATTCTTGCTTGATACTATACACTATCCAGGGAAACACGGCCCTTTTGTGACTATAGTGTCTGAGGTACTTTTGTAAGGACATTTTGGTGTTCAATTTCTGGTCTGAGATTTACACAAGTAGTAACTCTTCTTATAGAATTTAATAGTTTTTCTCTGCCCTATCTCACTCTTACCCTGTACCATCTCACTGTGTTTCTCTTTCTTTTAATAGTACACTAACATCAATAATGGTTGAAAATGAAGAGTCATTTGACATCGTTATAGAAATTTTTGTGACTGTTATTGAGGATGTTCCTGTTGATGAGAATTATCCTGAAGGAGAGCTCTATGATGGAGGAGATGGCATGGGAGATTTCTATGGTGACTCCTTGGATTCAGATTTAATGGAAGCTTTGGAGTTTATTGAGTTTGAGGATTCTTTTTGGGAGATTTTCAATATTGACATTGCTGATGTTGCAATCTTAGACGATCATTTAAGTTTTGTAAATTCCCAACAATACATTTAAATTTAGTAAATAAATATTGTATGAGAATTTATACTTAACTAAATGTAATTTATGAGGTAGTAGCAAACTGATATTTGGTGTTACATAGTAAGTTTACTCATAAATATTTCCCTTCTCCCCCAACATTTTCTTAATTGTGTATTTGACATCTCTTCTTCATGTCCTGCATCCTTTCTCTCACTTTCTGTCTCTGATGCACAAGATTGCAACATAAGTAAGTTTAAAGAACAGCAAGTGTGTCTCACCAGAGCAGGAAATCATGCAGTAAGCGCTGTTTCTCTTTCTTTTAAAAGTACACTAACATAAAATGATGAATGAAAATGAGGAGCCTACCGACATCTTCGTTGAAATAACAGCAACGTTTATTGAGGCAACTTCTTCTGTGGTCTATAATGTTCCTATAGATGAAACAAATCATGAAGAACATGAAGGAGATACCATGGTAGATTTTTTCGACGAAACACTAGATATGGAATTAATGGAATGTGTAGACATTGTTGAGTTTGACAAATCTTTTTCAGACACTTTGACGGATGAAATTCCTGACGAAGAAATTCTACAAGTTCTTTTAGATCTTGGAAAATTATACTTATTTAAATGTAATGTATGAGGTAGTAGCAAAGTGATACAATTTTCTGGATCAGGTAATGTTAGATGTTCTTTTAAATTTTGAAAATTCTGAAGATTGAGTTTTTTATTTTTTTTTAAAAAATACCCGTAGGTCCGTGCACCGTGATTGCTCGGTGCATGCACAGTGAGTGCTCGGTAAAAGCACGGTGAGCAAATGCTATCGCCGCCATTTTGTGGTTTCAGAAGAGAGTGAAAAATATAAGTTGAAAACTTTGAAAGGGGGTAGGGTAGAGTGTCTCTGACCCCTTAGGCCTTCTAAAGGGGTCCTTCAAGGACTTGAAAGGTTAAAAATAATGTTTATCTTTTAAAAAATAACAAAAACTACGATAGGTCCGCGCACGGGGAGTGCCCGGTGAGTGCTCGGTGCGCGGACCTAGGTAAAAATAATAAGAAAAATAAAGTTAAAAATCATATTTGAGTATTTACATGTTAGTTGGCTCTAAAAAGAGCTGTTGTGTTCGTTATGTTTTTTTTTTGGGACCTACAAGTAAGCACCAATGCAGAGTCTGATGTTACAGAGAAAGACTCTGTTCCCTTCATCAGTGAAATGTACACCATCTCTCCTATAGATGCCTTGCATGTTGTAACGCAAGTTGTTGTGGTATATACAACCCATTCCATAGTCTCTCATGTATGCAGAAACAGATTCATTTACATGCTTCCTTGCTTTCTCAATCTGCAGACAAAATTGTTTGCACCAATTCCATTTTTGCCTTTGGCATATATAGGAATAGACAAAGGCAGTTTGAGGAAAAAGTGACATCAAATGTCCAAAGATGTCCTTCAATAGCATTTCCAGACCAACCCCAGTCAAAGTGCATAGGTAATTTCCATCACAGTGCACAATTATGAGGTCAGGGTGTGGGAGTTGCATGAAGGATTTCACCAATGGTATGAATTGGTGACATCTCAATCCTCTCTGGCCAATCCATAAAATATCCACATTTGGTAAATCAAGGTTGTGAAACCCTTTGTTTGTAGCGTACCTTTCCGACCAGAAAATGAAGCTGTGTCCCACAATCCATACTGAAGGCATGTTCAAGGCAGATCTGGTTGTACTCCGATGAGGACTGTAAATGAAATGGCTGTTGGAAAGCTTGCAGTTTAGAAAAAAAGAGGATGACATTCACTGCACTTGAAACTTAAGAAATGATTGGTGCTTTCTGAAAATGCAACACACTATTTTAGGGTGCATAGTTTTGTTTTTTAAAAGAAGCAATTCTAATGGTTCAGAAAATGTAATTGAAAGGAACATTGCACATGATTAGCTGTTTTTTTGAAAGCTCAAACACCCTTGCTGGATTCATTTGCAGCGTAGTGTGATAAACTTTTTACCTGTGTTCTTCCTTAGGGGGGGAGTTACCATGGTAACAGGTTGAATGAGCAGTTCTTTATCTTTATCTTTATATGTGGTTTTGTAGCGCGCTCCGATAGTCAAGACTGTCCTGGCGCGGGAAAGAAACTGAAACAGAGTGGGTAAGAGGTATGCTATTCATGAGTTTGAAAGAGGTGAGTTTTGAGCAGTTTTTTAAAATTGGTCAGATTGGGAGCGTGTCTAAGAGCGTCTGGCAGGGCGTTCCACATTTGAGCTCCCTTTACCATGAGGGATTGTCCGCCCAGGCGAACTCTTCTAAATCTGGGGATGACCACCTGCTTTTTGGAGGTGGATCGCAGCTGACGGGTTGGGAGGTAGGGTGTGAACCTTTTGGCTAGATAAGAAGGGCATGGTCCATTGAGGGCTTTGTAGACGATGACCAAAGTCTTAAAGCGCACTCGTTGTGAAACAGGGAGCCAGTGAAGATCCTTCAGCTGTTTCCGCATGCTGAGTCTCCTGGGGATGTTAAAAATGAGTCTCACCGTGGCATTCTGGACAAACTGTAGCTTTCTGATCATATAGTCAGGCGCCCCTAAATAGAGGGCATTTGAGTAGTCCAGCCGGGAGAGTACCAGAGCCCTCGCAACCGTTTCTTTCGCCGATTGAGGAAGGAGGGGAAAGAACTTGCGAAGAGTGGTCAGAGTTCCAAAGCACGTTCCTGCCAAGCGTGAAATCTGGTCGCGGAAACATAAGTCGGCACTGAACCAAATTCCCAGGTTCTTGGCAATCCTGTTCTTTCCCTTGGGGCATGTTGATTCACCGGGCCAGATGGACTCCTTAAAGTCACTGGGGAATTGGCCGTAGAGCAGGATTTCTGTTTTATCCTAGTTGCATTTGAGGCATGATTTGGCTAGCCAGGCGAATACAGAGGACAGGCATTGGCGGACTCCAGAGGTGCACAAGTTCTCCTTTTTCCAGGTGAAGAGAAGCTGGGTGTCATCGGCGTAAGCCATTATCTTGGCACCCCAGCTCTCTGCTAGCCGGACAAGAGGAGTTAAATAAATGTTAAATAAAAGGGGACTTAAGGTCGACCCCTGTGGTACGCCAGTTTCCACCCTTCTGTTAGAGGAATGATATGGGGGAAGCCAAATCTGTTGGGTACGGTCCGATAGAAAAGACCTAATCCAATCCAGGACCGTGCCAGAGATGCCTATGTCCTCCAGTCTTGCTAAGAGCTGGAGGTGGGGCACCGTGTCGAATGCGGCAGAGAGGTCCAAAAGACCTGCCGCCTTCGTCAAGGCATTTCCTGATGGCCTCAGCCACTTCCACCAATGCAGTTTCTGTACTGAAAGAGGTGCGGAACCCTGATTGGGCAGGATGGAGAGCTTCAGAGGATTCCACGAATCTCTCTAGTTGCCGGAATGCCGCCTTTTCACAGACTTTGGCAAGGGCTGGTAGGAGTGATATGGGTCTGTAGTTAGAGGTGATCGACGGATCTGCGGTAGGTTTTTTTATTAGAGGGAGAAGTTTGGCTTGTTTCCACTTGATGGGCACAGTTCCTGAGGATATGGATTCATTAACCAGTGCGGTGACCATGGGGGTGATTGTTTCAGCTATTCCATTCAGGACCCTTGCAGGGCAAGGATCTATAGGAGACCCAGATTTCAGAGTTTTTAATATGGTCATTACATCTGTACTTTCTACGTGAGTAAATTTGGTCAGTTCTGCTTTAACCCTTGATAGTAGGGGACGTAAAGGAGAAGGAGGTTGGCCAGATAAGGCTAGGTCTGATTGTGGGGCAAGGAGGAGGTCAGGTATACTCAGACTGTCTTGAAATTTTTGGATTTTTTCAATGAAGAAAGTAGAGAGTTGTTCGCACCAGTCTGTGGGGGGTGGAATAGCTGTCTTCTCTGCTACCGGGGCAGTGAAGCTTTTAACTATGGAGAAGATTTCTCGGCTGTTGTTTTTGACTTTTTGAATTCAAGAAGCATAGAATTCTCCTTTAGCAGTTTTTATTGCTGCGTAGTAACTTTTTTGAGCTGCGCGAAGTTCAGTTTTAGCAGCGGGGCAGTAGTTCTTTCTCCAAACTCGCTCTAGTGCCTTACATCCTGTTTTTAAAATTTTTAGTTGATCAGTATACCAGGGGGAAGTGGGGGTGATCCTATGGTTGTTTTTACCCTTGCTTTTTGGTAGTGACTCGATGGAGAAGTTTATCCAGGTTGAGAAGTTGTCTACAGCCTCGTCTAGGTTGTTAGCTTTCAATGGGGTGGAATGGGAGAGGACCTTCACTAAATCCGGAATATTAATTTTTCTGGGACGTTCCTCAGTTTTAGGTGTGGGCACCAAACGGGATTTGTTTATGTGCCAGGAAAAGAGTACCGAAAAGTGGTCTGTCCATGAGATGGGGCATGGTGTATCGGTAGAAATGTTAAAGTTGGAATATACCAGATCTAGACAATGCCCCCCTTCATGAGTGACCGATTGTACCTGAAGAGTCATCTGAGCCAAATTACAAATTTCTTTCAGCTCTTTAACTCCGGGAGCGGAGCTTGCGTCCATATGAAGATTGAAATCTCCCAGCATAAGGAAGCGTGGGAATCTGAGTGCGTGTTGGATGGCGATCTCCTCCAGGGATTTAATAAAATTGCCTAGAGGACCCGGAGGGCGATAGATCAATAGTCCCCCCAGAGTGAATTGCGAGGATAAAGCTAGGGAAAATTCCATAGCTTCTCCATCCTCAATCATTCACATCATCCACTGTGCATTCTGTCCTCAAAGTCCATTTCTCCTTATAGATCACGGCTAGACCTCCACCCCTGCCTTTGTTGCGGTCTTGTCTGGTGATCTTGAATCCTCTGGGGATGGCCAGCTCAACTACTGGGGCGCAGCCCTCCTTCAGCCATGTCTCCGTAATGAAAAGGATGTCAAGGTTTTTATCAATGATGAATTCATATACTTCCTCTGAGTGTTTTTTAGAGAGGGAACGTGCATTGATAAGGGCAGCCTGAATAGGTGGTCCATCCTCGGTGGTGGTCTGGTGTAAGGAGAGATTTAGAGGACTAAATTTGAAGAAGCAGTTAGGACAGGTTCGTGAGGTGGAGTCAGCGACATTCCAGTGAGTGCCATAACATAAGAGGTTGTGATCTAAGGCTCTTAGTTCATCTGAGTTGTAAGTGATAGGGGGAGTAGCACCTGGCAGTGTTGGAGCAGCAGGGTGCCTGGCCCTGGGCGCTGCTGGGGCGCGGACGGGCGCAGACGGTCTTGCCTTAGGCGCGCCTTCGGCGCGCAAACGGCGCTCTCGCTGCGCTCGTCCGCTGCGCTTCCTGCCTAGGCACATGATATGGGAAAAAGGAGGGGCGTGGCCTCAAGGGGGCGTGGTTAGCGAGCACGCCGGCGATGGCGGCCGCTCAACAAACAATTACCGTTTCAGCGATCAGTCGGCTGAGTGGTATGAGGGCAAATGAAAATGGTCTCTCAAAAGAGTTCAGGTAGGCTTTAAGTTTTTAAAAACAACAATAAATGCAAATCACACAATTTTTAAAATCAATTGTAGCGTACCGCCAGAACCCGGCTTCCGCCTCAGGTCTGGGAATCAGGTTTCTGAAGTTGCTTGAGTTTCAGCGCCTTTTAACAGGGCGGGGGCGTGGCCTCAAGGGGGCGTGGTTAGCGAGCACGCCTTCTATGGCGGCCGCTCAACAAACAATTACCGTTTCAGCGATCAGTCGGCTGAGTGGTATGAGGGCAAATGAAAATGGTCTCTCAAAAGAGTTCAGGTAGGCTTTAAGTTTTAAAAACAACAATAAATGCAAATCACACAATTTTTAAAATCAATTGTAGCGTACCGCCAGAACCCGGCTTCCGCCTCAGGTCTGGGAATCAGGTTTCTGATTCAGGGATGGGTGAATATTATGTGAGTTTGAAAGAGTGGAAATGTAGAACCAATAGAAATGTTAGTTTAGTTTTGAAATAGTATGGGAAGACATTTCATTGGTTATGACCAGATATATGTGTGAAGACTGAATAGAAAACTGCAATTTCTGGTTCCAGTGTCTGAGCTGCATTTCAGAGATTCTGCTTAAGAAAATCTGCTGTGTGTTTGACACTGTTCTATATTTTCAAAAGCTATTTTAAAGGTGAGTAATGGTTCATTTAATATAGAGAGAGTGCTGTTTGCAGTATTGGGAAGAATAACAAGCATATTGGGCTTCATTACTGTTGTATTTTGAAAATGAGGTTTCTGCATTGTAATGTAGTGCTCATTTAAATGGGCTGTGCTCTGTGTGTAAAACGATTTACCATGCTAAATGTTTTTTGATAATATGTGTGGCTTAAATATTTTTGACAAGGATCACAGTGAGTGTCTGTGTGAATTAAGGAATTATATTTTCAACTTTTTCCATAATGTTACCTGTATTTTCTGACGGTTTGCATCTCTTAGCTTATAGGGTATTGTTTCAATTTGGATTGTGTCTTATGTTAGTATGTAATGCTGGGAAAAAATGAATGGTGCATATTAGAAATGACATTTTGAAATGAGTTACGTTACAGCAATGTAATGTAGTGCATATTTAAATGGGCTGTGTTCTGTGTCTAAAACGATTTACCATGCTAAATGATTTTTGGTAAAATGTATGGCTATAATATTTTTCACAAGGGTCACACTGTGTGTGTATGTGAATTAAGGAATGATATTGTCATCTTTTTCCATAATGTTAGCTGTGTGTGCTTACAGTTTGTATCTTTTAGCTTATAGGGTAGACTTCTTTTTAACAAGCGCTTTGCGCAACCTTTAACATGGATGCAAGCAGTGAATGTATGGAGAGGCTTAGGAATAGCAGATAGAAAACAATATGAAATGATGTGGGAGATGCATACATGATGTCACTAATGGCATCAATTGAGATGGAATATAATATAAAGAGGGGCATATTTACAAGCCTCTTGCGCAATGTTTAACATGGGTGCAGGCAGTGAATGCATGCAGAGTGATAAAATTGGCACACAGACAAGAATATCAAATGGTGTGAGACATGCGTAAAAGATTTTACTAATGGCATCAATTGAGATAGAATATAAAAAGAAGAGAGGCATATTTACAATCCCCTTGTGCAATGTTTAACATGGGTGCAAGAAGTAAATGGATGCAGAGTGATAAAAATGACACACAGACAAGAATATGAAATGGTGTGCGATATGCGTAAAGGATTTTACTAATGACATCAATTGAGATAGAATATACAAAAAAGAGGGGCATATTTACAAGCCCCTTGCGCAATGTTTGACATGGGTGCAAGCAGTAAATGCATGCAGAATGATAAAATTGGCACACAGACAAGAATATGAAATGGCATCAATTGAGATAGAATATAAAATCATTTACGCATCTCTCACACCATTTCATATTCTTGTCTGCGCAAGGGGCTTGTAAATATGCACCTCTTGTTTGTATATTCTAACCCATGCATTCAGTAAGACACATTTATTCACTCACTCGTACCTTCAGTCATGTACCTACTAAATCTTTCATCCAGACACTTATACATCCACTCATTCTTCAATATGTAAAACATATTTAAACTTTACAGAAACACACAGTCACTGGATGTATTTTCAGTGTCTAAGTTTTCATAATTTATAAGGTAAGTATGAGAATCAAAAATAAGTTTGTTATCACTCTCTTCTTGTGACAGAATAACTGCCTCACTCTTTCTCAGTACCTTGCTCCCTCTCTCTCTACATGTCTCTCCCTTACAGTTAATCTTCTTTGCTCTCTCTTTCTACCACTCCCCCTCTTTACCTCAGTCAGTTTCCTTCTTTCTTTATTTTTTTAGGTTTGATCTTATTTTCCTTCCTTCACTCTGTTATCCATTTCTTACCTGTTAGTAAACCTTCATTTATTGGCACTCCACTTCCTCCAGTGCACTTCCTTCTCTTTGTTTCTCGCACCTCTTCCCTTTTGTGTTCACTTTTGTTTACACTTCTTTGTGTTGAAAACAGTGCCACAGGCCCGTAAATATTCGTTTGTTACCACCGAATACTATTCGGTGGTAAATATTGACTTCCTGTGTACATGCACATTTGTGTCATGTGGCACACATGCATGCCCTAAGACCATGTATGTTTGTGACATGGCACACAAATCCGATTTAGAGGTGCAACAGGGTGTCAAGGTGAAAACCTGTCCCCCTTGACCATTCGGTAATTGTACCGAATCGGTATTTACTGATTCGGTAATCGCCATTGATTCCTATTGACCTCAAGACCCATAGGAATCAATGGCAATTATCGAATCGGTAAATACTGATTCTGTAAAATGACTGAATTATACAGATTTGGTCATTTCAAAAGAGAAATTACCTACATCCCATTTACCTACTCTTAAATATTGAAGTGGTATGATTTGTTATTTATGAGTAGGTGAATCGAGATTGCGTACATTGGGCCCATTGAGTTGTAACATATTTATATACATATGTTACATTTCAGTGCTTTGGAAGTACTACAGTATACTATAGGTAAACACCTTATAGGTTTATACTGTACCACATCCTTATAGTTTTGCACTTTGACATTCACTATGACAAACTTTTACATACAAACATAGAAATATAGTTCTTTCTTTAACCAGTAGAGGTAGTTCTAAAAAGAACTTTTTTTTGTTGTTTTTGTTTTGCTGGAAAAACAATGTAAAAAAAATTTTTTTTAAGGCAGATAATTGTTCAACCGGAGCAAACTATGAAAAATAAAAAAAACAATTATGGAGTGCATCTGTGCTTCCTGTTTTTTTGCAGGATAACTTGAATGGACTCTTGTCCAAAGACAATTAATTTCTGGCAATGAATGCATTGCATCATCAAATTCTTAAGTTTAGGTTGGATATTTGCACCATTGATGCTTGAATTGGTGGTGCTGTTGCTTGAGAAGAAGTGCTGGGAGCAGAGCCCTGCTCCTCCGATGATCTTTTCATTACAGCTTTACTCCAATTAGGGGGTGTATATTCCGGACATGGCGTTCCATGCTATGAGTTCCAAAGCTGTACTTCCTCTGTGAATCTCCTCTGGAAAGTACTGTGTCACAGATTTTACATGTGACAAAAGACGCATTTACCTTTTTCTGTCCTTCTGGGTATTTAAAAAATTTCCAAACTATGGACTCTTTTGGTGATCTAGGGGTTTCAGGAACAAACTCTTCTGAAGATGAAGTAGAATAATCCTCAAGTTTCTGGTGTTCACAATGCTCAAGTTCCTGGTCTTCAGAATGCTTAGGTTCCTCCTGTTTAGCCATTTCAGTAGATTTTTCAAGAGAAAAGTGCTGATGAAAAAAGGTGCTGCTTCCTCGAAAGCCAAAAAAGAATGATGAAGATGGGAGGGGTCTTTCAAGAATTGGAGTAGGAAGTATTATAAACCAATAAAATCTTTTGTTATGAGGTCACATGTTTGAACGTAAGCTTACGGAGTGTTTACGGAGCGTTTACAGAGCGCTTATGTAAGATAACGTTGCGTTTACGTTTTATTTACGGAGCGCTTACGTCATCTTACGATGCGCTTACGTGGTACGCACCATTGCGAGATTTATAATTGCTTAAATAAAGTTATATATGGTCTTTAAAAGTTCAAAATAAACATGTTCTTTATTATCCCAGATAATGTGTACCTTTACATTGTACAATGAATACGTAGATATAACGATTTAAAGTTTATAAAACTTTTGGGGGTAAGAGCTCAAAGCTTTTACGGTTCGTGCACGTGCGACGTACCCTCGCGAGATTTGTTTCTACTTCAAAAAGTAATATACTGTTGTTAAAAGTTAAAAAAAAACATTTTCTACAGTAAAGCAGATATTGTCTACCTTTAAAATCTACGGTAAAAACGTAGATATTATGTTTTAGAAATTTTTAAAAAATTGTCGGACCATGTATTCATATAAAAAAAACTTGAAAATAAAAATGATATATATAATATATTAAATATATATATTCACTGAAAAAAACATAGGTTTCAAGCCTTACATAGTTAGGAATTAGCATTTAAAAAACCTTGCAAATTCACTGAAAAAACCATAGGTTTCAGGTAATATACAGTTAGGTATTAGCATTTAAAAAACCGTGCAAATTCACTGAAAAAACCATAGGTTTCAGGTCATGTATAGTTAGGAATTAGCATTTAAAAAACCTTTGAAATTGCACCTATATAGTTAGTTGGACAAACTATATTTTGCGCACCCGCAATCCACTGCTGATGATGTCACATATTACATCATACATGACATGGTCAGTGACATCACTGATGACATCTCAAATGACAATTTAGTAACGTGCATATGTCGAGCTAGTAAGGGTGACGAGTATCACGGGCAAAGCTCCCTATGGCATGGTATATGTTTTACCCGCAAATTTGCATGTTTTAATACATTGTGGTGATGAGCGTTTAAGGAGATATCTGTTGAAATTAAGCCTCTGTATGGCTATAGTGGCGCTTCTACATTTTCTGGGGCTCTTTCTTTTATTGTGTAAAGTTAAGCAAGGGCTGGTGTGGAGGTGGTGTAGTGGTACTGTGACTATTTACTAACCGTCTTATGGTATGGTGTATGTTTTAGTTGTAAAATTGCAGGTTTTAATTGCTTTTGCTGATGAAAGTTCCGGCAGACACCTGTTGACATTAAGTCTATGTATTGCTATAGTGGTGGTAGCAGGAGTGCCGGGGCTCGTTGCTTCATTTCGTAAGGTTAAGCAAGGGCATGGGTGGGGGTGGGAGCGGTGGGTATGTGGCTGATTATAACACAGACATTTGTAACATGGGCATGTGTATCTAGTAAAGGTAATCTAGTACCACTGGGCCCATTTATAAACCGTGCTATGGGATGGTTTATGTTTTACCCGCCAATTTGCATGTTTGAATACTTTTTGCTGATAAGTGTTCCAGCAGAAACCTGTTAAAATTAACTCTGTGTATCGATATAGTGGCGCTAGTAGGAATGGTGGGGTTTTCTGTTTGATTTTGTACGGTTAAGCAAGGGACGGAGTGAGTGTGGGAGAGGTGGGTATGTTGGTGATTAAAACACAGAATTTGGAAAGGGGCGACCAATCGGTCCCCCCGAACGTATGGTCGAGTACCACGATCCCCCCGGGAAGCCATCTTGGGCGGGAGGCGAGTCTCGGCTGGTATGCCCGAAGCGGCGTAGCCGGGGCGCGCCTTTTTCCCGCCCTCGAGTGGGCTGGCCTAGACACCAACACGGCCGGCCACGCCCTTGGAGGCAGGCGGGGGCGGGTTCACGCCCACCCTGAAGACGGATAAAAGGAGCGGAAGCCAACAAAGCATCCTCTTGTTCCTGTGCTCTGAAGCTGCACCTCCCCGCTGCACGTGAGCTCGAGACGGAACAAAGAGCAATTTTGAGCGTTGTAATCCCTCTTTTTGTCTTACAGATATCCCGTCTAAGAATGCCCAAGAAGGTCGGAAAGCGGGTCGGTACCGATGAGATGCTCCGTATGCTCATGAAGGAGATAACCGATCTGAAGAGAAAGGTTGAGGCCAAGGACGGGGAGGGAGGACCGAAACGGCCTTTACCGGGAACAATTCCCGGTGGAAAGAGCAAGAGGCCCAGAAGGGGAGCACTTGGGGGGGAGACCCCGGTTCCCGAAGCGCCACGAGAAGAGCCAACCCCGGCGCCAAAGGAGGGGAACCCAATCCCTGTGGTGGTCACCCCTGCGAACAGGGAGGATATGCCCCCCGAGTTAGCGGCGCAATTGGCAGCGTGGTTGGGAAACGATAGCGAGGGCGCCACGGCTGACGACGCCCGGGCAGTGATGAGACAACTGCGGGAATCGAGGGAGGCTGTGAAAGCTCCATCTCCTGTTCCCCCGCAGGTCCCAGCGGTTGGAAGTACAGCAGGCCCAAGTTCGGCGACAAGCGTGGGGTCTACTTCAGGTAAGCGGCCATTGCCGATTGCGGGGGGGACTCTGCACCTTCTCGAAAGGAGAAGATTGCCCAGCACATCCCACTAGAAGTCAAGGAGTTGATTTGGGCGGACAAATATGTAAACATGTTTTCATTGCTTACCGACCATTACGAGATCGAGCATGTAAAGAGTCAAAAGGAGCTCATGCATCCGAGTGTTTGGCGCGCTAAAATGGCCGCCTTTAAGGTTGATGAGACCATTGGTACTTGGGGCAGAGCGTGGGGAATTTTTACTTCCATCATGGGGGAACGCAGACCTGAGTTGTTGACCGAGTTACCCATCTATCAGTCACGTATTATGGAGTATTCTGTGGCATATGGGGGCAATCAGTGGTTCTGCTATGATAATCTGTTTAGAAAAGCTAAGGAACACAACCCGTTGTTGTCCTGGGACTGTTACGACTCTGTGTCTTAGCAAAAAATGGAGAGTACAGGGATGTTGAAGGTGCCATTAGTAGGGAGTAACGGGGGGGAATCCTCCCGCCAAAACTCTGGGACGCCCTTTCGGACAGGTACAGGTAACGTGTCCCACACGAAGCCGAGCGGCAACACAGGTAAAAGGGGGATATGTTGGAATTTTAACAGGGGCAAATGTACCAGGCCCCAGGGGTCATGCAAATTCAGACATGAGTGTGGGGGATGCGGGCAGCCATCCCATCCTGAGTCCATGTGCAGAGCCAAAACGGGTGATAACGGTGGTAAGGGAGGCGCCAAACAGGTCTAATATAGTCCGAGGGGCGCCTTTATCGACCCCGATTGATACCATGGCAATGATTCCTTGGCTCAGCGAATACCCAGATTATGCTTCCGCTGGGGTGTTGCGGAACGGGTTTTCATATAGTTTCCGCATCCCAGTGGGGGATTTTCAGGGGGTACCGGACTGTAAGAATCAAATGTCGGTCTTACAGCACACGGCGGTGGTTCAGGTAAAGATTAGGAAAGAGGTGACTCGAGGTCGTGTCGCCGGTCCATTCGATTTTCCGCCAGTTGCAAATTTTGTGTGTTCTCCTCTAGGGGTGGTTCCCAAGAAGGACCCGGGGGAGTTTCGGCTGATACACAATTTGTCAGCCCCACATGGTCTTTCCGTAAATGATGCGATAGATCCGGAAGTATGTTCGGTGCAGTACGCATCTTTCGATGAGGCCGTCGCCATGTTGAATCGCCTGGGGCCCGGGACGCTGATGGCCAAATCGGACATCGAGTCAGCGTTCCGGTTGCTCCCGGTACACCCAGACGATCAGCGTCTCCTTGGTTTCCAGTTTCAGGGTCGCTATTACATGAATAAATGTATGCCAATGGGATGCTCGATTTCATGTGCCTATTTCGAGAAATTCAGTTGTTTTCTGCAGTGGGTATTCACGAGGAAGACAGGTTTTCAACATGTTATGCACTATCTCGATGACTTTCTGTTTCTGGGGGCAGCCGGGGATTCTGAGTGTGGACAGGCCTTACATGAATTTTGTGTCCTAATGAATCAATTTGGTGTGCCATTGGCGCCAGGTAAGACTGTCGGTCCCTCGACCTTGATCGAGTTTCTGGGGATCGAGCTCGACTCAGTGGAAGGTTGTTTTCGTTTACCTAAAGAAAAGGTGTTAAAATTCAGGTTATCCCTTGAGACATGTATTCGTGCAACGAAAGTGAACTTGCATCAATTGCAACAGGTGGTGGGTCAGTTGAATTTTGCCCTAAGAGTAATGCCGATGGCGCGCTCCTTTTCCCGCTCGATTGCACAGTCCATGGTCGGCTTGAAGGAAGGACATCATCGTACGAGACTCTCGGCAGAGGTTCGCCAGGACATGCGCATTTGGATTGCATTCCTGGCGGATTTCAATGGTCGAATTGTCTGGAATAAACCAGCAGTGTCTTCCGAGGAGTTGGGACTATGGACAGACTCGGCGGGGAGTGTGGGTTTTGGCGCCATATTGGGTACACAATGGTCGGCTCAAAAATGGCCGTCATGGTGGCATGAGTGCGGGTTGACGAGTAACATTGCTTTTCTCGAACTATTCCCTATTCTGGTGGCCTTGAGAACATGGCCAGAAGGGTTTAGGGGTCACTCTGTGGTTTTCTGGTCTGATAACATGACCGTGGTTGAGTGTATCAATAGTCAGGCAGCACGTTGCAAATTGATTCTCCGATTACTCAAGGAAATTGTGTTGTTGTGCATGCAACTAAATGTACTGTTTAGGGCGCGGCACGTGCCGGGGGTGATGAACCAAGCGGCTGATGCGCTCTCTCGTTTCCGTATGCAGGCCTTCTGGGGTTTTCTGCCCACAGCGGACCCGGTGGCGGCACCCTTTCCCGAAGCTCTCTGGTCTCTCGGTGCCCCGAACTACAAGACCTCGTGGGAGAGAGTTTAGCACCCAGGACGAGGAAGGCATATGAAGGGGCGTTCCGTTCCTATTGGGCCTTTTTGGGTACTTCCGGGAGGGAGCTTTGAGGTCTGGAAGAGTCTGTAGTAAGATTCCTGCTCTCTTTACGTCACGCAGGCAAGTCAGTAGCTACGGCCCAGAGGCATCGGGCCGCCATTTCCTTCATGGCAAGGGCTCGTGGGATCCAGGACCCGACAGCGTCTTTCGTTGTGCAGAAAGCGCTACGGGGGTGGCAACGCCTTGAGGGTCGCAGAGTAGACGATAGGCACCCGATAGGTTTGGATAGGTTGGCCCTGTTATTATCCGTGCTACCGGTAACATGTTCATCCCAGTACGAAGCAGTGTTGTTCCGAGCCGCATTTGCATTAGCATTCCATGGGGCTATGCGGGTAAGCGAATTAGTGGCAAAGAACAAGCAGGATACGATGGGGGGACTGTGCCGGGAACACATTCAGGTCAGAGAGGAGACGATGACGGTCTCGTTTGTAAAGTCCAAATCCGATCAGGATGCAATCGGGGACTGCGTAATCATCCAGAGGATCCCCGGGTCTGCCATGTGCCCTGTTGGGTGCGTAGAAGCATATTTAGCGCAGAGGGTGGCAGCATGGGAGGGGACCTTGTTAAGACACGCTGACGCCACCCCACTGACGAGGTTTCAGTTTCAGCGGGTGCTTGCGATGTCGATTTCTGCCGCGGGCTTGAACCCCGGCGACTTTGGGACCCATTCCTTTCGGATAGGGGCTGCTACGGAAGCTACAGCCAGGGTTCTGAATGTTGAACAAATAAAACGTGTGGGGCGTTGGTCCTCGAACTGTTATAAGAGGTATGTACGGTTGCACATGTTGTGAAGCTGTAACGATGTACTCACGCTTCTTGTTTTTGTTTGGTTTTCAGTTGCGCAAGCCTACGAGGCGGGGCGGACTGTCCAGTCGACCCGACACCGGGGGGCCAGCGGTCAGACATTGCCGGCTGTGAAAAAGGAGGTGTGGGTCGTGGGCCACTCATACGTGAGGCGTGCCGCGGACGTATTCAAAGCAGGTGACATGATTCACGTGGCTGGGGAATACGGGTACAGTGTGTCCTTCTACGGAAAGGGCGGGCTCTGTATTGACCAGTTTCGATCATTTTTCGAGGGTTTGTTAGGGCGGACAAGGTCACCGCCGTCTGTAGTCATAGTACATCTTGGGGGCAATGATTTGGTGACCACTGGTAGACGACTTCTTCTTGAGGCGATGCTTTCCACGGTAAGTTGGTTGGCGAGAAGAGTTCCAGGGTGCACAATTGCATGGTCCCATATGATCCCACGGAAAGTGTGGCGGGGGGCTATTTCTGTTTCTGCGTTGAATCATTCAGTAAGGAAAATTAATAATAAAATGAGTAGATTGTTTCGTTCAAGTACACTGCATTCTGTCTCGCATGGTTGTATTAAAGGGGACAGTATGTATTTGGGGGACGGTGTTCATTTGTCCCGGGTGGGGAACGAATTACTCATAGGAGACTTCATAGCATGGTTAAGGAGTTTACAGCATGACCTTTAGGTAGGAGTGTTTTGTGGGGGGTCCGGATAGCCGGTCAACTATCCGGCCTGTGGCGGTAAGGTCATGATCGGTGAGCAGTAATTGGAAGATCCCTATGAGGGGGCGTCACCCATTACGGATGGGAGCGCGCGGGGGAGGTGGCCAATTGGCCCCTCAACGGGGAGGCGGTCCTGTCTAAGGAGAGGCCGCTGGAAGGAAAGGAAAGGTGGTCAAGGCCCCTTCCTGGATAGGAGGGGCTACGGCCCCTCCTGGGGAATTTCCCGGGGCCAGGACATCTGCGACGGCAGATGGGTAAGTTGTGTGGGGTGCGGGAGGGGGTTTACGCTACCTTTTAGACACCTCACACGAGTCCTCGAACGACCGTTAAATGGCGTCGAGTTTATTTGGGCCCCCGTCAAGTACAAAGGGAAATTGGTAAATGCACTTGAGGTACGCCTCTGTGCGGTCGCCCCTCTCACAAGTGAGGGGGGTATTTCTGGTTTAGGGATCTGACACCGGTTACGACCTTGCCGTTGGCCCTTAACGTTAGGATGTACAATTTCAAGTCAAATGTTGTAGGATGTTAGTTCGGCTAGGAGAACCTTTGTATTAGAGATCTGTTAAGGTTAGCCAACATCGTAATGTGGAAATGAAATTGTACATTATATGAAACTGTTATTTTAATGTTTTCTTTTGTTTCATATTTTAATAAATACGGCCGGGAAGGGTGACTCCCTTCCCGCCTTCCAAAAGTTCAAGAACTGTTTCCGGTTTCCCAATTCTTGGGGATTGTGTTGAGAGGGGGTGGCGGGTATCTCGGCCATATGGAAAGGGGCGACCAATCGGTCCCCCCGAACGTATGGTCGAGTACCACGATCCCCCCGGGAAGCCATCTTGGGCGGGAGGCGAGTCTCGGCTGGTATGCCCGAAGCGGCGTAGCCGGGGCGCGCCTTTTTCCCGCCCTCGAGTGGGCTGGCCTAGACACCAACACGGCCGGCCACGCCCTTGGAGGCAGGCGGGGGCGGGTTCACGCCCACCCTGAAGACGGATAAAAGGAGCGGAAGCCAACAAAGCATCCTCTTGTTCCTGTGCTCTGAAGCTGCACCTCCCCGCTGCACGTGAGCTCGAGACGGAACGAAGAGCAATTTTGACCCACCCACCAGCCCCTGAGGACAGCGATTCGTTGTAAATACAGTTGATATGGTATCTTTGGTTTTCTCTGCTTTCTTACAGGTTGTGATGATTGTCGTGAAAGTTCTTAACGATGCAATAAAGATTGATTATTTTCAGTATGTTTTGCTAATAAAGTAATTTTGAACAAGGATTGATCAGTATTTACGCTTGATAATAAATGTTGTTTTGCTTTGTAGATCTTAGTAACTTAGGTAGAACTGTCGTATTTATTTTGGTCGGGCGGTAAGGTCATGATCGGTGAGCAGTAATTGGAAGATCCCTATGAGGGGGCGTCACCCATTACGGATGGGAGCGCGCGGGGGAGGTGGCCAATTGGCCCCTCAACGGGGAGGCGGTCCTGACTAAGGAGAGGCCGCCGGAAGGAAAGGAAAGGTGGTCAAGGCCCCTTCCTGGATAGGAGGGGCTACGGCCCCTCCTGGGGAATTTCCCGGGGCCAGGACATCTGCGACGGCAGATGGGTAAGTTGTGTGGGGTGCAGGAGGGGGTTTACGCTACCTTTTAGACACCTCACACGAGTCCTCGAACGACCGTTAAATGGCGTCGAGTTTATTTGGGCCCCCGTCAAGTACAAAGGGAAATTGGTAAATGCACTTGAGCTACGCCTCTGTGCGGTCGCCCCTCTCACAAGTGAGGGGGGTATTTCTGGTTTAGGGATCTGACACCGGTTACGACCTTGCCGTTGGCCCTTAACGTTAGGATGTACAATTTCAAGTCAAATGTTGTAGGATGTTAGTTCGGCTAGGAGAACCTTTGTATTAGAGATCTGTTAAGGTTAGCCAACATCGTAATGTGGAAATGAAATTGTACATTATATGAAACTGTTATTTTAATGTTTTCTTTTGTTTCATATTTTAATAAATACGGCCGGGAAGGGTGACTCCCTTCCCGCCTTCCAAAAGTTCAAGAACTGTTTCCGGTTTCCCAATTCTTGGGGATTGTGTTGAAAGGGGGTGGCGGGTATCTCGGCCATATAGTAATGTGCAGATGTTGAGCTACTAAAGGTGATGTAGTACCACTGGGAGCACTTATAAAGTGCCCTATGGCATGGTAAATGAATTACCCGCAAATTTGCATGTTTTAATACTATTTGCTGATGAGCGTTCCGGCTGACAGTTGTGGAAATTAATTTTCTGTATTGCTATAGTGGCTCTACAAGATTTGTTGGAGCTCTTTCTTTGATTGTGTAAGGCTAAGGAAGGATGGAGAAGAGGGTGGTGTAGTGGCATTATGCCCATTTATGAATCACTTTATGGTATGGTATATGTTTTTCTTGCAAATGTCCATGTTTTAATCCCTTTTGGTGATGATTGTTCCAGCAGACAGCTACACAAATCACACAACATTTCTGTGGATAACAAATCTTCGTGCTGATAGACACTCTTGTACTGTGGTAGAAGGCTGCCAGTGTTGATGGCAAATTATGAAACTTGGTGCCATTGTAGATTTCAATGGAAACTTAGACTATTTCCTTGCTACTATGGTGTAGTCAGGGTTTTAAGTGGGAAAAAACTGGGGGTGCTCTAAAAGGGGGGTGGCAAACCTCTTAAAGGGGTGTGGGCTATGCAAGTAGGGGTGTGGTCTAAATCAAGATAAGTATCATTGTATGCTTTAGAAAATTCCCTCCAATTATCCTACGTTCAGAAAAACATTCTTTAAAGGATTTCCCTTCCTTCTACAACGTGGCTCACCTAGCATGATGTCTCCAGTTCTCAATAGTGAGCAAAATAAGCATGTGTACGTCGATGTGCATGCTCTCACTGTGTAGTGTAGTTCCTAGTTTCCCACTAGGCCCTGCGCATTGGAATAACATAAACAGTAGTATCGACGTAGAAGTGCGGATCTTCCAGGCCTCTACTGAGGTCACTGGAAACTTTCTTGACTAAATAGGAAGTGATCAGCTTCCCTGGCACAGACAAGAAGGGATTCAGCTTTCCAACAACCGTGCAACATGACAACTTTGCTCCTCAGATCAAGAGTCAATCTCTAGGGTCGTGTGAAACAATAGACATGTATTTCACTCAGTCAGGTTAGTGCAGTTTACTTTCACGAGATGTAGAGAATAGAGAGACGGGCGTTTGTCAATAAAGGGTTAACATTTATTGAACAGTCTTTCTTCTCATACAAGAGAAATGTATTGCAACAATTGCAAGACTTGTTATGATAAAAAGTACGTACAGTAAGATAAGTATTGCAAGATAATACTGTAAAAGCATTGATATGGTTTCTTAGCCATACAATGGTTTAAAAGTAATAAAACATATATACAGTCATATATACATTAGGCTAAAATACTCAACTGGTGCTTCTAACTACGCCTACCCCAGTGTACCTGACCTAAGCCTAATACTTGGGAAGGGAGTAAGTAAGTAGCTTCAGTTTAAGTTGGTTTTGCCAAGGTTTGCTTCAAGAATTCTCAATAAGGGTTTAGTCAACACCATACCTCTGAATAGAATGATGTAGGTCTGGTATCTCCTTCAGGGGGAACTCGGTATCCCAGTCACCCGCGAGGGCAGACTAGAAACGCTGGAGCTGGATTTCTCTGCACGAGAAAGGCAGCGTCTCTCTTCAGCGCGTCGAGGAGGAGGAGGGGGGACAGCGTCCGCGGGCAGCTGGCTTTTGCTGGATGTCTTCGCAGAGGGACGGCTGTTCAGCTCCTAGTTACACCACACCATCGTTCGCGCTTTAGCAGCGATAATGGTATCAGCAGCTTCAGGCGACGGGCAGCAGGCTGCAGCAACAGGAACGCTCATTGCTTAAGGCAACGTTGGTAATATTTATACCTGACAGGTGCCTGGTTTGATGTAAGTTTGCCGGACATAATACGTCAAGTAAAGATGTCACTAGGAAGTGATAGCTATCAGTTGCTCATTAGAGTTCCATTACTAATCAAAACACAGCAAGCGGGGATTTCCAGGTTTGCTGAGTTTTTATCTTGTTGAAGAACTTGGAGTGTTAATCTAGGAATCTTCAGATAGTGACTTCTGCTCTGTCATTGCACTAATTGGTTGCAAAGGAAGTGGCAGAGAACTATTCTGGAATGTGGCTCTGTTTGTGTGAGGCCAGAGATGACTTTCTGAATATCGCACTTGAACGGTTATGCCAATATAGGGAATAAATGGATTTATAGCCGAATAGGGGCATAAGGTCACAGTATCGATCAGGATCCTAGATAAGCACGCAACAACTGCAGTGCAATAAAATAAAATAAATTGACTATCTTTGCGAGGGCCGAAAATAGAGCACGATAGAGACCCGTTTGGAGGCTTGCTGAAAATAAGTGCCGGTCCTCAGACCCAGCCCAATGAAAGCCCAGCAGCCATTCATCCTAAGCACTGCGCCATCCAACCATCTTTTAATTGATGCATACATTCCTACTTATATACATACGAACATCTGTTCTTGCACTCTTCTTAAGCATCTATGAGCCCACTCGCCTATGGTAAGCCCTGTGCCATTCAAGCAGCCATACGCCTATATAATCATAGATACATCTGTCCCGGAACCAATCCTAAGCATCTATCAGCTCACCTGTTTATCCTAAGTACTGGTCCATGCATTCATTCATCCTTCCATCCATCCATACATTGATACATCTATTTATTTATTTATTTATGTTCTTGCATAGCGCTGGAAGTCAACCCTCGAAAGGGTATCTCCGCGCTTACGTATTACCAAAGAGCCAGAAACTAGTAAGTAGACAGTGAGATGAGGGGGAACAAACTTAACAGGCGACAAATAAAAAAGTTTTCAGGGACTTCTTGAAGGATTGAAAGTTGATTGTATTTTTGAGAGCAGGGGGCAATGAGTTCCAAAGGATGGGGCCTTTGTAGGACAGGGCTCGCCCTCCCTGCCTGGCTTTTTTATCTATCCATCTATCTATCCATTCATCCATCTGGCCATGCATCCACTCACCCTTTATTCAACTATCCGTCCTTATTTCCGTGCACCCTCTGCCCCGATCCTAAATACAACGTATTATACTCATCCACCCAGCCTCTTAAGGGGTCGAAAAGGCTGGCGATAAGCATTGACAGGCAGATGTTTCTTATAAAGAACAACAAAGCTTTGAGGTGCTCTTTGTGGAGCATACTTCACCACACTTCTCTGGTGGTGTTTTAAACAAAGGTACATCCAGCAAAAGAAATGTAAAAGAGCTTTTCAGTGTAAGACATTAATTTAGAAACATAACGTTTTGAACAGTTGTATATAGGAACACTGCTTCAAAGTGGCCGTGACTGACAGATACTGAATACCTGTACTTCTTACATTTGAGAGAGTTTACCAGAGAGCTAATTTGGGGGGGTGAGAACCTGCAGTTTTATATTTCCATGTGAAGAACAGTATAGGAATAGAAAAGTAATTGGAAAGCTTTTATCTACATATTAAAGAGGGGGTGTGAGAACTAAGTGAGCCAGGCAAAGTGTGTGTTTTCATAGCACTAAAACAAGACACTGTGTAAGGTCAGAGCAGGGTCGTGCTGGAGTTGCCTGTGTGGTCGTCTCCAGAGGCGTAACAAGAGCGAAATTTTGGGGGAGCCTAATTCTTTCAGCAATAGGCAGAGTGGGGATGTAGGAGCTGTAAAAAGGACTGAAAATTGTCTTTTGAAGACCTGTGAAGTACTTGTGTGCAGCTCTGTGTGTGCGCCCGGTAAGCTGTCTCAGAAAATCCGGGGCAATGGGCATTGCACGCCTGGTGGTTTGTCTGCTAATCACCCCACGATGATGTTGCTCATGCGTTTCAAAAAGAGAAGGGAAATCCTGAGTGAAAATGGCTCTCTGTAAAGGATTTCCCTTCTCCTACAATGTGACTCACCTGGCATGATGTCTGTACTTCTCAGTAGTGAGCAATGTGCATGCTCTCACAGTCTCACTGCAGTGCAATAAAAAAAACGGATTACCTTTGCGAGGCCCGAAAATAGAGCCCCATAAAGACTCATTTTGAGGCCCCCAAAAATAAAGTGCTGGTGTTCAGATCGCCACAGATACCCCTCCTCCACTTAAAGCCCTGGGTGCAGTGTTATGTTTCCGAAGTTGTAGATAAAATTGATAGGGTAATAATGGTAGTTTTTGTGTGTGCCGTTTGGTTGCTAATATCATTTTAAGTATATAAATTACAATTTTAAAAAATACTATCTATAAAGTTGTCTGCGGTGGGTTGCAGAGAGAGTGCTGTGGGGTGGTGGGGTGCGGCAGAGAGGGGAAAAGTACGAGGTAGTGCAGTTACATATAAATTGTAAAGGTGTATATAAATAAATGAACAAATACTTGCTATATGCTCTATGACACTACTTGTCATCCTAGTGCTCCCCTATTGTGCTCCATCATGTTACAACACTTGGTCTGGAAGTCGTTAGTAGAAGTTTTGTAATTGTATGTCATTATTTTAACATGTTCAACAGATGTGAAAAATAATTATTATTTTTGTTTTTCAGAAAATTACTTCGTTTGGATAAAAATTTGCAAATGCCTGGAAGAAGTGAAAAAAAAACAAGGAGAAGAAAAATATATATTTGACCAAAAGGGAAGATCTTCAATTTAGAAAAAAATGTGAGTAATATAGAAACAGTTTTTTCTACTAAAAGCATACGACAATTGTTGAATTTTTTTTACAAACATTTAATTAAAAGAACATCAAACAAAGTAAAGAGAAGAATTTTTCAAGTAAGGTGAAGCAGACTTCAATTTCAAATACCAGGAAAGGAAACATGATAAAGAAACAGTATCTGTTGTTCGGAGACAAAAGCAATTTCAAGAAATTCGTCAGAGACTTTTTTGATCTAGAGTCATTCAGAATTTAATGAAAACATGCTGCAAATATAAAAGGAAACTGTTGTAATTCAAAGAGAAGCAGCGAAATGAAAGTATAATGGACATTGCTTTCAATTTATAACAGAAGTTATTCATTCTGATTTTGAAAAGAATCAAAACTTTTGGATGAAATAGTCAAAGTGCTGAAAGACAAAAGTAGAAAAAAGAGACTTGTGAACAGAACCAACTTTTTCAAAATCTTTAGTGGACATTGGAGACATACTTCTACTAGAGAACCTTTTTTTAATGAGGAAACTTACTTCCAGGAAAAAATTTCACCATTTGCAGTTGATACTGGAGGTCGTTGCTACAACGTTCAGGATGGTTGTCCTCTTCCAAAGGAGGAAATGGTTGGTAAAAGTGCAGAAGAGTTAATAGCTGAAGAAGTGCAAGGGAAATGTCCACAAGCTCCTGTGTTTAAGGTTTGGTTGTAGTAGTATTTGGAGTATTCCACGGGAATCTATTGATATAATGCGATCCATGTAATGTAAGAAAATATACTGAGAAGCATGGGCATTCTCTGGCATGTCTTTCAAGAAAAGTGTGTAAAAGTGTTTTCATCACTTGAGGATGTTAGCAGTACACCATTCAGAAATGCGGAGGTTTGTAAGGAAACTGTACTATGTAAAAAGTTCTGCATTATGTTTAATTGAGCTGAATACATGTCTTTTACATGGTTCTTTATCAGATGTTCAAAAAAAGTGTGATGATATTGAAATGCAATATTTTGGTTCAGAAGAGCAGTCCATGAAAGTGAAAGTTTGAAAATTACAGATGTTGAAGGAGATTGGAAAGTGATTAGCACTGATCAGTTTGAAGAAGAAATTGTAAAGTTTAATGTAGTGTGCTCTGAAATACCAAACTATGGGGTCGATTAGGATGGCGGACAGACTTTGTCCGTCCGCCATCCTGTCGTGGCAAGGGACCGTCCGCCGAATTAGGATGCACCCGCCACAGTGGCGGGTGCATCCTGCATTTTTAACATTCAGCACCACCCGCTGCAATGCTAAAAATGCTAAAAATGCATGCTGTGCATTTCAAAGCACGGCATGACAGGCACCTGCCATGTTGTAATTTGAAACGCAGGTGGGTATCATGTGCACCCCCATGCCCCTTTCACCCTGGGGGCTCGCAACGGGCCCCCAAAGCAAAGACCGTATGCCTTTCCGTGGCGGCATTGCAGCCACGGAAAGGCATTCCCCAAAGCCCATCCTAATATGGCTGGCGGTGTCTGATAGACACCGCCACCATATTAGACCTTTTCTGCCATGGTTGCAAGGCAACCACGGCGGAAAAGCGGCGGGCGGTCTTCCCGTCTGCCGCGGACCCCCTAGCCATCCTAATGTGGCGGGGGGTCATTTCAGGGAGGATGGCGGACGGATTGCCCCCGCTGGGCTGGCGGTGGCTACTGCCAGCCCGGCGGGGGCAATCCGTCCGCCATCCTAATCGACCCCCTAGTTTTTGTTTGTTGTTGACGTACTCATTATAAAAGTCAAACTAGGAATGTTTATCTGTATTTGAAAAGTAAAGAGAAAAATAATGGTAAGTGGGAAGAATTTGGAACTTACTTGTTGGTGGAAGGTTGATTTTAGTTAGGTAGTGATCAACGTGTATGTACATATTGTTACAACAAATTGGTAGAGAACAAAATGCCTGCTAGAGCAGTACATATTAACTTAGAATTAGTAGCTTTTCCAGAGGAACTGGCAGAATTGAATACTTATAAGTCGGTTCTAATTCAATCTGTTCATCCTTTGCAAACTATAATTTGGATGGAGCCTAAAACAGGTAAACTGCCACCAACATACTTACAAAGAGGGCTGAAAGGAAGAGTGGTGTACTTACCTTTGGATTTTAAGAAAAATATTGAAACTATTGCTGGAGAGAAAGAGGAAAATGAGGCATTAATTGTTTCTAGTAAATGGTGTACCAACAAAGAGTTCAAAAATATGGCAAGAATTTGTGGATGTTAATAAAGTTGAAAAAGCTACCTTATATCTTATAGAGAACAATATTTATTACAAAACTGTACATGTGGATGAACAGGTAATACGTTTCGAAGAAGAATCTGAAATTTCAAGTGGTAAATAGAGAAAGTGAACAAGTCAAGGACTGAAGAGATTTATGAACATTACACAATATGTCCTTTGCATTCAAAAGAAGTAATAGGAATCAACATTGAGTTATTTCAAATGGAAAAAGCAGAGGAAATTCCAATGAGTGTATGGAGGAAAATCTTGGAAGCCTGTTGTTTTCCACAGCTGTTTCCCACTGGAGAAGGTGGACAATATGATGACCGACCTGTACGGATTCCAGCTTCACAATATTGGTCAACAAGATTATATTCTGAAGATCCTAGATTTCGACAGGGCATTCCATACATATTTCACCTTTTGTTTGAAAGTGATCTGTCTTCTCTGTCGTATGCAGTGAACCATGTACTTAAAACTGGAGTTCATCAATCACTTCTTTCTGCAAAAGAATTTGTGGAGAAAGTTCAACAAACAGATGAAAATTTAGAAGCACAGTTAATCAATTTGATGGCCTGTCAACGTGGAACAAATGAGTATTGGTATCGTCGTCATGGAGAACTCAAGTGTATGTTATGGAAATTAGGTACACCAACATGGTTTGTCACACTTAGCTGTGCAGAGTATGCATGGAAAGATTTTCTTGAGTTTCTAAAAGAAGCGAATTCCAATATAAAAAATGTTGAAATAAAGACTCCTGGTGAACTGTGTTATTGTAAACAAATCTAGGACCCTAGTGTAATTTTCCCGATTCATGCCCTTATATAGGTATACTTTATCATGTCCTTATATAGGCATGGAAATCACTACCATATCTGGCCTAAGCCTTGCAGCCCAAATACGGCATGGCTACTTCCACTAAGTTCCGAGAATAAACAACGATTTCTTGGAAAAATCTGCCTTCAGCAGCTAGGGACTTCCCCCTGCTTGAATATGAAGTTCTCCAGGAACTCCTGGCATTTTCCAAGAATTTAGCCTTTGAGTGATGTTATTAAGTCCAAACATGTGTCACCTTCAAAGTATAAATATGCCTAGGTTTGCCCAGACAAACACACGGTGGTTTGGAGCAGATCGTCTATCTACTTGCCCGACGCCCTGCAGCATCAAGCGCCGAAGGAAGCCGACCCTCCAGCTGACGCACTGAGAAAGACGCTGTCTTTTCTCTTGCTGAGAAATCCAGCTCCAGTGTTTCCGGTTTACCCTTGCGGGTATCTGGAAAATCGAGTCCTGAGAGAGAGATACAAGACCTCCTTCATTCTAAAACCAAGGTACGGAGCTGATTAGACCTCTTAGAGAATTCTTGGAATAGATTCCTGGCAGAGAACTACTAAACTTAGGCTACTCCTCACTTACTACTTCCCTTACTTAGGTTAGGTGCACCGGGGCAGTTTGCAGGCAGCATTCAAGTCAAGAAGGCCATGTGATCCTTAATAAATTACGGAAAATTGAGTAGAGCCGTTGATAACTGGTATGTTAAAATATTTCAATAGTTCTTCTTTATGTTTGAAAAGACATTGCTAATGTTTATAACAAACATTTTCGATGATTTGGTCAGGCATAAACATGCTTAATTTTGTATTCCTGCACGATAAGGGCCTGAATTAGGTCTTGGTGGATGGGTTACTCTAGGTTACGCAGGTTTCTCTCGAGTCTGCCTGACCAAATATCTTCCCATATACACGCTCTCTTCATATACCTTATGTAAATAGGCACTATGAGCAACATAGGCTTGCTCATAACAATAATCCGGGACTAAAAGTGCCCCTTTCCTAAATTCTCGATTATTAAGACTGCCACAAAACTATTTCACTGGCTTTCCTTGAACCCTGCTCTTGTCAATTCTTCTGCCCGCGAGGCCCTTTTTTCAGCGACAGTCTTACACGTTATATAAAATATTATATAAATTGTCAACATTTTCCAATTTATTTTGTGGAGCAGAGAGTTCGTATTTTGAGGGACCTTTGGGGCATTTGTTGGTTTAAAATCAGCAGTTTGATATAGTGCTGTGGGCTATCTTCTTGAAAGTGCTTTCAGAATGGATTGCTCACACTATATTTTTAAATGCAATGACTCCATTAGATACAAATAATTATCAAAATTTAGAAGGGGTCTGGAGAGCCTACTAAATCCATTCCTATTGACAGTGTCAAAGGTGAATTTTAGCAACAACCCTGATTACTTAGTATATTGATTTTATGATTGCCTATTTTATAGATTGCATAAACAATGCTGCTACATTGGCAGGATTAAAAAGTATGGGGCAGATGTATCAAGAAACCATTTTGCACTTCTCTAATAGCGATTGTCAAGGCTATTTGAGAAGTGCAAAATGGTATGTATGTAGAATTTCGCTATTTTTTAGCGATTCCTTAAAATTCCTTAATTGCGATTAGCAAATTGCTAATCGCAATTAAGGAATAATTTTCCCATTCATTTCTATGGGCCAGGAGGCCCATAGGAATGATTGTGCAGTAATTCTCAAATTGCGAATTCGCAATTTGCTAATCGCAATTTGAGAATTATTTCAAGGGTGCAGGGGTGTCTCAAAGACACCCTGCTGCACCCCTCAAATCTACATGTGTGTGCATGTGGCACACATACATGCCCATAAAGTGTCACATGCCACCCTTACAAATGCCAATTAGGGCATTTTTGTAAAAAATCGCATTTTACCACCAACTACAAGTTGATGGTAAAATGCGATTTTTTTACACAAATTCGCACACCAAAAATGTGTCATACATATCATTTAAGGAATCGCAAAATTTGCGATTCCTTAAATGCTATGCAAAAGAAGGAATCGCAAATAATTGTGATTAAATAAATTGCGATTATTTCATACATGTGAAATATCGCAAAACGGCCGCTTGCGAGTCGCAAAGGCCGAAAATCTGCGATTTTCAGCCTTTGCGAGTCGCAAAAGCCTTGATACATCTGGCCCTATGTATACTGGTGTTTGCTGATAATACCATTTTAATATCTAAAACTCAGCTGAGGCCCCAACATCTATTAATACTGTCTCTGATTATTGTGAAAGAAGTAATCTTACTATAAATATAGCAAGAGGAAGTTTATCACTTTTAACCCAGATAGATCCTGTAGGCCATTAGATTAGAAAGAGTCTTTGAATAAGATTACTTAGACGTGGACATGACCATGAATGGCTCATGATGAAAACAAGTTGAGAAGGGTACTGCATTGCTGACCCATAGGGGCCAAAGCCACACCAGATTTGCCAGAAGGTTAGGCTCTCATGTTTTATCATCGTCATTGCGGTCTACAGAGCATGGGCACAATTGGCTGCCCTCTATGGTACACCTTTGGAGTCTTGCAATTTTGGACCGATTGAGAGTGGCTATGAGGCATTCTTTAGACATTGACCACAGCTTCTGTCCCTTTGTCCATGGAACTAGGGACCATGAGCTGAGAGTCTTGCTTCATTGGGCAACTTTTGAGCCAATGTTGCATTTGGGTTATGTAGAGGTACTTGCCCAGAGGTCATGAACTTTGTGACCTGCATAAGTATGTATGTATGTATGTATGTATTGCACATTTGTATAGCACAAGCTGTCACACAAAGGGTATCCTGGCGCTTTGACTCTACTGAACCAGATACACAGTCACACCGTTACACAGTCCTAGGGAAGAGGTAGGTCTTTAAGCCCCTTTTAAAAGATGGAAATACCCTTAGACTCCTCAAAGACAGGGGGAGGGAGTTCCAGAGTTTGGCGGCTGCGTATCCAAAGGAGCGACCACTCATCCGTAGCCTTTGGATTCTCGGGACCACCACCAAACATGCCGAGGAGAAGCATAATGGTCTCGCTGCATGGTACCACGAAAAAAGTTTCTGCAACATGACTGGTCCTTGATCGTGCAAAGCTGTAAAGACCAGGCAGGATGCTTTAAAGCAGATTCGCTGCTGAACTGGTAACCAGTGAAGGTCTTTTAGCGCAATGGAGGAGGAAGCTGCACGCGGCCTGGAAAGAGCGAGCTTCGCTGCCATGTTTTGAATACGCTGCAGCTTGTTAATCAAAGTGCTGGGTGCCCCCAGAAGTAGTGCGGTGCAGTAATCAATCCTGCTAAGGATAATACCGCGCACGACCTCTGGCCTGGCCTGAGCCGGGAGCAGGGGAAGAATTTTAAGCAGAGAGCGAAGTAGCATCATGCAAGTGGAAATGGTTTTGTTAACAAAACCATCGAGCTGTAAATTAGGGCCGAACATAACTCCAAGGTTGCGAGCAGAGTCCGCCGCCATCACTGTGCCCAAGGAGGAGGAAGGCCAAAAGTCTGCCGGTAAAGGACGCGGAGTACGGTCAGATGAACAATGCAGTACCTCGGTCTTTGAAGCATTAATCTGGAGAGAATTGTTTCTCAACCAGTCTGCAGTAGCAGTCATGCATCGATGGAAAGTCTCCTTGGACACAGCGTCTTCTCCTTCAAGGGAGAAGATAAGATCAGCGTAGTTAATCACAGAGATGCCGAAGGACTTAATCAAACTAATCAGGGGACGGAGGTACAAATTAAATAAAATGGGACTAATTGCTGACCCTTGGGGCACACCCTGCCCTACCCTCCTGATGCCTAACCTGAAAGGAGGTAAAGCCACCACCTGGTGTCTATTCTGAAGATATGAGATTCGCCAATCCCGTGCCAGTCCCGCTACCCCAATTTCCCCCAGCCTGCTGATGAGAGTGGAATGGTTGACTGTGTCGAACGTGGCTGACATGTCGAGCAGCACTAAAAAGGCTGCCCGGCCAGTGTCGACCCGCAAGCGAAGAGCATCCAGCACGACCACCAGCGCCAACTCCGTACCATGAGCCGGCTGGAAGCCGAACTGGGCCACATCCAAACAGGTGTTACTTTCCAGAAAGCTGGACAGAGACTGGGCCACGAGTGTCTCCATGATCTTTACCGGGAAGGGAAGCAACAAGATTGGCCGATAATTTGCCGGACAGGTGGGGTTGAGTGTGGGTTTCTTGAAGAGGGGAGAGACCACTGCCAGCTTCCAACACTCCGTAACTGTGGCAGTACTAAAAGACTGATGACAGATGGAATAGAGGGGGCGAAAGAGTTCCTCCTGAAAAAGCTTCCAGAATTTATGGGGTAGTGGGTCAAGGGGAGAGCCTGAGGACACACCATTTGCTAGAGAGCAGAAATCATCGAACGGGGGAAGAGTAAAACTCTCCAGCCGTGGATGACCTGTCAGTTCTTCTGACTCACCTAAGATGAGAGTAGGTGCAGGGGCAGCTAGTGACTGGGGACAGGGAGTACCTGAATTAGAAAGTCCACTCAGGATAATGGCAAAAGCAGCTGCCAAAGTATCACATAGGGACTGTGATGCTGGGATGTTGTTAGCCGCACAAGACGGCCTGGAGAGGTCATTAACTATTTTAAACAAGGTCTGCGATTTGTTGGATGCCTGCAGCAGCATATCCTCTAGATATTTTGCTTTAGCGCACTTGATCTGGGCTTTATAGTCCAGCAGTGCTTGTTTGAAGAGGGATCTAGCAGACTCAGAGTAGTGCTTCCTCCATGCCCTTTCTGCCTGTTTGCACCGCAGTTTCAATTGGAGAATGTTGTTAGAATACCATGGCATGGCAGGCCTACGTCTATCTCTTGATTTCTGTAGGGGAACCAGCTTGTTCAGCGAGTTGGTGATTTGCTGATACAGACTGGAATAGCTCGCCTCCACATTCCCCTCCAAAAGGAAACCTCTAGGGAGCAGAGTAGGTGGGCCAGTATTGTTCAGAAGTTTGGACCATTGCCTACTGACTTTGGTAGGCGCCGAACCGCTCTCTCTCAAGGAGTCGGCCTTTGTTGCCTTTGTTCATATAATTTTTCAAGAGGTTGATAGGTTAGGCCTCTCTTAAGAGTGGACTAATCTGGACTTTCTAATTTCTTCATCTGTTTGTCATTTTTTAAAACTTTTTTTAATAGAAGAAGCTGATAAAAGCCAACTGTTGTAAGTCCCTTAAAACAGCCTCACTCACGCCTATTTCCAATTCAAATGTACACCATAATCTAAAATTTACTTCGTATTGAGCCAACGTTTTTGAAAGTTCTCTATATTTAGCTCAGGCTGGGCATTCGTCCTCTGTCAACAAACACATGTAAGGAGGCTCAAATCTGTCAGATTTCCCAGCAATTACGCTGGCATTACGCTGGCATTTAATGTTAAATATATTATATGACAAGCAGGGTGCATGAGAAGGGGTTAAGGGGCAGCAGAAATGGAAGGAATGCGGATTGGTAGGAGTACAAAGTGAGAGAAACACAATAATGTGCAAATTAATAAACTTTTTGGGGACTTTCAAAACAGAGATGAGAGATAATGTGTGTGTATGCAAAAATCCCAGGTGAAATGAGACAGACACCTCACAAAACCCGACTGAAAGCACCTGTACCAAACTATGCACCAGAAATTAAATTTATTAAGGAGGCATAACAACCCAAACACCCCAGAAGCTACGCCACTGATCTTAGAATGAAATCGATAATTCCCATTTTACAAAACAGAAGCAAAAAGAACTGCATAGCAGCTTTTTATATATCTATATACAGCACAACACCCCCTTTAGTTTTCGCAGTGTCTCGTTTTATTGATCTGGCATGGATATAGTTTTAATACTTCCTACCTCTTCTTTTATCCCCCTCTTTTTACCTTGCTTTCCTTGCTCACCCCTCCTTCTCCTGCCCCTTGTTTTTCCCCTCAGGAGGATTAGAATGTTAAAAATCCGGTCAGTAGGGTGGTGACCCTACCTTGCCTGTAAGCATGACTGAAATAGCCTCCTGAGGTGTTCGATGGTGCATCAGGAAGAAAGATCACTTTTTGAGTCTTGTTACTTCTTTATAACACTTGTGACGAGCATCCAGACTGTTATGGGGGGGGGGGGGCTGCTTACCATCACCCCTTCCCAAGAAACTTTGCAAGTACATTTTATTCCAGAGCTTGCCTAAACGTTCACCACAGACTTCTATGGTACTCCGGAGAATTTTGTTTCTCATCAGTGTTACTTGCACCTGGATGTTTCATGCTCCTGTAACCTCCATTAGAACCATTTCTCTGTAACATTGGTTTACTCCCGCTATCAACCTATGCGATGCGTGCCTGTGTGATGTGAGCTGAGGGCAGAGAGAGTGGACTCCATTGGACTGCAGCAACCGGTGACCACTGCATAAATTGTTGTGCCTCCTTTCTTCTTCTCATTGAGGGAAGTGGTCATGAGCATCTCAGGATTTGAGGCTTCCATCAGCTTCCGGAACAGTGATAAAGTTAAGGACCTCCGCAAGCAACCCAAAAATCAGAAAATGTTTCCAGTAAACTCTGGATAAAACTGGCTTTTGACATTGTAGGGCCCATGGAGGGTTGTTGTAGTAAAGGATAGATGTATCCTGGTTCCTATAGACAACCACTCTAGGTGGGTTGTATCTCAAAGTGTACATCAGTTCTGCAAAGATCTCATTGAGTTTTAATGGACACCTTCTTGGATGAGGGTGCCCCTGAATACATGGCGAGTAACAACAGGGTTCACTTCACCTTGGAACTCATGAAAGAATTCCTAATAGAATGAAACATACAATATCTTAAGGCATTTTATTGTCCCAGAGTGAACGCCTTGGTGGAAAGGGTAAATAGGATAATGATGGAAAATTTACAGAGGGCTTGAGTGAATGGATTGTCATGTATGAAAGCTATGGAGAATATGCTCCGAGCCCACTGCACAACCTATAACTTGTTTACAGGCTCTCAACTTTTGTATCACTGGGAACCAAGAAGTGCCCATCATGGTTGTTGGGTGAATCGCCTCCAAGTGAACAGAGGCAGGATTATAAGTGGGAGAATACCAACACAAGGCTTTATGACTCTTGGAGAAGGTGGTTGTGGTATAAGTAAATCACTAGATAACATGTATAGTTTTATCCACTGAAGTTCTATCTTTAAGCTCCAAATTAAAATAAAAAGCTTTTTAAATTCAATGTACACTGCCCTATTGCTATTTAGGGCTCATGGTTAACTTATAAATATTAAAAAGAAAGCTGTAGCTGCGGCAGAAGGTTTGCTTTCTAGATCCAATGAGCAGATATAAAGCTGCATGCTTTAAGGGCTGGGGCAGATGTTTTGCATTGTTACTGTACTAGTGTCACAATATGTTCTGCAGTCCAATAGTGAACATTTAACTTACAGACCCTGGGTACACTTTAGTACCATATAGTAGGGACTCATTGGCACATAACATATGCCAATCAGGTGTGCAGCCTATTTCAACATGTTTCAGGGGTCAGTGCACAGACAATGGGACCAGATTAGCAGTGTCCCAGTGCGCAGAGTAAAAACAGCAGCAGCATCGGTCCCGAAAAATGAGGGTGAACATACTAAAAGAGGCATTTTCTTACATGTGCCCCAGATGAAGGTGAGGAGCAACTCAGCCATTCCCTTTTCAGTCCTCATAATCTAAGAAGAAGTACCTGGAAAGGCCGTCTGCATGGAATGGTCAGTCCCTGGTTTGTGTTCCACCGGCAAGTCCATAAACTGCCGGGTGATGGACCACTTCGAAAGTTTAGGGTTTTCTGTCTAATCTGAATTAGACATCTGAGAGCTCTATGGTCGGTCTAAATCCTGAAATGAGTCCCAAACAGTTCTTCAGTGACAAAACCACAGGCAAATCTTCCCTGTCTATGGCACCCCAGTGCTGCTCACTGGGGAGTAGCCACTTGCTAATCAAAGTAATAGATTGATCCTGACCCTCATCATTCAACTGGGATAGCACTGTTCTGAAGCACCTGCTTGGACCCAAAGCGTCTTGCTGAAATTAGGTGCCTTTAGAACAGGTGCTTTGCATAGTGTCTCTTTCAGGATGTCAAATACCTTCTGACACTTCCTCGGCCATATGACCTTCTTTGGCTGCTTCTTTTCTGCCTGTTCTGTCAGGGGTGCTACAATGGTGCAATACACCTTGAAAAACCTCCTGTAGTTACCTGCTAGACCCCCGATAGCTGTGACCTGGGTATGGATTTCGGAAGGTTCCCAAGCCATGATTGTCTGTATTTTGGTTTTGAAAGGCTGCGTATGTCCTCCGCCAACTTTGTGATCCAGGTACACTACATGCCCCTGACGTATCTGTCAATTACTGACCTTTATGGTCAGATCCTGCCAATGGCAGGGCCTGAAGCTCTTCCTGGACATGGTGAGGTGGTCCTGCCAGGTGGAGCTAAAGATAGCAATATCATCTAGATATGCCACACTAAAGGTCTCCTGCACAGACCGTGCCCTGTTCACCCTTATATGGAAGATAGTAGGAGCATTTGTCAATCCAAAGCACATTATCTTATACTAAAAATGATGCAGCTTTACATAAGACAATGTTACTTTTTCTGACAAACCCAAGCTAATTGACATCTCGTTTCTTTTTAAATACCTAAAAGGATTTTGCATATGGCTGTGTAAAATAGGACCTGCAACCAGAAATGCAAATTTTTTGCAAATCTAGGCCATGAATCATGATGCATTTTGCTGACCCTTGCAAACTATGAAATTGTACCCACACTCTTAAAAACATGAGATGGTGTATGCAAAACTTAAAAATTAGATGACTGACAAAGATTAATGCAAACCTTTTTTTATCAGTGATGCTATGAGCTGTCTTTATGCATAGAACGGTGTTGGATTTGGTACCTCATTTGTTGTAGACTATGAGAGCTCATTTGTTGATATGTTTCTCAAAATAAACTATTTAGACTAATATTGAAGGTCCTCCAAGTCCACATTAGTTTACAATATTTACTTACAAAACGAAAACAAAGAAATAAACTGTGTCCTTCACAAAGCTACATATTTTCTTCTAAGTCTGAAGGCAAATTTTCCCAGCAATCAAACATCGATTACATTTTCACCTTGTTCATTTGTAGCCTGTCAGCATTTTTGATCATATAACTATTGTAAGTTAGGTAAGTATAGTACCCAAAAGCACAAAGCACCACTTGAGGTTATCTGGTCGTGCGTATCTGGGTGAAAGTCACAAGTTCAGGTAGTCTGCAATGGAGATCAGGCAGGATACAGGGACAAGGTTAGTCCTGCTGAAAAAGTTAAAGTCCACCGGAAAAACATCTGTTTGTGGTGGAGGAGGCTGGAAGGAGCAGGGAGAGCATCAAGGATGGCCATCGCTTTAGCACGAAGAGCAGGTCTGGTGCCGCAAACAGTTGTCACTGTAGCACAAGGAAATTGTCAGTCATTGCAGACGATCGTTGCAGAAAAAGTCTGTTGGCAGCCACTGTGGTCTGTTGACGGTGTAGTACGAAGTGCAGCTCTCATGTTGCAGGTCGACGAAAGCGGTCTCTGCAGAGTGAAGAGTTGGTTTTACCGGAGCTTTGAGTGGGTGGGTGACAAGATCTTTGCATGAGTTGGACCAGTCACGAACGTGAATAGCCCAATACATTAGGATTTCTCCTTTTCCCAGCGTATCCCATGGCCCATCTTTCCAACACCTAGAAATTCTATTATGGTACTGTCTGGGTGGAATTCACAAAAACTAACTGTCAAATACACCTATACATGAGACCCAGGGACAGGCTGCAGGCACCAGATGGTTAAGACAGGAAAACACTAACCTTATAAAAAGGGCCTTTTCAGAATTTTGACTTAAAGTCTGCCTTTACCATAAAAAAGCGTTTTAAATAACAATTCATTGGATACCGAAGATGACTTCCCTACTTACTCCGAATTAAATGTTATGACTTATTTGGTATAATAAGGTAACCCAATTTTATCCTATGGTAGAGGTAGGCCTTGCAATAGTGAAAAAGTAACTTGAGAATTTTTCACTACCAGGATATGCAAAGCTTAAAAGTATATGCCCAACTTTTTTAAAACAATGTACCCTTCTCTATGGGCTGTTTAGGGCCTACCTAGGGGTGACCTATATGTTTTCAAAAGTAAGGGTTAGGCCTGTCAAATGGTTTATTTTGCCAGCATAAAGTGACTATTTAAGACTGCACACACAGGCTGCAATGGCAGGCCTGGGCATGTTTTAAAAATCTACTTAAGTGGTTGCACAATTTGTGCTACAGGCCCATTAGTAGCATATCATTTATTGGTCCTAGGAACCAGTAGTACCACTTTACTAGTGATTTACAAGTAAACTAAATGTGCCAATTATGTGCAAGCCAATTCCACAATTCCAAAGAAGAGAGCATAAGCACTTTGACGCTGGTTAGCAGTCGTAAAGTGTGCAGAGTCCTCAGGCCAACACAAAGAACTTCAGTAAGCAGGAGGAGTGAAGACAAACAGTTGGGGGGAAGGCCATCCTAAGGCTGACCAGTCCAACAGTCCCATATAACATTTAGGGGCTCTTGTGCTATCATAATCCATAAGGCCCAACGGTAAGTTTGTGAATGCGGGGGGCGTGGCAACCGGCCGAACATGGCGGACGCGTGTTAGAGCCGCTCCGTCCACAGCCCTTAACATAAGCTGAATATCCTGTGTTAGCCAGCGCTGAATCCCCCACCAACGCTACCACACAAGAGGCGAAGGACCCGAGCTGCGATCGGCGGAGCCCGGGGTCAGGCGGAACGGTAACTACTGCATGACGGAGCCGCGGAGGGTGAGGCCTACTATCCTTAGTGCAGTCGGGGCCCACAGTGAAGGCTGTGCCGGGGGTGGCTAACTTCCGGACGGCCGCGGCGGACTTCCGGCCGCCGCTCACGAACGGAGGAGGGAAGGTGAGAGAGGACGGCCGCGGAGCGCACCTTCGGGGGACCCGCCGACTGCCGGCACTGGTCAGAATCTCGGGATATTACACAGGGAACCGCCCGAATTGCGGAACGATCCCGGTCAGGTCCAGGGGCTGGTGGTAGCGAACCGAGGGTGTGATGCAGGAGTGGAGTGGGGAGCGCCAGGGACGCCTGCGGAGTAGTGGTTGATGGGCGAAAACAAACGCTCAGAACCAGGCAGGAAAGGCGCCATTCACTAGCGACACGTCAATACACAACAGCCAGCTTGCAAGCACGGAAGCGGGACTATCGGCGGATTGGAGCTAAGATTGGCGCAGAGAGGAATGGTTAGTCAGAGGTTAGGGATCACTGCTGCAGTAACCCTATCCGGATGAGAACAATATTGGAGAGCGAATACCTGTTGCGGTGTCCGTGCCCTGTCGGTAGCCCTGGTGGGAGCCTCCTCGTGACACGCTCGACACGCTCGAAGTAACACCACGACATTGGGAGAAGACACGAGAGGCGCTACGGAAACGAGTCCAAGTTGAGACTCCCTGCGCCACTACGGCTGGAAACACCGGGATCAACACAGAACGGCGAGATATGGGGAGGAAAAAAAGGCAACCGGACGCAGAGGTACACGCTACATTGCGCTCAGCCAGCTCCGATGACCCACTAGCATCCTCCAACAACGAAGTGATCCCCCCAACGGGGATGGAGTCGCAGGAAGCCATGCTGGACTTAATCCTGATTGAAATCAGGGCATCGAGGGAAGCGCTGGAGTCTAGAATGGACACAATTTCAACTGGTTTGTCACTGTTGAAGGCCGATCACAAAAAACTATCAGACAAAGTCACGGAGCACAAGCTGGCACTCGATGATCTGATCCAACAATCAACGGAGCACTCCACGAAAATAGAATCCCTGGAACGTCAACTGAAGGGATTAAGGGACAGAGTGGATGACGCAGAAGGACGCTCACGCCGCAATAATGTGCACATTCTTGAAATTACGGAGCGACGTGAGGGGGCTAACCCGACATAATTTGTGGAGGACTGGCTAAAATCGGTGGTGGCTCCAGAGGATCTCACTCCAATGTTCAGTGTGGAACGGGCACATAGAATACCACTGAGGCCATCAAAACCAGGGGCCGCACCACGTCCGTTAATAGCCCGTCTTCTGCACTATAAAGACAGGGACACAGTCTTGAAGGCAGCAAGGGAAAAGGCACCGATAAGGTACAAAAACAAGACGATCTCGATATACCCGGACTTCACCCCGGCAGTACAGAAAGCGAGGTCCTCCTTCCTGAGCGTGAAGCGTACCCTACGAGAACGCAACTTAAAATATGCCCTGTTCTTCCCGGCACGCCTCAAAGTCATACACGGACACAAGTCTTATTTTTTCGACACGCCGGAGGAAGCGTCGGAATGGGTTGAAGTGGTGCTCTCACCGGACGCATCTCAAGATCCTATGGAAAAGGCGGCGAGAGAAGGGGAGATGTCCAATTCGGAAGCGAGAGCAGAAGCAGGGGATCCAAAGGACACGGAATCGGGAGTGCCTGGAACACGCACACAGAATGGACGGGAAGGAGAGTCGGAAACAGCACTTCTGACAACAGACGCTCTAGCAGCACACGATACCAGGAATGAAGCAGGAACACCTAGCAAAGGAAGCTCACGCACGCTGGCTTCGGAATCAGACACTAGCCTCCAGCTGTTTCCTCGCATCACGACGCAGATGACTCATGACTTCTGATCGACCACCCAAGAGCAGTGGGGCGGTAACGTATGCTTACGCCTAAAACAATTTCCCTTTTTTCTGAGGTGGGGGAGTAATGCATGGGACTCATGTAGCTATCAGGGCGACAAACAGAGAGACCTTTGACCTAGACTCTGAGTCAACACGGAGGGGCACGCCCCCCAGGCACAGGCAAACTCAAGAAATGGTTATACCCCTGTTGGGTTATGTTGTTCGGTCCTGGACAGTTAGAAGGAAGGGACCTTATAGTTGGGAACTTACGCACCAAGATAGCAGGTGAAAGGTATCACAAAATGCCACACGGGCAGGTAACGCCGATAAGACAACAGGAACTGCATGATCAATGTAATGGTGATAGCTAATGTATATAAACTCTGCACGTGGAATGTAAGAGGTATGGGATCGGTACATAAAAGGCACAGAATATTGGCTCAACTGCACAGGAGAAGATGGTAATTGCATGCCTGCAGGAAACACACTTAAACAGCGCGGAAGGCGCCAAGGTAGCAAAGAAATGGAAGGGACAATTTTACGCTACTGCATACTCTGCTTTCTACAGGGGGGCAGCTATCTGGATTAAAAATACGGTCCCATTTAAAGAACTAGAACGCAGAACAGACAGGGAGGGGAGATATGTATTTGTTAAGGGATTACTAGATGGGACCGTGGTGGTTCTAGGCTGTATTTACGCCCCTAACACAGAGCAGTCAAAATTCTTTGATACAGTCAGTGGGGTGCTGTCTGAATGGGCTGAGCATATCTGGGTGCTGGGTGGTGACTGTAATGCAGTACTAGATTTGAATATGGACAGGTCTCACCCCCCGCTGAACGCAACAGAAAGTAAGAAATAAGCAGAAGCACTAGCACACTGGGCGTCCGGATGGGAACTAGTGGATGCGTGGCGCATCAAAAACATGCATAATAAGGAATACACATTCTAATCACCAGTACATAAGCTACACACAAGAATTGATCGTTTCCTATGCTCTGATAAGTTGTCGGGGCTATTGAGCTGGTTGCACACATGGGCAAAACACTGTCGGACCATGCCTCAGTAGAACTCTCGCTACTTTGGGGAAAAGTTCCTACTCCGATCCCGACCTGGCGGTTATCCCCCGAAATACTAGAAGACTCTGCTTTCAGGGAGACAATGAGGGATGCCATTTCTAGATATTTCACTGAGAACAACAACACGGCAGGGTCGCGACAGATAGAGTGGGATGCATTTAAGGCGACCATACAGGGAGTGGCGATGAGCACGAAAGTGGGCATCAAATACTTGATAATAGAACATCTGAAGGAAGTTGAAGGCTCACTAGCAATGCTTGAGAATGAGGCAGCAGGGGCAGATGGCAGACTGACGCAACTGCAGGAAGCACGCATACGACAAGCGGAGCTGCTTGAGGAGTTGCGAATAATTGATTATAGAGAATACACCTGCAGGCAACATTCACAGGTGGATAGGTCGGGTCCCTTACTGGCCAGATTGATAAGTAATGCCCCTCCGGCAGCACCGATTCAGAAAAGGGGGTGGTGATGGACAGAGTATCTGAATTAAGCAGACCACTCCTACCCAGTCCAAAGATCAGGGCTTGATCCATCACCAACAGTAGAAGTGAAAGACAGGATGGGGGACATAGTCCAGATGCAAATAGACATCAATGACACATTCAGGGAATACTACACGGAGTTGTATAGCTCACACACACCGATGTTGGATACTGACCTGGAATCCTTCCTGTCAGATACGCCCATCCCACAACTCACGGACACTCAATGGGAGTCACTAGCTAGCAAAATAACCCTAACCGAAATCAGGCAGGCTATCAAGGCACTACCTAGGAACAAGGCCCCAGGGACTGACGGCCTACCGGCTGAATTCTACATGCAATACATTGATATACTGGCCCCACGCCTACATACGCTATACACCGTATCAATGGACACGCACACACTACCTTCTACTACATTGCAGGAGCTAATAGTTTCCCTTCTCAAACCTGGTAGAAATGCTTTACAACTGGAAAACTATAGGCCCTTGTCCCTGTTAAACACGGACTACAAAATCCTGAGCAAGATTTTAGCATCGAGATTGTCCCTCTATATAGCGGAATTGATACATTTAGACCAATGTGGTTTTGTACCAGGCAGAAGTACTGCCCTAAACCTGCGGAGATTGAGCCAGTTACTGCCACTGGAGGGTGCCAGAAATATTAATGAAGGGTGCATTTCCCTGGACCTAAGGCAGACGTTTGATAAGATGGGATTATATGTTTCGAATACTGGGCAAATCTGGCATATCAAAGGAATACACTGATTGGGTAACACTACTGTACACACACTACACGGCACGTGTCCGAACAAACCGGTGCATTTCAACGCAAATAGAAATACAGAAGGGGACGAGACAGGGAAGCCCCTTATCACCGTTACTGTTTATAATCACCCTGGAGCCTTTGTTGAGTAAGGTACGTGCACTGGCGCAAGCAAAAGGGGTGTTGCGACACTCCACACCTCACATAGTTTCGGCCTATGCTGATGATATTATCTTATATATCAAAGACATGACGAAAGAACTAGATCCTCTCCCAGTAATATTTGAGGACTTCAGAATAATATCAGGATTAATGATTAATGAGTCGAAGTCATACGGTGATGGCTTCAACGCCTCCTTAGATACCACACATATTAGGTTTGGTCCGCACTCATTTGAGGTGGCGCCTACGACCTTTAAATATTTAGGCGTACAGGTATATAGGAGTACCCAAGACCTTTTGGATGGCAACTTGGGCAAAGCGCTTACAGCACTTAAAACACAAATGCAATTCTGGAACACACTACCCCTATCGGTAGCTGGAAAGGTGGCGATTACCAAGATGGTGGTGTTGCCCAGACTTCTGTATTTCTTCACTAACCTGCCTCTTGTAGTTCCATTATCCTATTTCAAAGCCCTGAACACACTTATAACGGAGTTGATTTGGGGAAAGGGCAGGCGTCGGATTAGCCTTGCCAAACTGCAGCTACCTACAGATAGAGGCGGAATGGGAGTACCTGACCTGGTGGCCTACAGTTACGCCTGCCAACTCCAATGGCTGGCCTACTGGCTAGCGGATGTAACCTACACGAAATAGACATGACTGACATAGACAGGAACAGGGGCACTATACACAGACTGCTGTTGCCTGACGCCAGGACACCTGTCACGGCACCATACCTACTGACACTTGCTCTTAAGTGCTGGAAGAAAGCGGTCAAATACACCAATGCAGAGACATCCTTTGCTCCCTCAATCCCACTACTGGGATTACCAAGGGGAACCGACACCCTAACGGAACGAGCGTTACAAGGTTGGCAACAGGTGGGAGTCACACAAGTAGGGGACTTCTTCGGGGAGAGCGTTATAATGACACATACAGACTTTGTTCACCATCATCATGCCCCCGATAAGATCTTCCTGTTACATGCACAGGTAACACGATACATAACCTCGACATGGGCACGGGATGGGACGGAACCGTCAACGAACACACTTACTACAATGCAGTATCTGATGGGTACAGGCAGCCACCTGACGAGGTTGTTGTCGGCTGGTATCAGAGATGGAATGGCAAATGCACTGCAACCCATTCGTGCACGATGGGAGGAAGACATAGAGCATACAATAGGAGACAAAGAATGGGAAAGAATACTTAAGTTCCCCAAGAAAGTATCCCGTAATCAAAATTCTAATTTATTCAATTGATGATAATGCACAGGGCATACCTCACTCCCCATGCTATACATACCATGTTCCCAGAAGCAGAGGACACCTGCCCCAGGTGCAGGAGGAATGATGCGGGGCTGCTCCACATGTTATGGGATTGCCCCAAATTGGGTTATTACTGGACAACTATCCACACAATTATGGAGAAAGTGGCTCCGGGAAGACCTTACACAATGTCATTATACAGCCTGTTGGGTGTAAGTCACAGGGAAAACAAGAGAAGCGCTGCCTCCCGATTTACTGATCTAGCGCTACTACTAGGGAAAAGACATAACAATGAGATGGAAATCGCCAAGGCCCCCGGATCCTGAGGGATGGCACAGCGAGGTACTGAGATGGAGTAAGGTAGAGGGCACTGAACTGAGAAGGGAAGAACGTAGAGGCCTAAGGAAATCAAATATATCATTAGAATGGGAAGCGATATTGTCAGAATTTGAGGCTTGTGCGGACTCGCTAATAGACTAAGGAAGTGGGAGGTAGTCACAGTTACACAGTCCTACTGGGTTCCTGATATGTTAGTGGAAATGTATTAGCGATATGGCTCGAGGGAGGTGTGGGTAGTGAAATGACACAGGTATGAAGGGGATACACACGTAAGCGGAGTGAAATGTTGCTAATGAGCACATTATATATCGCGAAGGCTTGATCTTGTTGGAATTGTAATAAAGAAACGGAATTGTGTGAATAATAACATGCTAAGAGTGCGGAAGGGGGGAGGGGGGAGTTTGTGATTATGTTCTGGGGAGATCTACTATGAAAATCGGAAAATTGTAAAATGATATTATAAATGCACAGAAGACACAGAGATGTAAAAGTAATGACTATGTACATGTGGACCATCTGCCTATCTGTACCATTGATTAGCGTAATAAAGAAGTTTTCACCCAAAAAAAAGTTTGTGAATGCCACCAGATCCCTGAGAAGGCAATATATTGCAATATCAAACGTTAAACTTTATGTAATTTTTACATTGTATGTTTACTTTGTGGTAGGTGGGGAGCTTGAAGAAGCCTCACCAAAGTGGAGCTAATATCAGGCAGTTCAGTGGGTCCAATTCTGTGGAATCTATTTCGCATGCCAGGCCATCGTGGGTTGCCAAGATAAAAACAAACAACATTAATTGTGGCTGGATAGGGTTCGGTGGACCCCCTCGTCCGGAGGGGTGAGGGGCAGCAAGATCTAAGATTGCCAGTCTCTGATCAGAGAGAGTGGCATTTCTCAATGACAGATGGTAGTGGGAGGATGTTAGTGGAGTCAAGGGTGTGATCAAAGGAGGCAAGCCAGTTATGTCCCAGTGGAGTCTGTTAGGCTGTACCATGAGCTGGGGGACCAATAACAGGATAAAAAGCATGATGCCACCCATACCAACTAATTAACATACCAACCTGGTGCCCCATCCATGACAAACAGTGTACTGAGAATAAAATAGAGCAGTTGGTACTCAACTGCCTGCAATGGGTGACATCACAAACTGATCAGTCATATAGTGGGTACGTGGTTTTAAGGTCTGGTCTTCATTGAGATGTGGTAATTGAAATGGCTCAGGCCTTAAATGAGCTCCACCACAGCTCTAAGGGGACTTAAATGTTTTGTTTTTTCTTTTTAAACACATACTGTTTTCCTTTAAGGCACGTGAATTGTAATTGGGAAATGGGTCCCTGCCTGTGCCAGCAAAAGGTGGAAATACCCAGTCACTGATGTGAGCACTGTTCTTAGGGAAGCACTTACTAAACTGTCCTTGAAAGAAGTCTACTGATAGTTTAATGTTGTACCAGCCACCATGAGGGTATTATTCAATCACAGCAATGATAATTGGGAATGGCTCAAGTAGGCCAAATCTAAATTTTCTTTCCTGTAACTACTACTTCCTCCTGAAGGCGGATATCATTTTATTAGTTTTTAAAGAACTGGATTTCAACTTGGAATGATAGGTAAGCTAAAATCTAGGAACTTTCTGAGATTATACAGTTGCTCTGCTTTGCTAGGGTCCAAATTCAGATGGAATTGTCATAATTGGTTCCCTAGTTCAACAATGCAGTTCAGCACTTTGCCCCAGATAACCTCCTGACTTATGTGTCTTTATTAAGTTCAATATTTTTACTGTAAAACTCTCCATGTGCTGAAGTTCACTCTCCAAGAGCTTGTTGATGTATCATACAGTGACCTGCCATATAGTTACTGCTTTTTCTATATACTGTGTTAAGTTAGCATGAGTTTATTAAATGTTTAAACGACATATTTTCCTTTGGCTTCAGTTTGCACACGACACATAATTGTTATTGTAGCTTTCAACCTAGACGAAAGATGTGATTTATTTGAGAATAATATGTTATTGCTCTGATATCAGTTGTGCTTGGTACACTTGGTACACTGTCTGCACACTGAGAGTTGAACCCTCTAAGAATAACCTAACACAAGGTTGCTGGGAGGCCTGATCCTCGCACCACATTAGACATAACACAAATAAAGTTGCTGCCAACATTGGGCTCTAAGATAGAGTTACTGAGAATGCAAAAACACACTTGATGGTGCTTCGCATGCAGAGAGCTGGTAGCTGATGATGTGATCTTCTCCTACTGACATTTAGAGGTATGGGCCCGCCCTGTTAAAACCCAAATGAGACCTTCTTAGATATAATATAGTATGCTAAATAGGGTGCGCGAAATATAGGTGATACAGATTTCTATTGATTTTTGCATTATAATATGCTATCACCGTTCGCTTACTATGGATTAGTGACTATGCTGATAACTCTGATTTTTATAATATGTATTCTGGTATTATATAAGATACTGCGTTTAAGAACCTTGCATTGAAAAATAAATATTTCAAACTTGCACGTGTCTTCTTTTACTCCCCGTTCTGGTTTGAAATGATTATAGAACGAAAGAGTGTTCATGTGTTCCACGATACCTGAGGTAACCTAAGTTCATGTTCTGGTTTGTCTAAGTCATTGGGAGTTTGTTATGACCAATGAGACACTGTAGCTAGCTCGGTAAGGGGATTTTGGATACTGAGGTGAGTTTTGGGTCACCCTAATTCACTAAGGTTCCTGATCTCTATGCACAGTTCTGTAAGAGAACGGAATCCCTGCTACAGGCCCTTCACAAAATGTGTACACACTTTCAACGCTTTAACTTTTAAGCTTGCCCTAGACAATGTTAGGAAGGTGGGTAGTGGTACAGGACCTCTCCATGGTGAATCCAACATCATTGTCACATGTTCAAAACATAGTAAATTAAAAGAAGAGTTTTTAGGGATTTTATTGGGTTGAACATAGTGGGGCTTCTTAGCGTGTTATCCATGACAAGTACACATTGAGATGATGCAGTTGTTGGGTGGACAATAATTCATTGATGGTGGTGGATATCTGCTGTATGACCTCCTGGTATGATGCCAGACAATCAAAGGTTTCTACCCAAATGAGACATCACACTTGTCACAGATGTGCACCCTTGTTTAGTGTACCCAGCACATATGTGGAGAGTATACCTGATAACCAAAACAACAGCAATATATTCATGGCATAGCCCACATGCTGTTTAAGCAATGCCTCATTACAATGAACATGTGATATTACCCCAGAATGATTATTACTGTGGTGGGTGCACAAAGATCCATAGTTCTGCAATACCGAAGACATTGAAAGTGCTAAAATTAAGCCAAAGCACTGCATGGACTCCTGTGATTCTTTTTTACTATACGTGTAGGTTTATATTCCAGGTGTCACTGTAGAAATAACCAAAAGTTGCAGGAGATGTAGCTGAGATTTTATGGTTGTGGCAGAGGAGGAGGGTGGCAAGGCCTCAGTTCTACCGTAGGGAGTTTCAGAAAGGATGTGCTTAAACTGAGAATCAGATGCCTCTAAATCCGAGCATCAGCCCAAGAATTACCATGCCCACAGACTGAGCTGGTTAGCTTAACCCCTAGGGCGCGTCCACGATTCTGCACCTGTGCGGCACATTCCAATTGCGGGTGCAGTCATGGCGGCCGGGAGCCATCATCAGCACACGAGCACTGTGTGCCATGATGGCTCCCGGCCGTCATCAGCATGGAAGGGGTTAAAGTAGAAGTCTAATAGCAATATATGTCTTTATTCTGCTGTTGATGAATGGAGAATCATTTTCCGGGAATGGCTTATGATGGACTGGCAGATGGAGCTCGCACTAAGCAACCTTATAAATACCCGTTCACTCTCTGTCAGGATTGTTTATGTAATCTACAGTAATTCCTTATAATACACAAATAACAAAAAGCCACACAACAGAGAAGTTTTCAGGTCCTGCATTGACTTGAACAGTCACTAATGATCAGCCTCTTGAGTAATTGAGTAATCGAGGGACAGGTTGTCTATACAATGCTGTTCACATGCTGTATTATTCTGGCCTGTGTTTATTTTTCAGAACATTTCATATGCTGATGGCTTAGGGCCTGATGTAGATGTTGGCAGTACCACGACAGATTGGCCTTTTTTGTGGTCTTCCCGTCCTCCAACCTGGCAGTTCACCTGCCCTATTTGGATATTGGCTGACAAGACCTCCGCAGTCCCAATGACTGCCAGGAATTCATTCCCCACCCATACAGCAGGTTGGGCTGCAGCAGACTGCAGAGGGACACCACCTACAGTTCCCACCCACCAGATGTGGAACTGGATTGTTTCCACATGAATTCCAGCCAAATTCGCTCCTACTTCGAGTCGGCAGAGAGGTAAGAAAAGGGGTGAAGACTCACCTTTTACGGGGGTACGATATGTGGTTTCCTCCTCTTCGCTGTTGTCCTGGTCCCCCCTGTCCTGCTGCAACCTGGCCGTGATGGACCAGCACCCTGTTTTAACAGGACCAAAGGTAGGTGTTCGTGGTGCATGTGGGTATACATTGCATGGTGTGTGTAGGTTGGTTTTGTGCACAGCAGAATGCACATTTTCACAGCATTAGACATATTCTAGACACACATGTACACATACACTAAATATATATGTTTTACCTAAACAAATAAATGTGACTTATCTGTCTCCCCACCACCGCAGTCGCCCCCATCCAGACTCCGACAACAGGACACTGCTAGCACAACAGGAACATCTAAATCAGCTCGGCGGGACTCCATCGTCACTATGGCAATGGAGGCAGCACAGAAGACCGCCAACTTGGCGGTCTCCTGTGTATCTCGTACCCATCTCAATATGGCGGGCGGGATGCCCTCAGCTTGACAGAGCACTCGGGCCCCCACCCTAGTGGGTTGGCAAGAAGACAGCCAGCATCTAAATCAGGCCCTTCATGTGCACCTATACTTTCTCCTGTAAAGAAAGATGTGTTTGAGAACTCCACCTGATATCCACCATGCCTGGTCCCCATGTGCCCTTTGCATAATCCTGATGCATTCATATCATGTAAACACTGTTTGAAAGGGAGTATTTCTGGACAAAAGCAAAGCTTATCAGTGCTACTTACACTGTATTTGACCTGATAATTTCCAAATCTACAGCTCATAAGTAATCGCATTATGTAATGCATTAGATGGATGCACTCTGTGCCAATAAAAAGCCTCTTATCTCCTATTTCCAATATCAAATGCCAGCTGAACGTGTCTCATTTAATCGGAAAAGTCAATACATAACAAACTGACTTCCAACTCCTGATAACAAAAAGGAAAGTGGAGGCGAGTGAGAGAAATTAAACAATTATAGAATTTCCAGGCTGGTTAGATATGCCTCAGACAAAAGGTGTACTTGTTGCTGTTCATATCTCACCTTGTGTAAGTGTTGACTGCTGTAATAGATACGAAGGAGATTCACACATCCAAGGAACAATGAGATACTCACTATTTATAAGTCTTGTTTTGTGAGGTGGAATAATCCTTTAATCGATGTGTGAGTCTGATCCAATTTCTTATCTTGACACTACCTCCAAAACTATATAAATGGTAGATGGTCTTGCAGTGATCAGTAGTGGAAGGAGTCCAGATCTTCTCTCTCCTAACTGCTGATACTGAGACTGTACTAGTAGCCCAGCAGCCATGAAGATCCTTCTCTTCTCTGCATTGGTGGCCCTGGCAGCGGCCAATGTAATACCAGCGGGTAAGTCATCAGACTCTGAGAGAGACTACCTTGGCTTAAATGGAAGCCAGACTAGGGTGTACAGAACTGAACCCTTTAGCCTGTGGATAGGGAAAATCAGACAACTCCTTGTGAAATCAAAGATCATCATTTCTGGCCACTCTTGTATAGTGCGCATCCTAACATTTGGAATGCACACATTTTTTCTGATCCACAGTACAACTGATGATGCCCACAAGAGATGTCCGTGCTGCACTGTACACAAGACACCACTAGATGAGCTATTTGCCGTCTCTAAGCTAGGGAGCGGTTGAGGCATTCGATACTTGCAGAGATCTAAGCTTCAGGTAACAGTCCATCGATTCCAAAGATGGTTCATCACAGATGACATCCCTATTGATCACTTTGTTAGACTTTAAATCTAAATTTGATAATGACTGATATTTAATCTGATTAACCTAATGAGTAGTGAAAGAGCTCACTTATATTAGAAAATTCCTCTATGATCTAGGGATTGAGAAATACTACAACAACCCAGAACTAATGAGGGAAATTTCTAAAAAAGATCTAAAACAAACAGCATTGAGCCACCTTGACTCCCTGAGACTAGTAACGATGGCCACAAAAAAATCTGCAATGCATGCAATTATGGTTCAGCAGACCTTGAAAATCCAGCCATACCTCACACTGGAGATTTCTACCTACGAAAAGATGCTCCTAACGAGGTTCAGAATGAACCTATTTTTCAGACTGGTGACCTTCCCTGACAAGAACAATTGGAGCACCCAAATGGTCCTGTGCCCCTGTGATGATTATTCTCACCAGTCCACCATCCATACAGTACTTTTCTGTAAGTTCTATCACCCACATCGAAAGACATGGCTTATCCCTTTATTAAAAAAATGGGGCCTTAGGCAGTGTCGCCCAGCGATGTTGTCACTTCAACTCCTGGACTCTGAATGTACGGTATACCATGTACTAAACTTTTTAAAATGTATCATGAGATATAGAAATAATTTGTAAAACCGTAATGCACTACCTTTTTCACTCTTCGTAATATTCTAAAATTTAAATGTAAATTGCTTTTAAAGTGAATGCTTTTAATACCATGTTATCTTTTATGGCTTTTTCAAACTGTAAAAACCGAATAAAGATCATTATTATTATTAGTGAAAGAGTTGTACAGGCAGAGTATTTGCTACATCTTGGTACTCTATGGCAGGATGACATATTGTCCTAATGGCAAATTCTTAGGTTTGTGTAAATGTCTTCCACAGAGAGCATCTTGCCCCACTCTTTGTAATATATCTATTAATAAAGTAGACCAGCCTATGAGTATTGATATAGATTGATGCCCCAGTAGTGCTGCTTTAGGAAGCATCTTTGTTTGTATCAGGAATCTTTAATTTACTATAATACTGTAGTTAATTTCAAGGCTAGCCTTTCCTAAAATACTCAAAGGCGTTGAACGTTTTTTTCCTTGAGTAATCTGAGCATCAGCAGAGTAAATTGAGTACTAATTCTCTGCTGTGCAAAAGAAAAACTGTGTTTTATGTGGTACCACTTTCATAAGGACCCACAGTTATTTTAATTAGCTACACCAATAAAGGGTAGCAGACAGATCAATGAAGAAATTTGAGGTTCGAAGTGTCAGTGGGGTAAGGCTCTTACCAGTTCTTCTAAACTCTACAAGGGCTGAACATTGTCCACCTCTCTAAACAATTATTCAAAATGCCTATGACCAGTCATGTACCAGGAACAGCATTGGGGCTGAAATGCATTTTATGAAATGGAAGAGAGACACAATAAATGTATTTAAACGGTTTGACTTCTATTCTGAATAAATCTTAATAGTGCAATTGACATTGCCATGTAGAAGACCTTACAATAAAGTTAAAGAACTGTTCTAGGACATTGTAGTTTCATAAAACCACCTTAAGGCTACACCAGGGGGCACATTATATTGGGACTCCAAGTATTAAACATGACCTGACAACTAGATCAGGAGGTACCAAAATATAATTTCTACTTGTGTGTGATAAACCATGCACAAGTTCAAACCATCCATAACTATAAATGCAATCCATCTATGTAAAGTTCCATATGGATGGATGGATGAGGCAAACATGATGCAACCCATAACAGTTTCTTCAGTGCATTGATCAGAATTTGCATTCTATGCAATATAACCTTATTGGATTGGACATACTGGTTCTTTGTGACCAAATTGAAATGACACATAATTATACATTTTCAGAATGTTTGTTATTACTTTAGGAGGGGTTGACCTCTACCAACATAATAAACATAATCTAATCAGGCCAACCCCTAGTTCTAAGAGAATCTTTGCTCAACCCCTGGTAGCTATGGCACAAGCAGAGGACAACCCCTAAAGAAGTGCGTGTTAAGTTCAAGAAGTACCTACAATTTTAACTTAAGGATCATAATAGAAACCCAATGTAGAGAAACAAAGAAAAATTAAACAAGCATAAAGACACTAAGATCATAAAAATATGTCGAACTAGAGATGTGATTTTGAAAACTGTTTAAGACAAACAGTGCCTCGAAAAAATAACGAGAGATAGAAAACAAAAGTTTGTTCTTCACTGAGATCTTGGTGAGATTTGAAACTGACTGAGATGGAGCAGAGGTCAGATACATCAAGCAGGTTTCCCCAGTCAAAGTGGGTCCATAGGTTGGATATGTCATATTGAACCTCCTGCCGAAGCTATTGGTTTTGGAATCAAAACTTTTGAGCAGGACACTTTGTGGGTTGAAGGGATGTTCCACCCCACCTTTGCTCATGGTTTTATCTTTGAACCTAGTCACTTTTTGGGAAGTCATAATCCTCCTACATGGCAAGGTTGAACATTGTAGTAAGGTAAGGCTCCGTGAGGCTGAATACCTTAGCAGTGACGTCTTAAAGAACAAGTTTTTAGCATGGCAAAAAAGCCCCAAATGTTACAAACCTGATTTTCTCGCCTGCCTAATGTGACACCTTCCTGAGCAATTCTAAGTACATTGGGCCAGTTGTACAAAATGTTATCAGATCAATAACAAAGTGCTTTGATACAAAAAAAAATAGCATTAGTATTGTAATGAATGTTAAAAAATAGGAATTTAAAATTTTACGACTGCATACTGAATAAAAGAGGAATTACAATTTAGCGGATAAACATTACTGCATTGGTAAATAGAGAATCATTTCCGAAATGTAAAAGAATTTCTAAGTAGTGATTCCTTAAAGTAACAGCTTTTGCACTCACTATATCCGTCTGAATATACTTAGGTGGTAACCAGATACTTTTTTTAATGAATTTAAAAAATAATATTTAAATGATAGAAATAAAATAAGGTGAGGATGATTTTTATTATTAAGGTTTAAAAAACACAATAATTAAAATTGTATTTGCAAAAATATTTATTTAAATGTTAATTAGTGCCATTAATGTGATTATTAAGTATCATTAGTTTTTCTTAGAACAATTATTAATTATTTCAATATACATTTTTATGTGTGAATCCATAATGAGCCCTCGTTGTATGAATTGAATGCATTTTCTCACAAGCTATGGGACTGTAGAAAAATGACTATCAATATACTTGATATCAAACTCAGGTTGTTATTATATATAAAGACAAAATAAGAGCTGATATAAAAAAAACTGAAACTGACAAAGAAATGAGTGCCCAGTCCTGTGTAATGTTTATTCATGTATTTTTCCAAATTATTTCTAATAATTTCTGAAACAATTGTCGTAAATGACAATTTAAGAAATAAAGGATTACAAAACGATTTCAAATTGCATTTAGCTGTAAATAAAAAACTCTTTATATTCAGAACTATAAGTATGTCCATTTCAAATTTGGGCGCACTGTAGATGCATTTTCAACATCACCTGATAGACTTATAGCACACGCTACCATAACTCCCTCGCCGACAGAATTGCTTCTTTGGATTGAAGCATCCTTACGCTCTACAAGTGAAAGAGATGCCCTATTAGAAGCACTGGATGTTTGAAGTTCCTCTAGCAGAGGCAACTTGAAGTAGGCCTCTTGAGATGACAGCAGTGAAGTGAACTATTTCAGCTGAATATTGACTCTGTGTCTACAATGATTTGCTATAGCACTGGCTGATCTATCAAATAATTAGAGACTCATGTCTACATAACATTGATGTCCTCTTTTTGATGTAGTTTGTGCAGTTATTGCTGCAGAAAGAGCTGTGACCGCCTGTGACATCTCACTGACTATACTTGTAAGTGACTGGAATTTGTCACGAATAGTATTATTCAAGTTGACAATTTCTTACATAACATGTGAGTTGACCGGGAACGTATTTGCTGTACTCTTAGCATTGATCTTTCCATTTGTGTAAATTTAAAAGCTGTAGGTATCCTACGGACTGATTTTTGGACCAATTATATGTTTCTTGTAATAGATGTCCACTGTTTTCTAAATGTAGTTCTCTGTGTCAGGCTGTCATGACTGGAGTGCTAATAACTTGAGTCACAGTTGAAGCACGTGATAATGATGTACTTGTTGAATGATAGAGGTTGAGTTGATTGTACTGGCACAGTAGTTGGTTGCAAAGGCACAAGTTGAAGTGTCATGTAATCCAATTGGCTCTGCTATAGCTTATTCCTCTTCTTCAATTTGTAATTCCCTTGTTTTCTGAGGTACCGCATGTGTCCCTATAAGTAACCATAATAATATTTATTTTATTTTATGGCTAGGTTATATATTTAGATTCTGAAACTCTAAATTACATATTGTAAATGCAGAACTATAGGTGGTAGTAATGTTTAAATCTGCTTGTGCCATTTATATAAAAAAGGCCAAATAGTTTGAAAAGCAATGTTTACCTTTTTGTTTAAATGAATACTTATCAGTGTAAAAAATAAAAGAGAATATTCATGATGGTAATATTGATACAGAAATGGTAATGCTTCACCTAACACAGTGGACACAGGAACGGAGGTATTGGTGTCTGCAACACTAGATATGTTTTCAGGCTGGAATGTGAATTCAATTAGTTGCACCATGTGTGTTGGTTCTCTTATTCATCCCCCAACAGCTTTTAAAGCTTCATGTATCCTGATGGAAAATCTCTCTTTATTTTGAGACAGAAGATCATACCAATATTTCTTGATCTTGTTCATACTTCTTCTGGTAACAATTACAGCCTTAAAGCACTTCTGTATTTGATTCCAAATCCTCTTCATTCTTGCCACAGGGACAGAGAGTGTGGATTTGTCAAATAACATATCATGTATTTGGAGACACTCTCCAACTAAGATTTCAAGTTCAAAGTCACTGAATTGTATTTTACTCTTCCTACTGCTGTCATCTCCTGTGTGGAACATTATTGGCCATTGTTTTATTTTGGACTTCTGGTCTTTTTCTTGTTCTACTCTACTCGTCAGAAAAAAAAATCACCTGTACTTGCAGAACATTCAGGAATTTATGATATCATCAGTGGCCACTACTGCAATTGTTACCATTTTTTATTCACAATAATTCACAATTACTGATTTGGTATCATAAAGTAGCAAATAATACTGATAAACTACTTTAAGGGAGCTCACATTTATAATTCTTAAATATTCACAATAAAGACTTCATTATTTCATGATGGCAAACATCTGGGCTTAAGTCCCAGGCCTCCAGAAGTGAAAACATGACTATATTTACCAGCCTTTGATTGCAAAATTGCTGCCACCTAATCCTACTTATTTATTTATTGCCTCCCTCTTTATTTTGTAGCACATCTGTTTTTATCTTAAAATAAAATTACCCATGAGCCAATGTTTCAATATGGCTGTATCCTTCTCTCACCAGGCAGACCTGTCTTCAGCTCCTTGGCCACTCCAATATTTATATAAGTTGTCCTCCGACCTTACAGTGTCAAAACCATTTCTCATCCATACAGTCATGGGAGGCTTGTGGTCTGGGAAGGACCTGAGAATGAACAGTAGAAGCACTTCTTCAAAGAGGTAGTGCTAAATGTGCCCTTTGTTCTGTTACTGTTTCTCTCCATTCAAAGAGAATTAATCTTTGCTAAGTGGTCAGCAGTTAACAACCATGTATTCTTCCTGGATTCAGATGCACTTTGATCTAAAGTCAATGACGTTCCCAAGCAAAGATGTGCATTACAGCATTAGGATGGCAGAATGACAAACTCATTTTAGGTTGTTTTTTGATAAAAGAGCAATAATAATAATAATAATAAAAACATTTGTTAAGCGCCTGAATACACTAAAACAGTGCGTCTCCGCGCTGAGATGCCGTCCAACACAAAGAGCCCACAGCAGGCCATGGAGAGGGGGGGGACTCAGAGAAGAGAAAGCTATTCATCCGGAAATAAATGAGTCTACAGCTTCTGACGGAACCTGGATTCCGACGGCTCGATACGTAATTCGATAGGAAGGGCATTCCATAGTTTGCTGGCCAAAAATCTGAAGGATCGGCCTCCCATCCGAGTTTTATATATGCGAGGTATCGTAAACTGCATGCTGCCTGTAGATCTCAAAAGGCGATGGATTCTTAGCAATTTTTGAAGATAGGCCTGGCCCCTGCCATGTGCAATACGATGACTGAAGCACAAGGTCTTAAACCTGATGCGTTCCCTCAAAGGGAGCCAGTGCAGGCGCCAAAGCGCCCGTTTACCTGAGGACCTTCTCGGTAGCTTCAGCACAAGCCTGGCCGCGGCATTTTGGACGCCTTGTAACTGGGTCAATGCCCTTTTGCTGAGGCCACAGAGCAGGACGTTCCCATAATCAAGATGGGACGTAACCAATGCGTGGACCAGAGTTTTCCTATCATTCATAGGTAAGAGATCCAAGATCTTCCGCAGGATTTTCAAAATGCCATAGCATCTCCCCGCTATCTTACCTATGTGTTGGGAATAGGTAAGCTTAGAATCCAAAAGAACACCCAAGTTCTTCACAGTGTCAGAGGGGATCGGAATAGGACCCAGATCACTAGGCCACCAAGCTGATGACCAGATTGAAGGAGAGGGGCCAATCACAAGTAGTTCCGTCTTATTGCCGTTGAGGCGTAGGCAGTTAAACTTCATCCAACTTGCTAATGCCGCAAGACACTCCGTAAACCTGCCGGCCATCTCAACTGGGTTGTGAGATAAAGTAACCACCAGTTGCGTATCATCTGCATATGATACGATATCCACCCCATACGATTCCACCAGCCTGGCCAGAGGTTCCATGTAGAGATTAAACAATACAGGACTTAAAATGGAACCCTGCGGGACCCCTTGGTTGAGAATTCGGGGAGTGGATTTGAATGGGGGAAAAATGTATTTGCAATTGTCGGTCCGCCAGGAAGGAGGCCATCCATTCATAAGCCGGCATCTCCAATTTCCCTCAGACGAGCTAGCAATCTCGGGTGCGACACGGTATCAAATGGCACACTTAAGTCCAGCAATATCAAGGCGGCCGTCTGACCTTCATCCGCTTTCTGACGAAGCAATTCTGTGTAGAACAGGAGGGCAGATTCAGTTGAATACCTTGCCCTAAAGCCCGACTGGGAAGGGTGTAGAATCTGGTTGTCTTTCACATATTTAACCAGCTGATTGGTCACCAGTTTTTCCACCACTTTGGCACAGAAAGGCAGAAGAGAAATGGGCCTAAGATTATCCAGGTTAGAAATGCTCAAGGCAGGCTTCTTTTTAATTGGTACAACCTGAGCCCGTTTCCATTCCGCTGGCACTAGATTTTCTTGAAAATAAAGAGAGGCCAGATTACCTATATAACTTGTTAGGAGATGTACATGATTCTTAAGGATCCTTGGAGGTGCCACATCCAGAGGGGACCCTGACTGAATGGTCAAGATTAACTTAGTCAAATCCTCCTGTGGGGGGACCATAAACTCGCTGAGACCTGGGTTAGTATCTGATCCAGTGACAATATCCCTGGCCAATGTTTTATCAGGTGTTTCCAGCAAAAAAGACAGATAGATCCTCTCCACCTTATGTACAAAATGATCAGCGATGGATTGGCATATTTCAGTGGAGATATGGTCTTTGGTCTCAGTCCTAGTGAGAGCCGTAAGCTCCTTGTAGATAGAGAAAAGCTCCTTTGAGGAGTTCTCAGCGGATTCTATCCTCTCTTTGAAGAATAATCCTTTCACCTTGTTGATACTCCTATGATACTCCTTCAAACTACTCATGTATAGCTCTTTCAAGCCAGCGTCATAATCTTTGCGCCACAGATGTTCAAGTCTTTTACATCTGTCTTTTTCGGCACGTAAATCCTCATTGTACCAATTGGAGGACTTCGTCCTATGAGCTGGAGCTTTATGGGTCCAAGGGGCCACCTCGTCTAAAGCTTTTGATACCCAAAGTGTATTTTCATAAAGTTACTTTACGATTATGGTTATAAAAAAATCTGACTACACCATTTAAACCTGGATTTGAACATTTTGCAAGAAATTATTTTGAAGTATTTGTCTAGTGTTTTCCCAGATGGAGAAAGGAAAGAAATATCAAAATCTCATACTACGCTTATTCAGGGAAAATATATCAAAGCCTACACAGCGGAAGTTTTTTTTCACAGTGAATGCACACTTACCCTAATATGTAGTGGGTCATATGATACATGTTGGCACCCAGCCCTGTGGGCTTAAAAGCCACGGTTTAGGTATGATTTATGAATGTATTTCAATACTTGCTTTTCAAGCACTCCTTTTTTCTATTCGGCTAAGAACTACCTGAGAGGGCATTTTTTTTTTTATCCTGTCTCCCTCGTGTACCTTTCTCCGCCTGAACTCTATGTTACTCTATTTCGTCTCTGTGCTTCTCCTTGCCCCTCCATGTTGCGCTCGCCCCTTGTATCTCCCCCTTGCTTTTTCATTTGTGTGCTTCTTCCCAGCATGCTCGGTGTTGCTATCTGTGCAGTCTGTGTTGTGACCACCCCCCCACTGGGTCGCTTCACCCCCTGTGCTGCATCTGCCCCATTGCTTCCTGCATTTTTAAAACAAGCACATCATATTTTCACACTTGTTTTCTTTTTAGTTACAGTTTCAAATTGGTTTTGTAACCAAACAGAAAAAAAGTGCCCAACTCACTTTGAAGACCACAGGCTCAAAACGCTGAAACATCCCTTCTTATGTATAGCTGTAGGCTCATCCTTTTAAGAAATATGATCAATCAGAAAAAATACAAGCATTCTTTTGACTCTTTTAGTTTGTCAATGGAGATTTTCTTTCAGTGGATAGTCTCTTGTTAAGGCTCTTTCTCTTTGCGTTTGACAGATGAGACATGCAGCTATTTTATTAAATTACTAAGGTCAGTGACAATCTGTGAGTGCTGATTTGATAATAATTTGACACTTCATCTTATTCGCCTAGAACAATCTGGAAAGCAGGATGTGCAGAAGCCTGGAATGTGTTTTGAAGATTACTTCAGAAAGCACCATGATGAGATAAAACAGTTTATGAACAAGATGACCGAACGATCTGAAGAATCTTCTGACCCAGCAGCCCATCGACATGGTCCACCACCTCATGACAACCAAGGGCCTCATGGTCATCAAGAAGATGGAGCCCATCATAATGGGAAGCCCGAACCCTGGAACATCATTGACTTTTCTCAGCTGAAAAACTGCTCTATGGACCAGGATTGTGATGATGCAGACAAGTGCTGCAGAACCATGTGTGGCATGAGGTGCACCATGCCGTTGTTCGGTAGGCATTGACTGTCTTATGTCTCCTACATGCAGGTGCGTAGCTTCAGGGGAGTGTGCGGGGTGTAACACCTTCTAAGTAAATATATTCTTGGCTAGGTAGTTAGGTCTAGGGGGCTACAGTCGAGGGTGCTATGTATGGTTCCATTTTTCTTGTCATCTTGATTTCAAAAAATGGTTTTAACTTGCTCATTTTTGGGATCAGGAACTTAAATATATTTAGTCACCAGTTTACCTCAAAAGTATGGAAGTTCTCTGTAAGATGATGCAAATATACTACTTTTTGCAATTCATAACATTGGCAGTAGTAGGCTTGGAAATGTGCTCCAGTCTCAGGTTTCCAGGCAAACTACTGGCAATTACCACCGAAAAGGTGATGGGATGAATGCTTTCAAATAGTGTAACTGCTGGCAATTGCTTTGGTAGCATTCCAAACTAAACATATAGACAGAGGGTCTGATTAAGGATTTAGAAGATGGAGTAAAGGGAGATAGGGGGGCAGAGGAATTTGCTGCCTTTAATCGACCCGCCAAATTTAGATGATGTCTGCCAGCCCCACAAATATCTCTGTACATTGCAAGGAACTGCCATCATAACGGTTCCAGTCTATGTAGGAAAAGCTTGAAAGAAAACTCCATTAGACATCAGGGCTGCTGTCAAATTTTTCAAAAACAAACTCTCACAGCAGGAGTTTGCTTTTCAAAAATAAAAAAGCTAATGACTGCTTCACCATTGGAATTTTCTTCCATGGTGTGGAGCAACATTTTCAGTTTTTCTTGTGCCTGACTACGAGATTGTACCTGATGGTGTGAGGTCATAAACAAAAGCCATCTGATCTCCGACTCTAAATAGAGCAGATGGTTGTATGGTTTATTTTCAACATCACCCACTCTGTCAGGCCATTTGTTAGAAATTGGTTTGTTGGTTGACTGAGGAGTTAGCCCTGGTCCAGCAGTAACCTCATTCCTAGTCAGGGTAAGGCACAAGCTAACCCAAATGTAACCTGTGCCCAAGCCTCTGGTAATTTGGCACATAGTAGTCAGGCTTAATTTGGAGATAATGTGTAAAGTATTTGTGCACCACTTCAAACAGTAAAACAATGAAAACACCACACAAAAAAGATCCCACATCCAGTTAGAAAAATAGAGCAAAGCTTAATAAATAAAAGAATAACAAAATGACAAAAAATCCAATAAGTAGAACCACGAGTAATACATTTTAAAGAATAAACTGTAAAATTCCGCCTAAAAGCAGAGAGCGCCAATCGGCCACTCTGGGGACCTGGGTCCAAGACGTACCTACAGGACCAGTACTTCTTTCCCAGGAAAGAGTGCAACAGCCAGCACAGCAGGGAAGCAGTTCCTTCAGAGCAGCATGTACTATGAGTGTATTTGGTTCAATCTCAGATCTTCTTGAAGCTAGAGGGGATATCAGAGGAGGAATAGAACAGTCATCATCACCTCCTGTCTGGCAGGATCCTTTGTTACAACCATCCATGTGTTAAAGTTTTTGATAGGAAGGATTATTCCTGACAGAGTATAAATGCAATACTCACAAACAGTGTTGGGCTCAGACCAGAGTCTCAAGCCAGTATCAAGCTATATCAGAGATCATGAGAGGGACAGAACACTCAGCAGCACCTTCTGTCTGGCAGGACCTGTTGCTGTTTCATTCGAATGTTTAAAAGTTTTTGGAGTGTCTAGTAGTATCATTTCTTTTTCTAGATCACACTGTATTCACATTGTATATGCTGTGTTAAGAGCAGATGCAGGGCCCATTAAACTACAGCAGGCATCAGGGTATCTGTTGAACACTCAACTTAAGTTTGTGGAGAGCAGGTTGTAATATTCAGAATAATAACAGGGATGTACATGAATGCCTTCTATGACATGATGTCCTCACTAATGCCCTCCTTCCTGATGTCAACACCTGGCTCTTTTCTCCAATATGAGCTTCATTCTTACTATGACATTTGCTGATTTCCATGTTTGTATCTTTTAGAAGACCCCAAGATGTGGAATCAAGAACATCATTGGCATGGCAAGACTGCAAACAAGCAAGGAGATGGCGAGAGTGAAAACAAGCAAGGAGATGAAGCAGAACAAATGGAGAAACAGCAAGCTAGCAGCAAAGCTGAAGTTTGGAGTTAAACAGAATAATAAAGATGCTCAGAGGAAGGACATCATGGACAGAGAGGAGACAAACAAGGAAGGGAATAGATGAGTGAAAAAAGAAATTGACATGAAAAGGAAAGGCCAGAATATAACATGGAAGAGGAACGAGTGAATTGAAAGAATGGGAAAGGAAGAGGAAAGGTGGGCCCATGGGAAGGAGGGAAAAGAGGGTGGAAGCATGAAAACTCAATATTGACAAAGACCCTCAAACCTTTTGTCTGTTCTCAAATTATGATGTCTGGAAAATTATTATTGTTTATTGACAAAGTTAGAGTTAGAATAAAACAGCATTTGAAAATACACTGTGCTTTTATTGAAAATATTCAATTCGTTAAGACTAACTGTTTGTTTTTGTATGCTGGGTTTGTAAGTGAAAGTAGGATTGTATGATAAACAATTCCTGAAATTTGGAATACAAAGTGATAATGTTTCTATCACTAAAATGTCTTCTTAAGAAACTTGGTCCCAGATTTACTATGGTTGTAAGCTGTCACAAAGTGTTGCAACGAGACACATTGAGAATTACCCTCCAGCATTGGTGCTCAAACTATACCACTTTAGGAGCCCAAGAAGAGCTATGCTTCATGGAGTCATTTGTGGGGTGTATTGTTTGTGGATACGTGAAAACACTCGTAGATTTCGATGCAAAGCCTGATCAACTTTGCCTAAAAAAAAACACCTCCTTCAACTTGGAGTAACATAAGAAATGTGTTAATTTATCAAAAATGCATATCTTGCAAGTGTACTGAAGCTCACAGCACAAATCCATTGTGTGGTATCCTTGTGAGTTTGTCTAGACTTAGGAATTTACACTGGAATGTTTGCTTCCACTAAATATCTTATGCTATAGCGGGCACTCATTCGTCCACAACATGGTGCAAGGCTGCGCGTTGCACAAGACAGCCTAATCAGAGGACCAGTGCAGGGAAGGCAGCAGGCCGATCTTATGGATATGGCTCTGCTCTGTTTTTCTCCTTTTGAAATGCATAACAGCAAATTTGATTGCTGCACTCAGTTATGAGACACAATATTAAATCCTGGGCACTTAGAGCAATATAGAACAGAAGTGATGTAGGAAAGTTTGAAGAAGGGAATTTGCCATATTTGAAAAAAGATGACATAAGCAAACAGAGACATTGGGCCTGATTTAGAAGTTGACGGAGGGCATACTCCGTCACAAACATAGCATATATCCAGTCTGCCTTATTCTGATCCCAATAGGATAGAATGTGATCGTAATACATGGAGCAGGATATCCGTCACTTTTGTGATGGAGTGTTCCCCTCCGCCGACTACTAAATCAGGCTCTTTATTTATAATCAAGTTCTTGCATGGTGGCTGTCAGAAATTAGGTTATTAATGTGTGAGGGGCAATGCAATTCAAGATTCTCAAAGGCTCTCTGCTCAACCTCTAGGAGCTGTGTCACAAGGAGAAATGCATATCAAATTCAAGCAGCACTGACAATTTTATTTATCAACTGTTTTTATTGTAGGTTTATATACATGAACTTCATCTACACCTTGTGGCCGGTGAGGAACTATTGAAATATTGACATACTAAAAATAGATTCAACCAGGCTTGCAAGAAATATTACCAACACTTTAAAATCCTGCTATCCCCCCATAAAGCATGGTGATTTGTGGGAAAAGGCAAAGGCAATGTTACAGTCAGTGTGTTGACTTTCATGTGCACAATCCAATCCTTGATATGGATTGCTATGTACAGCAAGCGTGACACACCCAGACCTGATGGAGCTATGCACATTAGGTACCTTGGGCAGGTGAATTCTTGAATGTCTAATGCTAAATAATTGAAGAAAAGTCACAATCCATTTCAAAATCTTCTGCTTTCTGCCGAAGAGTATTGACTGATTTCTCCATTACCAAGATGTTCCCACTGTCAATTTCTTCAAATGTCTCCTGTCAGGTTTTCCAGTTTTCTCATATAGTGCAGTGATTGTGAATGTTGTTGGAAGGAGTGTGTTAGAAATGGGATCTCTGGTTGGCTAAGGCTTATGCCAAAGCCAGGCAGAAAGCACCACTCTAGTCAGGGCAAGGGAGTTACACATCAAAGATAACCCCGCTCACCCCCTTGGTAGCTTGGCAGGAGCAGTCAGGCTTATTCCGGAGGCAATGTGTAAAGCGTTTGCGCAACACCCACAAAGCAGCAACACACTAGGCACACCACAAAAGGAACTCCACACAAGGTTATATCAAAAATAGACTTTGTATTGCCATAAACACATTAGATCATAATCACACAATGTACACTGTGCCAACTGGCACTAGGCAGTATTTACAGGGGACTATTTACACACAATAGGGCCAATGGGGCCACTGTCAAAACCATCACAAATCACCAATTGTAAATGCAGGACAAATAGTAAATGAAGAGCACAACCAGTAACTATTGGTGAAATATTGAACTGAGAACTAGATCCTGTAACTAAGTATGGGCTGAAAATTCGTTCCGCTCGCGGAATTTGCGGATTTTCAGCAATTTTGCGATCCGCGAATCTCACGAAATTGCGGAAAAATATGCAAATCCACGAGCGGGACACATTTTTTCCAGGAAGCACTTGCAGGGTTACAGCAGGTGCCCAAGTTGAAGCTAATTTCTTTGCAACCATTTACAAAATGGTTACAAAGAAATTAACTCCAACTTGGGCACCTGCTGTAACGCTGTAAGTGCTTCCTGAGCGGCGCCTCTTTTCCTACTTACAACTATTCTTTGACCCTGCTCTGCCCCTTGAAGCAGGGTCAGAGATAGTTACAAGTATGGCACGAGGCTCCTGTCACAAAAATTAAACCACAACAGGAAGCAGATAAATAAAGCAGGTGCCCGAGTTGAAGCTCAAATTCAGTAACGTTTTAATCAGCCCAAAACATTAGTGAGCATGGTCAAGGCTGGGCAAGTGTGCTTTAACCCCATATCTGCAGTCGAAAATTAGCTGTAATACTCGAGGGAGGTCTTTGCAACCATGAGTTTCTTGAGAGCGATCCCCTTGTAGTTTCTGTGGCCAGGAAGCTGCTTTCTCCTCACCTGCTGCCCTGCTCGCTCTCTGACCCTTTACACAAGAGGCATATGCACACGCATAGAAGCCCCGCACCACACACTAGCAGTGAAGATTGAAGAGATACCTGGCAGTGAAAGACTTCCAGGCGGGACACACCACCCCTTTCAAAGGTGACATACACTATCTCTGCCATGTAATGGTCTGTCTGAGGCAGGTGTCCTGCTCAGGCGGAACCTCTACTGGCCTCAACAGGGTCAGCTTTGGGTGCTCTTCTCTTAAGGCAGGTAACCCCTGATCTATAGGTCATACCACTGTGGATGGCATCCACCTCCTACTCTTCGTCTGGCCCTCTGTATCCTCCATTTAGGAAAAGGAACCCCAGAAACATGTGTTTTTGGGGTGCCCTGTGAGGCTACCTATCCCGGCTCTTTTCTTGCCAGTGGGAGCTCATTGCAGAGGATGCAATCAATGGGTATCTGTGGACTGACCCTGTCCTTCCTCTAGGCAAGAACCCTTTCTCATTCTAAGGATAGCATGGCCACAGTGTGCAAAATGTCCTGACTGTGGGCCAGAGAAGCATTCTACAGGAGGTTACGATGCAAGGTCTTTTGTCATCATTGAGGAAGCCACTCACGTTGAGAAGGCTTGGATTTGAATGCACCGGAGCAGAGGTCGGGATGCGTTGTGCTGGACTGATGTCAATGTCAAGCTGTGTCTGCATTAAGGCAGCTGCTGGGGCCTGCAAGGACTTGTGCTGCGATGCATTGGCACAGGAGACGAGATGCATTGAACTGGGCTGGTTTTGGTGGCAAGCTCTATTGCACTGCGTCGATATGTGTAGAGTGGCGTGGCTATCAAGAAAGTCTGTTATGTCCCTGTGGCTTGAACAGTGGACCAGCCAACTGACCCATGGAGATTTCCTAGGTCCACTCAAGTAGTCTGTATTTGGAAGATCAGCTTAGAGCAACAGAAGAATCCTTGGTCAGCACAGCATGGCTGGGGCAACTATGCAGACTTCCCAGCTGAGCAGTTCCTCTTCCTAGTAGTGTCTACATGTCCAGAAGTGATCTGAAGAGTGGGTCAGAAGGTCCAATATATATATGTGATGCCCACTTCGAGGTGGAAGAAGTTTCTTGAGTTTCTAAAAGATGTCTGGAATTTCTTGCCTCCCTGCCCTGGTCCTAGTCTGTGTGCGGGCACAATAGGCTAGTGTGAAATCCTTTGTGTGTGAACTGAACCAGAGCCTTTGAAGTGCAATTATCGTAAGTGACATCTCCGCCCCCCAACAAGTCAGTCAGCCAGTCAAAATACTTTATTTGGTTCATATCAAAAACCATAAAAGTATACTAAACATTTTATGTCAAGACAAAATTATTAACAAAAAGCCATAAAAGCACCACAAAGATATACAAGCTAAAAATACATACAGTACCTATTATCATTTCATTTAAAAACGTCCTTTAAAACCAAGCAAACATTAAAAAACATCCTCAGCATCAATTAATTTAGGCTAATTCATCACATTCGCTAATCCCATCTAGTTTTCTTCTTTAATCTTACAGCCGCAGTGAGGAAATTAGCAATATTAAAAATCTCCGATACATTCGAGAGCAGCTGCAATTAATAGAGAGCTGGTTTAACTTGCATAAAACCTCTATCTTTTAAAATAGGGATAATAAAATGTTTACAAATATGAAGAAAGTGCTCACAAAAAAAGATAAAGTGCATTGTATCTTTAGTGGAAAAGCCATCGCAAGAGCAAATCCCCAACTCTTCCTCCCTTCGCCACCCCGGGGATCCAGCAACAATGAAATGAAATTGGTTCAACCTGAATCTAAGTAATAGAAAACGGTGATTTGAGTTATTAACGATTTTCAGGTATGGCTCAATAGCACATGATGTTTTTAGCAATTGGTGAGCCCTTACAGTTGGTTTAACCAGCTCTCTATCTTCTCTGGCCATACAGGACACTAACTTATAGGATTCCTTAACCCACTTGATGTCTCCTTTCACCAGCTTCTCAGGCGCGTTAAACAGTTCTGATAGTCCCAATTTAACAGATAACTTATAAACATAACTCAGCCAGGGGATACGGCACCCAAAATCAAGTGCTAAACAATCTCTAAGGATTTCCTGATTCAATTCTAGTTCAGGGTTTAGCCAAATAGAGATCTATTTGAGCAGTGAGGCAATAGCTATTCGATTGTCCACAAAGCCAACTCCACACTCCTGATGGGAAATGTAGCCGGATGTGGATTGAGGGACTGATAAAATATTTTTCAAATACGTATCCTCCACCACTTGACTAGCCTTCACATTCTTAAAACCCCAAAGGTCTGCCCCGTACATTGCAAGGGAAATACATTTTGCATCATATATCTTTAACAGCGCTTGAATTGGTTTAACTCCCAGTTTACGGGCAAAACCCAAAACAGCTAAGGTGGATCTGGCCAATACATTTCGTTTTGCTAATATTTGGGGTGACCATGTGCCTTTGTCGTCAAAGATAACGCCTAGGTATGGAAAAGTAGATACCCTAGACAGCACATTCCCTTCGCAATGCATGGTTTTAACCCCTTTTACTTTAGTGCCAACCATCATGACGTGTTATTTTGAAAAGTTGACACTGAGGTCTATAGATTTCATGAAAGCAGAAAAAGAATTTAAAAGGCTTTGCAGCCCTACCGCTGTACGTGCAAAAAAAGCGGCATCATCTGCGTACAGCAATGCCGGAATTAGTCGTTTGCCTACCCTCGGTATATCCTTGCACGCCTCGAATAAAACTGGACCTAAGTCATTAATGTAGAGGGTGAAAAGCAGGGGGGCCAAAATGCACCTGCCTGAGCCCATTGGCAATACGAATCTTCCCCTTACAATTACCCCTAAGATCCTTTCTCCTATCTCACGGTAGCTGATAAGTCCCTGTGCAGGTCAGCAAGGAAGAATAAAATATTTTTATCCACGCCCAAGTGAAGAAGCATCACCCATAATTTTCACTCGATCAAAGGCAGAGGAAAGGTCCATAAAGGCTAAATATAGAGTGTTCTTTTTGGCGATTGTGTACTTTCCTATTAAAAGTTGTAGGTTGAGGCTTTAATCGATTGTGCCCCGACCTTTCCTAAAACCAAATTGTAGGCCTGAGAGGGTATTAGTTTCTGCCAGCCACCCTGTGAGCTTACTTAAAACCACCCGACCAAGCACCTTAACAGCGGAATCGATAAGGGAAATGGGGCAGTAGCAACTGGGGTCCCCTCTATTTCCCTTTTTAAAAATAGGTACTATTACTGATTCAAACCAGGTACCCGGCAATCCTGATTTGCAAACCTTATTAAAAACATTGCACAAAACCTTAGACCATGTCTTGACATCAGATTTAAAAAGGTCAGCTGGGACGCCATCTGGTCCAGGAGCCTTATTACATGTCATCTGGCTAATGGCCACTGCTACTTCTGACTCAGTGACCGATAAAGTATAAGCCTCATGCACAGGTAAGGATTTAGCCACATCTCCCGGGTCGGTATACAACCTTTAGCACGCATTTTTTACAACGCACTACCATTACCACGCATCTTTTACAACGCATGCCATTACAACGCATAGCGCTTTGGGGCGATCTGACATAGGGAATGGATAGTGAATAGGTTAATTTACTATCCAATAACCTTCCCTAGTGTCCACGGGGACTGGTGTTGGAATAGTAAATTAAACTATTCACTATCCAGCACCCAAAGCACTATGCGTTGTAAAGGTATCGCGTTGTAAAAAATGCGTGGTAATGGTATGCGTGGTAAAAGTGTGCATGCTGACGTCATACATCCAGGACGGTATACAACCTTTAGCACGCATTTTTTACAACGCACTACCATTACCACGCATCTTTTACAACGCATGCCATTACAACGCATAGCGCTTTGGGGCAATCTGACATAGGGAATGGATAGTGAATAGGTTAATTTACTATCCAATAACCTTCCCTAGTGTCCACGGGGACTGGTGTTGGAATAGTAAATGAAACTATTCACTATACAGCACCCAAATCACTATGCGTTGTAAAGGTATAGCATTGTAAAAAATGCGTGGTAATGGTATGCGTGGTAAAAGTGTGCGTGCTAACGTCATACATCCAGGACGGTATACAACCTTTAGCACGCATTTTTTACAACGCACTACCATTACCACGCATCTTTTACAACGCATGCCATTACAACGCATAGCGCTTTGGGGCAATCTGACATAGGGAATGGATAGTGAATAGGTTAATTTACTATCCAATAACCTTCCCTAGTGTCCACGAGGACTGGTGTTGGAATAGTAAATGAAACTATTCACTATCCAGCACCCAAAGCACTATGCGTTGTAAAGGTATCGCGTTGTAAAAAATGCGTGGTAATGGTATGCGTGGTAAAAGTGTGCATGCTAACGTCATACATCCAGGACGGTATACAACCTTTAGCACACATTTTTTACAACGCACTACCATTACCACGCATCTTTTACAACACATGCCATTACAACGCATAGCGCTTAGGGGCGATCTGACATAGGGAATGGATAGTGAATAGGTTAATTTACTTTCCAATAACCTTCCCTAGTGTCCACGGGGACTGGTGTTGGAATAGTAAATTAAACTATTCACTATCCAGCACCCAAAGCACTATGCGTTGTAAAGGTATAGCGTTGTAAAAAATGCGTGGTAATGGTATGCGTGGTAAAAGTGTGCGTGCTAACGTCATACATCCTCTGTGGACTGTCATCAGGTGTATTCCCTCCTGTATCCTCCGGCTGTGTGCTACTGAGGTGGCTGCCACCGGCCCTGTGCGACCGGTCTTCACATGAGACTTTAAAATTGATTCTAGGTCGTCACTGGAAGAAAGTGAATGATGAAACAGGGAAACAAAATAATCACCAGAGTCTATTTCCTCTGTGTAGGTATTTGTGCTTTGTAAATACTACTTCACGCCGGTACTTGAATTTTCATTGTTTGACGTTTCAGCTGTTTCCAACGCATCTACACTTGGCCCACTTTCGGGAATAGAAATGCTACATGTGTTAATAAGCTGACTACCCCTCCTTGCGGTATCTTCAATCAGTGAAGTTGCACTGCATAACAATGTTACTGTTGCTCCCAGGTCAACATGGCCTATATTCGTATGAACAGTAACAGAGCCTTCATCCCCAGCAGAGTGCCCCACTTCAGAGTCAGAGATCTTCATATCACTTGTCCCCTGCAGAGGTACCTCAGATTGAGGAGAGTGTACAGTTTTCTTCCTTTCCTTTGCCCCAGAGAATAAAAGAGGACTAGTGCACTTACCCATGATGTCTTTGACCAATTTCTCGCCTGCTAAAGCTGTATCCACTTTGACAGTTTAACTACCCACACTAGCGCTAGCCGAGTTCCTGCTGTTCACCGCTCTAGCTCCTTCTCCATCCCCAGCCAGATCAATCAGAGGGCGAGCCCTCCTTTTACCAGTCTTGGGAGGCATTGTCACAACCATGTAGCCCTCCCCTCGTTGGCCACCGTAGAGTGTAGCTGCCGCAGTAGCAAGGAACCTCCAACGCCGACACCAAGGTGCACTCCAGTAACTTTTCTGAATTCGCCGTAGCCCCGCTGATACGGTCTCCCATTCGTAACGCCTTGCGCTGTTTCAGCGTCCTCTGCTTTTTCCTCCCTCCTCCTTCTCTGTCAAAGTATTAGGCTCCATCAGGTATAGATGTGGAAAGCTTGAAAAGCAGAGAGCCCGCTTCTGCAAATTTAACACGTTTCCTTTCCTTATTGTTGCTCCTTAACTTCTTTTCTCCTTCACCATGGCATTATCCATGGCATTATCCAACAAATGCAGGTGCAGAGAGCCCGGGTGCAGCCAGCTCACACATCAGAGCTCATGGACGCCATCTTGCCCCTACAAAAATGCCATTGTACCTTCTTGTGCTGAGCCAGCGGCCTCCATCTTTAGCGAGCACCCTAGGGTCCGAGAGATTATTATCAACTAGCTGTTGGTGCAGCTCTGTAAAGCATATACTGAACATGGGTTCCTTGGCAATCAAATTGTACTTCCTCTTTTAATCACTGAAATCACTGTCCTTCATCCAACCATCCAGTGCCTTACAAAACTGGGCCAAAAATTCTACCAAGGACTGTTGGTGCAACTTCTGTCTGTCTCTAAACTTCTGCCTGTACTTTTCTGAGGTAAGCTCATATTTCCTGGTAAAAGTGTCCTTCATGAGGGGATACCTCACCTTTCATCTTTCCCTTGGGCTAACAAGCTATCACTTCCTTCTTTGAGAATGTGCCTCCAGAGACTGCGCCCCCCAATCCTCTTCAGGGACCCTCTCTATCTCCAGAGCAACTACTTGGGCCTGAAACTATTTATCTTTGTCTTCCTCAACAACAAGGTTAGGCACCAGATCTTTGGGAATGTAATCTCTCCTTTCTCCATGGACACTGGGGTATTGCTGCCACCATTGTTGCTGGGCTTTGAGACTGGCCGAGCTTCGAGCACCAGTTCCTTCATGCTCCTCTCATGCTCTAGCAGTACGTTTTCTTAAGCCAATGCCCTCTCAGCATTCTTACTTGCCATGGCCTTCACAGCATCAGCCTTTCTCTCCTCTCCTTCCAGTTTCACCTCAACCAGATGTATTATGAGCTCCCTCTCTGTCTTCTTGTCCTCCAGCACCTCCAGGGACAGTCGATGGAAGACACACTGCTCTCTGTCCTGAAAATGGGCTCCATTCCCGTAGGCAATTGGATCCCTTCCTCTGGGAGCTGTAGCTAAGGGCCCTCCTCATTCGCCTCTGAATACATTCCTTTCTCCCCAGGATTCTGAACATCTGGCTTTTCAAAGTCAGACTGCAGACCTCCTCATAGGCATGGAGGGATATCTGAAGATCCAGCTTTGGGGCTCTCTTTCCTGCATGGAGTTCCTTTCCTTGCAGAGATTCTTTAGATACGTCCTGCTGAGGTTATCAATGTTGAGCAGCTCCATCTCTATTGTAGAAAAAAGGAGTTAGGGAAACTTAGGGGCCATATGATCAAGAAAGGGCGATACATTATCGCCGCTTTTATCGGCAGGAAATTGCCGCTAAAGCGGCGATAATGGGCTTGATAATAGGCCCTTGTGAATTCCCATAGAAGCCCAAGTTCTGGTGTTAACCTGGGCTTCTATGGGAATTCACAAGGGCGTATTATCAAGCCCATTATCGCCGCTTTAGAGGCAGTTTCCCGATGATAAAAGCGGCGATAATATATCACCCTTTCTTGATAATATGGCCCTTAATCTCTAGTAAAGGGAGAAAAAGAGATAATCAGAAACTAAGAATCGTTGAATAAAGAGGTCAACTCTGGTGTCAAATTATTTAACTGAGATTTCAGTGTTACATCGATCACTGTGTGGCACTGCACTGACACAGTACTGTATCCCACAACCGAACACCAATGTGAGAAGTGACCAGGAGCTGGACAAAGCACTGGGGGGATCTTGCTAGATGGGAACAGGAAGTTGGAGTTTCTGGGGTACTTTCTTCGTGTTGAAAAACACGTAAAATAAAAAAAAAAGAAGGTTTCCTACACTAATAAACAACTTGAATAGTCCGTCGGAGTAGAAAATTACCTCAAAAACATCTTAGCTGCTACTCAATTAGAAAGTCTTCTCGAGGTGCAGCATCGGTCGCTCGTGTTCGCCTAAATCATGAAAAAGACTCCCGCTCGGCCAGAAGCAGTGCTAGCGGGCGTCAATATCCGTCAATATGTGCACTTGTTAGCAGCTGACAAGACTCATAGTGCTCGCCAGCACGCTACAAAAGAAGATTCATGCGCGCCAACAGAAAATAAATTCCACTGGGCTCAGGATGGCAGATTTTAGCGTGACACGTGGAGAGCGGAGTTCCCGAATTCCATTAACTCCGCAAGCTGAGTGAATTACTCCACCCAGGCTTGGTTTTCTTTTGGCTCATCATAAAGTAGCGCAGAGGGTTAATGTGCCTGCGACAAAGAACCTGTACCATGTAAACGAGAGAACTGTGTTTTATCTGGATAGCTAAGTCAGTTAATAGTTTGGCAAAGACATCCTTTTCTCACTTGTATTTCATAGTTTAACAATCAAAATATAGCACAGTGAACTATAAACTGTCCTCAAAGAGCTGCATGAGCACTGTAGGGTATAGGTTAGAATGTTCTGTTTTTCCCAATTCTTTCATTCTTCTAATGTTGCAAAGAAGGGGTTGGTTTGGGTAATGATACATTTTTATTAGTAAAACAGATCACAACCAATGTGGTACATATTAAAGCCTGCATTTGTACTCCTCCATACACTCTTTAAATGTACTGCCTACTAGTATGGCTGCCATGTGACTTCTGCACCTGTAGTCCTCATTTCCTTATGCAACATTTTCTATAGAGTGGTTTACAGCCGTATGGTTTATTTTATCTGTATAATGTGTGTGATGTAAGGTGCTCTGACACCTTAGAATGGTATGAGCAGTGCTATAAAACAAATAAAATGCATATGAGAGAAGGCTTTTGGAGAGAGGAGGGGCACTGTTAAAGGGTGGTAGTGAGGGAATCCATGAAGCAGGAGGTCTAGTGAGAGAGGTGCCAAAAAAGATTATCGCATCTGGCTCCACCAGTGCTAAAGCCGGCAATGTGAATGGCATTGTGAGCAGATGTTCTTTTCACCAAATGCCCTTGCAGTCTGCAGTTTATTGCTCAGTTGGAATAAGTAGAAGAGGTTGACATTCCCTTCCACCTTTGATGCAGTGTAGGGGTATGCACAACTGTCCCATGAATGAACCAAACTGCAAAGCTAGTGGGCGCTGCAGGACTGCGTGTCTATTGCCTCTCTCAGAGTTATGTGACACTGATGGTAGGGTTGGGGAGGAGAGAGTAACAATGTGCATAACAAAAAGGTGCTTCAGTCCCAGCCGAGAGCATGACTATTCGTCTTTCAGGTGCCGAACGTGGTTCACTCGCCCTAAGTACATTCGTAACAGCCATTAGGATGTGGCTGAATTCAGATTTCTCAAGTTTCAAATGTCCATGCCTGAGCAGCTCATCCAGTTCAGGCTTTTTACTTGTGTTCTTGGACTTGTACACTTGTGTTCTTGGGACTTGTGACAGGGCGGGGGAGGAACCAAACACAGAATCGGACTAGTGGTCCGCCACCCCCCTTTCACCTACTTCCGTTCCCTCTAAACAGCCGCCTGATCTCTACGACCCAGAGTGGGCAGCCACTGAACAAGGTTGGACGGAGGAGAACGACCAGATGCACGGCCCCTTTAAGTGGGAGCTCTCGAATGACATAGCTCCTCCCATAACAGGTGTCGCGGGAGCGTCAAAAGAAGGCCGGAACAAGGAAGCAGCAGACGGCGTTTCCCAGGACCATTTGCCCCTTCCTCACGAGCACTCTCCTGCACCGACTGTAGATAATTCACTAAAGCACTGGTTTTCTTCACTCCCGGTCCTTACTGGGAGTCTGGGTCCCATACCCTGACCTAACACCGCCCTCTCTCTCCTTTCTCACTACGACACCGGAACCGGCGGGATGAGCTGAGACCCGACTCCAGAGCAAGCTGGATCCTGTCAGGAAGTCTGCCTTCGACCCGGCTGCCTTTGCGAGAGAGAGGATTACCAGTCGCAGGAGCAAATCGTATAGACAAATAAAACCTTCACTTAAAACTTTATACAAAAGGTCCGTCTCTCTGTCTCCTACTACTAACCCCTCTGCATAGGAAATATCGGACTCTGGTCCTCCGTCCCTCCCTACCCTGGTACAGGACTACACGTCCCAGAACGCTGATTAAATATCTGGTCTCGATAAGCTACTATTGCATGGGACAGCTGTGCTATCCAGTGCAGCCACATTTAGTATTTGATTTTATGTCCCACTCTCTTTGAAGATCATTAGCCACCACTTCATCATAAAGCATTGTATTTTCCCCAAGAAAGGTTTAGTTCTGGCAAGAGGTTTATTTTCAGCAAATCAAAAGGGAGAGAGAGGACTAGGTAAGCCAGTCCGGATCCCCAAGTTAATATGTACTTATCAATAAAGGACTAGCTTTGTTGTGTTTATAGGGAGACTCAGTACGTATGATGGCAAAACATTTGGTTTGGTTGTTAAGCCCTCACCCACCAACCTAGTTGGTGGCATGCTTCATCATCGGGCCCACCTCAGTGACACCGAATGTGTCACTGAGGTGAAAAAGCTATGCAGTAGGTCCCAGTTCCCGAGGGTATATAGAAAACTTTAATATCTGGGCCCACGCTAGCGACGTAGTCGGACGCAGTGGAGTGAATTATGAACTCCCACGTCCTATGTGGTCGACATGTTTCAGCCAGGCCTTTCCATATATGTAACATATAACTATTCTAAGTTAAACAATTATAGAACCTAAAAGCACAAAGTGCCATTCTCAGTTATCTGGTCACGATTCAAGCAAGCCTGGCTGAAGACAGCTGAAATGCCAAAAACCGGTCCTAAGAAGCTTGTTTCCGGTCCAGGGAAGACATGGCTTGGTAGTTCGGGCAGGACTGTTCCCATGAGGCACAGGGTCAGACTGATTTGCATATGGCCATGTCTGAACTGGGGTAGCAGAGTGGGCTAAAGATTGGCGATGGATTCTATTCTATTCTATTCTAAGGTTTGGTAAAGCGCAAACAGCTGCCCCAGCGAAGAGGCGTCCCGGCGCTAAGAAGAATCACAGAATCCCACCTAAGCTGGGAAGGAGGGAGAAAGGTGAACTAAACAGATGTGAACAGGAGGGTCTTAATAGCCTTTCGGAAAGTGGGGAGGCTTTCTAGGGAACTGATATTAGGAGGCAGAGCATTCCAAAGCTTAGGTCCTAAGACCCTAAAGGAGTGGCCTCCAATGCGGCAAAGCTTTGTGCGGGGAACGTTCAGGAGGTACTGATTGGAGGAACACAGATCACGTCGTGGAATGTAAGGAGTGAGGAGATTTTGTGGGAGAGTAGGACTTCCCAGTTTAAAGATTTTGAAGGTCATGATGAGGGCTTTGAATTGAATTCTGGAGTCAACGGGTAGCCAATGTAGTTTACTGATGGTAGCTCTGGCTGAGCATCTGCGGGGAAGGCCGACTAAAGCTCTTGCCGCCGCATTTTGCACGCGTTGCAGTCTTGCTATTTCTCCTTTGTTGGCGCCTAGGAGGAGGACATTGGCGTAGTCCAAGTGAGAAAGGATTGTTGCTTTGATGATAAGCTGGCGGACCTTTGCGTCGAAAAAACAAATATAGGGCTGAGACTCCTCAATAGACCAACACAAGTGGCGGCCACTTTCTTGGTGTGAGTCTGATAACTGAGTGATGCGTCCATCCAGACTCCTAGATTTTTTACTAGAGACTTAGGGGGGGGAATGGGGCCTAGGGATGACGGCCACCAGTGCTCATTCCAGTGGCTGGTGTTTTTGCCAAGGAGCAGCACTTCCGTTTTTCCCGCGTTAAGCTGTAAATAGTTATCCGTCATCCATTGGGCCACTGCCGCAAGGCCATCCCTGAATCTGGAGGCCGAGATGGAGGGGCTTTCCGTGAGGGTGATGGCCAGCTGGGTGTCATCGGCATACGACACCAGCGTCAGACCCCACTCTTTGGCCACTGCTGCAAGTGGCTGCACGTAAAGGTTAAAGAGGGAGAGGCTCAACGCGGAGCCCTGAGGGACTTCCTGTGCAATGGGGCGGGGTTTGGATAAAAATGGAGGAGCTGACACCCAGAAGGATCTGTCCTCTAGGAAGGAGCGGGACCATGTCAAAGCAAGGCCAGAAACTCCAGTCATCTCCAGACGCTTAAGAAGGATGTCGTTGGATACCGTGTCAAAGGCTGCGCTGAGGTCGAGAAGGATCTTTTTTGATAATGTGTGAAACCCACGCTTGTTTCCAGGCTATCGGAACATTAGCAGAGGAGAAGGAGAGGTTGAGTATGGCAGCCATGGGAGTCAAGAAGAAATCGAGCAAGTCCATGAAGTGAGTAGGGCTCATAGGATCCGCAGGGGAGCCTGATTTCACCTTTCTGCACAGTTTAGTAAGGTCATCAGGAGAAATATCAGGGATTTGAGTTAGAGGGGTATAGCTAGAGGTGAAATTGATGGGATTGATAGGGTTGAGGGGGTGCTGAGAGAATGTTTTGTAAATATTTTGAACTTTCTCTATAAAGTACGTGGCGAGTTCCTCACATTGTTGCGCAGACGAAATATTGGGGGAAGGTGACCTAGTGCTCTGAAGTTCTTGAACTAGTTTGAAAACTATTTTAGCAGGGTTGGGACTCGAATTGATTTTGTCTGCGTAGAAAGCTGCGCGTGCCGTGCGGATATCTTTATGGTACAATTTTTGTTTTGATATATAGTTGGTTTTGTCCTCACTGTTGAATTCTCTTCTCCAGAGACGCTCTGCTTTTTTACATTCCCAGATCTGTTGACTGGGTGTGAGTGTTTGATTGGTTCAGATGCTCCGTATTCCAAAATACTGCGGCAAGGATTCTCTTGTGAATCCCAAATCATCAGAGACCTTCGCCTGTATTTGCTTCACTGCGTTGGCAGCTGATAGAAAAAAGGAATCAGTTTAAAACTTTGTGCCTAGCTCACCGTGCTCTGAAGAGGAAGTGACCACAAATTCTACATCATTTGATTCACCCCTACTGTCCCACAAGAGATATAAGATTAAGAAACCTCAATTTACTGGACGTCCTAAGGGTGAAAAGGCCAGTAAAGGCGGGTGCTTGGTTGCATAATTAGGGGCATATGTACGAGGAAGTGGCGAAGTGAGGCGGTAGCCGTCATGGCTTAATGCCTCACTCCGCCACTTTTGAAACGCAAGGCTGCACCATATTTACAGGGATATGGTGCAGCCTTGCATTTACCCCTGCACTGGCGCCACACTTAGCAGTGTAGGGCCAACGCAGGAACCCTTGCACATAATGCAAGTGTGTCTGCGTGTAGGGGAAGACTGTTTATGTGTAGGAAGGTGTCCCTTCATGCACATAAACAATCCTAAAATGGCATTTTGTCACTTTTATCTGTGCTGCTTCATGCAGCACACATGAAAGTCACAAAATGGTATTTATTTCCAGATTGTTTATGTACAGGAAAGCAGACCTTCCTATATATAAACAATCCATGGCAGTTTGCTTTTTCCATGTGAGTTGCACAAGGCAGCACACGTGGAAAAAGCAAAAACGATGAGAAATAATGCATTTCTCCTCGTTTCGCCAAGTTAAACAAGGTCATCCCTGGTATTAATTTTGGTGCTGCCTCATATGTACGCTGCCCTTGTACATAGGGGGCAGCGTCAAAATCAATGGGTGTTGCGGTGGAACTTCCACCGCAACACCCACTGCCCGCCCCTTTCACGCTAAGCATAGCATGAAAGGGGGCCTTATTTACAAGGCAGCGTTAAGCCACATCAAGTGGCTTAACGCTGCCTTGTAAATAAGGCTAAGCCCCTATCGCCACCACAATGTCGGAAAAAGTGACGCTGTGGTGGTGATAGGGGCTTGTACATATGCACCTTAGTTCTAAAATGATGGAATTCCTTCCTTCTAGTGCTCAGCCGAATTAAAATGTACTCAGTTTCTGGAAACAGCCTAAAACATGCTTGTTTGAGTTATCATGATGTCCTAGAAGTCTGGCAGACCTTTTAGCACCAGTAAGCCCATTGGCTAGCCATGCACTTAAGAAATGCTTTTCAATTCAATTTAATTCTTTTCAAGGCTACTTAAGAGGTGGCACATCAGTGTTGCAGGTCCACTAGTAGCATTTCATCTACAGGACCTGGGTGCCAGTATTACCACTTTATTAGGGACTTACAAGTAAATAGAATGTGCCAATTGGTTGTACGCCAACTTCACCACGTATAAAGAAGAGAGCATAAACACATTTGCACTTGTTAGCAGTGGTAAAGTGCGCAGAATCTTAATGCCAACAAAAACAAATTCAGCAAAACAGGAGTCGAAATGTGAGACGCGAGCGAGCAGCAGCTGAGGAGCTGAGGAGTGGAGTGGAGCGGAGGCTTCGCTGAGCCGAGTCGAGCCGAGGGGTGAGTGGCGATTGGGGGGCTGCTGAAAGAAGGCAGGGAAGGGGCAAGGAGCGTTGGAGCGCTTCTGTGTCCCTCATCTGTATTCTGCAGGGAGTGCACTTTGACCAACGGACTCCCAGGCAATTTCTAACTTCGCGGTCCTGGGGCAACGAGGAACGAGCAGCGTGTGGTAACCGGTAGCTTAGCCTCGGTGCTTCCCGCATCTTCACCTTTTCAGCGTTGTCCAGCGATCCCCCGCGTCTTTGGCGTCCTTTTAGAGGGAAGAAGGGCTGCAACCAGGCTTCTGAGGCAAGGAAAGGTCAGAGAGGGACAGTGCCTCCAGGCCGACCCCCGGCAACGACGACAGACACGTGCCGCGAGGTGCTGTGAGGTGAGGTGAGGGAGAGGTAAGGGCACGGGCACTGCCGCTGAAGAGCTCAGGGAGTGACCAAGTCCGCAAACTGACTAGGTCTTCTTGCCGCGGTTCCCCTTGTGAGCTCCGCTCATTGCCTCCCTCAGGCAGTAGTGGGTCAGAAGCGAGCCTCCACCAAACTCACACCAAACCGATACCAAGCTTCCACCACAGTCACCCCACAGCCCACGGGAACCACGTGACCACAGCACAGCGCCAAGAGGCGCATAAAATCACTGACATTCCTGCTGAGCGGGGGGAGCGTTTTTTGGACTTGCCTGTTGCCACTGCCGCTGGGGAGCCCGCGTGGAGAGTTGCTGACCTTTTCGCCCTTTCACTTGCTGGGGTCGCCGTCTGCCTCCCACTGCCCGCTCCCATTTCCACCAGGGGAAGTGCCGGCCGCCGCGTGGAGTGCAGGACAGGGGACTGAAATACCCAGCAGCCCACGGGAACCTCGTAACCACAGTACAGTGCCAGGAGGCGCATAAAATTACCGACAGTCCTCCCTCCCGGGACGCGAGCGGGACACCGGGCTAAGCCCGGGCAAAGGGCGGGCCCTCTGTGGCCCTCAGAGGCCAGAAGAGGTCGGGTCGGAACACCCATCCTGGTCTTCCGGGACTAACGTAATGAACTAAGGTATGCTTGTCCAGAGACTAATCATCTAGAGGGTGACAACGAACATCTTTGTCCTCTCCAAGTAGCCCAATTGATGATTAAGATACCCACTGGTCCCATACATAGGTGTGTGCTTTTGGGTTATAAGCTAGTTGCACTATGACCCCTAAAGGGCCCCCAAAACAATCTTCTTCTCAGGGAGGGTCACTTAAGGGGACACTGGACCTGTATATAACAAGGGTAACATCGGCCATTGAGACAATAGAACACAGCCTTCCTAATGATACCACATGCTGCGTACGATCCCCTTCGATTCCTACAGATTCACCAAACTCTTTACTACTTAGGGAACTTAATGCAATTTGCAATACTAGGTACATTCCTAGAGAGCAGGGAATTGAACAAACCGGTCCCCCAACGTGCCCTACTGGTATTGGAAGCTCTGAGCCTAGGAAATCGAATCAACCCAATAAAAGTCCCCTGGAAACTCCTATCGCACTAACAGATAAATCTACCATTCCAGCGACAGCACATCCCCAGGTCTCTTCCCAGAGCAGAAAACGTAAAGGTATGGAACATAATGGGAAACCAGCGAAATACCAAAAAATAAATTCAAGCCCCCCTCCGGTCATTGACACTACCACCCTCGAGACACCCAAAGCACGTCAAACACCGGAAACCCCTGTATCCCTCTTACCTTCTATTTTGCTTGTCCATCTAGAAGAACTGGTCAAAACCTTACTATCCCCGCTTATTGAGAGGATAGAGAGAATTGGGGAAAAGCTTTCAAAAATAGATGAAAATACAAAGCCAAACAACCAATCCCAGAGCATGGTTCCCTCGAATAAGCTTGACACCACTGTAAACAGCAACATTGCCCAGAGCCAGCCACTGGATCCCATACCATTAGTTTTTAAAAGCAAGGAGGTACCCAAAAAATTGACAATGGCCCCTAGCTCTGCTCCCAGAGCAGGGCCGAACAAAGTAGGAATGAGTTGTGAGGGGTTAGCTGCAATTAATAAATGTATAAACTTACCACCGGAGACAGCACCCTATGTGTGTGTCCTCTCGGGAGTGCCTGAGCTCACTATGGGTAAAATTGAAGGTCACCAGGACCTTAAAAACAAAGTACAGTTTTGGCTGACGAAGAACAGACCCCTTCCATTTAATATCGACGGAAGAATTCTAAATGTGAGAAGGGTGGGATGGATAGGTTCCCGACCCAAGACCATAGCCGGAGACCTAGTAATTGCTAACTTCAGGGATAACCAGGTCGTCCCATACCTGCGTAGCTGGGAGCCACAAAGAGGAGATGGGCCAATAGCAACTTGGGAATTGTGCGATTTCAACCCCAGAACTGCGTATTTTCCAACCACAAGTGGAGTGTAGAGTAAAAGCACTAGGTGGACAAGAGGGGCCCTGTATCGATCAGCTACCAGCAGATACCCACATATAATCACCAAAACCTACTTCCTGGCTTAGATATGGTGATCTGATAGGACAAGGATATTGCCCCAATCAGTAACCATTAATGCACAGTTATTATTCTTTTTGTATGATGTACAATATCGCTTTGCCAAAATGTAACAAACCTCAACTTTCGTTTTTAATTGCTTTTTCCTTTAACTTGTAACTATTCCTGGAGGTGTTGACTGTTTATTATTTGATCGCAAGGAAAACTGATCTACATTTTTGACTTTGTGTAATATTTTAATGTAAATGAATTTCGTACTTTGTATGCTTTTATGGTTATTCATTTTTAACCGAATAAAGTACTTTGAACTGAGTCGAAATGTTTTTGGGGAAAGCCACCCGAAGGCTGATAGGTCCAACAGTCCCGTATACCATTAGGGGTTCTAGTGCTATCACAGCCCTTATGGTGTAAGGCTACGTTTGGTTGTAAATGCCACAAGATCTCTGAGAAGGCAATATATTACAATATTACTTGATAAGCTTTATGTAATTTTTACATTATATGTTTCTTTGAGATAGGAAGCTTGAAGTAGCCTCGATAAAGTGGAGCTAACATCAGGCTGTGAATGGAAATACAAAGCATAGGTTTTGTTCACAAATAAAAGGTTCTTAATAAAACAATGGACAGTGGTGAAGGCCAGTGAGTTTATGCGTTTCTCTGGCATTATCATTTACCACATATTTATAGATTTCACTGGAAATGTTGTTTCTAGCTGAAAGAGATGAAAATAATTGTGTTCCAGAATCTGTTCTATAAACAAGCAATGGAGAAGGTTTTTCGGTTCTGAAGGAGGTCACCTCATCTTTCCATGAGAATCAATAACCTATACCAAGGTGGAAACCTACCAAAACGAAAATAAATCACTAGGTTCCATAAAAGAGAAGAAGGTATTCCTTGTTTTTAAAAAGAACAATCACCCATATCATTTTTGTGTGGCATACTGCAACAGAGAAACTTCACTGGGGCCAAAACCCGGTGGGTTGACCCCCACTTCTGGGGGAGCACTATAAAGGTCTAAAATGTATATTTAATGGCTAAACATCAGTGCAAGCAACTAGACTTAACAGACTCAGAACCTGGAGGAAGTCCCCTGAGCGTGGCAGAGTTTTTCCGGCACTTGGCGGAGTTCTGTGGATTAGAATCTGCGAGCTTCGCCCAGGCCTAAATAAAACACCCAAACGTGGTTGATATGGGCAAGTATATATATTTCACTGAAAAAAAACAGATACATTAAAGTAACGTTATAGGTGAAAATTTCAGTAACAACTTAACGCTTTAAACAAAAAAAACTGAAATTCACCAGTTATAGTTATATGTCTAGTAACTATAACTCGTGCCCTGAGATAGCTGTAAATTGCACCCCGGAGACAGGGATTGACCCCAGAATATGGCCTGCAGCCAGGCCATTTGGCCAACCCTATGCAGAGTAGCCATCCCCACACAACGCACTATGCCAAGCATTACGCCACGCACAACCTTTTCCAACACCAAAATATGAAAAGGGAGCTTATTGGCTTTATGAAGTGGCAAGTGCATCAATATATATAAAGCATATCTATCATCTTTTTACAAAAATGACCAATTTTTTAAATCTAATGTATATATATATATTTGTTGTAATTATTTATTGAGAATTTGCAGTCAATAGGTAAAACAACTATATGCACCAAACCATATTTACAGGAAAACTTGTAGATGTTGTTGGCTATACACATGATATGTAGAGAGAAATCACGACTTATTCAACAATAAGTTGAATATTATGCTTTTCACATATGAAAAACATAAAAATGGTGGAGGACAGATGGAAAAATGGGAGAATGGGAAGAACAGCTCTGTGTCTCTAAGTACATCGAGAAAGAAATTGAGGGGAGACTCTGCACCACATCCTCATCAGAAGATTATGGAGCCCTAACATCACTCCTTTGAATCGCCACCAGGTGTCAAGATAAGTCATCACCAGGGATGTTGGAAGGGCCCAAGGTATTGTCCCATGTGTACTGGAGAGATAATGTCGCAATTGCCTGTATCGCCACTGGTAGGTTAGGGGTAAATGAGATTCCTCATGGAACGCATCAATGGATTTGAGGGCCCCTGGTTCTATGACTTGCTGCAAGGATAGAAATCCCACTGAGGGCCACTGTTCTCAGGTACGTTTATCACCTCTGGTACTTATTTTGACATTAAGCCATAGCAGCACTTTGCCATGTAGGTGAGTCTCCAAAAAGGGGGGCCTATGAGCCCATGCCCAATTATTTAACAATGGGGTTCACATGTACAAATGAAGACATGTTAAACTGATATAGCACCTGGCACCCTGGTGGAATTTAACTGAGGGTTCTCCCAATCATGACCCACAGCTGGAGGGGTCTTGGTCATGGAGCTGCATGTAAGCCACCTGCTCCAGGAGGGCTAGATAGGAATGTTTCATAGAGGGAAGACCACATCTGTCTTGATAGCTGGGTTTGCCATTCTCACATCCCTTTGTCTTAGTTGCACTGCTACTAAACACCTGGGGCCTTATTTATGAAGGACTTGCGCCGCCGGTGCGTCACTTTTTCCCATGTTAAAAGTGACGCACCGGCGGCGCAAGTCCTTCATAAATAAGGCCCCTGGCTTTCTTACTCTACTTAGTGACAGGCCTTTCATTTCTGTAGTGTGTATTCTGCATTTGAGGTCAAAAGCATGCTGAGGGCCAGTCACGCTTTCTTGAGGGGCCACCTAGTAGAGCCTGAGCGGTTAGTGTTGTATTTCCTCTTCAGGTTTGCTATTTCTCTTCCCAGAGAGCCCTATCTTTCCACCCATCACCTATTGTTGAGGGTGGCACCTCTCATAAATTGCCCCTGAATGGTCGCTTTGGCTGCCACTCATAGTATTTGCGCTGAGGGGAACAACCCTTTGTTTTGGTCAAGGTTGGTAGGAAAATTAGATTTAAGCAGGGCCTTGCCAAAAGGCAATTTATATTGAGAGGGATTAAGATGCCAGCATTTATGGGTTGGTGTTACCAATCCCATGCCAGCCATGAGATGGACAGGGGAGTCGACTGACAGTGCCCCCTCTAGTATCAGGAAATCATATTTGAGTGTAGTCATGGACTAGGAGACCAGATGGTCATCCTGCCAAAATTGGGTACCATGAACTGAAGATACATACGAATATTCCCTTTCATCAGGATGACAGAGATTCTTTATGTGGAGGAGACCTTCTTCTGGGAGAATGTCAACCATAAGGGCTTTCTCTGAATTGTTGTTTGTTGGACTTGGCCCTTTTTGCACGGTCATCCCTGAACTGTTTGCCTTCCTCCTGTATTTTGTCTGACCTGTTTTTTTTGGTTTTATTACTCTGGGTACTGTACCTCTACTAATCAGTGCTAAAGTGCATATGCTCTCCCTATTGTAAATTGATGTATGGATTATTGACTCCATGATTGGCTGGTTTGGTTTACTTGTCAGACACTAGTACAGTGCACTGAGTGTGCCCAGGACTTGTAAATCAAATGCTGCTAGTGGGCTTGCAGCATTGGTTGTGCCACCCACAGAAGCAGCCTGTAAAAATGTGTCTCAGGTCTGTCATTGCAGAGCCTGAGTGCATTTTGGTACTGCCATGCTGACTGGGCAAGTGCACCCACTTGCCAGTTCCTAAACCTTCCCTTTTCTTCGTATCAGACACCCCTATGGTAGGCCCAAGGGCAGGGTGCATTGTTGGTAAAAGGTAGGACAAGCCCTGATGTGTGTGGTATGTCCTAATAGTGAATTACAGCCATTTTCGTTTTTCACTATTGCAAGGCTACCCCTTCCCCATAGGCCAGAATGGGCAGTTTGAATATTACAACTTATAAAACCTCACTAACTCAGGGCACCAGATTGAAATTCGAGTTTAGTATGTCTGAACTCAGAATGATAAAATACATCTTCTAGTGAAGTTGGTTTTAACATTCTGTGTTTAAAAATATCACTTTTAGAAAGTAGGTATTTTCTTGTCTAACCATCCAAGCCTGCCTCTGCAAGGTTGTGTATTCCTTGGCTGGTGTTTGAGTGACAGGGCCTGGGGGATTCCAGGAGACAGGGTGAGTCAGCACAGGGCTGAATAGAGAGATCTGCATGTAGATGGGTGGGAGGAGTTGCACCTTGGAACTGAATAGGACTGTGCCTTTTCTCCACAATGCTGGCTCCACCTCCAGTTGTGCGTACGATGGTCTTGCCCTGCACTGTGTAAGGAAAGGAGGAGTCATGTAAACAGAGTGCTTCAGGACACACCAGAACTGGTTTGGACTAGGCAAAGGCCTCTCTGCTTTCAAAGAACAAAGAGAAAATGTGTATAAATGGGGGACACAGACCCCAGAACTTTAGATCACTTTTGGGAAACTTGAAGAAACCTTTGCTGAGGAGAGGAACCAGAGAGACCGATGAGAGACTATCCCTAAACTGAAGTGCTGCTTGGGGGATTGGCCTGCAGTGTTTGCCTGACTGCCAAAGAAAGAAGAGAGGAACTTTGTGTGTACTTTCATCAACTGGTGACGTATCTCCAAGAGCTTGAGATAGAGCTTGCCTCCTGCTTAATTCTCAGGGATAACAGACTCCCCCCACCAGCTCCCAAAGAGTTCTTTGGAAGTGCCTGCATATGTGTGGGGCTTTCTGAGGGACTGCGTGTCGCAAGGAGCTGGAAGCTCGACTCACAAAGAAGAAGTGTGTTGCCAACCCATTCACTGTCATCGTATCGCCGGAGAAGAAGATTGACGTCTCATCAGACACCACTGCATCAATGGAGAAGCATGTTGCCACCGCTGCAGCTGTCGCATCATATCCGAATTGCCTCACATCACCGGAGAAGATGATCGATGTCGCATCAGACCCAGCCCCATCACCGGGAAGCATGTCGCAGGGCCTATCGCCGCACGCCGTCGGGCGTGCATGCATCATGTCACATCCAAGAGAAGACGCCATTTTTGTTCATTGGACCGGATCTTTATCGCATCATGGCGCTGCTGGTCGCATCACCACTGAAGCGCAGTAAGAAACAGACGCATCACCTTCCCTCATAGAGAAGAACCAATGCATACCCTACGCATCAGTAGGGACCCGACGCATCACCGTTCTTGCATGTTAGGCACCGACACATCACATTCCCTGCAACACTTTCATTGTATAGTGTTACGCATCCTAAGGTACATTGAACTCAAAATGTTTCATTTTGCATCTTAAGAGAACTAAGCTGTTCCTACCATTTCGAAAGTAAAGTATTGTGGATTTTTGTTGTTTGTGGTCTTGTGTTAAGTCTATATAAAATACTTATTTTTATACTACAACTTGTGTGGTGTCCATCTGTAGTGTTGTCACTGGATTACTGTATGTGTTCACAAATGCTTTACACACTGCCTCTGAGATAAGCCTGTCTGCTCGTGGGTTACCCTTGTGAGTTCCTAGTAATCAATCTGGAATGTACCTAATGTACATGCAATCACATTAGAGAGGAAGCAGCTAGGCTGGGGTCCTGGATAGCAGGGCCCCAGCCAGACAAAGTCGAAAAATAGTGAAACACCAGCAAAAAGTAGGGGTAACCATAGTAAGCCGATCCTACTCTTCTACACCCACCACCATCAATGAAGAGTTTGGTGTCAATAAAGGAATCATCATCTCAATGTGTACTTGTCATGAATAGCAGGCTAGGAAGACTCACAATAAAATCCCTGATAACTCTCCTTTTGAAATACCATTTCCAGAGCATTTTGAAAATAATTCACCATTGAGTGGTCATAAACAACTATACCCCTTCCTACAGTGTCAAGGGCAGACTTAAAAGTCAAACTGTTGAAAGTGTCTAACTCTAGTGGGGCGCACTAATGTTATTAAAATGCTCATACTACCCAAATTTCTGTATTTGTTTAGGGTAATCCCGCTGTTTTTTTAACACATTTGGTTTAACAAATTAGAACACATACTGAATAGATTCATCTGGGCCCACAGGAAAACAAGGAGAGCGTATTGTTACATCACCCTACCAAGAGAAAGAGGTGGCGGGGGGGGCTCCAGATTTTTTACTGGCCGGCAGCTCTGCAGTACAACCAGGGGTTAATAGGAGGTGCTGGAATAGTGAGTAGAGACTCGGAAAACTGGCCTAAATACACAAACTTATACGATATCTTGCTGGGAGGGGATGCAGGAAATTGCTTTTTAAATAGTATTGACTTCAGTTACTATAAACACACTAAGTTTAAGACCTTACAGGCATTACAAACAACGTATAAAATTCGGGTTGGGAAGGTTCAACAGATATACCGGTTTGTCAGCGAATGCCTCCCTTGTGGGAGAAATATTTAGGGATTCATCTATGCTGGATTGGGAAAGCCATGGAATACAGAAGGTAGACGATCTCTTGGGCCCTAATGAAGTGCTCCAGTTCCTGGAAATACAATCTAAATTTGCCATAGACAGTAGGAGTTTTTTTAAGTACCTGCAAGTTAGGAGCTTTTTTACTAGCAAGCATAGGGGACCTTTAGGATTCGGCCAAAATCGCATTTTAGATGCAATTGAGGGCAGGGGGAATTGTTCAATATGTCAGTTTTATGTAGAACTGACTACAGCCAACCCCGATGATTGCAAGAAATAAGCCACTAAATGGACAGAGAAATTAGGTATTACTCAGGAGGGGTTTCAGGTTTCCCTGGGTCTGGGGCGCACTATACTTTGTTCAGCCTCTCTACAAGCACAACACTACAAAACTCTGTACTCTCTGTATTATACAGCTGCTAGGATAGCAGAGTGGGGGGCGGGGGGGGGGCGCATCAGGCATAACCTGTCCACGATGTGACTCCATGGAGGCAGATATAATACATATCTTTGCTACTTGCCCACAACTCTATACTCTTCTTAGGGTATGAGAAATGTATTGACACGTCATTGGGGATCAAGATCACCCTGACACCAGAGTTAATCTTAGAGGTCGAGGGCGAGGCAGGGGCTTGCATACGGAGTTTCTCTTCATGGCTACAGCAGTGCTACGCATATGCATAGCAAAGGCGTGGCTAGACAAGGCGCCCCCTACTCTCCATCTCTGGTAAGCTAGGTTGTTGTCTGCGTATAATTTGGAAAATGCAATTTATGCCAGGAAAGGCCGCAGGGGCCGAACACTGGGAAAAAAATGTGGAATCCCGTTAAGCAATGGAAAAGAGGATTGAACAGTACACCAGGGTAGGCAGTATCGTCATTGTATTATATTTTGTGCTGAGTTTGTTTACCCCTTTTGGTTTGATCCTATTGGGGTACTACCTATAGAACTGCAAAGAGATGTGTAAATTGTGTCTAAGTTTTGTAAAATATGTCTAAGATGTATTTGTCTCATAATGTGTTCTGCTGTACGGTGTGCTGTAACACCAGGTATAATAATTACTATCTCAAAAAACTTTTAAAATAAAAAAAAAATGAAAGTGTTAACACTTAAGGTCCACAGTATAATATATCAACAAGTACTTGGGGAGAAAACTTCAGGATATAGAGAATTTTGCAGTACAAATAGTTAACTTAATAAAGACACATCAAACAAGAGTCTGACAGTTTGGAATTGTATGTTCCAAAACAGGACTCTTTGCTCTGTCACACAGAAATAATGATATTATCTAGGGGAAAGTGCTTAACCGCATTTTTAAACTTGGGAACCAAGTATGACAATTCCTTCTGTATTTGGACCCTGGCAAAGCAGGGAAACTGTGTAATCGCAACAGATTTCTAGTGTTAGATTACCTTCAATAGACAAATTACCTGAATCTATCCTTGCAAGTTGAAATCCATTTATTTAACATTGAATTCAATGGTCTGCCTTCAGGAGGAAGTACTAATTACAGAAATGAAAATGTGAAGTTGGGCTACTTGAGCCATTCCTATTATCATATGCACTTTCTGGAACAGAATTGGTAACAGCAGTAAAATATTAGTAGACTTCTTTCAGGGACAATTTAATGTACTTCCCTGGGGACAGTGCTCACCTCAGTGACTGGGTCTTTCAAACTTTTCCAGAACAGGCAGGGGCCCATTTCCCAATTCCAATTAATTTTCGTTAAAAAAAAACGGGATGTGTTTAAAAAGCTGCATTCAGCATCACATATTAACGACCGGATTCTCGGACCAGATAAACTCAGCTCATCAGAGCCCCACCAACCCAGCCGGAACGTAATCACCTCCCTCCTTAGGACCTATTTACAACAGGTATCTATGTCTCCTACCCAAGGATGGGGAATTAGCAATGTACATGCCTAAGTTTTCTACAATATCACACTCATACCAGCTAGTCTCGCGGCAACTCAGGCCCAGACCGTTCTACCCTGTGGCAGTTCTGATTGTATACCATTACACACTGGCCACGAGCAGTGCTCGCTCAAGCCACAATCTTGTGGGTATACATACCAGTGTCCTCCCTGGTACTCTCTTTTATATAACAAGCCACAATCCTGTGGATATAGACATCAGTATCCCCCCTGGTGCTCGCTTCACAAGCCACAATCCTGTGGGTATAACGCTGCATCACAACGACGATCACTTTCCTATGAATACCATTAGCTCTCCGTATTGGGGAATCTCTTGCTATTTACTAAAGGGTATAATACTACGATATTATGAGTCACAATGATAACCAAATTAGATGATATGCAACTTATCCTCTACTTCAAGGGCTCCTCTCTCCCTCATTATTCAAACACTGCTTACCTGATCGGGAGTTGCGTCCGTTCGCGTAACAGTAACTGCCTAGAAGAACAGGTTACCTTTTCATATAAGAATAAGAGGCACATGCCGGTTCACTAAGAACTGGGGTACTTTATTTATCATAACAACAATATCAATATAACACTATACTATAACATATAGCCTGCAAAGGAAAATGAAAGGTTAGAATATGCACGCTACTAAGAAAGGGTCGACGTCACCTTATTAATATGAAGTCTGGACTCAGCAGTCATCTGGGTTCCCTTCTCGTCTGTGCCTTGGATCGTCTTTAAGGTCACACCTCTGCAGTCACGGATACACGTCTGCACCGCTATGCTCTGTCTCCTTCGCCTCCCTCCAAGTCACTGGAACCTTCCTCTCATCAGCTGCTTTCTCTCTGGCTGTTCTGCACTACTCCTCTCTCCTCTCAATCGCGGACCATCTTCACTTCTCGGCTTCAATCTTATAACTCAGTTTCAGCCACTCTGGTATTCGTTCCCTTAACTAACTGCTTCACTCTGAATGCTCTGATCTTAAAGGTCAAAGCTCACCAGCTGCTCCAGCTAAAATAACTTCAATCTTTCTAAGAGAGTATCAGCTTCTCGATCTGTCTCGGACTTTAAAATGGCGACTGTCTGCCCTGAAATAATTAATGGCATTGATGCTAACGGCTAGCTGCAGCCAACAGACTGACTAATTCACTGCCTCATGCTTTCACTAATATGGAAGCTTGTTCCTTCATGGAATGTTACGGCCAGTAAACTGCCGCCCACCAAATTGTTGTACCTCCCCGTACCAAGGACACGTTCCCAGCCGGCCGACCTGATGTTGTGTCTTCGGAATGGAGAAAAATACTGTCTTTCGATAAGGGCCAGCCTGAGCCGGTTCTCTCCAAGCGAACAACACCTCGTAACTAAAACATTACATTGACCTAGAAGCGTCTCAAGCTGCCGGGGCAGAAAGAAAGATGGAGTCTCTCCCGTTTGAGGCCTACAAGGCCCGAAATAAGCATAACTCCATAGAAGGTATACTAACACTCCTATAAAAGGACGGATTATCACTAATACTAATGAATCTATCCCCTAACGTAAGTTTATAAGCCCTGATCTAAGGAAAAGGGTACGGAATTATATCAACACGCCTTGTGAATAGGATCTATTTACGGTTCTAATCCTTCCACTAGAATGATAATAGACTGAAGTCACCTCCAATCACCTTCCCTCAAGGAAGGGCCAAAAAAGTCGGTCAGAACACACATATAGAAGCATTTGCCGGTCTGCATCTCCGAAGCTCCCGCCGGACTCCAAAGCAATTGCAGCCCAGGAAGAGGATTTCCAGACTTCTCGAAGGCCAACCCGAGTCCCCAGCAAAGTTGAGGCCCGCAGCCCTCACGAGTGACGTGGAACTGGAACTCCTGGACACCGTGCACATTTGCTAGTGCATCAGTTTCCCGAGCTTTCCCGAAGTTGTGCATTGGGTTACATGTAGCCCAACGCCCGAGTGCCACCTGCATTGACGATTGAGGGCCTACACTCCACAAGTGTTCTGTGAGCCTGCTTCTTGCATTTCCGCTTGAGGCCCCTTTTGCTATCCCTGGTCCGTCGACTGGTGGGTACCCTCGAAGATAAATCTACTTTTCCTTGAGCTTTCCTGGTTGCTCCAGATATGCCCTGACTTCACACCAAGTGGTGAGTCCCTCAGACCTTGCTGGTCTGCACCGAAGCCAATCTCAGCTTTCTGCATGGGTTGCTGTTGCCAAGGCGTGTTGGGTCCAATTTGTAAACCGACACTGCAGCACTCGACATCCGTCGTGGGAAAGCACGATTCTCGAACCTGGTCAACGCCTCCTGGTCCTCGTGGCTGAAGAGTCAAGCTTCACCTTCTTCACCTGCAAGCACCCGACATCGGTGGGCATCCGCCTATCGTCCTGCTGGTCACTGGCAAGTGACCCAGACTCCGTCCCCTCTGCTTTCAGGTTCTTCTGATCTTGGATCAAGCTTGGATCACACCGGACACTTTCCACTTGAACGCCAGCAGCACTTTGCAGCAGATCGCCATTGAAAACAACAAAGAAACCCGACACTAAAAGACACCTGTGCACCCGGCTTCCCTGGGTGAGGTAACTCAAGTACTCCAGTACTCCTGTGGGTGTTGACTCTAGAACCTCCTAGTTCTAAAGCGGTTTGCTCTAAGTCCTCTTTTAAGTATCCTTTATCTTTAAAATTCCAACCACGACTTTCCCGATAGAAGTTAATAGTGATTTGCGGCTCTGTTTAGACACTGCAGACACTGCACTCGTCCCCTATGGGTCCCCTGTGTCACTACCTTGAGTGGTTTCTGGTGGCCCCAGCGGTTCTACAGGCTCTAGGCCTTGTCTCTTTTTTTAAAAAACATTTTTTTATTGATTTTCACAAAGTCGGAGTCTTAACAAAGTTACCAAAGAAAGATAATTCATGACCCCTCCCCCCCCCTCCCCCCCCACCCTCCTCCCACCTTACATCTTCATTACAAACCAGTGGCACAGATACTTATAAACAAAGATGAAGAAAATAGGACAAAACTGGAAAGTGTGACAAGAGAATATGTCTGAAAAAGAAAAAAAAACAAAAAAAGAAGGAAAGAAGAGAAAAAGAAACAAAAAGAGACAAGGTTTTGTGGATTTCTGGTGGCCTGCTATGTCTCTAGATCCACCTGCCCTTGTTGATCAATCCATTTGGAGAATTCCCCCCAAACTTCAATACCCATCTTCCTTTTCCTTCGTCCTTTCTTAGCATATACAGATTTTTCAAGATGGTATGTAGCAACTAATCTAGCCAACCATTGTGCATAGGAGGGGGACTCTGAGTCTAACCATCCGGAAGAAATACATATCCTCCATACTGCCATTGCAACAAATATCAACCCTTCTTCTTTTACTCTCAAGGAGTCAGATTGTGTTCCCAAAAGAATAGTTGTAGGGTTCAGAAGGATTGATTGATTTGTTATTTTACTCAGTAAGTTCTGTATTCTGAGTAGGGTGGAATTGATAATTGGGCATGTTGCAAATATGTGTATAGAGTCGGCACCTATCTCAGAACAGCGTGGGCATAATGTTCCTCTCCCAGATCCCCATTTAATGATTTTACTAGGTGTCATATACAAAATAAATATAGTTTTAAAATGTTGTGCTTGTAATTTGGCCGAAATAAGGATTTGCTGTGATAAACACAGGGAGTTGAAAAATATGCTTTGAGGGGAATCAAGTTTAGTATGCCATTTGGAAGCAATAGTTTCTAAATCATCAGGGGTTTCCTTGCTTATTAATTGGTATATACTTCCAATGCGAGCAGAGGTGTTATTCCGGAGAGTGTTCATAAGCTCAACCTCGGCAAATCCGTTGGCTCCTCCCACTTTCCTGGCAAGGTAATCGTAAATAGCCGTGTATTTAAATAGGTCTTGACTTTTAATTTAAATCTAGTCTGCAAAGTTGAGAAGGTCTCAATTCCACTAGTTGTTATAAGGTCCCCTAATTTTGTTACCCCTGCTCTATGCCATTTGGATAGATAAGATGAACTAAATATAGCAGGTAGGTTGTTGTTATTGATTATAGGGGAATAATAGTTATATCTACCCATTCCAAACATTTTCCGGACATGGCGAAAAACTTTATAAGAATTCATTAGCGTCTTAAATTTAACACGATTGTAATATCCATAGGCTGTTTCTCGGACTAAACAGCCCCATTGTTGTTCCCCTAGCAAGGACCGGAAGGGTGAGGGCAGAGACGGTTCAGCTCCACAGGAGGATTCTCTTAATAGAACTGAACTGTATTGAAGGACTGCCGCCCAGTAATATAGGATAATGTTGGGAAAAGCCCATCCCCCTCTGTCTTTCGGTAACGTAAGATGTTTTAATGCACGTCTAGGTTGAGCGTATGACCAAATGAACTGGGTAAAAATTTGTTGGAATTTAAGTAGATCTTTTTTTACTAAACTCAAGAGGGATACAGCGGAAAAAATAAAGTAGTTGAGGAAAATAAGTCATTTTAATGACATTGCACCTGCCAACCAGCGTTAGATGTAGATTATCTATTTGTTTTAGTGCCCTCTTAGTCTGAACAGCAAGGGGAGCCAGATTAGCTGCAACTATTTCCTCCAGTCTAGGTGATACTAGTACACCCAGGTATTTGGCCTTTAGTACCACTCTAGCATCAGCCCAGATGATTTTGTTATTTACTAATATCTGTGTTTTGCTTTTATTTAAGGCATACCCAGATAATATCCCAAATTTGTGGGCCTCCCTTTCTAGTGCCTGTGTAGAATTGGCAGGGTCTGGAGTAGTGATGGCGAGATCGTGAGCATGGGCCAGGATTTTACAGCTGTTTTGAAAATATGTTACTGGAGAAATGTTGTGATTTTTCTCTATTTGTTTAATGAGAGGGTCTAGGTAGAGCGCAAACAGTAACGGGAGCAGGGGCAACCCTGCCTGGTGCCTCGTGAGATTTTAAAGGGCTGCGTCAGATGTCCATTTATGACTACGCTAGCAGTTGGATTGTGATAGAGTGCCTGCGTTGCCTGCATGAACCTGCCCCCGAATCCCATGCTGTCCATTACTCTCCAAAGAAATCGCCATGAGACCCGGTCGAAGGCCTTTTCGGCGTCGAGTAATATTAATGACATCGGATCTCCAGCGACTTGAGCAGCGTCAAACAGAGTAATAACTCTCCGGACATGTTCAGTGGTCCCTTTCTTAGGTATAAAACCATGTTGCCATTTTGAAACAAGGGGTTCCACTACTCAAGATATTCTGGAGGCTAATACCTTGGAGAAAATTTTAGAGTCGCAGTTGATGAGGGTTATTGGTCTGTAGGAGCTCATATCTAATAGAGATTTATCCTTTTTTGGAAAGATAGATATTCTGGCACTAGACCAAGAGACTGGAGGTAAAGTGCCGCTGAAGATGGAAGTAATTACCTCTGAGAATATGACCTTGATTTGGCTGGCAAAGATTTAAAAAACTTCGACAGGAATGCCGTCAGGGCCAGAAGCTTTTCCATCAGGGAGGCTTTTGAGGGCTTCCAGGATTTCTTCCCATGTAGGGGTGAGGTCTAATAGTTCACTTTCTTCTAAGCTAAGCTTGTTTAATTCGATCTCGCTAAGATATTCAAGGATCTCTCTATCTAGAACTTCGGTCATGCAGCAGTTTTCTTCCTTATATAGCTTAGCATAAAACTCCTGGAACTCATGCCGAATACAGCTAGGATCAGTGACCTCAGTGCCTGAAGACAATCTAATTTTGTGGATTTCATTAGAGGGAGTTTGTTGTCTCGTCCTAACAGCTAAGTGATGTCCAATACTGTCACTGCACTCATATGTCTTCTCTCTTGCTGCTGCCCACTTAGCTGCGATTTTACCCATAAACACCGCCCCTATTTCCGCCCTAGCCAGGATCGCTTCTTGCTGGACTGGCTGGCAATCTAGCCCTGCATGGATTGTTTGAGTTAACTTCATTTCTATTTTTCTTAATTTTTCTTGGAGATCTTTGACCTGGGCTTTTTCTGCTCTATTTTTTTGAACAGAGAACCTAAGGGTCTCACCTCTAATCCCTGCCTTTAAAGTGTCCCATACTAACATTTGGGAGGCGGAGCCAATATTAATCCCCAGGAACTCTGGGATCCATCCTCGCATGTGATTGATGTAACTAGGATCGTATAGTAACGCTTTCTCAAAGCTCCATCTAGAAGCCTCTCTAGGTTGCCCAAACTCCCTTATGGTAAGAATGATAGGATTATGATCGGACATAAAGCGGGGTGCTATATCTATAGTAAAACTGGTAGCTAATGATGCGGAAACAAAAAAATAGTCCAGCCTAACCAGTACTTGGTGCGGAGCCGAGTAAAAGGTGTATCCAGGTAAGGAAGGGTTTTTGCTCGCCCAACTATCTATCAGTCCATGGGTTTGTAAAAGGTTAGTTAGGGCTTGGAAGACTTGGGGTTGCCTTCCTTTGTATTTCCAGGTTGTATTGACATCCCAATTACCAGGTAGGTGTATATTAAAATCCCCACATAAAACTATCGGGGTGGGCCAGTGTGCTAATTCGTTTGAGACCTGGTTAATAACCCCGGGATCATCAGCATTACTCCCGTATAGTGAGCAAAGAGTAAAAGAGATATTATTAGGGAGTTGAATCTGAGTGATAGCCCACCTTCCTGATGGATCTGATTTAGTTCGTGGATTGCTGATAGCAAATTTTCTATCGGATAAGATTCCAACCCCCTTTGTTTTGGCTCCTTGCGTGGTGGCGCCCACTACTTTGAACCCTAATGTGTTTAGCAGGTGTTTTTGGGACTGTTCTACATGGGTTTCCTGTAAACATATTATATTTCCCCCAAGTGTTCGCAAACCCATAGCCACCTTTTGTCTCTTTGATGTATCGTTCAGGCCACAAACATTGACTGAGACAATTCGTAGTGGTTCTAACCTAGCCATCTAGAGGGTATTGGAGTGCCCGTCTGGATTCAATAAAAAAAGTTATAAAGAAAGAGACAACAACTAATCAATAAAATTTGGTGTGTATATGTGTGTGTACAGTGAGTACCTCTGTGTGCCTGCTGTAACCCTACCCTCCCCTCTCACCCCACCCCCCAGGTACCCCCCTTCACCCAACCAACCTTCCCCCTTGTGTGAGCAATCAGGCAGAGCCTGAATGATGGAGGTCAGTCATAAGCCATGGTCGCCAGCCACGCCAAGCGTCTGCGAAAAAGTGGCCATGCTTGACAATATACTCAAGTGATCCATCATCTAAAGTTACAGTCATCCCCAGTTCCTTTCGTCCCCTTCTTCCCGCCCTTTCCCCATCAAAGGAGGAGTCAGGTTCTAGGAAAAAATATGGGGAAAGAGAGAAAAAAAAGAAAAAAAAAGAGAAAAATAGACTAATCTAAGGGGAGAGAAAAAAAAATAGTAGTGTTATACACATAGAGTATATGCGTACGCAGTCCAAAATGTATGTCAATATTTTCCTTTTCTATTCTATCCCTCTATAGGATGGGAGATAGCGTCAGATTAACATCAAGTAGCCAATTAGGTCGTTTGTTAGTTTGCCCCTTTATGTCCTTTCTTTCGTTTAATCTCTTCCAAGTACTCTTTGGCTTTGATCTCTGATGTAAAGACCTTGATAGTACCATGCAGGATAACTTTCAGTCTTGCCGGGTTCATAAGGTATACCTCCGCACCTAGTTGTTGTAAGGGAGAGATCAGCTGTCGCAGGTGCCATCTACGCTCAACGGTCTGATGGCAGAAATCTGGTTTAGAAAAAAAGGTAATCCCATGAGCTCCTTTTTTTGAGTTGGGTCGAGCCTTGTCGTATACCAATTGTCTCAAGAGAAAGTTGCCAAAGTATACAAGGAAGACCCGGGGCTGACCTTCAGTCACATTACCATTCTTATATTGCTTTTTCAGAAAAAAGGGAAACCTATGTGCTCGCTGCACTTCACGGTCCCAGTCCCATTCTGAGTGTTCTGGGAAAGAATCTTGCAGCAGTTTGACAATGAACTGTCTGGGGTCTTCCCCCTCCTTTCCTTCAGGAATCCCCAGCAGGCGCAGGTTGTTCCGGCGTTGCCTATTTTCATTTTCTTCCATTTTCACCATTAGATCTATAAGACAAGCAGAGTTGGAGTCAGTGACTTGTTTGGTTGCCACTGCTTCTGTCTCCAAGTGTTCAGTCCTAGCCTCGACCATGCCCACTCTCTCGGTGATGTCTATGCAGGTCTTGTTCAGCCGTCTGAGACCACCCTGTAGTTTCTTTGCTGCTTTTTTAGCTGCCCGATTTTCACCTCTCACCTCTTCCTGGAAATCTTTGATCGAGGTAAGTATGGCGGCGAGTGAGGGTTCCAGTACCTCATTTGTTTTGGCTTGCAGTCTTCTCGGGCTACGCCCCTGTAATAGTGAGTGTGATGTGGTCGGCTCGTCTTCTTCTAGGTGATAAGACATCTGTGAGTCCGAGTAATCCCATTTAAGCTGACTCCTTCGTTTAGGCCTTGTCTCTATGCAAGTCATGGTCCTTATACCACTTTCTTAATATATGGTTTGGTACGCCCCTAGGGCTCAACGTATATTGTGCTAATTTACTGTGTGTTAATAAGTTTACTGAATGTACTTTTGCCTCTAGCCTCATAAAGAGACTAGTGGGATGTGTTTAGAATACATACATACATTTTATATATATACCTGGTGGGGTTCTCCTTTCATTTGATCATTCATGGGATTATAGACTGGTAAAACAAGCTGCTTTACATTCCTCAAGACTTAACCTGAAAGGCTGCTCTCCACAGCTACCACTAGGATAGCTTTCTATTAAGGTTGTCTTTAACCTACCATCAAAAAGGGTCGTTTGGACTGGTGCAAGGTGCCCACTAGAATAGTGGACAGCATTTGCCAGGCCAACTTCTCACAGTGTGTTCCTGTTTTATGACCTCCTGGCATCATGTCAAACAACCAAAGGCTGCATTCCCAAACGAGGCACCTCATTTTTCACAGATGTGCACCCTTATTGAGTGTACCCAGCACATAACTGGAGTGTATTTTGGATAACGAAAACAGCAGCAATGTCTTCTTGAGATTGCCCACATGCAGTTTAAGCAATGTTTCATTACTATGAACATGTGTTAACCCCCCACAATGAGAAATACTGTGGTGGGTGCCCAAAGATCCATAGTCCTGCAATACTAAAGACCCTGAAAGAGATAAAATGAAGCAAAAGCACCATATGGACTCCTGTGACTCTTTGTTAATATATCTGCAGGTTTATATTCTAGGTGTCACTGTAGAAATAGCCACATGTTCCTGGAGAAGGAGCTGAGATTTTATGGTTGTGTGCTGGCCCCTATTTACAATGCCACACAAAGCCACTTTGAATGACTGTCCATGGCCTTTAAATCTGGCCCTCTTTCACTCAGTATTCTGCGTTAAAGGGGCATGTCATGGGGGTTGGTGTGCCAGTGCAACACCATGGCTTTCTGACACTTTTCAAGGGGAGGCGTGAAAGAGGCACAACAAGATGAAATAATGTTCTTTCTCCTAGTTTTTTGCTTTCTATGTGGCCTGCATTCTGCATCACATATAGAAGGGGCATAACGCCATGCCATTAATGATTATTTTTGTGCACAAAGGTGTCCCTTCCTGCACAAACACAATAATCCCTGCAATGCAGAAACCCTTGCACCGTACTGCAAGGGTGTCTGCCTTGGTGCATGACTACTGTTTTGCCGCCGGCACACAGGAGAGCACAGGGGTGCAACAGATTCCTGTAGATACAAAGCATTCCAGTGTTTTTAAATGACGCAGGGCAGTGCAGCAAAATTGCTGACAGTGCTGCTGTGTGCCATTTCATTGTAAATATCCACCAGAGTTGGTTAGCTTAATAAAAAGATCTAATAGGAATAGTTTTCTTAATTATGCTGTTGACAACTGATGTTCACACACTGAATTTTACGGGAGTATGGGATTATTTTTCACAACATCCCATATGCTGATGACTTAATGTGCACCTCTACTTTCTGCTGAAAAGAAGGATGTGTTTGAGAACTCCACCTGCTGTCTACCATGCCTGGTCCCCATGTACCCCCTAAAATAGTCTTGACTCATTCATATCATGGAAAAACCATTAAAAGGGAATACTTGTGGGCAAAAACAAAGCTTGTGAGATTAATTTCCACTGTATACGCAAACGCAAGGTACTTGACCTGATCATATCTAAATCTACTGCTCAGATGCCAGTTCTGTAAATTGATATCTGGCAAATATAAAGTAATCACATTATGTAATGCATTGGATGGATGTACTCTGTGCCAATAAATGGAGTGTTATCTTCTATTTCTGTTATCAAATGGCAGCTGAACTTGTCTTATGTAATCAGAAAAGTCAATACATAACAAACTGACTTCTAACTCCTGATAACAGAATGAAAAGTAGAAGCCAGTGAGAAAGATTAAAACATTATAGAATTTCCAAGATTAGTTAGATACCCCTGAGACAAAAAGGTATATTTGTTGTTGTTCACTTCTCAAGTTGCGTACGTCTTGACTGCTGTAATAGATGTAAAGGATATACACATATCCACGGAACAATGAGACACTCACTATGTACAAGTCATATTTTGTGAGGTGGAATAATCTTTTAATCGATGTGTGAGTCTGATCCAATTTCTTATCTTGACACTACCTCCAAAATTGTATAAATGGTAGATGGCCTTGTACTGATCAGTAGTGGAAGGAGCCAAATCTTCTCTCTCCTAACTGCTGATACTGAGACTGTACTGAGACTGTACTACTAGCCCAGCAGCCATGAAGATCCTTCTCTTGTCTGCAATGCTGGCCCTGGCAGCAGCCAATGTAATACCAGCGGGTAAGTCGTTAGACTCTGAGAGTGACTACGGAGGCCTAAATTTAAGCCAGACTAGGGTAAACAGGACTGATCCCCTCAACCTGTGGATAGGAAAAGTCAGAAAACAGTTTATGAAATCAGAGATCATCTTTTCTGGCCACCCTTGTATAGTGCGCTTCCTACCATTCGCGAATGCACACACTTTTCCTGAGCCCCAGTACACGCGGGGATGCTCACTAGGGATGCATGTGCTGCACTGTATACAAGACCCCACTAGATGAGCTATTCACCGGCTCTAAGCTAGGGAGTGGTTGAGGCATGCTAGCCTTGCAGAGATCTAAGCTTCAGGTTACAGTCCATGGATTCCAAAGATCGTCCATCACAGATTACATCCCTATTTCTCAATTGTTAGACTTTAATTCCAAATTTGATAACGTCTGAAATTTCATCTGAGGACCTGGTTATTAGTGAAAGAGTTGTACAGGCAGAATATTTACTACAACTTGGTACTCTATGGCAGGATGCAGTATTGCCCTAATGGCAAATTCTTCCTTTGGAGTGATTGTCTGCCACAGAGAGCATCTTACTCCCCCCTTTTTGTAATATATATATTAATAAAGTAGACCAGCCTATGATTATTGGTGCAGATTGGTGCCCTAGTAGTGCTGCTCTAGGAAACATCTTTGTTTGCATCAAGAATCTGTAAATTATTAAAATACTGTACTGTAATTTTAGGACTAGCCTTCTTAAAATACTCAAAGATGTTGAAAGTTTTTTTTTCCTTGAAGAATTTGAGCATCAGCAGGGTAAATTAAATACTGATTATCTGGAGTCCAAATAAACTGTGTTTTGTGTGGTACCACTTTTACATGGACCCACACATTTTTGAATTATCTACACCAATACAGGATAGCAGAAAACTCAATGAAGGAAATCTGAGATTTCAAGTGAAAGTGGGGTAAGGCTCTTACCAGTTCTAAACTCTAAAAGGGCTGCATATTGTCCAACCCCTAGGCAATTATTCAAAACGCTTATAAGCAGCCTTGTACCATGGAAAGTGTTTGAGCTAAAATGCATTTTATGAAATGGAGGAGAGACACAATCAATTTAATTAAACAGTTTTACTTCTATTCTAAATAAACCTTAATAATGCCATTGACATTCCTATGTTTGAAGACCTTACAACACAGTTAAAGATTTGGTCTGGGATTTAGTAAATGCAGATTACCACCTTATGGCTACACCATGACGGTCCAAGTGGTCGCTCCCAGTGTCCCTGGCAGACACGTGGTTTTGGTATTGTAGCGCCGCTTTGCCAAAGTTGGAATTATTTGTGCTGCATTTCACTTCGCCTGCCTGTGTAACGCTTTGCCTCCTTAGCGCTCGAAGTATTGACTGTACTTACTATTATTTACTTTGTTTTGCGCGTTAGCCAATAGCGCTCCGCCCTGCTCCCCCCTCCGCCTCCATTTTGTTTGTTTTTCTGCTCCTCGTGTGCCCGACCCGCCTCCCAGCTGAGACGCCCTCGCCCCTCCCCCTCCACTATCCATATATGACAGTAGCTCCCGCGCGCAGCGTCCACGCGCAGCGACCGCGCCCAATCCGCGCCGAAGGTGCGCCAAAGGTAAGCCTGTCTACGCCCGTCCGCGCCTGGACCGCGCCCAGCGCCAGACCCCCTGCCCCTCGCGCTGCCCTGCCCTTCCGCATTACCTACGATGCCGCCACCCTCCTAGCCCTTAACCCCGGTCGCGCCCCCAACTGCGTCCAAGCCGCTCCTGGACGCACCCATGGACCGTTCTCCTGCTTCTCCTGCAAATTTAGCGGCACCGACAACATCTCCGCTACGACCACAACACAGATTCCCGACCCCAACCACCTAGAATGCATCCTTCTCAACACCCGCTCGGTCCACAGGCACGCCATTGACCTTTGGAACCTACTAGACACCATCTCTCCTGACGTCGCCTTCCTAACGGAAACATGGATGAACGCTTCCTCCGCCCCTGACATCGCCATCGCTATCCCTGATGACTATAAGATCACACGCAAGGACCGCACCGACCATACAGGAGGTGGAATCGCTATCGTCCATAAGAAATCAATCCGCATCTCAACCAGCTCTGACGCCAACCTCGCTAACTCCGAACACCTTCACTTCCAGATCCACATCGACCCCAAGACCACTCTCAGAGGCACCCTCCTCTACAGACCACCAGGACCACGCGCAAAATTCAGTGAAGACATCACAGACTTCATCACCCCACACGCGCTCCCCTCCAAAGACTTCATCCTTCTGGGAGACCTCAACTTCCACCTTGAAAAGATCAACGACCGCAACACCGCCACCCTCTTGGACAACCTCGCCAACCTCGGACTTAAACAACTAGTCACTTCCCCCACCCACATCGCAGGTCACACTCTCGACCCCATCTTCACCTCCAGCAATCATGTCTCCTTCAGCCACACTACGGATCTCCTCTGGACTGACCACAGCTGCGTTCACTTCACCTACAACAAACCAAAACCCACCATCCACCTCCAACCAACTCTACAAAGAATCTGGAACAAAATCACCACAGAGCAGATCTCCACATCGCTCCTTCAAACCTCCCCAGCCTTCTCTTCTAACGCCAACGAAGCCGCCTCCAACCTCACCCTTTGGTTATCCAACACTGCCGACACCTTAGCACCACTGAAAAAACGTCAACACAAACTTGGCATCAAGAAGGCCTCATGGTTCAACGATGACCTCAAGAAGTCCAAGAAACTGTGCCGCTCCCTTGAAAAGGCCTGGAAAAAAGACCCATCCACCAGCAACAAGGACGCCTTCAAAAGCGCCATCCGTACTCACCACCAACTGATCCGAAAAGCCAAGAAAACAGCATTCAAGGATCGACTTGACAACAACGCCCACAACAGCAAGGAACTTTTCAACATCGTCAAGGAATTTTCCAACCCCTCGGCCAACTCCAACGACATCACCCCCTCTCAAACCCTCTGCGATTCCCTAGCCTCTTTTTTCCACAACAAGATTGCTGACATCCACAACAGCTTTGACAACCAACCCGGAAGCCAACCCACCCCACCATCAGCTGACCATCTTCCCCCCGTTAACACCCTTAACGCCTGGAACCCAATCTCCACTGAGGACACCATCCGCCTGATGAATTCCATCCACTCTGGATCCCCCACAGACCCATGCCCTCACCACATCTTCAACAAAGCAGACTCCGTCATAGCTCCGCACCTCCGAGACGTCATCAACTGCTCCTTCAATTCCGCTACCTTCCCAGAAGACTGGAAACACGCTGAACTCACCGCCCTTCTGAAAAAACCAACAGCAGACCCCACCGAACTCAAAAACTACCGCCCCATCTCGCTTCTTCCATTCCCGGCCAAAGTCATCGAGAAAGCTGTCAACAACCAGCTCGCCGCCTTCCTCGAAGCCAACAAATCACTCGACCCCTCTCAATCTGGCTTCCGAGCCAAACACAGCACTGAGACCGCCCTAATCGCAGCAACAGACGACATTCGAACTCTACTGGACAATGGAGACACAGTCGCCCTCATCCTCCTCGACCTCTCTGCAGCCTTCGACACAGTCTGCCACAGCACCCTTTTACAACGCCTCAGAAACATCGGAATCCAAGGAAAGGCACTGGAATGGATCACCTCGTTCCTCACCGGAAGGACCCAGAGAGTCCGCCTCCCACCATTCAAGTCCGAGGCCTCTGAAATCATCTGCGGCGTACCACAAGGATCCTCACTCAGTCCCACCCTCTTCAACGTATACATGAGCCCCCTCGCGGCCATCGCCCGCCAACACAACCTCAACATCATCTCTTACGCGGATGACACTCAACTGATCCTATCTCTCACCAAGGACCCCAGCACCGCCAAAACTAACCTACACGAAGGAATGAAAGAAGTCGCCGAATGGATGAAACAAAGCCGTCTGAAACTGAACTCAGACAAAACAGAAGTCCTCATCTTAGGTAATTCCCCCTCTGCATGGGACGACTCCTGGTGGCCGGAAGCCCTCGGAAATGCACCCATCCCGACAGACCACGCACGGAACCTTGGCGTCATCCTGGACTCTTCACTCTCAATGAACAGACAAGTCAGCGCCGTATCCTCTTCCTGCTTTAACATTCTTCGCATGCTCAGAAAAACATTTCGCTGGATCCCCTCCGAAACAAGGAAAACAGTCACCCACGCTCTAGTCACGAGCCGACTGGACTACGGAAACACCCTCTACGCAGGTACCACCGCTAAACTCCAGAAGAAACTACAACGAATCCAAAACGCCTCAGCCAGGCTCATATTAGACATCCCACGCAACGAACACATCTCTGGTCACCTTAAAGACCTCCACTGGCTACCAGTCAATAAGAGGATTACTTTCCGACTGCTCACCCACGCACACAAATCACTCTACGAAATCGGACCAGATTGCCTCAACTCTCGACTGTCCTTCTACACCCCCTCCCGCCAACTTCGCTCTTCCAGCCAAGCCTTCGCCACTGTACCTCGCATCAACAAGTCCACCATGGGAGGCAGATCCTTCTCATTCCTGGCTGCCAAAACATGGAACTCACTCCCCGCTTACCTTTGCCTCACCCAGAATCACCTAGCGTTCAGAAAGCAGCTTAAAACGTGGATATTTGACAAATAATCCTCCTCCCCTTCCTAAGCGCCTTGAAACCCTCTGGGTATGTAGTGCGCTATATAAATCTTTTGACTTGACTTGACTTGACATTATATTGGTTCTCCAAGCATTAAACATGACCTGACAACTAGATCAGGAGTCACCGAAATATAACTTCTACTTTTATGTGCTAAGCCGTGCACTAGTTCTAACCATCCATAAATATGAATGCAAAAGTTATCAAATCAATAATCAATCACAAAGTGTTTTGATATTGAAAAGTAGCATTAGTAATGTATTAACATTTTTTTTAATAAAAAAAAGAAATTTTAAATGTTATCACAGCATGGTAAATAAAACAGTAATCATAATTTAGCGGCTATACATTACTGTATTTGTAAATAAAGAATCACCATTGAAATGTGAAAGCATTTCTAAATAGTAATGCATTAAAGTAATAACTTTGCACTTACTTTTTCCCACTGAATATTCTTAGGTGGTAACCAGATTTTTTAATGAATATTTAAATTATTGTTTAAATGATGGAAATAAAATAAGCTGAGCAGGATTTTTATTATTAAGGTTTGATAAACACAATAATTTATATTTTATTTACTGATGTATCATTAGTTTTTCTTCTAACAATTATTCATTATTTTACATGTGTGAATGTTTGAATCCATAATGAGCCCTCTTTGTATGAAATGATTGCATTTTGTCTCAAACTATGTGACTGTAGCAAAAAGACTGTCAATATACTTTATATCAAACTCAGGTTGTTATTATATATAAGACAAAATAATAGCTTCCATTAACAAAAACTGAAACTGACAAAGAAATGAGTGCCCGATCATGTGTAATGTTTATTCATGTATTTTTCCAAAGTATTTGTTAAAATGTCCAAAACAATTGTCATAACTGACAATTTAAGAAATTAAGGATTACAAAACTATTTCAAATTGCATTTAGTTGCAAATAAAAAAAACAATTGTCCAGTGTGGCTCACTGATTAGAGGAGGCAGACCTGGAAGCAGAGGTCAGCCCGGGACCAAGGTTCAATTCCCGGCTCAGCGGGGTCTTGAGTCCTAAAAAATGTCCATGGACTCGACAATTCTGGCTCCAGTGCCTACTCGATTCACGGGTTCACACTCTGTGACTCTGGGCAATAGCTTGCTTAATCTCCACAACGGCCCCTCGCGGCGGGATGCTTGGCTTTCACCTTGCGGATACCCTGCTGGGGTATCTCACAGGGGAATACCAGGACGGGTTCCCTAAGCAAGTGCCTTGATGCCTTCGGGTGATACGTGCCCTATATAAATCGCAATACATACATAACTGACAATTTAAGAAATTAAGGATTACAAAACTATTTCAAATTGCATTTAGTTGTAAATAAAAAAACTTTTTATATTCAGAATTATAAGTCCAGCCATTTCAATGTATTGGCATACTCTATAAGCACTTTCAACATCACTAGAAGGACTTGTAGCGCACACTACCATAACTCCCTCGCTGACGGATGTTGTTCTTTGAATTGAAGCATCCTTATTCTCTGCAAGTGAAAGAGATGCCCTAATTGAAGCATTAGATGTTTGAAGTTCCTCTAGCAGAGGCAACTTGAAGTAGGCCTCTTGAGATAAAAGCAGTGAAGTGAACCATTTAAGATGAATATTGATTCTGGGCCTACATAGATTTGCTGTAGCACTAGCCGATCGATGAGTGGTGTCTACATAACATTGATGTCCTCTTTGTGATGTAGGTTGTGCATTTATTGCTGCAGAAAGAGCTGTGACCACTTGTGACATCTCAATGACTGTACTTGTAAGTGACGAGAATTCGTCACAAATAGTATTATTTAATTTGACAATTTCTTACATAACATTTGATTTGATCTGGCATGTATTTGCTGTACTCTTAGCATTGATCTTTCCTGTTGTGTAAATTTAAAAGAAGTAGCCAACCTACTGATTTGTTGACCAATGATATGTTTCTTGTAGTAGATGTCCTATGTCTTCTAAATGTAGATCTCTGTGTCAGGCCGTCATTACTGGAGTGCCAGTAACTTGAGTCACAGTTGATGTAAGTGATGATGATGTACTTAGGCTGTGTTGAATGCTATAGGATGAGTTGATTGTACTGGCACAGTAGTTTGCCGCAAAGCACTAGTTGAAGGGTCATTTTTTTTATGTAATCCTCTTGGATCTGCTATAGCTAAATCCTCTTCTTCAATGTGTAATTCTCTTCTTTCCTCAGGTGGTGTGTGTGTACCTATAAGTAACCATAACAATATATTAATTTTATTATTGGATTTACTCTTTCAAATTTGATTGTAATATTTCATACTAGGTTACATATTTACATTCCTCAACTCGAAATTGCATAGTCTAGATGAAGTAATATAGCTTCAACTAAGATTTAAAATCTGCTTGTGCCACTTATATAAAAAAGGCAAAACAGTTTAAAAATAATCTTTAACTGTTTGTTTAAATGAATACTTATCAGTTAAAGAAAATGTTACATAAATATAAAAAATAAAAGACCATATTCATTATAGCAATATTGATACAGAAATGTTAAAGCTTCACCTAACACAGTGGACACAGTCACAGAGGTATTGGTGTCTACAACACTGGATATTTCTCAGGCTGGAATGTGAATTCAATTAGTTGCTTTATGTGTGTTGGTTCTCTTATTCTTCCCCCTCCAGCCTAAAACGCTTCATGTATCCTGATGGCCATTCTCTCTCTTTATGAGACAGAATATTGTACCAACATTTCTTGATCTTGTGGATAATTCTTCTGGTAACAATAAAAGCCTTAATGCTCTTCTGGATATTCATCTAAATTCTCTTCATTCTTACCCCAAGGACTAGGAGAGAGGAGATTTGTCAAATAACATTTCATGTTTTTTGGAGCCCCTCTCCAACAAAGATTTCAAGTTCAAAGTAACTGAATTGTATTTTACTCTCCCTACTGCTGTCATCTCCCAGGTGGATTTTAACTTGCCATTGTTCATTTATGGATCTCCGGTCTTTTTCCTCCTCTTGCCAGAAAAACAAACACTTAAACTTCTAGAACATTCAGGAATGTATGTCATCAGTGGCCACTCCTCTGATTGTTGAAATTTTTGACTCACAATGATTCATAATTACTGATTTGGTATGATAAAGTAGCTAATAATTTAGATAAACTACTTCAAGGAATCTCACATTTATAATCCGTAAATATTTGCAATAAAGGCATTATTATATGATGATTTCATATATCCAGGCTTAATTCCCTGTCCTTCGTAAGTGAAAAACTGACTAAATCCACCAGCCTTTGATTGTAGAATTTCTGCCACCAAATCCTAATTATTTCTATATGACTTTTTACTTTCTTTTGTAGTACATTCTTTTTGTCTTAAAATAAAATTACCTAGGAGCCACTGTTTCAATATGGCTGTATCTTTGTAACTAGGCCGTTGTCCTCCCACCTAAAAGAGTCCAAACTATTTCTCATCCATACTGTGATGGAAGGCTCGCAGTCTGGGAATGACCTGAGAATGAACTGGAGAAGCTCTTCTTCAAACGGGGTAGTTCTAAATGTGCCTTCTGTTCTGCTACTGTTTCTCTCCACTCCAAGAGAATTCATCTCTGCCACGTGGTCAGAAGTTAACCATACATTCTTCCTGGCTTCAGATGCACTCTGATCTAAAGTCAATAACTTTCCTATGCAAGCATGTACATTACAACATTCGGAGGGTGGAATTACACACTGAATTTAGTTCAGATTTTTGATAAGGGGCTACAAATTGCATTTTAATAAAGTTACTTTCCCACTACGGTTATAAAAAATCTGATTACATCATTAAACCTGTTTTTTTGAAAATTTTGAAAGAAATAATTGGAAACATTTGTCTAGTGTTTTCCCAGAGGGAGATAAGAAATAAATATTAAACTCACAATTGAGTCTTATTCAAGGACAAACAGAGAAAAGCCTACACAGTTTTATTTCACAATGAAAGCACACTAACCACAATATATAGTGGGTCATATTATACATGTTGGCACCCTGCCATGTGGGCAAAAAGCCACACTTTAAGGAGGATTTATGAATATATTTCAGTGCTTGCTTTGCAAACACTGCTTTCTTCTATTCGGCTAAGCACTAAATGAGAGTGTATTTTTTTAATGCTGTCTCCCTCATATACCTCTCTCCTCATTAACTCCTTGTTACACTCTGTGATGTTGCTACATGTGCTATTTGTTTTGCTTCCATCCCCCCACCTACTTGCTTCAACCCCTGTGCTGCATCTGACCCATTGCTTCCTGCTTTTTTAAAACAAATATATAATACTTTCACACTTGCTTTCTTTTTAGTTACAGATTCAACTTGGTTCAGTAACCAAACAGAAAACCCTGCTCTCCTTATTTTGTAGGTCTGGGGACAAAACGCTGAAACATCCCTCCTTATTATATATATATGTCTGTAGGCTCATCATTTTGAGAAATATGGCCAATCAGAAAAATCCAAGCATTTTTCTGACTCTTCTAATTTGTCAATGGAGATTTTCCTTCAGTGCTAGTCTCATGCTAAGGCTCTTTCTCTTTGCGTTTGAGAGATGAGACATGCAGCTGTTTTACTAAATGAATAATGTCAGTGACAATCTATGAGTGCTGAGTTGATAATAATTTCACTTTTCGTCTTATTCACATAGAACAATCTGAAAACCAGGATGCGCAAAAGCCGGGAATGTGCTTTGAAGATTACTTCAGAAAGCACCATGATGATAAAAAAAAGTTTATGAACAAGATGACCGAACAATCTGAAGAATCTTCTGACCCAGCAGCCCATCGACGTGGTCCACCACCTCATGACAAACAAGAGCCGCATGATCATCAAGAAGATGGAGCCCATCATCATGGGCATCCCAAGCCCTGGCATTTAATTGACTTCTCCAAGCTGAGAAACTGCTCTATGGACCAGGATTGTGATGATGCAGACAAGTGCTGCAGAACCATGTGTGGCATGAGGTGCACCAGGGCGTTTTTCGGTAGGCATTAACTGTCTTATGTCTCCTACATACAGCTGCGTAGTTTCGGGGAAGTGTTTGGGTTGTAACACCTCCTAAGTAAATACATTGGGCCCGATTCACAGAATGAACTTAATACTAAATCCTAAACTTACTACTATTTGGTATTCACAGAATGCACTTACTACTTTCGGATTCACATAGAGAACTTACTACTTTCGGGATTCACAGAATGAACTTACTACTTTCGGGATTCACAGAAGGAACTTACTAATTTCGGTATTCACAGAATAGATTGAAGACTACTAACTTTACGTCCGCACTCGGGCCGGAAATTCCGGGCTGGAGGCGGAGCTTGTGGCTTGGAGGCGGAGCTTCCGGCTCAGAGGTTGGGATTTAGCCATGGCTGAAGTCTCCACCTCTGAGCCACAAGCTCCGCCTCCGGGCCGGAAGCTCCACCTCCGGGCCAAAAGCTCCGCCCCCAAGCCAGAAGTTCCACCCCTGGCCGGAATTTCCAGCCCGGGTGCGGACGTTAAGTTAGTAGTCTTAAATCTATTCTGTGAATACCGAAAGTAGTAGGTTCATTCTGTGAATCCCGAAAGTAGTAAGTTCACTCTGTGAATCCCAAAAGTAGTAAGTGTATTCTGTGAATACCAAATAGTAGTTAGTTTAGGATTTCGTCTTAAGTTCATTCTGTGAATCGGGCCCATTCTTGGCTAGGTAGTTAGATCTGGGGGCCTTCAGTCGGGTGTGCTATGTATGTTTCCGTTAGTTACCAGTTTACCTAAAAAGTACAGATGTTCTCTGTAAATTGATGCAAATATACTACTTTTTACATTTCATAACATTGGCAGTAGTAGGCTTGGGAGATATGCCTGTCTCAGGTTTCCAGGCATACTACTGGCAATTTAACCAGCAAAAGGTGATGGAACAAATGATTTCAAATAGTCTAAATGCTGGCAATTGCTCTGGAAGCATTCCAAACGAAACCTCTAGACAGAGAGCCTGTTCAAGGATATAGAAGATGAAGTCAAGGAAGACAGGGCAGTAGAGGATTTTGCTACCCTAAATTGACCCGCCAAATTTAGGTGATGTCCTCCAGCCCCACAAACATCTGTTTATATTGCAAGGAACTTCCATCATAATGGTTCCTGTCAATGCAGGAAAAGTTTGACAGAAGGCTCTATCAGACATCATGTCTGCAGTTAAACTTTTCCAAATTGTTTTATTTTTCAAAAACAAACTCTAACAGCAGGATTTTGTTTTTCAAACATAAACAAAGCTGACTGCCACACCATTGGAATTTTCTTCCATGGTGTGGGGCTCAATTTGACATTTTTGTTGTGTCTCACTACCAGATTGTACCTGATGGTGTGAAGTCAGAAACAAAAGCCATCTGATGATCAACTCTAACTATAGAACATGGTAGTATGGTTTACTTCCAACAGCACCCGCTCTGTCATGCCATTTGTGAGAAATTGGGTTGCTGGTTGACTGGGGTGTTAGTCCTTGTCTAGTAATAACCACAATCCTAGTCAGGGTGAGGCACAAGCTAATCCTAATTTAACCTGTGCCCAAGCCTCAGATTGTTTGCAAAATAGCAGTCAGGCTTAACTTAGAGGTAATGTGTTAAGTATTTGTGCAATACTTCAAACAGTAAAACAACGAAAACGCCACAAAAAAAAGATCTCACTCCTAGTTAGAAAAATAGAGCAAAGTTTATTAAATAAAACAAGAACCAAATGAAAAAAAAATCGTAGAACAAGAGTAATACTCGCATTAAGCTACAGCAGGTGTCAGGGTATCTGTTGAACACTCAACGTAAGTTTAGAGAGAGTAGGTTGTAATATTCAGAATATAAAAGGGATGTACATGAATACTTAACTAATGCCCTCCTTGCTGATGTCCACACCTGGCTCTTTTTCTCTAATATGAGTTTATCCTTACTATGACATTTGCTGATTTCCATGTTTGTATCTTTTAGAAGACCACAAGATGCGGATTCAAGAACATCATTGGCATGGCAAGACTGCAAACAAGCAAGGAGATGGCGAGAGTGAAAACAAGCAAGGAGATGACGAAGAGCAAAGGGAGAAACAGCAAGCAAGCACCAGAGGTGAAGATTGGAGTGACAAAGTATAAGAAAGAAGCCAAGAGGAAGGACATCATGGACAGAGAGGAGACAAACAAGGAAGGGAAAAGATGAGTGAAAAAAGAAATTGACATGAAAAGGAAAGGTGATAACATAACATGGAGGAATAAAGAGTGAACTGAAGGAAAATAGGTCATTGGAAAGGAAGAGGAAAGGTGTGATCATGGAAAGGAAGGAGAAGAGGGTGAAAGCATGAATACTCAATACTGATAAAGTATCTCAAACCTTTTGTCTGTGCTCATTATGATGTCTGAAAAAATATGATTGTTTATTGATAAAGTAAGAGTTAGAATAAAACAGCATTTGAAAATACACTGGGCTTTTACTGAAAATATTAATTTCTTTAGGACTAAATGGTTGTTTTTGTATGCTGGGTTTGTGAGTGAATGGAGGTTTGTATGATAAACAGTTCCTGAAATGTTTGATACAAAGTGGTAATTTTTCTTTCACTAAAATTTCTTCTTAAGAAGCATGGTCCCAGATTTACTATGCTTGTGCGCTGTCACAAAGTGTTGCACAGAGACACATTGAAAATCACCTTACAGCACTGGTGCTGGAACTATACCCTTTTAGGAGCCCAAAAGTGCATTTGCATCATGGAGTCATTTGTGGGGGTTATTGTTTGTGGATCAGTTCAAGCACTCTTAGATTTAGATGCAAAGCTTGATCAAATTTTCCTCAAAAAATTAACACCTCCTTGAACTTGGATTTAACATAGAAAATGTGTTCATTTATCAAAAATGCAGACATTGCAAGTGAGCTGAAGCACACAGCACAGATTTTGTGGTATGCGTGTGAAATCCTTGTGAGTTTGTTTAGACTTAGGAATTCATACTGGAATGTTTGCTTCCACTAGATATCTTCTGCTATAGAGTGCACGCATTCATCCACAACATGGTGCAAGGCTGCGCGTTGCACAAGACAGCCTAATCTGAGGACCAGTGCAGGAAAGGCAGCAGACCAATCTTACTGAATCTGTCTCTGCTCTGTTTTTCTCCTTGTGGAATGCAGAACAGCAAATGTGCTTGCTGCGCTGGGTTATGAGATAAAATAATAAATCAGGCACTTAGGGCAATATGGAAGAGAAGTGACGTAGGAAAGTGTGAGGAAGGGAACTTGCCATATTTGAAAAAAGATGACATAAGCAAACAGAGACATTGGGCCTGATTTAGAAGTTGAAGGAGGGAATACTCCATCACAAACATAGCGGATACCCCGTCTGCCTTATTCTGATCCCAATAGGATAGAATGTGATCATAATACAGTGAGTGGAATATCCGTCCCTTTTGTGCCAGTGTTCCCCTCCGTCGACTTCTAAATCAGGCTCTTTATTTATTATCAAGTTCTTGCGTGGTGGTTGTCAGAAATTGGGTCATTAATTTGTGAGGGGGAATCCAATTGAAGATTCTCAAAGGTTCTCTGCTCAACCCCTAGGAGCTGTGGCACAAGGAGAAATGCAGATCAAATTCAAGCAGCACTGACAAGTTTATGCATCAACTATTTCTATTGAAGGTTTATATACATTACTTTCATCTCCACCTTGTGGACGGTGAGGAACTATTGAAATATTGACATATACTGAAAATAGATTCAAACAGGTTAAAAATATATATTACCTAAGCTTTAAAATCCTGCTCTCCTCCCATCCAAGCAAGGTGATTAGTGGGAAAAGACAAAGGCAATGTTTCAGTAAGTGTGTTGTCTTTCATGTGCACAACACAGACCTTGATTTGGATTGCTAATTCCAGCAATTGTGACAGGCCTGATGAAGTTAAACACTTAATTATAAGGTACCTTGGACAGGTGAATTATTGAATGTCGAATGCTAAATAATTCATGTAAAGGCACAATCCATTCCAAATCTTATGCTTTCTGCCCAAGAGTCGTGAGAAGTATCTCCATTACCAAAAGTTCCCAAGGTCAAATGCTTCAAATCTCTTCTGTCAGGTGTCTCAGTTTTCCAATATAGTGCAGAGATTGTGAATGTTATGGGATGGTGTGATGTCGAGGCATCCCAACAGTGTATGAAGAATGAATCTAAGTGTATTTGTTTTCAACATTGTATCAATAGCATGGTCAATAGTTTTAGATTTAAGGGCAACCCCATTATGTTTATAAGTGTGCCTCTTTCTCCACTGATTCTCCAGCAGCTTTCTGAATATCTTTCCATTCAGGGTCAACACCCTGAGATTGAAGAGATACCTGGCAGACTAAGATGTCCAGGAGTGACACACCCTCCCTCTCAAAGGTGACATACACTGTCTGTGCCATGCAATGGTCTCTCTGAGGCAGGTTTCCTGTCCTCTGCCTCTGTGACAGCTCAGGCGGCACCTTTACTGGCCTCACCAGGTTCAGTTTTGGGATGCTCTTCTCTTGAGGCAGGTAATCCCGGACCTAATGATCATACCACTGTGGATGGCATTCACCTCCTACCCCTTACTCTTTGCCTGGACCTCTGTATCCTCCATTGAGGAAAAGGAACCCCAGAAACCTTTGTTTTTGGGTTGCCCTGGGAGTTCAACCCTCAAGGCTCCTTTCTTGGCAGTGGGAGCTCATTGCCAACTATCAATGGGCATCGGGGGACTGACATTGACGTTCCTCTAGGCAAAAACCTTTTCTCATTCTAAGGATAGTTTAATGTGTAAAATGTCCTGAGTATGGGCCAGAAAAGCAGTCAATAGGAGGTTGTGATGCAAGGTCTTGTGTCATCGTTCAGGAAGCCACTGCAACAGAAGAATCGTTGGTCAGCACAGCATGGCAAGGGGCAACTATGCAAACTTCCCAGTCCAGCAGTCCTTATTCCTGGTAGTGTCCACTTGTCCAGAAGAGATCTTAAGAGTGGGTCAGAGGGTTCAATATATATTTGTGGTACCCACCTCTAAGTGGGAGAAATTTCTGTGGTTTCCCCCTACAGAGGTGATTTGAATTTTCTGCCACCCTGCCCTGGTCCTAGTCTATTTGCGGACACAAACAACTAGTGTGAAGCCCTTTGTATGTGAGCTGAGCCATAGCCTTTGAAGTGCAATTATGGTAGGTGACATATCTGCCCCATTCAAGTCAGAGATTGTCTATCCTGCCAACACCCAGACCCTCTATTGTGATGCTGACTGAGAGCAACTGCCAAATACACCTAGTTGTGTGACACAGGCTACAGTCACTAAATGGTTAGGACAAGAAAATGTCAATCTTCAGAGTTGTGACTTAAAATCCAACTTTAGCATTAAAGAGGACTTAACATTACAAATCCTGAGACACCAAACTTGACTTTCCTACGTGCTCCCAATCAGATGTTAGCACTAATTAAATATAATAAGTCAACCCAATGTTAACCTATTGAAAAGGTAGAGCACACAGTAATGAAAAACACATTTGTAAGTTTTTCTCTACAAAGGCATGTACAACTTAAAAGTACATGTCCACTTTTCAAATTATAATGCATCCTTCTGTAGGGTGTTTTAGGGCCTTCATTAGGGTTGTCTAATATGTATTAAAAAGGGAGGTTATGGTTTGACAAGGAAGGTATTTTGCTAAGTCAAATTTGCAATTTCATACTGCAGGCAAGATGCAATAGTAGGACTGGTGCATAATATACAGGGCTATTCGAGTGGGTACACGCTTAGTGCTGCAGGGCCACTAGTAGCATTTAATTTGCAGGGCATTCGTATAAAGTATGCCACTATACTAGGGAATATCAAGTAAATTAAATAAGCCAATCAGTTGTCAGCAAATTTTACCTTGTTTTAGGGAGTGGTCACAAGCACTCTAGCACTTGTTAGCAGTGGTAATGTGCTTAGAGTCTTAAAGTCAACAAAAAAAATTCAGAATTTGAGCAGGGGTAAAGGCAAAAGGTTTGGGGGTAAGCCTGTAGAAAGGGCCATACACAACATTAGCCGTTTCCTTCCAGAAGCTAAGGGAGACTAATCAATACCTTCATGGTACGCCAGGAAAACTGAGCTTCCAGGTCACCTTCAGAGACCTCTCCTCCAAACTCTCCTGACATGAGGGCAACTCATTTCCCTGTCAATGGTCATCTGAGGACTAACTATGACTCTCCTTTGGGCTAACCCTGGGCGAAGTACTACGCTATGCTCTTGTAGTTTGCGAAGTTTGCGCTACTTCGCTCTACGTGAATTGCACGTAGCACAGTGCACACACACGTTGCGTCTTGTAGCGGTCATTTTTTGCTTGCTCAAGGTCCTCAACATCAAGTTGGCGACCAAGAGCAAGCAAAATGACATCCTGGTAAGACTTTTTCCTCGTTCTCGATCAGCAACATCAAGTTGCCGATCGCGAGCGTGGAAAAATAAACCTCCCGGCGGGATTCTCAACACGGGGAGGTCAGGTTTCTCATTACGAGTGGTCAAGTATGCTCTCGACCCCTCGCGATGAGAAACTACAACTCCACTTTGAGAAAGCTGCCGCTCGAATAGAAATCTACTTGATCGGCAGAAAACGACTGCTTGCACTATGCAAGATGTGGTTTGCACTGATTGCACAGTGCGAACAAGCATCCGGCACTGTGCAATCAGTGCCAACAGCATTTTGCACAGTGCACTATGCAGTTTGTGTAGCTACGCTTAGCTCGCGTAGTGCGAAATGCACTTTGCATAGCTACGTATAGAGCTACTACCCGAACTACACCCAGGGTTAGTTTGGGCTATCTCCTCACCCCACTCCAGGCATACCAGAACGATGCAGTGGAAAAAGCCCTGTCATTGAGCATGCGTTACCCTACACACCTGTCTTGTTTACTGCTCCAGGGAAATCAGCCTTTCAATTATCATGGGCTGGCAGGCCTCAGAGTAACTCAGAGAAAGTGACAGGGATCACAATAACTTCAATGTGGTGGAAGTGGCCATCCACCCTTCAGGAATCACCAGCTTGCCATCTTATTCTACCTCTAGGGCACTGTCTATCACTTTCCCCTAGGGATCACTTATGTTAAAGTCACATTGGCCACAATTGTAGAAGTCCACCAGTGGGTGGTTTTTTGCAACAGGCAGAGTCCCCCTGCTTGTGTCCTAGCTGAGAACAATAAAAGCACTAAGGTTGAAAATAGAGCAACCTGGGGCACCACCCACCAAACGTCCTCCCTATTTCTCAGAACGGGCATGGAAACCCTTTCCTCCCACCTTATTTTGGGACTTGTCTGCATCTTCCTTGACTTCCCTCGCTCTACCGAGGGGAACCTGAACAACCCTTCTTGGAGTCACTGCCATTGTACCTTCTTGTGCTGAGTCAGTGGTCTCCCTCCTTAGAAAGCACCCTAGGACGGAAAAGCTTATTATCAACTAGGTGTTGGTGCAGCTAGGGTAAAATAAATACTGATAATGTGCTCCTTGACAATCAAATTGTGCGGCCTGTTTTAATCACTGAAACCACAGTCCTTCATCCAACCATCCACTGCCCTGCAAAAGTGGGCCAAAGTCTAACCAGGACTGTTGGGGCAACTTCTGGCTGTCCCTAAACCTCTGCCTGTACTTTTCGGGGGTAAGCCCGTACATCATGGCAAGAGTGTCCTTAATGAGTAGATACCTCGCCCTTTCAGCTTTCCCTAGGGCTAACAAGCTATCCCTCCATTCATTGGGAATGTGTTTCCAGAGACTCCCCCTCCCATTCCTCTTCAGGGACCATGTGCATCTCCAGAGCAACATCATGGACTCTCTTTTCTCCAGTCAACACTAGGGTATTCCTTCCTTCACTGCTGCTGGCCTGTGAGACTTGCCTGGCTTTGAGCATCAGTTCCTTCATGCTCATCTCATTCTCCAGCAGTACTTTCCTTGCAGCCAATGCCCTCTCAACCTTCTCCTGTGTCATGGCCCTCACATCATCAGCTTTCTCTTCTCTAATTCCAGTTTCATCTTAGCCAGCTGTAGTTTGAGCTCCCTCTCTCCCTTTCTGTACTCCAGTACCTCAGTGGACTGTCTATGAAAAATGCACTTCTCTCTGCACTTATAATGGGCTCTATTCCTGTAGGCAAGTGTCTCCACTACTCTGGGAGCTGTGGCTAAGGGCCCACAGCCAGGCCCTCCTCATCTAAATTCATTCCTTTCTCTCCACGATTGTCATCATCTGGCTTCTCTAGATCGACTCAGGGGCGGCTCTAGGCTCATGGCGGCCCTGGGCAGGGAGCGTAGGTTGAGGCCCCAGCCGGGGCATCCGTACTGATCCTCAGGGGCCCCAGCCGGGGCCCGCACCATTTTTTAGGAGCCTCAGGGGCCCCAGCCGGGGCCCGCGCCCCATTTATAAGTGCCTCAGGCCTGGCGTGGCGGCCCCTGGAGTTTGGTGGCCCTGTGCTTGCACATGCCTAAGGCCGCCACTGATCGACTACATCCTCTTGACCTCCTCATAGGCATGAATGCATAACTGAAGATCCAGCATTTGTGGATCTCTTCCTTGTATTTACTTACTTTGACTAGCAGAGACTCCGAAGATCAATCCTGCTGAGGGTATCAATGTTGAGCAGCTCTATCTTCATTGTAGAAAAAAGGCATTATGGAAACTTAATCTCTAATGGAGGGAGAAAAAGTGATATTCAGGAACAAAGACAAATTGAAAAAAAACACTGTGAGAAGTGACCAGGAGTTGTACAAAGCACTGGGAAGAGCTTGCTATACGGGAACAGGAACTTGAAGTTTCTGGGAACTTTCTTCATATTGAAAAAAAAAAGTAAAATAAAAAAATGGTTTCCTATACTAATAAACAACTTGAATGGTCTGTTGGAGTAGAAAATGACCTCAAAAACATTTTAACTGTTAACCAATTAGAAAGTTTTCTTGTGGTGCAACAGTGGTTGCTCGTGTTCGCCTACATCATGACAAAGACTCCCGCAAGGCCAGAAGCTGAGCTAGCTGGTGTCAAAATCCTGTGCACACTTGTTAGCAGCCGGCAAGTCTCATAGTGCTCTCCAGTGGACTCCAAACGAAGACTCATGCACGCCGACAGAAAATAAATTCCACTGTGCACCGGATGGCAGATTTTAGCAGGAACTCCATTTTACATGTGGAGCGCAGTGTTCCCAAATTTCCCCAACTCTACAAGCTGAGTGAATTTCTCCACCCAGGCCTAATTTTCATTTGATCCACCATAAAGTAGCGCAGAGGGTTAACATGCCTGTGACAAAGAACCTGTGACAAGGAGATGGGAGAACTGTATTTTATGTGGATAGCTCTGTCGGCTAATACATTTGTCAAACAGATCTTTTCTCACTTGCATTTCATAGTTTACAATCCAAATATAACACAGTAACCTATAAACTGTCCTCAAAGAGCTGCATGCAAACTGTAAGGTGTTGGTTACAACATTATGTTTTCCCAAGTCTTTCATTATCATAATGTGTCAAAAAAAGCTGTTAATTTGGGTAGAAATACATTCTTATTAGTAAAGCGAACCACAACCACTGTGGTATGTATTCAAATCTGAATTTGTGCTTCACCATACCAAACACTCTTCAAATGTACTGCCTACTGGTATTGATATCATGTGACTTCTTGTATTCCTCATTTCCTTATAGAACATTTTCTATAGAGTGATTTACAGCTGTATGGTTCTCTTTCTCTATATAAGGTGTGTGATGTAATGGGCTCTGACACCTTAGACTGGTATGAGTAGCGTTATTAAACTAATTAAACGCCCTGACAGAAGAGGAAATTTCCTTCTTCTCTCCAAAAGCTAAGGAGGATGTAATGCCCTTGCTTAATGTGTGAAATCAGGTTCCCCACTTGACCCGGCACATTCGGATGTCCTATTGAAAGGAGGAGACATCATCTTTCCAGTGCTGAATCATATTCAAAACCGGTCACTGGAGAGTTGAACGGTCCTGGAAACCTGGAAACATGCCATTATTAGACCTCTGCTAAAGAAATCCTTCATGGACCCCGGGCGTGCAGAGAGCTGTAGGCCATATCAATCCTTCCTGGCATAAGTACATTTTTGGAGAAATGTATCATTAAACATCTCTCTGGCTTCTTGGAAGCCCACAACTGACAGCACCTACTCAAACAGGCTTTCAGACTGGATGCAGCATGGAAACTGCCCTCCTAACGCTCTAGAAGATTCAAAAGGGATCCTTGGCCAGGGGGGTCTACTGCTCTCATTTTGCTCTACTTGAGTGCCGCATTTAATATTGTCTCCCATATAATGTTGCTTAAAAGATTGGAAGAAGTGTGGATTGTTGGTCCAGCACACAAAGGGCTCATCTCCTTCTTGGAGGCAGCGTCCCTCTACCGAAAAAGTGGTGTACCAGAGGGATCTTCACTGAGCCCAACACTTTTTAATCTTCATATCTGCCCACTTGGAAACATTATATGCTCCCATGGTTTCTCTCTTTTTAAATTTTTTTTTATTGAAAATATTGAAAATTCTTGAGTACAAAGGAAAATACATACAACACACGGCGAGGCGAATATAACAATATATAACAAAAATAAATCATAAAATAATAACACCAGTAATAATGAAATTATCAGAATACAAATCATAATACAGGTACATGAATACTTATGAAGTCAGAGGAATTTACACTGCCACATCCAAATGGGACATAACTGCACCCCAGATTTTCTCCCCTAATCTTCTTTTCCATCTGCCTTTCAAGGAATATAGACTATGCTCAATATTAAACATAAAAAAGAACCTCGCCCACCAAGCTTCCCATGATGGAGCATTATTCTGCAGCCAACAGGAGGCTATGCAGAGCCTGAGCACAGCTTTAGCTGGAAAAACCAGATACACAGTATTACTGGGCACCAAACCCGCACGTGTGCCCATCTCTACCCCCAATAATATCTGCATAGGTGACAGCTGGATGGGTACTTCCAAAATCACAGTTAAGAGCTTGCCCACTTGCTCATATAGACTCCTCAACTCCGTACATGTTCCAAAAATATGCACCACATCAGCGGCTGGAGCAACACAAAGAAAACATTTTCCATCCTGATCCCCACCCCATTTTGAAATTTTTTCGGGCGTATGGTACAAATAAAAAATACTTTTATAATGCTGTGCGGCTAAGTTCGCAGACATCAATAATCGGCCAGCTAGTTCAATTGAGGTCTTAAGTGAAATGCCTTGACATCCTAATCTGTTCTCCCATTTGTTTATGTGAATTTCTAAATCATTAGGCATAGCATCAAGCATAAGATTATAAAGAATACCTATACGTGCCACTTTCTTATTTGCTTCGATAAGAGGGTTAGGTTGTATATTCAAGCAGGCTTTCAGCAAATGGTCCCGGATATGCAGATATTAAAAAAAATCAGATCGTGGAAGCTGATATTGTTCCCTAAGCTGATCGAACGATTTTAACCCATCTTTTGAATATAACTACACATATAATACCTTTAGCCTGCCAATAATGCACAACCTGATCCCAAAAGACACTGGGAAAGAAGATAGGAGCTATCAATGGGGTATACCAAGATACTTTTTCTACTGTGTATATTTTTTGATGGCTTTCCATACTTTATATGCGGCTATTAAAACCTTGAATCTTGTGTGCTTATAATAGCTCCAATCCAAATTCAAAAACAGTTGGTTTTTTACTTCAGTACCTAACAGCATGCTGTATATAGAGGGTAATTCAGCTGGGTCTACCTGCCTTACTCCAGTAAGTAATATGCCCATGTGTTGAAGCATGCAAGCATAATAATACAAAATAAAATCAGGAAACCAGGAAACTTGATCAAAAGCCTTCTCGGCATCTAATATTATAAGACTGAGGGCCTCACCAGTACCATTAGCATGATCTATTAAAGTTATCACCCGATTAACATGGTCTGTTGTTCCACGGTTGGGAATAAAACCCAGCTGCCGTATTGACACCAATAGGGAGATCACTGCTGCTAACCTAGTCGCCAGAATTTTTGAGTAGATTTTGCCATCCATATTTTACAAGGATATAGGGCAGTATGATGCTGCCAGGTCCACTGGTTTTTCCTTTTTTCTAAAGACCACAATACTGGCATCATCCCATGACTTAGGATGAACGCCAGTCCGAGCCCGTCTGAAGATAACTAACATGTCGTCCTTTAAGACATGAAAGAAGCTTTTATAAATCTCCAGCGGGAGTTTATCAGGCCCCGCAGCCTTGCCTGCGGGCAACCCATTGATAGCCTGTTCAAGTTCAGAGAGTGTAATAGGTACCTCTAATTTCGCTGCTGCCTCCTCACCCAGATCTTGCTTACAATACTGCTGTAATAAAATTGCAGCTTTTTGACTGTCATAGTATTCACTAGCGTATAGTGATTCATAAAACTGTTTAAATACATCCAATATTTCAGTCTCACTCTCTACCAATCACCCACTGGAGTCAAAAAGGGAATGAATTCTTTGGGCAGCTTCCTTAGATCTCATTTTTTGGGCCAGGCACCTGCCACTTGCCTCCCCATATCCGTAGTGCAGCTGTCGCTTGATAGTGTATGTTTTAGCCACCTCTTGGCTCCATTGGAGATTTATTTTTGCCTTACAGCGGGCCACTTCCGCTGTTGAGTCTTGAATGTCACTACCTGCATATATATCCTGCACGAGCATCTCCTCAGCCAATCTCAGCTCTTGATACAATTCCTGTAATTGTAACCGCAATTGTTTTTGTGTATGCAAACCAAAACTGAGAACCTCCCCCAAAAAAAGCGGCTTTGAACGCATCCCAGACATAACCAATTGCAGTGCTTTCCCTAATATTGATGAAGAATTCCATGATCTAACCCATCATGTAATTATGGAATTTTGAGTCCAACAACAATTTACGATCAAAAGAGAACCCCTTGGGCTTGCTAGCTACTCTGATGCAAGCTATAGTCAGGACCACAGGGCCGTGATCAGATGTGACCCTTGGGTAGACCTGAATACATGCATCAGTCAAGGAATGTTGCGAGACAAAAAAATAATCTAACCTCACCAACTTCTGGTGAGGCGTGGAGAAAAAAGTTTATCCCGGATCACAGCCCCAGAGAAAAGACCATGAGTCTACCAACCCATGTTCTGCTATAAGTGATTGTAGTGATTTAAACACTTTTGGTTTCCTGCATGTGTACTTGTAATTTACATTGCCCAATGAGTTTGGTTGCAGATTTATATTTAGATCGCCACATATGATTACAGGAGTGGGCCAAGCCGCTAGCTCTACATTAAGAAAATCTAAGATAGCGTCCTCGTCCAAATTAGAGCCGTATATGGAACATAACGTGAATTTAAACATTCCGGTAATACATTCGGCTATCACCCGTCTACCTAACCTGTCCTCCAATATCCGGCCTGTGACCCCGATATGCTTTTTAACCAGAATAGCAACAAGTTTAGTGCATGCTCCTGGAGACAAATGAGGTCACAACAGAGCATCTGAAGCTCCCTTGCAACCCGCTGTCTTTCATTAACAAAATTCACACCCCTAACATTCAGAGTACCCAATCTGATACCTTTAACCGCCATAAATCTCTATCTTGGCGACGTCAACACAGAGCCTACACCTGTCAAACCTAGGTTTCAAATAAGAAAAAATGCACTCAAGTATTAGTTTTATGTTTAACCCCTCACCGCCACCCCCACCACCCCCTACCCTCAGTCACCCGCCCGCCCAACCCACCCTTTCCCACCACCCACACCAGGGCATAAGGACCATGTTCTCAGTGATGAGAGTGAATGTGCGCTACCCTCCCCCAGGACCCCAACCAGACCGTCACCCAACATCCGCCATCTCTTCAGCTTGACATTGAAAGCTTCTTCCGGAGATATAAAAAAATATAACATATACAATCAGTTATGAAAAATGAATATTACAATTTTTATCAAAAAACCAGTGAGGCTAATTCAATCATTAGCCGCATACTCCGGAAGAGAAATGCATTGAAATAATAGGAGAAAATAGAAAAAAAACCAGAAAGAACAAACAGAGCCAACAGACATCGAATTAGCTGCTGCAGAGAGAAAAACCGATACAATATATCATTAGCTGCCAAGTGTCTTCAAAAAATCTTGTGGCAAAATCTCAGATGTGAAATATTGGGTTTGTTCTTTATAAATAACTTTTAATTTGGCCGGATTAAAAAGAAATGCCTGACCCCCTTTCGCTTGAAACAGCGAAATTAGCTGCTTCAGCTGTCACCTTTGCTGGACAGTGGAGGGACAGAAGTCAGGACGGACAAAAAATTCTCAATCATTGCCAGAACTACGTCTATCTGGGTGCGCCAAATCATAAATTTCCTTGCGGATTAGATAATTATTAAGACATATTAGGATTACTCAGGACTGTACATTCGCCCCTCCCCTTGAATCACCATTGCGCCTGCGTTGCACAAAGGGAAATCTATGAGCCCTATACATCAAAATTCCACAAGTTGACCATGCACACCAAAAACAATGTAATTAACACAATATTAGTGCTTAGTTTCCATGTGTTTTGTAACAAAAAAAGATATCCAATAGTTCTCCCAAGAAAGTTCCAAGTCAATTTTCTTCTTTATTCTTTCTTTTATTATTCAAAATTTGCAGATAAAAACAATAGCCAACTTATACTAGCAGACCAGAGGACCGGGACACGTACGAGACGGCGATGCCAGATATATGGCATGTACTTCACTCTTCTTCTTTCTTCTGATTGAAATATAACGAACGGATGGTATAATTTTGCATAGTCCGCCACCAATATACTTAAAAACCCCATTGAATATACAACTATCAAGCCGGATGAGACGGGTTGTACAAAGACATATTTGAATCAAGCCCTGAAGAAGTCCGGTTTCGGACGAAACGCGTTGGCTATTGTTTTTATCTGCAAATTTTGAATAATAAAAGAAAGAATAAAGAAGAAAATTGACTTGGAACTTTCTTGGGAGAACTATTGGATATCTTTTTTTGTGACAAAACAAATGGAAACTAAGCACTAATATTGTGTTCATTACATTGTTTTTGGTGTGCATGGTCAACTTGTGGAATTTTGATGTATAAGACAAATGTTTTTTTGTTTTATGTTGGGATCTAGGGGACTGTATCCCAGACCATTTGCACCCATATTACAAAAACAGTAGGAACTTGGCTATTGGTGCGGCCCTAGTAGCCTCATTCCCCTTTTCTGTTTGAAATCTATGAGCCCTGATGACCTCAGTTTCCCACTGCTAATCTTTTAATTCAGGAAAGGCCTCCTTAAAGACTTCAACATTGAATTTTCGCACATCCTGTCCTTCCTTAGCCTCAGGTATACCCAGGACGCATAGATTATTGCGCCTTGCACGGTTTTCCAGGTCTGTGAGCTTCCACTCAACGTCTGCTTTTGTCTTCTGTAATGTCTCTATAGCCAATTGTTGCTTAATTAGAGAGTCCTCTGCGCCGGCAATACGCTCTTCAGCTTCAACTACCCTCGTGGTTATCTCTGCATATAGTTTCGCCATCCGGCGTACCGTATTTTGCAGCTTCCGCACTGCTCCTTTTGTACGCATACTTTCCGCCTTAGTCTCGGTGGGCCATTATGCTCTTATAGATTATGTTCAGGGTAACCACTTCATCTTCCTCGGTATTACCCAGCTGGGTACTTCTGACCACACGCATCCGGAGATGTACCATCCCATCTTGGTTGTACTAGGGGTGACAAAAGAGGGGAGCTCTTATGAAGTTCTTGCACTCATCTAACAGTGTCTTGATCTAGAGACTGCCCTAAGTCATCGTCCTCCAACATCTCACCTTCATCCCCCCAGTCACCGACTGTACTAGCATTATCATCTCCTGAGGCAATTGATAAGTCTGATATCGAATAGAACTTGCCCTCTGAGGTGGCAGACTCGGCATAATTTCCTTCCGCATTTATCATATCCAGGGCAGAGTAGACCCCCTCACTGTGTATACCGGCCAATGTAACCACAGCCATGATAGCTGAGGACCTGCTGACTGCCATCAGATTATCAGCAAGGATATCTGGACCAGAATTTATCACTTTACTTTTATCCACTGCGGGAGCTGCTGTTGTGTTACCCACAATGTTTGAGAGAGAGGGGTTTTGTATTGCCATTCCCACCTCCATAGCAGTTTTAGCTTTAGGAATAGCTTTTTTAAAGAAGATAGCAGGCACCGTTAAATTTTTGGCAGAGACATCAGGCAGTACATTCACTTGCTCACCTGGAGCTGAAACCGGACAATTACATGTCCGTTCAGTTAGGTGGCGTTTGGTACCACCGTTCACATTCGCATTCACATTCCCTCTGCCTCGCGGAGCTAATGGGACGTTATCCGGTTCTTGCCCAACCACGCCGAGTGCCGCTCCATCATTGCCGACCTCCATCGTGTCTGCCGCGGCTGCTCCCGCGGCTACACCACCATTTGAACTTGCAATGGAGGCGGCGCCTCGAGTTTTGGGTCCTCTTCCCTTCAGTGCCATACCGTAAAGCGGATCCACTTGCTTGCCGCAACTGTTGTGTGCCTCGCACCGTGAATGCCGACTAAGCTGCAGCCCAGCTCCCGGCGATGGCAGGCGAGGAGCCAGCAACAGCAGCAGCAGTCGAGGGCGCCGAGAACGCCAACCCGAGACTCCGCACTGACTCCACACTGCCCCTGGACCAGACCGGACCGGACCTCAGCTCCAAACCGAATCTTGACCGCGGGTATCACAAACTGCACTAGGCGCCGAAGTTTACGGCAGTCCACTCGTAATAATGGCCACAAAACTCCAACAGCGCATCACCGGTGGTACGGTTTTCAGTTGTTTAGGCGGGTGAGTTACTGCTGGCAGGAGCCACTGAGGAGGTAGCACACAAGTTACTCAAACGGCCACTGCTGCGGTTGCCATCTTGCTCATCTCCTTCCTTGGAGGCAGCGTCCCTCCACCTAAAATGTGGTGTTCCAGAGGGATCTTCACTGAGCCCCACACTTTTTAATCATTATGTCCGCCACTTGGAAACATTATATGCTCCCATGGTTTCTCAATGGTGTCATAAGCAGATGACACAAAGATCATTGTTTGCGTCTTTCTCAATTTTGAGACAGTATCACTCCAACTCAATTCCTGTCTTACTGACGTTGCAGGTTGGAGGGTGGTCAGTTGCCTAAAAAGGTGATCATACAGAGGTACTAATAGTTGGGAATAATCTCTCCTTCTGGGGTGATCTGAGCTGGCCCAAGTCCCTATGAGAGCTCCAAAGTCAGACGTAAAAGGTCTGGGCATCATCATTAACACCAAACTTGCCATGGAAGTCCAGGGTAGAAAGCTGTCATCAACCTGCTTTGTTCTTCTGAGAACCCTCAGGAAGCTGCAAATGTGGTTGCCAACTCCAAGCCCTGTAAGAAGAGTGGTTGTTCAGGGCTTGATACTATCATAGCTGGAGTATGGAAATTCCCTATATTTAGGTTGTCAGAAATCAGTGATTAGGAAACTCCAAGTGATCCAAAATGCTGCGGCGAGGATTCTCTTGGGGATCCCAAATCATCAGACAGCTTCGCCTGTATTTGCTTCACTACGTTGGCAGCCGATACAAAAAAGGAATCAGTTTAAAACTCTCTGCAGAGGAAGTAACCATACATTCTACATCATTTGATTCACCCCTACTGTCCCACAAGTGATATAAGATTAAGAAACCTCAATTTACTGGACGTCCTAAGGGTGAAAAGGCCAGTAAAGGGGGGGTGCTTGGTTGCCTAGTTAGGGGCATATGTACGAGGAAGTGGGGAAGTGAGGCGTTAGCCTTCATGGCTTAACGCCTCACTCCACCACTTCTGAAACGCAAGGCTGCACCATATTTACAAGGATATGGTGCAGCCTTGCATTTCCCCCTGCACTGGTACTACACTTAGCAGTTTAGGGCAAATGCAGGCACCCTTGCACATAGTGCAAGTGTGTCTGCGTGTAGGGGAGTGTGGTAAATAAAGTATTACCCTGTCATAATTTCTATAAATAACCAAAGGGTCATGCATAAAATGAGAGGCAGAGTCCGTGGTGTCCGATTCTTAAGGGCATTATTTCAATAACTCGAGTTAAGGGAGAATCGGTTCCATCACCACTAAGGTTCAGGAAGGGTCTTCTAAACTTTATTCACAGAGTATAATATTTATACATTCAATCTTGTACATAGGGAGGAGCGCTCCAGGCAGAGCAAGAAAAAGAGAGATAAGAGCATGTGGGCGTGCAAGAGGGCGTACATGTGGGCGTTCACTTGAGGAGTCATAGGAGGAGTCATAGGTGAGTGGATACAGCGAGGGGGTTGCATGGCCAGCTGCAACCTTTGCCCTACTTGTGTGCACAACTTGGTCATGACGTGCAATTGACGTGTAACTGGGGGAAGCTGGGGGGAGTTGACTTTCGGCCTAGCAGGGAGGCCTTCAGTGTCAGGGCGACCAGTACATCTGGTATTATCTGATATCTTAAGTCTGGGGATGTATTATCTGAAGCAAAGGTCGCTCATCACCAAGAGCCAGTGTGGGCATATATTTCTGCGTGCATTACATGGGGGATTTGGGCATTCTATGGATGCGAGCTCTGCAAATCACTTGAACGGAGACAGAAAGGCCAGGCCCTATCTCTGCAGACGGGTTCTGTTTACCTTCTTCACCAGGCAGGAATGTGATTCTGTAGAGCAAGCAGATAACTGTTGTGCAAAATACTGTCTTGGCACCCCGGGCTGGGCCCCTCTCGGCTTAGCCAAAAGTATGCGAGGTCAGAGATACGTAGCTGCAGCCCTCAGAGTGTCTGGATGCATGAAACCTTAATTCAGAGACTGGCTCTGGCTGAGCCACAAAATGGGTTCTGCTCGATTTTAAAAGTGCACAATGCAAACACATGGGCCTCAATGCAAAATTAACATTTCTTTTATGGCAGACTTGGTGACTGACATCCTAATGTGGGACGGAAATGCAGAGGCATCATTATTGCAGGCCATAGAGGGAAAATGCATGGGAGACATGCACATACACTAAACGTTGGGGTACACGCAGGGTACATATTGGCCATGTAAAATTTCTTTTTCCTCAGGAGGACTGTTTATGTGTAGGAAGGTTTCCCTTCCTGCACATAAACAATCCTAAAATGCCATTTTGTCACTTTTTTTTGTGCTGCTTCATGCAGCACACATGAAAGTCACAAAATGGCAATTATTTCCAGATTGTTTATGTACAGGAAAGAAGACCTTCCTATACGTAAACAATCCATGGCAGTTTGCTTTTTCCATGTGTGTTGCACAAGGCAGCACACATGGAAAAAGCAAAAACGATGAGAAATAATGCATTTCTCCTCGTTTTGCCAAGTTATGACAAGGTCATCCCTGGTCTTAATTTTGGTGCTGCCTCATATGTAAGCTGCTGTAATGACCGGATTCTCAGACCAAGAATCACCCATTCACCTAGATACAACCAACCCGGCCAAAACGTAACACCATCCCTTCCCGGACCCTATTTACAATGGTTCCAGAATACTTAACCGGAAATGGGGCACTCGCAATATACAGGCTGTAGGAAGGTGGATATCTGACTATGGTTACCCCCAAACTTTTTGCCTGGTGTTTAGCTGGTTTTTGACTTAGTTGGCCTGGGATCCTGCTATTCAGGGCCCCAGGCTGATTGCTCTCTCCTTAAAATGGACTCCATGTACCTTAGGTGCATAACACAATTGGAATTGGTTCACCTTATAGGCCCCTGTAACAGTGTACCATAGGTACCCAGGGCATAGGTGTAGCCAAGGCCTACCAGGGGCTGCAGCATGTATTGTGCCACACCTGGCCTGGCCTCCATATTTGACACAACTGGCTGATCACTCAGCTGGGGTAAGTTGGTGTAATCACCTCTTACTTAGGTACAGTATGCCTGTGCCTAACCCTAAACTGGACACATATGTTCCTATCAGCCACTCCTATGGAAGGCCTCATCAATCCTGGAGGCAGAGTGCTTGGAAATATGTGAGATGGTGCTCTAGCATGAGCTGAGCCTGTCTGCAGCTGTCGGGAACCACTCCCTAAGCTGTTCCAGGATATTGCCATACCATATACTCTTAAGTGCATTATAATCCTCGCGGTTAAATGCTATCTTTGGTTTGGCTTTATCAAAACATGTCGAGTAAGGTGTCATACGAATTGGAATACTATCCCCTCGCCAGTTCTGGCGACGGGGATAGCATTCCACCCTTCTAGAGGGATACGACATGTGTGTAACCCTAACCCCGGTTAAAGTTAAACAGAGCCTCAGCTTCACAAAATGGACGCTGCCACCACAGACACAAGTCTGGCCTCCTGCTGCTGACCGAAACTCGGCAGATGGTGGCCTGGACAAAGGGTTTCCTGCCTTGGGAGGTGCGAGCACCACCCCAGACAGGATTTTGTGTATTGGGTAGGACAGGGCTGAATAGAATCAGACATGCCCGGGGCACACAAGGTGTCCCCGTGCATAGGCCAGCCCAAACCGGTTCTGGGGCCTTCCAGCCCCAGTCCTGGCGCGGAGCTGGACAAAGGAAAGGGGGTGTAACCGCCCCCCTTCCTGGTTCCTCCCAGAGGAGGGACCTAGTAGGTGATCCACCCCCTAGATTGGAATAAGAGGGGGAGCAGTGCCATTGCACAGCAGATCATCCCGAAATCAACTTAAAACTAAGAAGAAGACTGGACTTCGACATTCTGCTGCACAGAAGACTGAAGAAGAATCTCCCTTGTGGCCAAGGAGTGACCACCCTGTGAACACAGGCACCAACCAGCAACTCGACGTCTGCTTTGCCGCCGCCTCCCGCCGGAGCCCGAGCCCAGAGCCCGACAAGAACCAGATTCCCAGACCTCTCAGAGCCCGATCCACAGTCCCTACAAAGAAGGGACCCGTGGAGGCACCGAGTGACGTGGGACCGGACCTCTTGGAAGACACTCGTAAAGCTGACTGCGCAGCTTCTGAGGCATCCTCGACGTTGTGCTTTGGGGACTGAGAACCCCCACCACCGAGCAGCCCTTGCACCGAAGATCAGCCCCCCAGCATCTCCACGATCTGCGTGGGGCCCTTTTGCACTGTGCCACTCGACGCGCCATCCCGGCCACTAGCCACGCGGCCAGCGGCCATCTTGGCGACGAACCCGAAGATTTAAACAGCAGGTCTGGTTGCTCCAGACCTACCCAAGCTCCTGTAAAAAGGAGCACCCGCTCTGACCTTGCTGGTCCGAGTGAACAGCATCTTTCAACTTCTGCGTGGCTTGCACTTGCCAAGGCCTGTTTGCTCCGATCAGGTCGCCGACACCGCCAACAGCGAGAAGCCTACGTGGGACAGCTCGTGACCGACTCCTGGACGTCCTCGACCCCGGGTATCCACGTGGCTGCAGAAAGAAGCTACCCGACAACGCCTGTTTGCACCCGACATCGCCTGGTTCCAATCTGGTTCCACGGTAGTCACTGGCTAGTGACTTTGAACACTGTCCCCTCTGCTTTCAGGTCTTCAACTCTTCAGATCCACCCTTGGATCCACCGGAACTCTTCTCATCGAGCCGCCTGCAGCATCTTCAGCTCCAAGCACCATCGACCAGCGTGACGAAACCCGACACATCTTCGACCCTGTGCACCCGCTTCCTGTGGGTGAGGTAACTCAGCTCCGCCGGTGCTCCTGCACTGGTACACATCCCAAGGGCCTGTGTTTTAAGTTTCAGCTCCGCAGGTCACTCGGAAGGTTCCTAACTTTCTAACTTTGTGCTTTTTACGCACCATAGACTTTGTATTGTAAAGTGCGTGCACTTTGAACACTGCATCCGAGTCCCGTGGGCCTTTCCCGACTTAGTTAACTCCAGTCTCGAATAGCTCCAGCGATTCCCAAGGCCCTAGGCCTCTTCACTTTCCTCCTGGTATCTCTTATACCACTTATTTAGTATATGGTTTAGGTGGCCCCTAGGGCTCATCCATATTGTGCAACTTTTGTGTATTTTAAACTGTCTTGTGATTTAACGCTTGTGCTTCTGTGCTCATAAAGAGTCCAGGGGATTTTATAGTTAATAAATCAATATATATTTTCAATATATATCTGTGTGGTGTCCCTTTCATTTGGTATTCAAGGGGGTTGTGTATGGTATAACAGCTGGCTTCACATGCCTTTCAGAGTTTAGCCTAAGACTGCTTTGTCCACGTTACCACTAGGATAACTGGTCTACAAGGTTGAATTACAACCATCATCATAAGGGTTGCTTGGCATGGTACAAAGTGATCACTAGAACTAGTGAGCATTATATACCAGGCCAACTTCTCACATTGGTGAGCAGCGGATTGGGATCTGAGCTTGCTGTTGTTTTACCATTACAATCTTTGAGATTATCATTTGAAAGATCATACAGGTACCTGCTAGGTACATATAAAACAAGACTAGTATACTTAAGTTCTACTGAACTTAGTTGTTGTAGAGCAAAGGGAGTAGCACACCCTAGCTACAACTACTAGATAGGTTTAGTAGGTAAACACCAGTGTAGGTAGATTGCAACACATCCACCCACACTAGAGCAATGTCTGGAGCAGAGGGGTCCAGTGGACTTACTCCTGTTGAGAGTGACCCTCCAAGGGCACCATCCAAATTTGCTATTTTTCCCTTTAAGGAATTAAGACAGCTTTGTGTCTTAAGGGGTCTGAAGACAGGGCCTTCCCCTACTACAGACCACCTAAGAGAGCTCTTAGACCAGTCTGAGACTCTAAAGCCCTCTAAGGCAAACCCCACAGGGGATGCTGAAGGAGGCCATCCTTCAGAGGATGACACTGTAGACACCCCTGCCCCTATCATCCTAGTAGATGAGGAAGCCTCCACCACTGGAGCTCCTCAAGTAGATGTAGAGGAAGAGGAAGAAGAAGAGGGGGAGGAGGTGGAGAGCAGTGAGTCAGATGATGACAGAGATAGTCAGGTGCTGGTCAGTAGACTGAACCAGGCTAACTTAAGTCAACTTGGGAATGAATCAGGTAACAACCCATTCAGACCCTCAGGTGGACTTAACCAGGGCCATAGGAGGAGAAGGCATCACTCAGGTGAATCCAATACCTCCCATGTCTCTAGAGGCTCTCATGGTCACTCCAGAAAGGAGATGACTAGCCCTCAGAGAAGGGAACATGAGGCCAAGATGAGAGAGGCTGAGCTTAGGATCCAGAGGCAAGAGTTAGAGGTTGCCCTGGCTAAGGAGAAACTTGCTAGAGCAAGACAGCCTAGAGAGAGTGGGGTAATAGAACCCACTGGTGGCAGCAATATCCACAAGGATAAAGACAGGTCTTTTGATAATAGAAACCTGAGTAAGATTGTGCCCCCCTACAAAGCTGGGGATGATATCCATAAATGGATTACTGCAATGGAGAGAGCCTGCAGAGTACAGCAGATCCCTCAGGAGCAGTGGGCAGCAATCTTGTGGCTCTCCTTTGAAGGTAGAGGCCGAGACAGACTCCTCACAGTTAGTGATGGGGATTCTAGAAACTACATGGTCCTGAAGAGTGCTCTGATTGATGGGTTAGGCTTAACCACTGAACAGTACAGGTTAATGTTCAGAGATACCCAGAAGACACAGACTCAGGACTGGTCTGAATTTGTTGAGTGTGCCACTAAGGCTCTGGAGGGCTGGTTGCTCGGAAGTAAGGTTACTGACTATACAGGATTGTATGATTTAATTATGAGAGAGCAAATCTTAAGTAATTGTCAAAATCAGCTTCTACATCAGCACCTGGTTGACTCTGATCTGACCTCCCCACAAGAATTGGGTAGGAGGGCAGACAAATGGGTCAGAACCAGGATCAGGCCTAAGAACCAGGGTGGTGATCAAAAGAAAGAGACTACCAAGCCTCAAGAGAAGGGTGGGGATAAAAGTAAGGAAAAGACTTCCCCAGGGCCCCAAAACTCCAAGAATGGGGGTGGGTCCCAAGACACTTCTACATCCCAGAAAAAGCCTTATTGTCATACCTGTAAACAGGTTGGGCATTACAAAACAGACAGCTGTTGTCCCAAGAATGGCAATAAGGAGAATATACCTCCAGGTAAGGCTCCAACACCTCCTGTCACTGTTAGCAGTGGTCCCCCAGGTGGTGGGAGCACCCCCAAGAATTTGGGTGGGTTTACTTTTGGAGGACAGGTGGACTCTGGCCTATCCAGGTCCCCTAACTCAGATACTCTTGTCTATGAGACTGGCATGGGGTTTGCCAATTTCACTGCTTGCCCAAACACTTTGAGCAAGTATAGACAGGAGCCCCTCATCAATGGCTTGAAAGTTGAGGCCTTCAGAGACACAGGGGCTAGCATCACCATGGTGGCTGAATGTCTAGTCCCCTCAAGGCAACTTTTACCTGATGCCAGATATCAGGTGACAAACATTGATGGCATAGAAACCAATCATACCATGGCAGTAGTCAATCTTAGCTGGGGAGGTGTCACTGGCCCAAAGAGAGTGGCAGTGTCAGCAAACTTGCCTGTAGATTGCCTACTGGGTAATGATTTGGAAATCTCAGCCTGGGCTGAGGTTGAACAGCAAACCCATTCTAGAATGGTAAATCTCCATGGAAAGGTTAGTGGGGCTGTGATGGCTACAGCCCCAATTCAAGATGTCCTTCCTGAAAAGGTTGGGAGGGCTGAGCAAACCTCAGCCCCATCTTTAGATAACTTCCCTCCTGAAGAGAGTAGCAGGGCTGTACTGATAACAGCCCATACCCAAACTGAGTCTCCTCCTGAAAAGGTTGGTGGGGCTGTGATGACCACAGCCCAAACTCAAACTGATACATGGGTAGTGAAGCCTGAAATGATGGATCACTCCACCCAAACAGAGAGCATTGAGGAGGAAGAGAAATCTCCCTCCCACCAGACTTTAGGAAAGGATCAGCCTCCTCAGGGAACTGATCTTACCCCTGATGAAGGAACTGTCCCAGAGGTTGTTAGGCCTGGCCTGACAGAGCCTCTGATGGCAGTGGACCCTTCTCAGGAGGGACCCAGTCTGGAGCAGGTAACCTGCCCCTCTCTACCTTGCCTTACTCAGCCCAGGGCTGCAGAGGACAAGAAGGACAGTGAGACCCAAAGGGCCCCCTGTCAAATAAAGCACCCCCATCAACAGATTAGGGGCACCGAAACTAGTAGCCCTAGTGAGGTGAAAACTTTAAAAACTCCTGAGGGATCCCCCTTAAAAGTAGTTAGGGACCTCCCCCAGATGGATATTGTTGGGCACAGCCAAACCTGGGACCAAAAGGCCCCAAACCTGACCTGTCCCTCCAGTAAGCCAAACAGAGGGACCCAGCCTCCAGCTTTAGGTAGCCAGAGGTTGACCCTGAGAGCACAGTGCAACTCAGTCAGAGAAAGAAAGGCACACATGGTGGAGAGTGATTGGAGGAAGCTGAGCCCTACAGAGGAAACTCACTTCAGTACTCCATCTCAACACCAGCCTTTGACTTTGCAAAGACACACCACAGGTAGAGATTCCCTATGGTGGAGACCCTCAGATACCCTTAGGGTGAGGGATTGCTTAGTGGACCATGAGACAGGGGGTTACCAAGCCAGAGCTGGTACTTCCTTATATGGCCACTTAGGCAATATAGGCATACCTGGTCAAGGATAGCCTTATCTCCTTTCGTTTGGGGGGGGGTTATGTAGGAAGGTGGATATCTGACTATGGTTACCCCCAAACTTTTTGCCTGGTGTTTAGCTGGTTTTTGACTTAGTTGGCCTGGGATCCTGCTATTCAGGGCCCCAGGCTGATTGCTCTCTCCTTAAAATGGACTCCATGTACCTTAGGTGCATAACACAATTGGAATTGGTTCACCTTATAGGCCCCTGTAACAGTGTACCATAGGTACCCAGGGCATAGGTGTAGCCAAGGCCTACCAGGGGCTGCAGCATGTATTGTGCCACCCCTGGCCTGGCCTCCATATTTGACACAACTGGCTGATCACTCAGCTGGGGTAAGTTGGTGTAATCACCTCTTACTTAGGTACAGTATGCCTGTGCCTAACCCTAAACTGGACACATATGTTCCTATCAGCCACTCCTATGGAAGGCCTCATCAATCCTGGAGGCAGAGTGCTTGGAAATATGTGAGATGGTGCTCTAGCATGAGCTGAGCCTGTCTGCAGCTGTCGGGAACCACTCCCTAAGCTGTTCCAGGATATTGCCATACCATATACTCTTAAGTGCATTATAATCCTCGCGGTTAAATGCTATCTTTGGTTTGGCTTTATCAAAACATGTCGAGTAAGGTGTCATACGAATTGGAATACTATCCCCTCGCCAGTTCTGGCGACGGGGATAGCATTCCACCCTTCTAGAGGGATACGACATGTGTGTAACCCTAACCCCGGTTAAAGTTAAACAGAGCCTCAGCTTCACAAAATGGACGCTGCCACCACAGACACAAGTCTGGCCTCCTGCTGCTGACCGAAACTCGGCAGATGGTGGCCTGGACAAAGGGTTTCCTGCCTTGGGAGGTGCGAGCACCACCCCAGACAGGATTTTGTGTATTGGGTAGGACAGGGCTGAATAGAATCAGACATGCCCGGGGCACACAAGGTGTCCCCGTGCATAGGCCAGCCCAAACCGGTTCTGGGGCCTTCCAGCCCCAGTCCTGGCGCGGAGCTGGACAAAGGAAAGGGGGTGTAACCGCCCCCCTTCCTGGTTCCTCCCAGAGGAGGGACCTAGTAGGTGATCCACCCCCTAGATTGGAATAAGAGGGGGAGCAGTGCCATTGCACAGCAGATCATCCCGAAATCAACTTAAAACTAAGAAGAAGACTGGACTTCGACATTCTGCTGCACAGAAGACTGAAGAAGAATCTCCCTTGTGGCCAAGGAGTGACCACCCTGTGAACACAGGCACCAACCAGCAACTCGACGTCTGCTTTGCCGCCGCCTCCCGCCGGAGCCCGAGCCCAGAGCCCGACAAGAACCAGATTCCCAGACCTCTCAGAGCCCGATCCACAGTCCCTACAAAGAAGGGACCCGTGGAGGCACCGAGTGACGTGGGACCGGACCTCTTGGAAGACACTCGTAAAGCTGACTGCGCAGCTTCTGAGGCATCCTCGACGTTGTGCTTTGGGGACTGAGAACCCCCACCACCGAGCAGCCCTTGCACCGAAGATCAGCCCCCCAGCATCTCCACGATCTGCGTGGGGCCCTTTTGCACTGTGCCACTCGACGCGCCATCCCGGCCACTAGCCACGCGGCCAGCGGCCATCTTGGCGACGAACCCGAAGATTTAAACAGCAGGTCTGGTTGCTCCAGACCTACCCAAGCTCCTGTAAAAAGGAGCACCCGCTCTGACCTTGCTGGTCCGAGTGAACAGCATCTTTCAACTTCTGCGTGGCTTGCACTTGCCAAGGCCTGTTTGCTCCGATCAGGTCGCCGACACCGCCAACAGCGAGAAGCCTACGTGGGACAGCTCGTGACCGACTCCTGGACGTCCTCGACCCCGGGTATCCACGTGGCTGCAGAAAGAAGCTACCCGACAACGCCTGTTTGCACCCGACATCGCCTGGTTCCAATCTGGTTCCACGGTAGTCACTGGCTAGTGACTTTGAACACTGTCCCCTCTGCTTTCAGGTCTTCAACTCTTCAGATCCACCCTTGGATCCACCGGAACTCTTCTCATCGAGCCGCCTGCAGCATCTTCAGCTCCAAGCACCATCGACCAGCGTGACGAAACCCGACACATCTTCGACCCTGTGCACCCGCTTCCTGTGGGTGAGGTAACTCAGCTCCGCCGGTGCTCCTGCACTGGTACACATCCCAAGGGCCTGTGTTTTAAGTTTCAGCTCCGCAGGTCACTCGGAAGGTTCCTAACTTTCTAACTTTGTGCTTTTTACGCACCATAGACTTTGTATTGTAAAGTGCGTGCACTTTGAACACTGCATCCGAGTCCCGTGGGCCTTTCCCGACTTAGTTAACTCCAGTCTCAAATAGCTCCAGCGATTCCCAAGGCCCTAGGCCTCTTCACTTTCCTCCTGGTATCTCTTATACCACTTATTTAGTATATGGTTTAGGTGGCCCCTAGGGCTCATCCATATTGTGCAACTTTTGTGTATTTTAAACTGTCTTGTGATTTAACGCTTGTGCTTCTGTGCTCATAAAGAGTCCAGGGGATTTTATAGTTAATAAATCAATATATATTTTCAATATATATCTGTGTGGTGTCCCTTTCATTTGGTATTCAAGGGGGTTGTGTATGGTATAACAGCTGGCTTCACATGCCTTTCAGAGTTTAGCCTAAGACTGCTTTGTCCACGTTACCACTAGGATAACTGGTCTACAAGGTTGAATTACAACCATCATCATAAGGGTTGCTTGGCATGGTACAAAGTGATCACTAGAACTAGTGAGCATTATATACCAGGCCAACTTCTCACACAGGCTTATATCATCAAAAACACTGCTAGATCTAAGGGATTACTAAGAATAGTCACTAATAACTATGGAATTCCATGTCCCATCCTATGATCTTACCTTATAGCCCCGCGACAATCTGGCCCGGACTATTCTACCCTCCTTCTCATGGTGGAGAGCAGCTCACTCTACCACACCAACCACAATTGGTGTTCTCATTAACGCCCTATCTTGAGTGATCTCACTGTCATATTAATACCTTCTTTTCTTTCTCTATTGGGGAAGTTTCTTTATACCTAATATTTACTGGGAGTCTATCTTATATAAATTGTTATCCCTCATGTGATAGATAAAAGATTCGATCCTCTCACACGAGAACTGCCAAATTGTTACACTTAAGAATTATTCCTTGACAAAAAAACTGATATTAATCTCCCGCATCAGTTACCTGTAGGAAGGGAATCGCCCATCCTTCCATACGATAGCACCTGGCTGTAAAGAAAGATTAGCTTTATAATAGAAACAATACTCAAGTATATGTTCGTTACAAACTGGGGTCCCTTTATTACACAATAATAGACAAGGAAGACATTATATTATAAAGTCACAATGCTACCTAGTAATCTAAGCATAGCCTGAAAAGTAAAGGAAAGAATTAGTATAAATGCAATCTATAATAGAAGGACAGACTTCACCTTATAATTACGGAGTCCGGTTCTAGCTGTAAAGAGACGCATAGCTCTATCTAAATACATAAACAATCCCTACCAATAGGTAATATAGTATCAGGAATAAAGGATCTACCCTCTAATATAGGCCTTCAGTCGCGAAAATTATGAAAGGACATATTATTATGCCAATAGGCTAACCCTAACAATGAAATGAAAATAGGGATCTATCCACTATACTAAGATGGCAGTAGACTAAAGTCACCATCACTCAGAAATAGGACAAAATATCCGGTCACTACAGCTGCCCATGTACATAGGGGGCCGCATCAAAATCAATGGGTGTTGCGGTGGAACTCCCACCGCAACACCCACAGCCCGCCCCTTTCACGCTAAGCATAGCATGAAAGGGGGCCTTATTTACAAGGCAGCCTTAAGCTACGTTAAGTGGCTTAACGCTGCCTTGTAAAGAAGGCTAAGCCCCTATCGCCACCACAACGTCGGAAAAAGTGCCGCTGTGGTGGTGATAGGGGCATCTGCATATGCACCTTAGTACCAAAATGATGAAACTCCTTCCTTCTAGTGCTCAGCCGAATTAAAATGTACTCAGTTTCTGGAAACAGCCTAAAACATGCTTGTTTGAGTTATCATGATGTCCTAGAAGTCTGGCAGACCTTTTAGCACCGGGAAGCCCATTGGCTAGCCATGCACTTAAGAAATGCTTTTCAATTGAATTTAATTCTTTTAAAGGCTACTTAAGAGGTGGCACATCAGTGCTGCAGGTCCACTAGTAGCATTTCATCTACAGGACCTGGGTTCCAGTATTACCGCTTTGTTAGGGACTTACAAGTGAATAAAATGTGCCAATTGGCTCTACGCTCTACGCCAACTTTACCACGTATAAAGAAGAGAGCACAAACACATTTGCACTTGTTAGAAATGGTAAAGTGCGGTGATTGGATAATTGTTTTCTTATTCACCGCGCTTTTTGCTTTTAAACCCCACATGGTTCCCTCACTAAATAAAATTACATTGGGGAACTCTTGTTGGCTTTTTAAATTCACTTTTCCTTTTGGGCCCCCACTCACTTTAGTAAGTGCATCCCTGTCGTCAGGTGTATGCCCGTCCTCCACCAAACGGGGTTTCTGGAGGGCGAGGCCTGGCAGATGATGAAGCATGACACCTGGTGGTGTGTGATGCCAGTCCATCACTTTTTGTGAGATGCCCTTGTAATTATACGGCACCTCACACTGTCTTGGTCACATTCTAGAAGTGGTCTCCATTTGTGATATATGATTTTGACTGGAGCCTGGCCATCTTCTAGAGCCCTATTTCCTCTTATTCCCCCCGCGGGTACGTACCTGAGCTTTCTTGTGTTTTTATTCTGCTTGATGGCTGCCAATAGTTGTAGGCTGTGGTCCAGGTGATGCCGGTATTTATGACTTGTACGGCAAGTATAGCACCTAAAAGCACAAAGCACCACTCTCAGTTATCTGGTTATGCAAGACTGGGGGAAAGTCACAAGTTGAGACAGACCACGATGGAGCTCGGGCAGGAAACAGGGGGTTTACGATATAGCCAACTCTTTTATGAACCCTGGCAATGTGGGCTCTGGTCTTTCTCCATCCGAGGCCCTCTGCAGTATGCTTGCTGTTTACTTTCTGGGTAAGGTTAGCAGCATCTACAGTGCCTTGGTGGGGGAGCCAGACCGCAGGGGCACAATCAGTGGTTCTGGGCAGGTGGCCCAGACAGAAGAGGAATTTTCCTTGTTCTCTCTAGTAGGAAAGAAAGATGTAATTGTCCTTGCTAAATGTGTGAAATCAGGCTCCCTGCTTGACCCAGCACCATCGTAAGTCCTATTGAAAGGAGGAGACATGATCTTTACAGTGCTGACTGATATTCACAACTGTTCACTGGAGAGTGGAACAGATCTGGAGGCCTGGAAACATGCCATAATTAGACCTCAGCCAAAGAAACCCCCCATGGACCTGGGATGTGCAGAGAGCTAAAGGCAATATCACTACTTCCTTGCACATGTACATTTTTGGATAAATGTATTTATAAACATCCCTCAAGCTTCTTGGAAGCCCACAACCAACAGCCCCCTACTCAAACAGGCTTTTGTACTGGATGCAGCATGGAAACTGCTCTCCTAGTGGTCCAGAAGATTTAAAATGGATCCTTGACCAGGGGTGAATCACTGTGCTAATTTTGCTGGACTTGAGTGCAGCATTTAATATGGTCTCCCAAATAACTTTGCTTAAACAACTGGAAAATGGTATTGTTGATCTAGCACACAAATGTCCCATCTCCTTCTTTTGAGGCAGAAGATTTCAAGTCAGTGAAGAACATTCTTATCCAGCCTCCCTTTACCTAAAATGTGGGTGTTCCACAGGGATCTTCACACATGACACATAGATTATTGTTTCCCTCTTTCCTAATTCTGAGGCAGTATCACACCAACTCAATTCCTGTCTAACTAAAGTAACACATTGGATGGCGGCCAGTTGCCTACAAAGGTGATAAAACAGAGTTACAAATATTTGAGAATAATCTCTCCTTGCTACATTCCCAGCCCATACGAAAAAGTAGGCAGTTTCAAATTTTGTACCTGGCTCACCAAGCTTTGCGTAGGAAGTGACCACAAATTCTACATCATTTGATTCACCCCTACGTTCCCACAAGAGATTTAAGATTAAGGAATCTAAATTTGCTGGTTGTGCTAAGGGCGAATAAGTCCAGGAGTGGGGGATTCTCTGTTGCATACTTAGTTCCCAAATCATGAAATTCCTTCCTTCTAGTGCTCTGGCAGTAAGACAATTTACTGAAAACAGCTTAAAACATGCTTGTTTGAGTTATCATGATGTCCTAGAAGTTTGACAGACCTTTTAGCACTGGGAAGCCCATCAGGTAGCCATGCACTTAAGGAAAGATTTTAAATTAGATTGAATTTTTTTAAAGGCTACGTAGGAGGTGGCACAATCAGTGCTGCAGGCCCACTAATAGATTTCATTTACAGGACCTGGGTGCAAGGATTACCACTTACAAGTAAATTAAATGTGCCAATTAGTTCTACGCCAACTTCACCATGTTTAAAGAAGAGAGCATAAGCACATTCACACTGGTTAGGAGTGGGAAAGTGTGCAAAATCCTAAGGCCAACAAAATCAAATTCAGCAAAACAGGAATGAAAACATTTTGGGAAAAGCCATTCGAAGGATGACAGGTCCAACAGTCCCATATATCATTAAGGGTTCTGATGGTATTATAAACCAGATGGTCTAAGGCTACGTTTGCTTTTAAATGCCACCAGATCTCTGAGAAGGCAATATATTATAATATTACTTGTTAAGCTTTTTGTAATTTTTACAACATATGTTTCTTTGTTGTAGATAGCTTGAAGAAGCCTCGATAAAGTAGAGCTAACATTAGGCAGTGAATGGAATTACAAACGTTTTGTTTTGTTCACAAATACACGGTTCTTAATTCTATAAGGTTAAATGAAAAAGAAGAACATATTCATTTTTTTATAAAGGACTCTCCCCCATATCATTTCCGTGTGGCATGCTTCATCAGAGAATTCTCACTGGGGCCACAACTTAGAGAGCTCAACCCCACTTTTGGTGAGCACGATAATGTTCTAAAATCTACATTTAATGGATAAAAATCAGTAGCTCGACTTAACAGACTCTGCAGCTGGCAGAACTTCACTGAGCATGGTGGAGTTTTTCCAGCTCTTCGCGAAGTTCCGTAAATTAGAACCCTGCGAGCTCCACTCAGGCTTAAAGGTATGTATATATGTATATAAAAAACACAGAGGTTAAAGTAACGTTATAAGTGAAACATCCAGGAACATCTTAACGTTTTAAACTAAACAATACTCTGAAATTTTCCAGTTATAGTTATATCTAGAAACTTCAACTTGTGCCCTAAGGTAACTGTAAATTGCCCCTTGAGAGGGGGATTGGCCCCAGTACCTGACCTGCAGCCCGGCCCTTTGGCCAACCCCATCCTGAGCAGCCATCCCCATACAACGCACTATGCCAAGCATTACGCCACGCACAGCATTCTGCAACACCAAAATATAAAAAGGAAGCCTATTGGCTTTATGAAGGGGCAAGCACATCAATATATATAAAGCATATCTAGCATCTTTTTACAACAATGACCAAGATTTTTAATCAAATGCATATATATATATATACCACGACCACGCCGAAATGCATTCGCCAGAGCGGGTGTACCTGGACTTCAATTTGCCATCTGTTTCCTGATTAAAGGTGCCTCCAAACGTCTCCCCTTGAGTTGGCCTTTTCTTTCTTCGTGGAGGAAAGTGGATGTACATTGGTAACGCGACCCCCAGTGACGCGTTTAAAAGGCTCCCGCAGCGCAAGCGGCTTTGCTTCTCACTGGATCCACTTCGGTGCTTTCCTTTCCTGGGTACAGGAACAAGCAAGGCTCACCTCCAGAACTCGGACGGATTGGGAGCGGTGTAGGTGTCATCTGACATCACGCTGGTTGAGGTATGATTTGCCTTGCCCCCGCTTTATTTCCCTGAGTGCAAGAGGTGGTTGCGGATGGGGACTCGAGGGGGCACCTGAAGTTGGGACGGCTGGACATTGGGGCTCAACATAGATTGCTCCACCTAACGCATTTCCTGCCAGCATAGTATGGAGCATGCTGGGACCTGTAGGCGCTGAACATTTTGTGTCCACAAGGAGGTCAAGGCGTTTTTTTGGTATTTCACCCACGGGGGTGGAGCAATCTCCACAGTAGCAGGAAGGGGCGGAACATATAAAGCCTGAATCAACTCACCTGCACTTTGTAAGCAACACCCACGGCGCTGAAGAAGGCAGACCACGCCGAAATGCATTCGCCAGAGCGGGTGTACCTGGACTTCAATTTGCCATCTGTTTCCTGATTAAAGGTGCCTCCAAACGTCTCCCCTTGAGTTGGCCTTTTCTTTCTTCGTGGAGGAAAGTGGATGTACATTGGTAACGCGACCCCCAGTGACGCGTTTAAAAGGCTCCCGCAGCGCAAGCGGCTTTGCTTCTCACTGGATCCACTTCGGTGCTTTCCTTTCCTGGGTACAGGAACAAGCAAGGCTCACCTCCAGAACTCGGACGGATTGGGAGCGGTGTAGGTGTCATCTGACATCACGCTGGTTGAGGTATGATTTGCCTTGCCCCCGCTTTATTTCCCTGAGTGCAAGAGGTGGTTGCGGATGGGGACTCGAGGGGGCACCTGAAGTTGGGACGGCTGGACATTGGGGCTCAACATAGATTGCTCCACCTAACGCATTTCCTGCCAGCATAGTATGGAGCATGCTGGGACCTGTAGGCGCTGAACATTTTGTGTCCACAAGGAGGTCAAGGCGTTTTTTTGGTATTTCACCCACGGGGGTGGAGCAATCTCCACAGTAGCAGGAAGGGGCGGAACATATAAAGCCTGAATCAACTCACCTGCACTTTGTAAGCAACACCCACGGCGCTGAAGAAGGCAGACCACGCCGAAATGCATTCGCCAGAGCGGGTGTACCTGGACTTCAATTTGCCATCTGTTTCCTGATTAAAGGTGCCTCCAAACGTCTCCCCTTGAGTTGGCCTTTTCTTTCTTCGTGGAGGAAAGTGGATGTACATATATATATATATATATATTTTGTTGTCATTGCTTATTGAAAATGTGCAGGTGTTAGGTGAAACAACAATATGCAACAAACTATATTTACAGGAAAGCTTGGAATGGTTGTTGGTTATAACCATGATATGCGGAGTATAATCACAATGGATTCGACAAGTTAGCAAAATATGATGTAATTGGCATAAGAACAGAGGGGGGGGGGAAGGGTGGAGAACAGATGGGAAAATGGGAGAATGGCAAGAACAGCTCTGTATCTCTAAGTACATCGAGAAATAAATTGAGTGACGACTTTGTACCCCATCCCCCGCCTATTAAGGAATTCTGCCTTATGAGTTGTGCGGGGTCATGCACGGGGTGCCATGGTACTGAGGACTGGAAGAAGCCACCGTGCGAGTGGGGCTGGGTTGATTGGAGAAACAGCAATGTGTCAACAGGGGACCGAACCAACAAAGAGTTAGATGGACTATCCTCGGCCCTAACCATTGCGCAGGAAGACAACCACAAAAAAAGGCTCCTGCCTTGTCCTGTACACTGTAGATGCACTACTCAAGGTAGCCATATTGTATATTTTTGTGAATTATTCCACATGTGTGGGCAGGTGCAGGGATTGCCAATGGTGTAAAATGCAGAGCATGGCCATTGTGAGGGACACATGAAGTAGCAGATGTTCATGGTTGAACAATGCGGGCAGTCTGTCATGTCATACAGCATTAACAGGTCGTTCGGCATTGTTGTATACATCACCCCTGCACTGCTTACTGTCTTATCCACCATGCCTCAAAATGCACACTCATCAGGACAGTCACGGAGCACGTGCACGATGTCACACTGTTTATGGTCGCAGCAGTCAGAATGATATAAGAGATTTGCCGTCTTGAGTTTCACATGCACCAGTGCTAGTCTTGGAGTATTTTGAAGAGGCAGAATTTCTTTATGGCCTTCCATACCACATGGTCCAGATTAATTTGTATCTTGACCTAGTCTTTACTCTCGTATTCTACCCAGAGTCGATGCTGCCACATGATGCATAACCACTCTGCCTGTGCTACGGAGTATAGGCGACTCGCCAGAAGATTATAGTGGCCAAACATCACTCCTTTGAATCACCCCCAGGTATCAAAATAAATTATTACCAGGGATGTTGGGAGGGCCCAGGGCATTGCCCATGTGTACTGGAGAGATAATGTCATAATTACAGGTATCTCCACTGCTGGGTCAAGGGTAAATGAAATTCATTGTGTAATGCATCAATGGATTTGAGGGCCCCTTGTTCTATGATTTGGTGCAAGGATATAAATCCCACTAAGGTCCACTGTTCTCAGATAAGTTTATCACCTCTGGTACTAATTTTGCCATTAAGCCATAGCAGCGCTTTGCCATGTAGTTGAGTCTCCACCAAGGAGAGCCTATGAGCCTGCGCCCAGTTTTTAGGTCTCGGCCTAGCGTACACTGCGCGGCAGTGTGTCCCAGCTGAGATTTTATGTTTACAAGTATGGGGGCTTGAACCCACCCCTCTTCTCCATTGGCCTGCTTCCTAAAGGGAGGCCAGCCATTGGAGGAGAGGGGCATCACTCCGTTCAAGCCCCGTCTTTTTCGGATTCGGGGGCATGTTTTTTGCAGTTTTTAACTCCATCACTTAACAGCAAAAACCACGCCCCCGAATGCGAAAATGGCGGCACTTTTCTGATGCCATTTCTGCTCAACCGCCGCCGGAAGAAGTCAAGAAGCTGCAGAGTCCTCCGGTGAGTGCTCGCTTTTCTTGTCTTTTTTCCCTGATTGTGTCTGTGTTATTGCCTCTGTCCCCTCTGTTATGCGTCTGCCTCCTCGTTGTGCTTGCTTTCCGCCACCCCCCTCGCTGTGCTTGCTCCTCTGCCCCCTCATTGCTTGTGCTCGCTGTCCTGCCCCTGCCTCCTCGTTGGTTGTGCTTGCTGCCCCCTCGTTGCTTGTTTTGCCTCTCTGCCCTGCTTGTGATCCGGTTTTTGTGCCTCTGTGCCCTGCTTGTGATCCGGTTTTCGTGCCTCTGTGCCCTGCTTTTGATCCGGTTTTTGTGCCTCTGTTTCCTGTTCGTGCCTCTGTGCCCTGCTTGTGATCCAGTTTTTGTGCCTCTGTGCCCTGCTTGTGATCCGGTTTTTGTGCCTCGGTGCTCCCCTGCCCCCTCGTTGCTTGTGATTGCTCTCCTGCCCCTGCCCCCTCGTTGCTTGTTTTGCCTCTGTGCCGTGCTTTGTGATCCGGTTTTTGTGCCTCTGTGCCCTGCTTGTGATCCAGTTTTTGTGCCTCTGTGCCCTGCTTGGGATCCGGTGTTTGTGCCTCTGTTTCCTGTTCGTGCCTCTGTGCCCTGCTTGTGATCCGGTTTTTGTGCCTCTGTGCCCCCCTGCCCCCTAGTTGCTTGTGCTTGATGACCCCTTGTTGCTTGTGCTTGCTCTCCTGCCCCCTCGTTGCTTGTTGTGCCTCTGTGCCCTGCTTGTGATCCGGTTTTTGTGCCTCTGTGCCCTGCTTTTGATCCGGTTTTTGTTCCTCTGTGCCCCCCTGCCCCCTTGTTGCTTGTGCTTGCTGCCCCCTCGTTGCTTGTGCTTGCTCTCCTGCCCCTGCCACCTCGTTGCTTGTTGTGCCTCTGTGCCCTGCTTGTGTTTCAGTTTTTGTGCCTCTGTGCCCTGCTTGTGATCCATTTTTTGTGCCTCTGTGCCCTGCTTGTGATCCGGTTTTTGTGCCTCTGTGCCCTGCTTGTGCCCCGGTTTTTGTGCCTCTATGCCCTGCTTGTGCCTTTGTGCTCTGCCCTGCTTATGATCCAGTTTGTGTGCTTCTGTTCCCTGCTTGTGATCCAATTTTTGTGCCTCTGTGCCCTGCTTATGATCCGGGATTTGTGCCTCTGTTCCCTGCCTGTGCCTCTGTTCCCCGCTCGTGCCTCTGTTCCCTGCTTGTGCCTCTGCTCCATGCTTGTATTTTTGTTCCATGCTTGTGATCCGGTTTTTCGTGCCTCTGTTCCCTAGGGTGCTACTGGGCAGAGAGCTGTGTGTGTGGCTCTGACTGTGTGGCTCTGTCTGTGTGTGTGTGTGTGGCTGTGTGTGTGTGGCTCTGTCTGTGTGCGTGGCTCTGTGTGTGTGTGGCTCTGTGTGTGTGTGTGTGTGTGTGTGGCTCTGTCTGTGTGGCTCTGTGTGTGTGTGGGTGGGTGTGTGGCTCTGTCTTTGTGTGTGTGGCTCTGTGTGTGTGGGTGCGTGTGGCTCTGTGTGTGTGGGTGCGTGTGGCTCTGTGTGTGGGTGCGTGTGGCTCTGTGTGTGTGGTGCGTGTGGCTCTGTGTGTGGCTCTGTGTGCGTGTGTGTGGGTGCAAATGCAATAGGTCTCGCATTTGTGAGAGATTAAGCTATTCGCATTGTAAATAACAATGCCATTTATGTATATGTTCTAAAAACAAAAATAATGTCATGAGCAATGCCAATAGCTCTAACTTTAACAAGGACGAGACCATTGCATTGTAAATGCTTGTTTAACAATGGGGTCAATGTGTACAAACACAGTCATGTTGAACTGATATGGCATGTGGCACCCCAGTGGGCATTAATTGAGGGCTCTCTCTATCATGACCCACTGCGGGGTGGGGGTGGGGGGTCTCGGTTGTGGAGTTTCATGTAACCCACCTGCTACAGAAGGAGGCCTACATAGTAATATTTCACAGTGGTGAGACCACATCTGTCTTGCTCGCTGGGTTTGCTATTCACACCTCCCTTTGTCTTAGCTGCACTGCTGCTAACCACCTGGCCTTCTCACTCTGTACTTAGTGAAAGGCCTTTAATTTTTGTAGTGTGTATTCTGCCTTTGAGGAGAAAAGCACGTTGAGGGCCAGTCGCGCTTTCTCGAGGAGCCGCCTAGTAGAAATTGAGGGGTTAGTGTTGTTTTTCATTTTTAGTTCCGCTGTTTCTCTTTCCAGGGAGGTGTGTCTTTCCACCCATCACCTATTGTTGAGGATGGCACCTCTCATAAGCTGCCCCTGATTGGTAGCTGTGGCTGCCGCTCATTGTGTTTGCACTGAGGAGACCAGTCGTTTGTTTTCATCAAGGTACGTAGTCAAATGAGATTTGAGCAGGGCCTTGCCATCAGGCAACTTATACTGAGAGGGATTAAGATGCCAGCATTTGTAGGTTGGGGTTACCAGTCCCATGCCAGCCATGAGGTGGACTGGGGAATGGTCTGATAGTGCCCCCTCCGGTATCAGTGAATTGTGTATATTTGTGGTCATGGGCTGGGGTACCGTGAACTGGAGAGACGTACATATGTTCCCTTTAATCAGGATGAAGGAGATTCTGTATGTCGAGGAGGCCTTGGTCTGCAGGAATGTCACCCATAAGGGCTCTGTCTGATTGTTGGCAACGTCTAAGGGGCCGCTCTAAGACTACGTGGTGCAAAACTGTGAGCAGGTGTGTGGCACCAAACTCTGTTAGCACAGCATTAGGTTGTAGAAGGAATTATTGCTGTGGGCTGGTTGCTGTGTAGATGGAGCTGGCGCATAGGACCTTGTCGCCAACCTGCAGCTTAAACAATCGCATCCCATGCCTCTCTGTTGGTCCAGGTCTCGAGTACTGTGCATTAGAGCTCTCTGTGAAAAGGATGACTTTTCCTCATTTTCAGAGTTCTAGTTGTCTGCAAGGATGTCAGCTCTGTGCCCCGCAGGTGGTATGGGGATTGGGAGAGTGTTAGCAATGTAGTGCACAGGGGTTGGTGGGTGTTAAGTGAGTGTTCTTGTCGTGTGGGGAGAGGCTGTGACTCCAGGAGGGCTGGGTCAGAGAGGAGGGAAGTGAGATCTTGTGTCGCGCGAGTAGTGGGAAGTTATAGGTATGGATGCAGTACGAGCACACGGTGTGAGGAGGGTCTTGGGCAGGGGGATAAAGCGGTTAAGATTTGGTATGTGCCCTACGTGTTCTGAATGGAAATTGACTGTACAGACAACAATATGCCATGCACCAAGCGATATATGTGTTCAGAAGATCCAAGACTGTGGCATCCGTTTGACTCGCAAGGCCATCGAGGTGGCCAGGATAAAAATAAACCATGTTAATTGTGGTTGGATGGGTTTGGGTGGGCCCCCTCCACTGGATGGTGAGGGACACCAGATCTATGACTGTCCTGTCTCTGCTCCCAGAGAGTGTCATTTCAAGGGCAGTCCTGGTGGTGGCAGGGTGTTACTGGGGGCTGCAAGAGTGTGAACTGAAGCACGAGCACATTGTGTCCTTCTGGCTTCTGTTTGGGTGTCTCAGGAGCTAGGAAATCAATAACAGGATAATAGGCTAGATAAGAACCATAATAGCACCCTTAACAATTAACAAATAGACAAATACACTGCCCTCTCTATGAGAAACAGTGTACTGAGCATAACATTGAAATTCAGCATTAAATTGCAGCTTATGGTTTCGACACTGCCAATGTCAAGACGCACATTAAAGATAAACAAGCATCTTATCTGCTAGTAATGGTTGACATCACAAAGCGATCAATGGAAGTAGTGGGTAAGTCTTTTTCCTGGCCGGTCTTCAATAGGAAGTGAAATTGTCATAAGCCTGGTCTTGCATGAGCTCCACTTCCGCTCAGATTTTTTTTTTCCTTGTCAATGTGGGATCTAGCTGATGTAAATGTAAATGTTTTTGTACTTGTATAGAGCACAGCTACCCGCAGTGGGTTTCCCAGCGCTTGTACGAATACGGCAAGGCAACCCTTCCTGGCTTTCCCTGTGAAGTGTCCACTCCTGGGCAACCCCATGGTGCAGACCAGGCTTCCCTCGTGTTGTGGGGGCCGTTGTGGAGACTAAGCAAGCTATTGCCCAGAGTTGCAGCGTGGGACCCATGATCAGCATAGGCACTGAGGCGAAAATATCTGTTCAGGGGAATTAATGTGCTCTAGACCCACCGGGGTAGGAATCGAACCCTAGTCCCTGGCCAGAGCTCTGCATCGAGGTCTGCCTGCTCTAACCATTGAGCCATACTTCTCCAGGTGCCTGACCCCTTCCTTTTCCCCTTTGTGAATGTTGATGCAAATATTTTTAAGAGCAGGCAGTGGCCCCATGGGCCACCGACTAGTTTTGAAAAAATTTAATTAAACGTTTTTCTATGTAAACACATCCCGTTTTCCTTTAAGGGAATTGCGAAATTGGACCCGGACTGTGCCGGAAAAAGTTTGACAAATCCCAGTCACTGAGGTGAGCACTGTCCCCAGGGAAGCACTTACTAAACTGTCACTGAAAGAAGTCTGTTAATATTTTAATGTTCTACCAGCCACCATGAGGGTCTTATTCTTTTCCAGAAAGCGCATCAATGATACTAAACATGGCTCAAGCAGACCTACTTTACATTTTACTTTCTGTAACTACTGCTTCCTCCTGAAGGTAGATAACATGTTATTCAATGCTAAAGAAATTGATTTCAACTTGCAAGGATGGATACAGGGAATTATTGTTTGTCAAAGGTAAGCAAATCCAGAAACCTGCTGAGATAAACCAGTTTCTCTGCTTTCTCAAGGTCCAAATTCAGAAGCTTCAAAAATGCAGTTCCCTGCTTTCACCTAGAAAATCTTGTGAATTCTGTGTGACAGAGCAAACAGGTGTGGTCTTCTCCCATTGTGGCTCTTAAAATTCCAAACTATCAGATTCTTTTGTGGTGTGTTTTATTAAGTTCACTATTTTTACTGTAAAACTCTCCATATGCTGAAGTTTACTTTCCAAGGACTTGTTGATGTATGATACACTGGACCTTCAGAAAAGTGTAGACACTTTTAACACTTTTAACACTTTGACTTTTAAGACTTCCCTGCACTATGTAAGGAAGGAGCACTCAATGGTGGATCATTGTCAAAGGCTCAGGGAATGGAGAGATATCAGAGATGTTATTGGGTTGAACATTGCGAGGCTCCTTAGAGTGTTATTCATGAGAAGTGCATGTTGAGGTTATGCTGAAATTGACACCAACTCTTCATTGATTGTGGTGGAGATCTGTTTTATGACCTCCTGTCATAATGTCAGACAACCAAAGGCTACAATCGTTTCTGGTCCAGGGAAGACATGGCTTGGCAGCTCGGGCTGGACTGTTCCCATGAGGCACAGGGTCAGACTGATTTGCATATGGCCATGTCTGAACTGGGGTGGCAGAGTGGGCTAAAGAATGGAGATGGATTAAACCCAGATCAGTTGACCGGGGGTGAGTGCTTGCAATGTTCAACACTCCATCCATCATCCCCTTTGGTTTTGCTACAATCGCAAAAGAGGCACCTCACTTTTCACAGATGAGCACCCTTATTGAGTGTGCCCAGCACACAACTGGAGTGTATACCCGATAACCAAAACAACAGCAAAGTCTTCAGAACATTGCCCACATGCAGTTTAAGCAATGCCTCATTTCAATGAACATGTGATAACACCCCACAATGAGAATTACTGTGGTGGGTGCACAAAGATCAATATTCCTGCAATACCAAAGACCCCGAAAGTGTTAAAATTAAGCAAACACACCATATGAACTCCTGTGACCTTTTGTTAATATATCTGCAGCTTCATATTCCAGGTGGCACTATGGAAATAGCCAAAAGTGACTGGAGAAGTTGCTGAAATTGTATGGTTTTAGCAGAGGAGGAGGCTGGCAAGGCCTCAATTCTCCTGCAGTAGGGAGTTCCAGAGAGGATTTGCTTGAACTGAGAACCAGATGTCTCTACACAAGAGTCTCATCTCAAGATTTGCTGTGCCTGCAGACTGGGGCCTATTTACAAGCCCCAAGCAACACCAGAGTGTCATTTGTTTATGATTTGTTGGCATCTATGTGCTGGCCCCTATTTACAAGGCTACACAAAACCACTTTGTGTTGCTTTACATATCCTTGTAAATGTGGCCCTTTTCACACAGCGTTCAGTGTTAAAGGGGCATGTCATGGGTATTGCTGTACTACTCACTTCACGAGAAGGATTTGAAAATAAGAGTAATAACAAAAAAAAAAGGGTTTATATGTATTACCCTCTAAAACATGGGCCAGCCGGTCCCCTCCCAAATCCCAAAAACTTTTTATAAATCAATAAAAAGTGGAAAACCAGTATTCACCTAAACTTGAAGAGGCAAGAGAAGAAAAATCATGATCCAATTTGGGAACCCCAGAGGGGTTTAAATAGTGCCCTCACCCCATCAATGAGTGGCATGCTTCATCATAGGGCCGCTGTGATTCTCTGGTGCAGACCAACATCCAGGGAGGAGCGCTGAGAAAAAAGGAGAATATAGAAAAGAAAGAAATCTAAGAATAGGGGGCCACATTATCAAGTAAGGGCGATACATTATCGCCGCGTTTATATGCAGGAAACTGCTGCTAAAGTGGCGATAATGGGCTTGATAATATGGCCTTGTGAATTCCCATAGAAGCCCAGGTTAACACCAGAACCTGGGCTTCTATGGGAATTCACAAGGGCATATTATCAAGCCCAGTATCGCCGCTTTAGCTGCTGTTTCCTGCCGAGAAAAGCGGCGATAATCTATCTCCCTTTTTTAATAATATGGCCCAGGGATCCCTCACGCAAAGAAAAAACTGCTAAATCTGTCTAAGTGGGTATCAGCTGTCTTTATTGTGCAACCTACGTGGCTGGATTAAAAAGATTCAAATAAGGGTATAAGGGAAAGTAAAAACACCATTACCCTGTCTGCCGTACCATGATACGATATGGCAGACAGAGTAATGGTGTCCATAATAAAGTGCTAAAACTCGCAGAGGGGGCTTGCGCTAAGCAGCCTTATAAATAACCATTCACTCTCTGTTGCGATCGTTCACGTAATCTAAAGTAAATTATTATAATACACAAATAACACTGAACCATACTACATAGAAGTGTTTAGGTCCTGCCATGACTGCAGAATAATGACTTGACAGGAACAGTGACTAATGACCAGCATCTTGAGTAATTGAGTAATCCAGGTACAGCTTGTCCATAAAATGATTTTCACATGCAGAATTTTTCTGGCATATGGGCTTTTTTTCACAACATCCCATATGCTGAAGACTTATTTATTTATTTATTTATTTATGACACTTATAAAGCGCGACAAATACCCGCAGGCGTCTCGGCGCTGAAAAATGCACTTACTTGTGAAGCGGAGACCTAAAGAGAGTAGTGGGGAGTTATTGGTCGAACAGCCAGGTCTTTAACAGTTTACGGAAGTGAAGAAGGGAAGGACTCAACCTGATATTTTGGGGGAGAGTGTTCCACAACTTCGGAGCAGCTACTAAAAAGCGGCGATCGCCCCAGGACACTGTTTTGGAGCGTGGAATGACTAGCTGGTTGAGGGTGACAGAACAAAGCAATCTACTAGGTTTGTAGAATTGGAGTTGGTCTTTCAGAAAATGTGGTCCTTGATTATTGAGTGCCTTGTAAACTATACATAAGGACTTGAAATGTATTCTGTTCCGGATTGTCAGCCAGTGTTATTCCTTTATGGTTTTTGATATGGGCTCGTATTTGCTCTTTCAAGAGAGCAGGCGTGCTGCCGCATTCTGTATGGATTGTAGTTTCCTTAAGACTCTGGACTGTGCATTGAGAAATAAACCGTTGCAGTAGTCCAGAGTTGATAGAACTAAGGAGCTAACCAGTGTTTTGATGGCTGTCTCCGGGAGAAAAGGGCGAATCTTTCGGATCATTTTTTTTTTTTTCAGTTTGTAATGGGCTGTAGTTACTGTTTTATTTGCATGGTCCATAAAGTTAAGTCCTTCGTCGAAAATGACTCCTAGATTCCTGACCTTGGCTGTCGGGCTCGGGGGAGGCCAAAGGCTTCTGGCCACCAACAGGATGGCCAGGCTGGGAGAAGAGGTCCGAAGATGACTACCTCAGTCTTTTCTGAGTTCAATTTTAAACAGTTGGTAGCCATCCATTCTCCTATGTCAAGCATTCCATTTTTAAATTTCTTTGCCACTAGATCTCCATCGCCTTTGATGGCTAATACCAACTGTGTGTCGTCAGCATAGGAGGTTAGGCTCATCCCGTGTGCTTTGATGACATTAGCAAGGTCCGACACATAGATGTTAAATAGTGTCGGACTAAGGGATGAGCCTTGGGGAACTCCACATGGTGACGAGAGTTGCGCCGATTGGAAAGGTCCTAAAGTGACCGCTTGCGTTCTTCTAGCCAGAAAAGACGCAAGCAGGTCTCTGGCGGAATGACAGATGCCGAGCTTTCCGACACGGTCGACCAGGATGGTATGGTCGACCGTGTCGAAAGCTGCGGATAGATCCAGCATTACCAGGATCGCTGTCCCACCTTGATCCCTGATTGCCCTGACATCGTTGGCAGCCTTAATTAAGGCTGTTTCGGTCCCGTGGTACTTCCGAAAACCGAATTGAGTGTCGTCCAGGAGATGATGTTTTTCAATGTATTCCGATAACTGGGAATTCATAGCCTTTTCAATTACTTTTGCTACGAACGGGAGACTCGCAATAGGCCTATAGTTTTTCAGTTCATTTTTGTCAAGGGAAAGTTTTTGTAATGGGGGTTTTAGTAAGGTGTTTTATAGCGAGTCCGGATATGTTCCTGAGAGCAGAATGGAATTGCAGACTTGTGTGATTACTGGGATAATGGACTCCATTACAGGCGGGAGGACTGAAAAAGGGCAGGGGTCCAATGCAGATCCTGTTTTGATTGTTGACACGATTGTTCTTATGTGGTCACTTGTAACTACTTGAAAGCTGGGAAAAATGTTTGAGGTGGCGTTGGGGAGTTGAATCTCCTCGAAGGTGATTTGGCAGTGAAGGCTTGATAAATATCATCAACCTTGGTGAAGAAAAAGGTGGCTAAAGAATCACACAATGCTTGTGAAGGAGGAGGAGTGTTGCCTGACAATGCTTTGGTACAATTGTGTAATGTAATGTATAGGCATTTATATAGCGCACTACTTACCCGGAGGGTCCCAAAGCGCTTCGACCGCTGCGAAACCCTTCCTGGCTTCCCTGAGAGATGGTCCCTTAATGGGTATCTCCAGGGTGAGACCAGGCATCCCCGGCAGTCTGGTGGGGCCGTTAGTGAAGATGAGGCAAGCTAATGCCCAGAGTTGCCGAGTGTGATCAGAGTGGGCACGGAGGCGAGAGAATTATCGAGTCCGCTGACCCTGGTCCAGAAACCTGCCGTGCCGGGAATCGAACCCTGGTCCCGGGCCGTCCTCTGCTCTCGGGTCTGCCGCCTCTAACCAGTGAGCCACACTACTTCACTAGTCTGCTTGAGTTTTTAGCTTTATGGATTTGGTCTGAATAAAAAGCTTTTTTCGCCTTTATAATCATAGCTTTATAAAGCGCCAATGCCCCTTTATAGCAAATTTTGCTGGCTATGTCGTAAGTTTTCCTCCAAAGCCTTTCCTTGTTCCTGTTAGTTTGTTTTTGTAGCCTTAATTCCTCGGTATACCATGGGGCGGTGGGTTTAGCTCTGTTTCTGGATAGTAATTTGGTAGGAACTAATTGATTCGTTGCCTGGCCCAACCAGGTCTGAAATTGTTGTAGTGCCGTATTGGGGTTGGTGGACACAATTGGACGGGTATGGTCCAAGTTAGTTCTGAGGTCGTCCTGATTTATATTTTTCCAGTCTTTGAAAGATTTTTGAGATGTTGGAGCTAGTTTTTTATTAAGAGGGGTATTAATGATGAACTTAGCGAGTATGGCGTAGTGGTCTGTTATTTGTAGACCTTCGACGTTGGAGAATATGGCATCCAAAGTATGGCCCGCCGTGTGGGTGGGAGAGGTGACTAGTTGTTTTAACCCCAGTATTTCCATATCGGAAATTAAAGGGGATGTATCAGTTTGATTGTCTTGTTCCAAATGAAAATTCAGGTCGCCTAGGACCGTGAACGAACTTTCGGTGGCAACTGATTCCATTATGGTATTGATATTAGCGAGGAATCCTGTCTTCGTTCCAGGGGGCATCTATACTTTCTGCTGAAAAGAAGGATGTCTTTGAGAACCCCACCTGATGTCTAGCACACCTGGTCCCCTTGTGCCCCCCTAGCACATTCCTGACTATTTCATATACTGGAGAACCATTCAAAGGGAATACTTGTGAGCCAAAACAACGCTTGTGAGAGTAATTTCCACTGTACACACAAAGGCAAGGTACTTGACCTGATCATATCTAAATCTACTGCTCAGATGCCTGTTCTGTAAGCTGATATCTGCCTAATTTATACAAATATAAAGTAATCATATTATGAAAGGCTTTGGATGGATGAACTCTGGGCCAATAAAAGCCTCTTATCTTTCATTTCTATTATCAATTGCCAGCTGACCTTGTCTCTTTAATCAGAAAAGTCAACAAATAACAAACTGACTTCCAACTCCTGATAACAAATGGAAAGTGGAGGCGAGTAAGGAAGATTAAACCATTATAGCATTTCCAGGCTGGTTAGATACCCCTGAGACAAAAGTGTACTTGTTGGTGTTTAAATCTCACCTTGCGTAAGTCATGACTTTGGTAACAGATGGAAAGGAGGTCCATACATCCACAGAACAATGAGACACTCACTATTTACAAGTCATCTTTGGTGAGGTGGAATAATCCTTTAATCGATGTGTGAGTCTGATCCAATTTTCTAATCTTAACAGTACCTCCAAAACTGTATAAATGGTAGGTGGCCTTGTACTGATCAGTAGTGATAGGAGCCAGATCTTCTCTCTCCTAACTGCTGATACTGAGACTGTACTACTAGCCCAGCAGCCATGAAGATCCTTCTCTTCTCTGCATTGGTGGCCCTGGCAGTGGCCAATGTAATACCAGCGGGTAAGTTGTTAGACTCTGAGAGTGACTACGGAAGCTTACGTGGAAGACGGAGTAGGATGTACAGAACTGAACCTCCCAGCCTGTGGATAGGGAAAGTCAGACAACCCTTTATGAAATCAGACATCATCTTTTCTGGCCACCTTTGTGTAATTAACTTCCTTCCATTCGAAATGCACACACTTTTTCTGAGCCACAGTACAAGGAGTGATGCTCACTAGGGATGCCCGTGCTGCACTGTATACAAGACCCCAATGGATGAGTTATTCCCAAACTCAAAGGTAGGGAGCGGTATAGTCCTGCTAGACTTCCCGAGATCTAAGCTTCAGGTTACAGTTCATGGATTCCAAAGATGTTTCATCACAGATTACATCCCTATTTATCACTTTGTTAGACTTTAAATCTAAATTTGATAAATGCTGATAATTAGTCTGATCAACTTGGTGATTTGTGGAAGAGTTGTACAGGCAGAATGTTTTGCTACATCTTGGTACTCTATGGCAGGATGCAGTATTGCCCAAATGGCAAATTCTTAGGTTGGTGTGAATGTCTTCCACAGAGAGCATCTTGCCCCTGCTCTTTGTAATATATCTATCAATAAAGTAGACCAGCTTATGAGTATTGGTGCAGACTGATGCCCCAGTAGTACTGCTTTAGGAAACATCTTTGTTTGCATCAAGAATCGTTAATTTATAATAGCACTGTAGAGTAATTTTAAGAGGGACCTTCTTACAATACTCAAAGGTGTTTGGTGTGGTAGAACTTTCACAAGAATCCACAGTTTTTCGAATTAGCTACACGAATAAAGGATAGCAGACAATTCAATGGAAGAAATCTGAGATGTCAAGTGTAAGTGGGGTAAGGCTCTTACCAGTTCTTATAAAGTGCTTAAGAGCAGCCTTGTACCAGGAACAGCTTTGGGGCTAAAATGCATTTTATGAAATGGAGGAGGGACAAAATCAATGTAATTAAACAGTTTATCTTCTATTCCCGAATTTCTATAGTTAGCTGAAATAAAACTTAATAATGCCATTGACATTGCCCTGCACAGCCCTTACAATACAGTTAAAGATGTGTTCTAGGATATAGTAGTTCCAGATAACCCCCTCATGGCTACACCAGGAGGGTATGTTATATTGGGACTCCAAGCATAAAACATGACCTAACAACTAGATCAGGAGTCAGTAAAATATAATTTCTACATTGGTATGATAAGCTGTGCACTAGTTCAAGCCATCCACAAATATAAATGCAACACTTCTCTGTAAAAGTCCTAATGAATGAGGCAAGGATGATGCAATACAGGACTATTTTGTATTGCATCGATCAGAATTTGTATTCTACAGAATGCAACCTATCTGGATTTGCCATACTGGTTATAAATGGTCAAATTAGAATCACACATGATTCCAAATTGTCAGAATGTTTATAACTTTAGGATGGGTTGACCCACCCATCATTTGAGATGTGGCGGGCTACGTTTTATAACATTTTTAATTTGGAATATAGTCTCTATTGATTGAAATCATCGACAAGGAAAACATTGGGGGTTCAGATATGGGGACCAATGATGGAACATATGGAGATGACTGTTTAATTTAAATTAGTTATATGTTTATGGTTTTCTTTTTGTAAGTGATGTTTTAATTGATCAAGATTGATTTGCATGCTATTAATTGAATACAAATGGTAAAGAGGATGAGTTGACCTCTGCCAGCATAATCAACACATCCTAATTAGGTCAACACCCAGTTCTGAGAGAATCTTTACTCAACCCCTGGTAGCTGTGGCACAAGCAAAGGCATTCCATAAAGAAATGTGTGTTAAGTTCAGTCTGTACCAACAGTTTTAACTTAAGGAACATGATAAAAACCCAATGTAGAGAAACAAAGAAAAGTTAAACAACCATAGAGAGACCAAAGTCATAACAATAAGTGGAACTAAAGATTTGATTTTGAAATCTTTTTAAGGCAAAAAGAGCCTTGAAAAATAACTAAACATTGAAAATGAAAGTTCGTACTTGACTGGGACCTAGGCAAGATTTGAAAGTGACTGAGATCTAGCAGAGGTCAGATACATCAAGCATGTTGCCCTAATCAAAATCTATGGTTAGCGAGGGCCCCTCAAGGTTGGATTTGTCATATTGAATCTCCTGCTGAAGCTACTCATTTTGGAATCAAAACTTTTGAGCAGGACACTTTGTGGGTCAAAAAGATTTCCTACCACACATTTGAACATGGTTTTATCTCTGGACCTAGTTACTTTTTTGTAAGCCATAATCCTCCAGCATGGCAAGGTTGGAAATTGTAGTCAGGTAGGGCTCCATGAGGCTGGATACCTTAGCAGTGATGTCGTACCTAACCAGTTTATAGTGTGGTAGAAAGCTCCAAATGGGACAAACCTCATTTTCTCACGTGTCTACTGTGACACCTCCCTGGGAAATTCTGAGCACCTTGGACCGGATGTACAAACGTTTATTAAATCAATAATCAATCACAAAGCTTTGTGATACTGAAAAAAGTAGCATTAGTAATGTATAAAATGTTAGAAACTAGGAATTTATTTTTTTACCACAGCATACTGACTAAATGGGGAATCGCAATTTAGCGGCTATATATTACTGCTTTGTTAAATGGAGAATCACCATTGAAATGTTAAAGCATTTCTAGATAGCGATTTCTTAAAGTAACAGCTTTTGCACTCACATTTTCCCACTGAATGGACTTAGGTGGTAACCAATATTTCTTTACTGAGTATCACAAAGAATATTTAAATGATGGAAATGAAATAAACTGAGCATGATTTTTGGTTTTAAGGTTTAAAAAAACACAATAATTTATATTTTATTTTAAAAATATATTTATTTAAATGATAATTATTGCCATTAATGTAATATTTACGTAAGTATAATTAGTTTTTCTTCTAACATTATTGCAATATATCTTGTTGCATGTGTGTATGTGTGAATACATCATGAGCCTATTTGTATTAAATGAATGCATTTTGTCACCAGCTGTGTGACTGTCGAAAAAATACTGTCAATATACTCTATATCAAACTCAGTTTGTTATTATATATAAAAGACAAAATAATAGCTTATTTTAAGGAAATGAGTGCCTGGTCATGTATAATGTTTTTTCATGTATTTTTTCCAAATTATTTTTAACAATTTGTAACAATTTCTAAAACTGTCGATTTTAGGATTAAACTATTAAAAAACAATTTCAAATTGCATTTAGTTGTAAATAAAAAACGTTTTATTTTCAGAACTAAAAGTCTGTCCATTTCAATTAGTGGGCGCACTGTAGATGCATGTTCAACATCACAAGATTGACTTTTAGCACATGATACCATAACTCCCTCGCCGACAGAAGTGCTTCTTTGTATTGAGTCATCTTCACTCTCTGCAAGTGAAAGAGATGCCCTAACGGAAGCATTAGATTATTGACTTTCCTCCAGCAGAGGCAACTTGAAGTAGGCCTCATGAGATGACAGCAGTGAAGGGAGCCATTTCAGCTGTATATTGAATCTGCGTCTACGTGGATTTGCTGTAGCACTAGCCAACTGATGGAATAGTTGAAGACTGGTGTATATATATTAATGTACCCTTTGTAATGTAGTTTGTGCATGTATTGCTGCAGAAAGAGCTGCGACCTCCTGTGACATCTCATTCACTGTACTTGTAAGTCACTTAAATTTGTCACAAATAGTATTATTTAACTTGACAATTTCCTACATAACATGAGTTGACCTGGCATGCATTGATCTTTCCAGTTGTGTAAATTCTAATGTAGCAGGTATACTACTGACTTATTTTTGGGCCGAATTTATGTTCCCTGTAGTCGATGTCCTGTGTCTTTTAAATGTAGTTCGCTTTGTCAGGCTGTCATGACTGGAGCACTAGTAACTTAAGTCACAGTTCACGTAAGTGATGATGATGTATTTGTTGAATGCTATAGGTTGAGTTGATTGTACTGCCAAAGTAGTTTGTTACAAGAGCACTAGTTGAAGTGTCATGTAATCCACTTGGCTTTGCTATAGCAATTTTCTCTTCTTTAATTTGTAAATCTCTTTCTACCTGAGGTGCAGTGTGTGTACCTATAAGTAACCATAATAATATAAATATATATCAAATTTGATTGTAATATTTCATAGCTACATTATATATTTACATTCCTAAACACTAAATTACATATTCTAAATTAAGTACTATAGGTTGAGTAATGTTTAAAATCTGCGTGTGCGATTTATAAAAAAAAGGCAAAATAGTATGAAAAATAATATTTGTAACTTTTTGTTAAAATTAATATGTATCAAATAAACAAAATGTTATGTCAGTATAAAAATAAAAGGGTATATTCATGATAGTAATATTGATGCAGAAATGTTAAAGCTTCACCTAACACAGTGGACACAGGCACAGAGGTATTGGTGTCTACAACACTAGATATGTCTTCAGGCTGGAATGGTAATTCAATTAGTTGCACTATGTGGGTTCGTTCTCCTATTCTTCCCCCACCAGCTTAAAAAGCTTCATGTATCCTGATGGACAATCTCCCTTTTTAATGAGACAGAAGAATGTACCAACATTTTTTGATCTTGTTGATACTTCTTCTGGTAGCAATAAAAGCCTCAATGCTCTTCTGGATTTGCACCCAAATCCTCTTCATTCTTGTCTCAGGGACTTAGAGAGTGGATTTGTCAATTAACATTTCATGTTTTTGGAATCACTCTCTAACTAAGATTTGAAGTTCAAAGTCACTGAACAATATTTTAGTCTTCCTAGTGCTGCCATCTCCCGTGTTTTTTTACTTCTGGGGCCATATTATCAAGAAAGGGCAATACATTATCACCGCTTTTATCAGCAGGAAACTGCCGCTAAAGCGGCGATAATGGGCTTGATATTATGCCCTTGTGAATTCCCATAGAAGCCCTGGTTAACACCAGAACCTGGGCTTCTATGGGAATTCATATGGGCATATTATCAAGCCCATTATCACCGCTTGATTGGCAGTTTCCTGCCGATAAAAGCGGCGATATTGTATCCCCTTATCTTGATACCTAGCAGCCAGTCCCGACGTTGTCCGGGCATGAATTGCTGCCGGCCGGTAGTATATTGTTTTGTAGGATTTCGTTTTGATAGCATTTCTTATCTGTGACAGGCCTGTGAAACGCTCCGATTCACAGTGCACTGCTGATGCACTTAAGAGTGCGCTTTCAGTAGTGTGTGAACTCGTGTTTCGCTACTTTATTTTTCCTTGCAAACTCGACAACATGGCATGAGCACAATTTACGTTACAGAAGAACACATTAATTTGTGGTAGGCACGGGGAGACAAAGCGATTTGCCTGGAATCACAGGATGTTGAGCTGATGCCAAGATTCGAACGTAGCTCCCCAGCTCTAAAGATCGCAATTCTAGAACTTGTGGCGGGAGGTGTGTCTAAAAGTGTATGTCGGTGCTGGCCATCAATGAGAGAGACCTGTGCATTTTTCAAATGGGTGGTCAAAAAATATGAGCATGTTGCTGGAGATGTGGGCAGCCGTGCCACCAATGTAATTACCGGGGGAGGGTAAACACCATTATTCCGCAACTTTCTTTCCGCATACCATCACTCCGCATACTTTCATTACAAAAGTACCATGGCTCAGCAATGCCATTATAACGCATGGCATTACATTTTATATGCTTTTACCACGCATACATTTACAACGAAATTTGTTGTAAATGCATGAATGGTAAAAGCATGTTTTTTTTTATGTTTGGATAGTCAAGTCAAGTCAAGTCAAATAATTTATATAGCGCGCTACATACCCAGAGGGTCTCAAGGTGCTTGAAGAAGGGTGGGGAATTACTAGTCGAATATCCAGGTTTTAAGTTGCTTTCTGAATGCTAGGTGGTTCTGAGTGAGGCGAAGGTGAGTGGGAAGTGAGTTCCAGGTTTTAGCTGCCAGGTAGGAGAAGGATCTTCCTCCCATGGTGGTTTTGTTGATGCGAAGTACAGCATCAAGGGCTTGGTTAAAGGAGTGTAGCTGGCGGGGGGGGGGGTGTAGAAGGAAAGTCGTGTGTTGAGGCATTCGGGTCCGAGTTCGTAAAGTGCTTTGTGTGCGTGGGTTAAGAGGCGGAATGTTATTCTCTTATTGACGGGGAGCCAGTGGAGGTTTTTCAGGTGACTAGAAATGTGGTCTTTACGCGGGATGTCTAGTATGAGTCTGGCTGCAACGTTCTGGATGCGTTGGAGTTTTTTCTGAAGTTTTGCGGTGGTACCGGCGTATAGGGTGTTACCGTAGTCCAGGCAGCTCGTGACCAGTGCGTGGGTGATCGTTTTTCTAGTTTCGGTGGGGATCCAGCGAAATGTTTTTTTGAGCATGCGAAGAATGTTGAAGCACGATGATGAAACGGCGTTGACTTGTCTGTTCATCGAGAGTGAGGAGTCCAGGATGATGCCCAGGTTCCGTGCGTGGTCCGTCGGGATGGGTGCTTTTCCAAGGGCCTCTGGCCACCAAGAGTCATCCCAGGCGGAGGCGGAGGTGCCTAAGATAAGGACTTCTGTTTTGTCTGAGTTCAGTTTCAGACAGCTGTGCTTCATCCACTCGGCTACTTCTTTCATTCCTTCATGAAGGTTGGTTTTGGCGGTGTTCGGGTCTTTGGTGAGTGAGAGGATCAGTTGAGTGTCATCAGCATAGGAGATGATGTTGAGGTTGTGTTGGCATGCGATGGTCGTGAGGGGGCTCATGTATACGTTGAAGAGGGTAGGGCTGAGTGAAGATCCTTGTGGCACGCCGCAAATGACTTCAGTGGCCTCTGACTTGAATGGTGGAAGGCGGACTCTCTGAGTTCTTCCGGTAAGGAACGAGGTGATCCAATCCAGTGCTTTTCCTTGGATTCCGATGTTTCTGAGGCGTTGTAGGAGGGTGTTGTGACATACTGTGTTGAAGGCTGCGGAGAGGTCAAGGAGGATGAGGGCGACTGTGTCTCCATTGTCCAGTAGGGTTCGAATGTCGTCTGTTGCTGCGATGAGTGCGGTTTCAGTGCTGTGTTTTGCTCAGAAGCCGGACTGTGAGGAGTCGAGGAATTTGTTGGTTTCGAGGAAGGCGGCGAGCTGGTTGTTTACGGCTTTCTCGATGACTTTGGCCGGGAATGGTAGGAGCGAGATGAGGCGGTAGTTTTTGAGTTCGGTGGGGTCGGCTGTGGGTTTTTTCAGAAGGGCGCTGAGTTCGGCGTGTTTCCAGCTTTCCGGGAAGGTGGCGGAGTTGAGGGAGCAGTTGATGACGTCTCGGAGGTGTGGTGCTATGATGGAGTCAGCTTTGTTGAAGATATGGTGAGGGCATGGGTCTGTGGGGGATCCTGAGTGGATGGAGTTCATCAGGCGGATGGTGTCCTCAGTGGAGATTGGGTTCCAGTCATTAAGGATGTTCAAGGGGGGTGAGGGTACGGCAGAAGGTTGGGTGGGTTGGTCTCCGGGTTGGTTGTCGAAGCTGTTGTGGATGTCTGCGATTTTGCTGTGGAAGAACGAGGCTAGGGAGTCGCAGAGGGTTTGAGAGGGAGTGATGTTGTTGCAGTTGGCAGTGGGGTTGGTAAATTCTTTGACGATGTTGAATAATTCCTTGCTGTTGTGGGCGTTGTTGTCTAGTCGGTCTTTAAGTGCAGCTTTCTTGGCAGTCCGGATCAGTTGGTGGTGTGTGCGGGTGGATTTTTTGAAGGCGTCCTTGGTGCTGGTGTTTGGGTCTTTTTTCCAGGCCTTCTCAAGGGAGCGACAGAGTTTCTTGGATGTCTTAAGATCATCGTTGAACCAGGGAGCGTTTTTGCGGCCTAGTTTGATTTGACGTTTTTTCAAAGGTGCTAGGTTGTCGGCGCTGTTGGTTAGCCATTGAGTGAGGTTAGTGGCTGCTTGGTTGGGGTTCGAAGAGTGGGCAGGGGGGTTTTGAAGAAGCAATGAGGAGATCTGGTCGATGGTGATTTTGTTCCAGTTTCTTCGCAGAGTAGGTTGAGGAAGGTTGTGGGATAAGGTAAGTATGGGTATAGGGGTATGTATGTATAGGCATTTATATAGCGCACTACTTACCCGGAGGGTCCCAAGGTGCTTCGACCGCTGCGAAACCCTTCCTGGCTTCCCTGAGAGATGGTCCCTTAATGGGTATCTCCAGGGTGAGACCAGGCATCCCCGGCGGTCTGGTGGGGCCGTTAGTGAAGATGAGGCAAGCTAATGCCCAGAGTTGCCGAGTGTGATCGCTGATCAGAGTGGGCACCGAGGCGAGAGAATTATCGAGTCTGCTGACCCTGGTCCAGAAACCTGCCGCGCCGGGAATCGAACACTGGTCCCGGGCCGTCCTCTGCTCTCGGGTCTGCCGCCTCTAACCAGTGAGCCACACTACTTCACCGTATATGTTTGTGGGTTGTGGTTTAGGTTGTGGGATAAGGTAAGTATGGGTATAGGGGTATATGTTTTGGGGTACTGAGGTATATGTTTTGGGGTGTTTGGGTATTTTAAGGGTTCAGATATAGTTTTGGGTTATGGGGTACAGGGGTAGTTTTAGGGTTTAGGGATAGGTATGGGTTTTGGGGTACAGGGGTATTTTTAGGGTTCAGGGCTAGGTTTGGGTTTTGGGGTATAGGGGTATTTTTAGGGTTCAGGGGATGGTTTTGGGGTACAGGGGTTTTTTAAGGATTCAGGGCTAGGCTTGGGTTTTGTGGTACAGGGGTATTTTTAGGGTTCAGGGGTAGGTTTGGGTTTTGAGGCACAGGGGTATTTATAGGGTTCAGGGCTAGGTTTGGGTTTTGGGTAACAGGGGTATTTTTAGGGTTTAGGGATAGGTTTGGGGTACAGGGTATATTTATAGGGTTAAGATATATATATATATATATATATATATATATATATATATATATATATATATATATATATATATATATATATATATATATATATATATATATAATATAAACATATATATATATATATAAACATATATTTTATGTTTTAATAATGTACTTTTACAATGTATATGACTTTACCACACATGCATTTGCGTTATAATGGCATGCGTGATAAAGTCATATGCGTTGTAAAAGTTTTAAAAATGATGTCTTAGCAAAGTAATAGTCCTGCGTTTGCGGAATATCCTCACATATTCCTGGGGGAGGGATAGTCCCTTTCTTGCTATTTCCCTGGAGGCGGGCCTTGTGTCCGGATGTGCGTGGCGCGAGGCCTGTGCGCAACAAAAGTGGAAAATCTCCAGTGTGCGCTTCAGGCGTCACCGGAAGTTAAGGCAAGATTACATTTCCTGCACAATGGCCCCTGTTTGTGCTCCTTCCGGCCCTTGGGAATAGCGCCATGCCTGACCTCCATACAGTAAAGCAGGTGCACGTCACTGGGAGCGCGGGGCAAGCACACCCTTAGCTGGAATGTACAGAACCTGGGAAGAAAAAACTATGAAATATTGAGCACAACGCTCGTTTTTTTTTCCCATAATCCCGCGCCCGCACACGCCCACGGCCCCAGCACACATCCACGGCCCCAGCACACACCCACAGCACACGATATGAGACATGGCATGAAGGGCGGGACGTACCACACGCTCCCAGCGTTTGTCACGCCCCCCGCACACACCGACAGCGCAACACAGAAACGCCCACAAGGGACTACTTTGCTGGCACGGTTATTTTACTTTTTAATTGTATATGGTGGGTGTCTGCATAGCCTATGTCCTTCTGCTGCAACTGCACTTTCCAACGCTGTATTGGGTGTTGTGATTGGCGCTGTGGTTCCTGAGATTACCCACCTCAAAGGTTTGGGCTCTCTCTTTATTATATTAGTATAGATATGGCGCCTGGTCTTTGTCCTGCACTCCTCTACCCACAGGAAAAACAAACACCTGTACTTCCAGATCATTTAGGAATGTATGATGTCATCGGTGACCAATCCTGTGATTGCTGCAATTCTTCACTCACAAAGATTCGCAATTACTGATTTGGTATCTGGAAATAGCGAATAATACTGATAAACTACCTTAATGGAACTCACATTTATAATTCTTAAATATACGCTAGAAAGGAATCATTATTTCATGATTTCATACATCTGGGTTTTACACCCAGTCCTCCAGAAGTGGATAAACATGACTAAATCCACTAGCCTTTGCTTGTAGAATTGCAGCCACCAAGTCCTAATTATTTCTTTATTGTCTCCCACTGTCTTTAGCAGCACATTATGTTTGACTTACAGTCAAAATACCAGTGTTTGAATATCACTGAATCCTTCTATCATCAAGCAGGCATGTCTACAGCTCCTTGGCCACTCCCTTATTTAAATAAGTTATCCTCCCACCTAACAGACTCCAAACTGGTTTTCTTCCATACTGTGATGGGAGGCTTGTGGTCTGAGAATGACCTGAGAATGAATAGGGGAAGCACTTCTGGCATCTCTTCAAGTCAAACGGGGTAGTGCTGAAGGTGCCCTTTGTTCTGTTAGCTGTTTCTCTCCACTCCTAGAGAATTAATCTCTGCTTAGTGGTCAGCAGTTAATAGCCATGTAATCTTCCTGGCCTCAGAGGCACTCTGAGCTGAAGTCGGTAACCTTCCAATGCAAGGATGTGTATTACACCATTGGAGGGGCAAAATGACAAACTGATTTTAGGTTCGTTTTAGATAAGGCTGCAAAAAGGCATTTTCATAAAATCACTTTTCAACTAAGATTATGAAAAATATGATTGCACTAATAAACATGTTTTAAAAAATTAAGTAAGAAATGATTGTGAAGCATTTGTCTAGTGTTTGCCCAGGTGGAGATAGGAAAGAAATTTCACAATCACATTCTAAGCTTATACAGAGAAAAGAATAGCAAAGAAACACACTTGAGGTTTTATTTCACTGTGAAAGCACACTAACCCCAATATGTAGTGGGCCATATTATACATGTTGGTACCCTGCTCTGTGGGCTTCAAAGCCACGCTTCAGGAAGGATTTATGAATATATTTTACTGTTTGCTTTTCAATCACTGCTTTTTTCTATTGGGCTAAGCACTACATGAGAGTGCATGTTTTTGAATGCTGTCTCCCTCAAGTACTTCTCCTCTCCTGACCTCCGTTACTCTCGGTTGTCTCTGTGCTTCTCTTGCCCCTCTATGTTGCACTCGCCCCTTGTATTTCCCCCTGGCTTTCTCCTCTGTGTGCTTCTCCCCTGCATGCTCCATGCTGTTACAAGTGCCATTGGTGTTGCTTCTGCCCCCAAACCTGGTTCACCCAGTGTTGCATTTGTCCCATTGCTTCCCGCTCCTGCTTTTTTTAAAACACACATATAATACTTTCACACTTGTTTTCTTTTTAGTTACAGATTCAACTTGGTTCTATAACCAAACAGAAAAAAGTGCCCACCTCACTTTGTAGGACCAGGCTCAAAACGCTGAATGATCCATTTATTTTAAATATGGCCAATCAGATAAAAATCCAAGCATTTATCTGACTATTCTCACTTTTTTTTTTTTACGGAATTTTATATAGTGTGAACTTGACCCGGTAACGAGTATCAGAGCACTTTACATAGCACCAGTTGCGTTACATGAGGACACACATTCATTTTTGTTAGGCGGGGGGAGATTGAGTGATTTGCCCAGAATCAAAGGATGCTCAGCGTCATTGCCAAGACTAAAACCCAATTCCCCAGATTCGAGGTCGACCGCTCTAGCCGTAAGGCCAGCTCCTCTCCCCATTTGTCAATGGAGATGTCATGTTAAGGCTCTTTCTCTTTGTGTTTAAGAGATGAGACATGCAGCGGTTTTAATAAATGAATAGCGTAAGTGACATTCTGTAACTGCTGAGTTGATAATAATTTCATTCTTCATCTTATTCACCTAGAACAATCTGGAAACCAGGATGCACAGAAGCCTGGAATGTGCTTTGAAGATTATTTTAGAAAGCACCACGATGATAAAAAAAAGTTTATGAAAAAGATGACTGAACCATCTGAAGAATCTTCTGACCCAGCAGCCCATCGACGTGGTCCAGTACCTCATGACAAACAAGAGCCTCATGATCATCAGGAAGATGGAGCCCATCATCATGGGCATCCCAAGCCCTGGCACTTAATTGACTTCTCCAAGCTGAGAAACTGCTCTCTGGACCAGGATTGTGATGATGCAGACAAGTGCTGCAGAACCATGTGTGGCATGAGGTGCACCATGCCGTTGTTCGGTAGGCATTAAATGTCTTATGTCTCCCCAATGTCTCCTAAATGCAGGTGCGTAGCTTCAGGGAAGTGATTGGGGTGTAAGACCTTCTAAATAGATAGATTCTTCACTAGGTAGTTAGGTCTGGGGGCTTCAGTCAGGTGTGCTATGTATATTTCTGTTTTTCTTTTCATCTTGATTTCAAAAAAAGGTTTTAACTTGCTAATTTTTTGGGATCAGGAACTCAAATATATTTTGTGATCAGTTTACCTAAAAGGTATATACGTTCTCTGTAAATGGATGTAATTTTACTACTTTTTTTATAATTCATATAATTGACAGTAGTAGGCTTGGAAGATATGCTAGTGTCAGGTTTCCAGGCTTACTACTGGCAATTTAACATCCAAAAGGTGATGGGATGAATGCTTTCAAGTAGTCTAAATGCTGGTAATCACTCGGGTAGCATTCCAAACTAAACCTCTAGATATAGGGCCTGATAAAGGATTTATAAGAAGGAGTAAAGGAAGGCAGGGCTCCAGAGGAATTTTCTGCCTTTACTCGGCCCACCAAATTTAGATAATGTACTCCAGTCCCACAAACATCTGTTTACATTGCCGGGAACTGCCCTCATAATGGCTCCTGTCAATATAGGAAAGGATTGACAGAAGGCTCTATGAGCTTTTCCAAAGTTTTTTATTTTTCAAAAAGAAACTCTCACAGGAGTTTGTTTTTCAAAAATTAAAAAAGCTATTGACTGTCTCACCATTGGAATTTTCTTCCATGGTGTGGGCCTCTCTTCCAGATTGTACCTGATGGTGTGAAGTCATAAACAAAAGCCATCTGATCGTCTACTCTAAATAGAGCAGGGGTTTGTTTGGTTTATGTCCAACAGCACCCACACCATCAGGCCATTTGTTAGAAAGTGGTTGGTTGGTTGACTGGGTTATTTGCCCTGGTCCAGCAGTAATCTCAATACTAGTCAGGCAAAAGCTAACCCACATTTAACCTGTGCCTAAACCTTTTGTAGTTTGCCACATAGCAGTCAGGCTTAACTTAGAGGTAATGTGTAAAGTATTTGTGCACCACTTCAAACCATAAAACAATGAAACCACAACACAAAAGAGATCCCACAACCAGTTAGAAAAATAGAGCAACGTTTAATAAACAAAACAAGAACAAAATTACAAAAATCAAATAAGTAGAACCAGAGTAAAACATTTTCAAGAATAAACTGTAAAATAGCGCCTAAAAGCAGGCTGGCCACTCTAGGCACCTGGGTCCAAGACTAACTTACAGGACCAGTTCTTCTTCCCCAGGCAAGAGGGCAACAACCAGCAGGTTGACATGGCAGGGCAGCAGTTCCTTCAGAGCAGCATTCATTATGAGTCTATTTGGTTCAATCTCAGACCTTCTTGAAGCTAGAGGAGATATCAGAGGAGCAATAGAATACTCATCAACACCTTCATTCTAGCAGGATCCTTTGTTACAACCATCAATGTGTTAAAGTTTTTTATAGGAAGGATTATTCCTGACAGAGTATACATGCAATACTCACAAACAGTGTTGGTCTCTGACCAGGGTCTCAAGTCAGTATCATGCTATAGCAGAGATCATAAGAGAGACAGCACACTCAACAGCACCTTCTGTCTGGCAGGACCTGTTGCTGTTTCATTTCAATATTTTAAAGTTGTTTGAGTGTTTAGCAGTATCATTTCTTTTTCCAGGTCAAAAGGTATTCACAATGTATATGTTCTGTGAGGAGCAGGCGCAGACCCACATTAAGCTACAGCAGGTATCAGGGTATCTGTTAAACACTCCACATAAGTTTGGGGAGAGCAGGTTGTAATATTTGGAATAATAACAGGGATGTACATAAATGCCTTCTAAGACATGAAGACCTCACTAATGCCCTCCTTGCTGATGTCCACACCTGGCTATTTTCTCTAATATGAGCTTCATTCTGACTATGACATTTGCTGATTTCCATATTTGTATCTTTTAGAAGACCACAAGATGTGGAAGCAAGAACATCATTGGCATGGCAAGACTGCAAACAAGCAAGGAGATGGTGAGAGTGAAAACAAGCAAGGAGATGAAGAAGAACAAAGTGAAAAACAGCAAGCTATCAGCCAAGGTGAAGACTGGAGTGACAAAGAATAAGAAGGAAGCTCATAGGAAGGACATCATGGACAGAGAGGACACAAACAAGCAAGGGAAAAGATGAGTCAAAAAAGAAATTGATATGAAATGGAAGGGAGAGAAAATAACATGGAAGAGTAAAGACTGAACAGGAAGAAAAAGATTTTCATGGGAAAGGAAGATGAAAGATGTGATCATGGAATGGAAGGAGAAGAGGGTGGAAGCAAGAATACTCAATATTGATAAAGACCCTCAAACCATTTGTCTGTTCTCAAATTATGATGTCTGGAAATGTATGATTGTTTATTGACAAAGTTAGAGTTAGAATAAAACAGCACTTGAAAATACACCCTGCTTTTTATTGAAAATATAAATTTCTTTAGGACTAACTGGTTGTTTTTGTATGCTGGGTTTGTAAGTGAAAGGATGTTTGTATGATAAACAATTCCTGAAATTTGTGATACAAACTGATAATGTTTCTTTCACTAAAATTTCTTTTTATGTAACTTGGTCCCAGATTTACTATGCTTTTGCACTGTCACAAAGTGTTGCAAAGAGACACTTTGGGGCATATGTATCAAGCCCTTTTCCTGTTCACAAACGGGCCGATTGCGAATGGGAAAAGGCCTTTTGGGATGTTTCATCTAAATAAATCATTGAAAATTAAAAAATTGCAAAATTTGCGATTCTCTATTTTGCGATTCCTTAAATGCAATGTATGAAGCACAGAAAAAGTGCAATTTGGCCTTAAGAAAATTCAAATTACCACTAACTTCAAGTTGATGGTAATGTGCGATTTCTTTGAAAAATGCAATTTTTTACATTTTTCAAAGTGCCATGTGGCGCACATACATGCCTTTAAGGCATGTATGTGCGCCATATGTGTACATATACATATTTCAGTGGTACAACAGGGTGTCCTTTTTACACCCTGGCACCCTTGAAATTTCATTCCCAATTTGCAATTGTCTAATTGCGAATCGCAAATTGAGAATGTCTTCCTATTCATTCCTATGGGCCTCCTAGCCCATAGGAATGAATGGGAAGGTATTACTTTTTATTTTTTGTAATTTAAAAAAAAAAACTTTATTTATATCTTTTGCAGGTGTAACAAAATACGTTAGTACATTAATGCGCATCTTGACATTCACAACAACAGAGATTCTTGACATGGGGACTACACTTTCCCCTTCACTTCCAATATAGCATTCAAGTTACTAGAATTTTTCATACAAACTGAAATCTGGCCGTATGTATACTGTGCATTATAACAATCTGCAGAGCTTCCTCTTATATTCCCATTTGTAAGTTAGGAGCCAGATACATTCAGTACTGTTAACTAGCTGCAGTCCACAATAGACAAGGTATAAGTCTGGTAGGCCATTACCAATTACATAACTGTATGTCTCAATCTTGGGCAGTAGGCTGTGCAGCTGATTCAGACCCTTCCTCAGTGCCACTTAGGAGATATGCCTGCACTGGACCCCAGATATCTCGTGGTCTAGAGGCCAATGGCATCAATTCAGTGTGTATGGAAGTTTGTTCCTGACAGTATAGGATATCTTGCAACCATTCCTTAAATTTTGGGGCCCTACCGCTACCCTAGCGACATGCTACTCTCCGCTTGACCAACAATAATAACAGGTCAAGTAGTTTCCTGCTATGCCTGGGGACATTCGCCGTGTAACCCAGCAACATAATCAGAGGATCCGTCTCCCGCGACATATCCATAATGCTTGTAAGGGCCGCATGTACCTGCGTCCAATAGCCCAGGACCCTGGGACATTCCCACGCCAGGTGTAGGAATCCCGCCCCAGCCCTATTACACCGCTCTCAGCGGTCATTATCTGATTGTTTATACTTGAGTTTTTTGGCGGAGGTATAATAGAGGCGCTGTAAGAACTTGTAATGAATAACCTTAAATCTGCAGCTAGCTAACACAGATCCCGTAACATCACAACAATATTACCACTGGGCATCAGTAATTTCCTGATCCAAGTCTTCACTCCAATGCCGACGGGCAGACCCCTCCACCCCCACACCCTGTGTTCTCAAACTACTATACAACCCCAACACCAAATATTTCCCTTCGGAAGAAGTGAGAAGAAAATGCAATGGGCAAAGATTTCCGGCTCCCGTGGAAAGTTAGGAAGGACCGCCCTTATTCCCTGGCGCAATGGTATATACAGGAAAACCTCTATGGGGGTAAGACTTATGCCCTGAAACAAATGGTCCATTGTGCGAAACATGCCATTGCAGAATAGATCACCCCACGTAGTGACATGTATACGCTTACAGAAAGCCCAGAACCCCTTCTCCTGGAGAAGCACAATTTGAGGATGATATGTTAGTGGGAGTTTCGGTGAATAGAAGAGCTGAGACTTTAGCATTCGCGCCATTCGTCTCCAAGCATCTACCATACAGACCACTGTCGTAAATGGAGGCTCCAAAGCAGTGACAGGACCAAGGATAAGACCACTCAACGGAAGAGGATGGGCCAGCTAATCCTCCACTGCCAACTGAGGCATGAAGGGCATGGGTGCCATCCAATGGAATGCATAATGAGCCTGCACACTAAGATAATAATCCTCAAAATACAGAATATCAAACCCCCCTTTGGAGTATGGCTGCGTTAAGACCGCCCACTGGAGCCGTGATTGTTTACTGCCCCATAATAACCGGATTAACTCTGTGCGCAAAGATCGAAAGAAAAATGCCCCAGGATAATAGGGGGTGTTGAGGAACAAATATAAAAACTGTGGAAGGACCACCATCTTAATCAGCGATGTGTGCCCTGCCAAGGATAAGGGTAGGGAAATCCAGAAAGACACATTTGCAGTAAGCTTCGTGATTGCCGTACCGTAATGTAGACAAAGTGTTTCCTCCCTATCCCGCGACACCTGTATGCCCAAATACCTGAGATCAGCTGTGCACCATCCCAATGGGAAGTCTAGGGGAAACTGTGTTACTGCCGCTGTTAGGGGAAACAACTGTGATTTACTCCAGTTAATATTAATTCCAGACAGCTGTCCAAACACTAAGAATTCCCGCAGCAGGGGATTAGGATTTAGCTGAGGGTCTCTGATATACAATGTTACGTCATCGGCGTCTAAGGACGCTGAAAACACTGAAACGCCTTTTTCCTGATTAACTTGTTGCAATCTAGACGCTAAAGGCTCGATAACTAAGGCAGAAAGTAGCGGGGACAATGGACACCCTTGACGGGTGCCCCGCAATATGGAAATAGTGTTAGACAGGTGACCATTTATGAGCACCCGGGCTGAGAGTTGAGTGTACAACAACTGCACCCAGCAGATGTATAGAGCAGGGAACCCCATCCTTTGAAGAATCTTGAATAAATAGCTCCACTCCACAGAATTGAATGCCTTAGAGGCGTCGAGGAAAACAGCCGCCAATTCAAAATCCAGTGCTACTGTCTGTATAAGGGAGAAGAGGGTTCGCAAATTATGTGATGTGGCCCTACCCGGTACAAACCCACACTGGTCAGGAAGAATTATCTCACCCATAAGCAATGTTAAACATGTTGCTAAAACCTTTGCCAGAATCTTAGTATCACAATTAATGAGTGAGAGCGGTCTGTAAGAATCACAGTATTGAGGAGACTTGCCAGGCTTAAGTAAGGAAGTGATGACCACTTCGCGCATCATGGAGGGGAGTATCCCAGCCGCTAGGGATTCTTCGAACATTTCACGCAAAACCCGCGCCATGATATCTACATAGCATTTATAAAACTCAGCTGGCAGGCCATCTAGACCTGGCGCCTTGCCATTCTTCAGCAACATGATAGCCTCTCTAATCTTATCATGCTCAAGGGGAGCACTAATACATTTTCTATGAACATCGATGAACCAGCAGATTGCGACATCCCCTAAAAAACCCTCTAGATCCACCTCCCCACTTCGTCGGGTGGTATATAACGCTTCTTAGTGGGACTTGAATGCATCCAGGATACCCGCTGTATCTTGACATAGCTCTAAGCATGGGCGAATTTTGCCAATCTGGAGTTCGCGAATTTGCGTATTTGCGAACTCGCAATCCGCAAAATCTGCGAATTCTCGCGAATTTGCGGATTTTTTTGTTTTTATAGTGTTCGCAAGGGTTTCTGCCAGTTCAGGAGGATTTTGTACCAGTTCGCAATTGCGAACTTAATTGTCGGCACGCAACGGTCGCGACTATGTTGTTTCTACGTCTGGTTCATCATCACAGGTTCACAGCACCCTCTGTTTCAACACTGCCACCCTTCTGTTTCACCCATGCCACCCTCTGGTACATCAATGCCACCCTTTGGTCGATCATCATCACTGTAGATTATGGGGGGGAAAAGCAAGCACACCTGCCCTGCTTCAACTGACATTAATTAATTTGGGGTTGATTTATTAATGTATCACTGTTTTAAAATTCCAGTCTGGCACCTTCTTCCTTATCTGTAATTTGCTTTCTGTTGCAGTGCAATTTTTTTCCAGGACCTTTGTGGCCTACTTGTAGCTATTCTATAATCCGGCTGTGAGGGTCAGAGCAGGGTCATACAATTGTTGCAACTAGCAACTGAACTCTGGAGGGGCCCCAGTCAGGAAGCACTACAGGGAATGGTTACTAATGATGAATTTGAACTTTTGCACCTGCTGAGTGCTTCCAGTTTAGCAAAACGTGTTTTTCTGCAGAACAGCAAATGTAATGCCCCAAACAAACTTACTTGTGAAAGTTGATTTCTAATCCAAAAGTGATCCAAAGAAAGTCAAAAGGCCTCAAATCAAAAAAAGGGCAGGCAAATGTCAACCTGAGGAGTTATTCTGATAAAAATCATCATTTTCAGAAGGTCTATGCTGCTTGCTAGTGGATTTCTTGTGCAGAATTGCAAATTTTGTAATTTCGCGAGTGCAAGATTGTTGCTGCCCGCCGCACCTACATGTTCGCAATTGTGAACTTACACCGCACGCCGCAAAATTGTATCACCAAGAAAAAAAAAAATCCGCTGCGTGCGAATTTGCGGATTTTCTGTAAATTCGCGAGCGTTCGTGGATCGTGAATTTACCGAAAATCCGCAAAATCCGCGAGCGGAACGGATTTTCCACCCATGCTTACATAGCTCCGCCCTTGAGGTCTCAATTTCCAATATGCTGTAATTGAAACGTGGATTGCGTGTGATTTCAGCTAGTGCCTTTACTCGGCGCTCCCCCCCCCGTAGCGACACACCATCCATTAGCGGCCCCTGAAGTAGACTTCCCTAGCGGCTTCCTCCTCATGAGCAGATATTTTGGATCGAAACTCCTCCTGTATCTTCCCACTACCTCCCCTCGATAATTGTTCCACCAGCCTTTTCAAGTCTTTCTCTATCTGGGCCAGTGTAAGCTCAATATCCCTCAGCACTCCGTAAGTTTGGAAATACAGTGCCCCCGCATTGTAACTTTGAAGGCCTCCCAGACTACCTCTACACTATCCACGGATCCCTTATTACGGAGAAAGAAATCACAAATCTCTTCCTCCAACTCCGTTCGAAACACCGTGTCCAGCCACGCAGTCAGTTGGAGGCGCCATGTTGGTCGGGGCCTACTACACCCCAGTATCTTGAGCAGAACACTAACAGGACAGTGATCCGAATATGTCTTAGCGAGATGTTAAACCTCTCTTAGCCCTAAGCTTAACCCCTTAGACAGGAGACAGTAGTCAAAGCACGCCCAAGTGCCTGTATGTGATGTGAAATGCGTCCCCTCCCTCTGTGTCGGGTGCAAGTGGCGCCATCTATCCACCAACCTCCCCTCGTCCATTATGCCAGCCATTGCCTCACAAGCTCTAGCATGGTAGTGTACTGATGGCCCATCCCTATCTTGTGCCGGGATCAGCGCAGCTTTAAAATCCCCTCCCCACAATACATGTTTTGATCCTATGTCTAAAATCTTGCCTCAGAGTGTTGTGTAGAATTCAGGCGTATCCACATTAGGAGCATAACAGTTTGCTATTGTTACAGACTCACTACCCAACCTACCCCATACAATCATATAACGCGCCTGTGGATCCAACAATGTACCTGCATGCGCAAAAGGAACACAATACTAGGCAGTTTCATCAGTCATAGGACCCGCAGGAGGTCGAGCCCCCATAGAGCCCACTCACTGGATAACAAAGCGCCATTTGGTCCCCCAGTACCGCTCACCACTACAGTCCTCGCGGTCCTCGTGTGGCTCCCCCCAAGGAGGGCACACCAGCTCAGCACAGTTCCTCTCCTACCTTATAAGTCCTGGAGAGGGCCCAGTTCACCACATCCAGCCGCTACTGCAGCATCAAAGAAACACAGGGCTCAAATACTGTGGACCGCCGCCGCTGCTGCCACTCAGGCTCTGTGCCCGAGATCCAGAAGGAACAAAAACGGCGGCGCTACAGGCACTTCACTATCCTCAGCACACTGGTCTGCGCGGTCAGCCTCTCAGCACCCCACATAGGTCATCGCCTGCTCCTCCGTACCAACAGTAGCGCCCTGCAGCTCCTCGCCTCCACTCTCGCCAGTATCTTCAAAGGCGCCACAATCACGTCCCAGCATCCGCCTCTCTGCGGCCTCCGCAAAATGGACGGCCCTCGTGCCACCAAGGGTATCAGGGTAGACTACCTTCCTCTCTCACGCCAGTCTCCGGAAGGTGCGGGATGCGGAGCATTCTCCCGATGATCTCCAGCAAGTAGGTGCCGCAGGTCCCGTCTCGTCTAGGCCTCTGCCCTGCAGCACCTTAGGCCCACACGCTTCGCGGCCGACCAGGGATCCGCGCAGTCGAGTTCCCCATCACACAGCCCGGGCATGCACCAATGACATCACGCCTGCAAACTCCGTCACCTCCAGCTTTCAGTGGTGCCGTCATCAGCAATCCCAATCGCCACGCCGGGTGCACCTCGATCTCAGCTTTCGCCTCCCACATTTATCGGTCAGCATACAGGTGAATATCAGAATACTTGTAGGATGATTGAGCCGTTCAACTGGAGCCTCACCTCTCAGCGGCCATTTTGTTTGTTCGCCACCTAGCGCCCCGTATGAGAAGGTATTCCTTAATTGCGATTCGCAATTTGTGATTCGTAATTAAGGAATATTAACGAATCACAATTATTATTGCGATTCCTACATACATAGCGTTTTGCGATTCCTTAATAGCAATTCGCTAAAAATTACTATTAAGGAATCGCATAAGGGGCTTTGCTCCATGGTGTCATTAGTGGGGTGTATTGTTTGTGGATCAGTGCAAACACCTGTAGATTTAGATTCAAAGCCTGATCAACTTTGCCTCAAAAAAATAACACCTCCTTGAACTTTGAGTCCACATAGGAAATGCGATCATTTATCAAAAAAGCAAATATTGCAAGTGTGCTGATGCACACAGCACTCATTCATTGTGTGGTATATTTGTGGAATCCTTGTTAGTTTGTCTAGACTTAGGAATTTATACTGGAATATTTGCGTCCACTACATATCTTATGCTATAGAGGGCACTCATTTATTCACAACATGGTTCAAGGCTGCACGTTGCACAAGGCAGCCTAATTAGAGGACCAGTGCAGGAAAGGCAGCAGGGCAATCTTACTGAATCTGGCTCTGCTCTGTTTTTCTCCTTTTGGAATGCAGAACAGCAAATGTGGTTGCTGAGCTCTGTTAAGAGGCAAAATAATAAATCAGGCACTTAGATCAATATGGAATAGAAGTGACGTAGGAAAGTGTGAAGAAGGGAACTTGCCATATTTGATAAAAGATGACTTAAGCAATCAGAGACATTGGGCCTGATTTAGAAGTTGACAGAGGGAATACACCTTCACAAACATAGCGGATATCCTGTCTGCCTTATTCCGATTCCAATAGAATAGAATGGGATTGTAATATAGCGAGCAGGATATCCGTCACTTTTGTGATAGAGTGTTCCCCTCCGCTGACTTCTAAATCAGGCTCTTTATTTGTTATCAAGTTCTTGAATGGTGGTTGTCAGAAATTGGGTTATTAATTGAGGGGGAATCCAATTGAAGATTCTCAAAGGTTCTCTGCTCAACCCCTAGGAGCTGTGGCACAAGGAGAAATGCAGATCAAATTCAAGCAGCACTGACAAGTTTATGTATCAACTATTTTGATTGAAGGTTTATATACTGAACTTCATCCACACCTTGTACTCCTGTTAGACCATATCCTCGGTTATGGGGAGTTCCTGATTAGAAAGCGGTTGAATACTAAAGGGTCAAGTTTCCTTGGGCACATGTTGATAGTGTGTATACACGCACTTAGAGGGAAAACGTTGGTTATGGGAAGAACTGTAAAAACATTATGATGTTCTTTGATGAACTGTTTTGCATTGAGTATACGTAGAAGTCTGAATTTACAATCTAATGTTGGTTTTTTCAAACTTGTAGTGAACCCCTGAAGAAGGCTTATGGAAAAGACGAAATGCATTGGGTTAACAAGATCAATCACTAAGGATGTATTATGTATGTGTCATGCTGTGGAAAAAGGCTTGGATGGGCATAACTGCCACATTTGAAGCTTGTCATACATAAAGAGCCCCACATGTAAAATGATAAAAGGAAACAAGCATTATAAAACTTGGAAATATGTTGAATAAACTGTACAAAACGTGGATGAGTTTATGGAATTTTCATTAAGAAATATTAATTTGCACTGTGTGTCCGGTTTGGAATGAAATTTCGCTCCATTTTTCATGGTTGAACAATGAACCAGCCAACTGGCAGACTTCCCAGGTGAGCAGTCCTTCTTCCTGGTGGTGTCAACGTGTCCGGAAGAGATCTGAAGAGTGGGTCAGAGGGTTCAATATACATTTAAATGGGAGAAGTTTCGAAGGTTCCGCCTACAGAGGTGATACGAATTTCCTGCCTTCCTGCTCTGGTCCTAGTCTGTGTGCTGGCATAATAGGCTAGTGTGCAACGGACTTTCTGACTTTTTTCAGAATAAAATCATTAAACTTTCCTCCTCCTTTGATAGCGCCCCACCTAACCACCATTCTGATGTTCCATATTCCACTCACTGTTCTTTCAACTCTTTTAGTGAGCTAACCCCTGACTTAGCGTTGTCGCTGCTGTATAAAGTCAAGTCTGGTTCGCCTTTAGACCCAGTCCCTGCGAAAGTAATGGGCAATCTCGCCCCTGTTTTAATCAAACCTCTCCTCTCCATCTGGAACTCCTCCTTGACCCACGGTCAATTTCCCTCAGTGTGGAAACAGGCTAGGCTACTTCCCATTCTGAAAAAACCCAACGCTGACCCCTCACAATTTTGCAACTACCGACTGTTAGACGGGACCTGGAGGGTCGGCCGAGGACAGGGGGAGAGGTCTCCGGGGAGAGCCGTCTCCAGCGATCGTACAGACAAGTAACTTCCCCCCCACAGATGGACACCACACAAAGATAAGGTTTAACGTTCTTTATAAGCAAATCTTGAAGTACGGTAGTATGGTACAAGGAGGTCTGGACACAGGGGTCCCCTCGGTTCTAGTCTCTTGGAAGGAAAAGGGGGTAGCGGGACAGTCTTGTTACCAACTGGTAGTGGATGAAATGATGGTAGCTCACAATCCTCGAGCTCGGCGTTCTAGGAGGTCGGGCCGCGGCAGCGCCTGCAGGTCCCGAGGGGATCGTAGATGGTACCGGACCGCGGCAGCGCCAGCAGGTCCCGATGAAGATCGTAGATGGTAACGGGCCGCGGCAGCGCCAGCAGGTCCCGACGAAGATGGTGGTTGCAACGGGCCGCGGCAGCGCCAGCAGGTCCCGACGAGGATGAAGGTTGCAGAAGGCCGCGGCAGCTCCAGCAGGCAGGACGACAGTTCGCAAGGCAGGGCTGCGGCAGCGCCAACAGTCCGTCAAGGATGAGTTCTTCTAGGTGTCTCTCGACTCCAGGATACAACTGCCTTCCTGCTCTGGAGCTGCCCCAGTTATAGGTCTGGCGCCCTTTGATGTCCGGACCCTCGCACTTGGAGGTCGGGAGGTCCGGGATGAGGGAGTCCAGACACCCAGCAGGGGGGTGGAGCCAGCGCCCGGGGAGGCTGGGGGCGATCGGCACCTGGCGGGGGAGGGCCATCAACGCTCCTCTCTCCCATTGACCTGCCAAGTGGTCCGTTCACCTCCTGGGTGGATGGTGGTGCCGGGATGTCGGGGCCTGGCCAGGCCCAGGGTTAGGGTCGAGCTGAGGCCACGCGGCCTCGTGGTGCAGTGTCCAAGATGGCGGCTGGGCCCGGGCAAGGGTACTGGCGGTGGCCCGGGCCAGTGATACCGAGATGTTCGGGGGCAGGTGTCCCGTGTGGGACGGGTCACGGGTGACTTCTGTGGGTAGCTGCTGGAGGGTCGGTGCCCTGGCTCTGTCGTGTGGGGAGGGAGCGAGCCCGTTTCTGGGGCCTGTCCAACACCGACCCATATTGCTCCTGCCTAAACCTGCCAAGGTACTGGAGAAAGTGGTCCAGAAACAGTTGGCTCAGTATCTTGAAACAAATCAGCTGCTGCACGATTCTCAGTCCGGTTTTAGAACCGGCTACAGCACCGAGACGGCGCTGCTGGAAGTTTCGAAGATTATCAGGGAATCAGTGGATAGGGGCGAGGAGGCCATGTTGGTCCTCCTCGACCTATCTGCTGCATTTGACACTGTATCCCACAATATACTTACAGCCCGTCTACAACAGCTGGGGATCGGTGGTACAGTCCTGGCATGGACTAAATCTTTTCTGTCCAGACGGTCTCAGAGGGTACTGATGCACCCATTTGAATCAGAGGATAAACCCCTCTTGTGCGGAGTGCCCCAGGGCTCCGCCTTAAGCCCATTATTGTTTAACGCTTACTTGGCCCCGCTTGCCAAGGTAGTAGAGTCATGGGGGGTCAGGGTGGTCTCATATGCTGATGATACTCAGCTCATTTTTTCATTCAGAGACCATTCTGACTCCCTCTTTACCAACTTCAGAAACTGCCTTGGCAATATCTGCACATGGATGTCTGCCAATCACCTTGCCCTAAACACCGACAAAACTGAGGTTCTCTTTTTTAACCAGAAATCACCTCCCCCTGCAACCCTATGGTGGCCTACCGTCTTGAACCCTCCACCCACACCAGTGCAGTCCGCCCGCAACCTTGGCTTCATATTTGACAACACCTTGTCCGGTAAAACCCAGGTCAATAAAGTTGCGGGGGCCTGTTTTAACAAACTGCGTATGATTAGGAAGATTTTCCCCTACCTCCCCCAAACATCCCGCAAAACGGTTGTCCAGGCACTTATCACGGCACATCTTGATTATGCCAATAGCTTATATGCCGGTGCCCCCCAATATCTTATAGACCGTTTGTAAATCATACAGAACGCTGCAGCAAGGCTCATTGGAAATATCCCTGCCCGCAATTCGGTCAGAGCATATCGAGATGAGCTACACTGGCTTCCCATAGCCTGGCGTATTGATTTCAAAATCTTGATCCTTGCATTCCGGGCAATTCATGGAACTGGCCCGGCCTATCTGAGCAAACGACTCAAGATATCATCTTCTGTAAGACATCTGAGATCTAACAGCCTTCGTCTACTGAACGTCCCCAGATTCAGGCTTACCCGAAGTGGCGGCAGAACTTTCAGCGTCACAGCTGCCAAGCTCTGGAACAGCCTACCTCTTGACCTTAGGTTCATCGAATCTGAGCCAGTCTTCCGACGCAAACTAAAAACCTGGCTGTTTACTAAACGCTAATTAAAAGCTTCTGCATCTCTTGATTTCTCCTCTCAGATGGACTTGAACTAGGCAACCCTCTCTGGTGATATTCCTGTAATCTTAGCGCCGGGACACCCCCGCCGGAGGTAGCCGCGCGCTCTACAAGCTTCTAAAATAAATAAATAAATAAAATAAATAAATAAAGTCCTGTGTGTGTGAGCTGAGCCAGAGCCTTTGAAGTGCAATTATGGTAGGTGATATCTCCGCCCCCATCAAGTCAGAGATTGCCCATCCTGCAAAAAACCCACTCTATTGTGATGCTGTCAGGGAGCAACTGCCAAATATACCTAGTTGTCTGACCCATGAACAAGCTACAGGCACTAAATGGTTAGGACAATGAAATAGCAACTTTCGAAAATACAAATTTTCAGAATTGTGACTTAAAATCCAACTTTAGCATTAAATAGGATTTAACACTACAAATCCTAAGACACCAAACTTGACTTTCCTACCTGCTCCTAATCAAAGGTTAGCACTATTTAAATGTAGTCAGTCAACCCATGTTATCCTATTGAAAAGGTAGAGCACACAGTAGTAAAAAACGAATTTGTGATTTTTTTTACTACAAAGACATATACAACTTAAAAGTACATGTCCGCTTTTTAAATTACAATGCATCCTTCTGTAGTGTTATTCAGGGCCTACATTAGAGTTTAGTTTAGTTTAGTTTAGTTTATGCATTTATAGCGCGCGTACTTCACCGGCAGACGGTCTCAGAGCGCGAACAGATGTACCCAGACAAGAATGCAGTGTCAAGCGGAGCTCATGGGAGGTGATTTAAAATAACAATGTTTTGAGGCTTTTCCTGAAGGATCAGTAGTTATTAGAGTTGTGTTATATATATTAAAAAGGTAGGTTTAGGCTTGACAAGGGGGTTATATTTCTAAGTCAAATTTGCTATTTAACTTAATTTGCAATTTAGTACTGCAGGCAAGATGAAATACTAGGCCTGGGGTATAATGTATAGGGCTACTTAAGCTGATGCACGCTAAGTGCTGCAGGGCCACTAGTAGCATTTAATTTGCAGGGCATGCATACATAGTATACCACTTTACAGTAAAGTAAATAAGCCAATCAGCTGTAAGTCAACTTTACCTTGTTTTAGGGAGTGGTCAGTGACACTCTAGCACTGGTTAGCAGTTGTAAGGTACACAGATGCCTAAAGTCAACAAAAACAAATGGAGAATTTTAGCTGGGGTAAATGCAAAAAGTTTGGGGTAACCCTGGAGAGAGGGCCACACACATCATTCACACTCTCCTGCCAAAAGCCAGTGGAGGCTTATTGATATATTGATGGTACCCCAAGAAAACTGAGCTGCCAGGTCACCTTCAGAGGCCCCCCTCCAAGCTCTCCTGACATGGGGGCCAACTCATTTCCCTGCCAATGGGTATCTGGGGACTAACTATGACTCGCTTTTGGGTTACCTCTTCACCCCACTCCAGGGGTACCAGAACCATGGGGCGCAAAAAGTCCTTCCATTGAGCCTGAGTTACCCTACATACCTGTTTTGTTTACTGCTCTAGGAAAATCAACCTTTCCATTACTATGGGATGGCAGTCCTCAGAATACCTCAGATCATGTGACAGGGATCCCATTAACTTCAACATGGTGGAAGCGACCATCCCCCCATTAGGAATCACCAGCTCACCATCTTATTCTACCTCTAGGGCATGGTCTATCCTCTTCCCCTAGGGATCACTTCCTTCTAAAGTCATATTGGAGACACTTTAAGAGGTTCCACCAGTGGGTGGTTTCTTATGACAGGCAGAGTCCCCCTGCTTATGTCCTAGCTGAGAACAATAAAAGCACCAAGTTTGAAAATAGAGCAACCTGGGGCACCACCCACCAAAGCCTCCTCCCTGTTTTAGAAAGGGCATCAAACTCCTTTCCTCCCACCCCATTCTGGGACTTGGCTGTATCTTCCTTGACTTCCCCTCGCTCTACCAAGGGGAACCTGAACAACGCTTCTTGGGGTCACTGCCATTGTACCTTCTTGTGCTGAGCCAGTGGTCTCCCTACTTAGCAAGGACCCTGGGGTGAGAGAGCTTATTATCGACAAGGTGTTGGTGTGACTTGGTAAAACAAATTCTGAACATGTGCTCCTTGACAAATCAAATTGTTGAGCCTTTTTTAATCACTGAAATAACTGTCCTTCATCCAACCATCCGCTACCCTGCAAAAGTGGGCAAAAATCTAACCAGGACTGTTGGGGCAACTCCTGGCTGTCCCTAAACCTCTGCCTGTACTTTTTGGGGGTAAACCCATACATCCTGGTAAGAGTGTTCTTCATGAGGGGATACCTCACCCTTTCATCTTTCCATAGGGCTAACAAGCTATCCCTCCTTTCATTGGGAATGTGCTTCCAGAGACTGCCCCACCGCCAATCCTCTTCAGGGACCATGTGCATCTCCAGAGCAACATCATGGACCTCAAACTATTTATCTATGTCTTGCCCAACAACAAGGTTAGTCACCAGATCCATGGGAATGTAAACTCTCTTTTCTCCAGTCGACGCTGGAGTATTGCTTCCACCACTGTTGCTGGGCTCTAAGACTTGTCTGGCTTTGAGCACCCATTCCTACATGCTCATTTCATGCTCCAGCAGTACTTTCCTTGCAGCCAATGTCCTCTGAACCTTCTCCCTTGCCATGGCCCTCACAGCATCAGCCTTTCTCTCCTCTTCTTCCAGTTTAATTTTAGCCAGTTGAAGTTTGAGCTCCCTCTCTGCCTTTCTGTCCTCCAGCACCTCAGTGGACAGTCTACGGAAGACACACTTCGCTCTGTCCTGATAATGGGCTCCCTTCCTGTAGGCAAGTGGCTTCACTCCTCTGGGAGATGTAGCTAAGGGACCACAGTGAGGCCCTCCTCCTCCTCTAAATCCATACCTTTCTCCCCAGGATTGTCATCATCTGGCTTCACTAGATCGGAATACATCCTATTGACCTCCTCATAGGCATGAATGCATAACTGAAGATCCAGAGTTTGTGGCTCTCTTCAATGTATTCAGTTCCCTTTCCTAGCAGAGACTATGAAGATGCTGAGGTTACCAATGTTGACCAGCTCATTCTTCATTGTAGAAAAAAGGAGTTAGGGAAAATTAATCTCTAGTAAAGTGAGAAAAAGAGATAATCAGAAACTAAGAATTGAAAAATCCACTGTGAGAAGTGACCAGGAGTTGTACAAAGCACTGGGAAGAGCTTGCTAGACGGGAACAGAAGTTGGAGTTTCTGGGGGACTTTCTTCATGTTGAAAAAAAAAATAGGTAAAAAAAAGGTTTCCTACACTAATAAACAACTTGAATGGTCCGTTGGAGTAGGAAATTACCTCAAACCCATCTTAACAGCTACTCAATCAGAAAGTCTTCTCGAGGTGCAGCATCAGTCACTCGTGTTCGCCTAAATCATGAAAAAGACTCCAGCGCGGCCAGAAGCAGAGGTAGCGGGTGTCTAAGTACTGTGCACACTTGTTAGCAGCCGGCAAGGCTCATAGTGCTCGCCAGTGCGCTCCAAATTAAGACTCATGAGCGCCGACAGAAAATAAATTCCACTGGGCACTGGATGGCAGATTTTAGCAAGAACTACGTGTTACACATAGAGCGCAGAGTTCCCAAATTCCACCTACTCCAAGAGCTGAGAGAAGTTCTCCACCCAGGCCTAGTTTTCGTTTGGCTCATCATAAAGTAGCACAGAGGGTTAATGTGGCTGTGAAAAAAACCTGTACCATGGATATGAGAGCACTGTATTTTATATGGATAGCTCAGTCGGCTAATGCTTTTGTCAAAGAGATCCTTTTCTCACTTGTGTTTCACTTGCATAACACAGTGACCTATAAACTGTCCTCAAAGAGCTGCATCCAAACTGTAAGGTGTAGGTTAGAACATTATGTTTTCCCCAGTCTTTCATCATCATAATGTTGCAAAAAAAGCATTAGTTTGGGTAGAAATTCATTCTTATTAGTAAAGCGAACTACAACCACTATGGTATGTATTAAAAGCTGAATTTGTGCTTCTCCATACCAAACATTCTTCAAATGTACTGCCTACTAGTATGGGTGTCATGTGACATCTAGACCTTGTAGTCAACATTTCCGTATAGAACATTTTCTATAGAGTGTTTACAGCCGTATGGTTCATTTTCTCTATATAAGGCGTGTGATGTAATGGGCTCAGACACCTTAGACTGGTCTGAGTAGCACTAATAAACAAATGAAATGCATGTGAGAAAGGGTTAATGGAGAGAGAAGGGGCAAGGTTAAAGGGTGGTAGTGAGGGAATCCATGCAGCAGGAGGTCAAGGGAGAGGGGTGCCAAAAAAGATAATCACATGTGGTTCCAACTGTGCTAAAGCCGGCAATGGTGAAAATGGCATTGTGAGCAGATGTTCCTTTCACCAAATTGCCTTGCAGTCTGCAGTTTGTTTCTCAGTTGGAAACAGTAGTTGTCATTCCCTCCCTCCTTTTTCTCCCTGATGCAGTTTAGGTGTATGCACAACAGTCCCATTACTGTGTGCCTCCCTGCAAAGCTAGTGGGGGCTGCAGGACTGCATTATGTTATGTTATATTAGTTGGGTATTTATAAAGCGCACGGCTACTCCCAGGAGTGCCCCAGCGCTGAGCAAAGAACCACATAACAATCACAGAGAAAAGATCGACAAAGAGAGAAATCAGAAGGCAGATTAGAGTTGGAAAAGACATGTCTTGAGCCTTTTCCTAAAGGTGAGCAGATCCTGAACCTGTCTGAGGTCAAAAAGAAGGTGGTTCCATAGATGGGAGGCAACCACCTGGAAAGAACGACCTCCGATCTGAGCAAATGAAACTTTAGGAAAAGGAATCAGGAATTGAGTGGAGGACCTCAGAGTACGTTGGGGAATGTAAAGGGGGAATCTTTGTGTAAGGTAAGAAGCTCTAATCTGATTAAAGGCCTTAAAAACCAGAATAATGGCTTTAAAATGAATTCTTTTCTGAACAGGAAGCCAATGCACAGATGACGGAATAGGGGATACATGAGTCCTAGGGGCTGCCAGAAAGATGATCTAGCCACCGTATTTTGGATCACTTGCAAGCGAGCAATTAAGTATCTGGGAAGTCCCAGGTACAAAGAAAGCAGGGGCAAAAAGTTCCAAGCCATTCTTAAGATCCCGAAACAAGTCCCAGCTACAGATTGAATCTGGGACTTCATAGAAAGCATAGCATCTAGTCTGACTCCGGGGTTCTTAACCGTAGTCACGGAAGAACTGGGGGGACAGGTTCTGCGGCCACCAGCTATGCCATGTCTCACAGGGGCGGGGGCCGAAAAAGATTATCTCGGACTTATCAGGATTACATTTCATTTGATTATCTTTCAGTCACAAAAAAAATCCGAGAGACATGAATTTATTGTATAACCATCAAACTCGGCCCCCTTCTCACAAGTGAACAACAGCTGGGTATCGTCTGCATACGATATAATCTTAGCCCCGTGTTGTTCAGCCAGAAGTGCAATAGGGGCCAAATATAAATTAAACAGAGTAGGGCTCAAAATAAAGCCCTGCAGGACCCCGACATTCATGGGAGGAATAACGGCAGAAAAAGAGTGAGACCATATAGTTTGGAGACGGTTACTGAGAAATTACCTGATCCATCTAAGGGCTGTGCCACCGTCACCGCCCTCCACCAGTCTTTGCACCAGTCCATTGGGGGGCACGGTGTCAAAAGCCGCGGAGAGGTCCAACAGTATCAATACAGCATTGCCACTCCTGTCTAGTGTGGCTTTTATAGTTTCAACCACTTCTAATAGGGCTGATTCAGTTCTGAAATTCGCCCTGAAACCTGACTGACTTGGGTGCAAAGGATGATTGATCTCAATGTATTCAGTAATAATGGAAATGACATGTTTCTCCAAAACCTTGGGAAAAAAAGGAAGCAGGGATATAGGGCGATAGTTACCAGCTACCTCGGGGTCAGCCGTGTTTTTTTTTTAATAAAGGAAGAATTCTGGCATGTTTCCAGCAAAGAGGCATATATCCTTCCTGCAAGGCGTTGTATAGGGTCTGGTTCACAGTAGGATTGATCACCTGGCAATTACCGACAGCACCTTGGGGGGACAGGGGTCGGCTGGAGAGCCCGACTTCAAGGACTTCATAAGACTTAATGATTGGTCCATCAAGATAGCAGGGAACTGCATAAGGGAGAAATCTGAGCTTACAGCAGCACTAGGGATATCTTGATCACCTGCTGGAGCCAATGACTGTATTTCGAAAGTGTCTTGTATTTTCCTAATTTTATTATGGAAAAAGAGGCCATCATATTAGTTAATTCACTAGTTTGTACAAACGGGCATCTAAAAGCTTCCGGTGATAAAACATTTTTGACGATAATATAGAGTTCTTTACTTTTATTGCCAGCCTGGTCAATTTTAGTGGGGAAGAAGAGTTTCTTACCCTTACAAACTTTCAGGTAATGGTCTCTTTGGGCCACTTTAAAAATAATTTTGTCCTGGGCCGTGTTGGAAGAGAATATCTGGTCTAATGTATGTCCCTTATCCTGCGTGGGTAGATGGACAAAAGGGGTCAAGATTAGTATATCAAGAGATTCAAGCAATTTGAGGGCCTCAGGTTCTAGAAGGTTATCCATATGTAAGTTAAAATGACCAAGGACCAAACAATGACTGTATTTAGCAGCTAAGGGAGAGGTAATGTGGCTTATCCCCTCCAAAAACTTCCCAGCAGGCCCTGGTGGGCGGTAGATAACCACTACAGCTATGGACTTATGGGCCGAGATAGTTAAGATGAAGCCCAAGGACTCAGCCCCCTCAACTTCTGTAAGGACTAAGGGGCATATAAACAAGGGGTGGCGATAATATTATCGCCGCTTTACAGCCCGTTTTTGGGCGAAAAGCGACGATAATATTGTCGCATATTCAACAAGGACACGCTAGCGTGTGTTTCCTTACAATAGCGCCCCTTGTCAGCACGCATCCCATTGCATCGCTAATGAGATGCACAGGAGGCGTGCCTGACAAGACTCCCCTGGGAAAATATCGCTAACCCATCTTCGTCATATTGACAACAAGGGTTAGCAATATTTAAAATCATGTTAAGTATGCCTTAAAGCAGGAATTTAATGTCTGTTAGATTCCTGACTAAGGCATACCTAACATGGGGGGTGGATTGTTTGGCTAAGACCACAGGCCCTATCATCTAGGATATCGCAGTTTTCCACCATGGAACACAGCGATATCCCCACTATCGCTTGAATTTTTATTGCCTCAGTGATGCACGTTGTTGATAACGCGCTAACCGGGCAATACATTCCAGAGATAGCCACCGATAAATATGCAAGCGCTAAGCGCGGTTTGTGGAATTTATCACTGGTCCTTGATAATATGCCCCTACAGGAGTACAGTTGAGGGCGCTTTTATAAACTAAAGCCACTCCCGCTCCTCGTTTTGCAGTGATTTTTCCTCAAAATCTGGTACCCTGACAGGGATCGCGCCAGCGATAGTGGGGTTAGAGGCCTCAGTCAACCATGTTTCTGTTAAAAACATCATATCAGGGCTAGAGTTCACTAACAATTACTGAAGTTGTAGCTCATGTTTCTTAACTGAACGTGTGTTAAGTAAGTCGCTAGTAGGTGTAAGCCCCCCTCCCTCTCCGTTGGACTTTGTTAGTAACTGGAGTCGGTGTCCCACTACAATTCATTAGGGCTTGGGGGACCTGCCACTCACAATCTTTGCAGGGAACAGCCTCCTCACTCAACGGCAGAGAGAAGTGGGGCCTGCAATTCATACCCCTACCAATACTAAATACATTTTCCCTGTCGTATCTCAAATGTGTAGGTCATTCTGGAGCTAAACTGATAGAGATTCCAGCGCCAGCTGCCTCTGGAATGGTGATGGGGGCAGACGGGCTTGCCTTAGGTGCACCTGTGGCGCGCCCGCTGCGTGCGCTCGTGCGGCGTACCTTTTTGTAGCCAGTGTATAGAACAACTAGACCACAACCGTCCCAACAATGGCAGTGTCGGTAGAAAAGCTTCAAGAAATCAGGGTTCGATTCTCCCGCCCCAAATTCGAGCACAATACACAGAACCGAGGTCAAAATAACAGTGTTTAAAATTGCAAAGTTTTAAAAGTGAATAACGGGAAAGCAGAGAAAATAGCAGCACGTGAGTCAGAGGGACAGTGTCTCAGCTCTGTTATGAGTTTGAGCGTGCTCGCGCAGCGTCCCGTTTTGTAGCCAGTGTAGGGAACAACTAGACTGCGACCGTCCCAACAATGGCTGCGTCGCTAGTGAGTTGTGTCCAGCGAGACACGTTCTAGTGTCCTGCAGGAAGCTGTCATCCCAACCACTCCCTCAAGTGCTGGGCACACTGCACCCCCACACCCATCCACACAGGTGCCACGAGTGACGTGGCCCCATCAATAAAAGGGCCCATGTGCACATGCTCGAGGCCAGTTACTGCTACCATTCTCATGGTGTCTGTGTCCCTCATTATTCTGATGTGGGCCTGAGGCCCAACACCACACTGGTGATGAGTGGGTCCGACTCAGCGTGTGCACCATCTGCTTCACGTTTATGTCCTGAGGCAATCGGTAGCCCAAGGCACCTGCAATGGTGTGCCTGTAGGACATGAACCTACCGCTGCCAGCCTACTCACATTTGGTCCTCAGAGAGGTCATCTTTACTGGCATGGTAAATCCCAGGTTGGGGCTCCACTGTAGGGTGATGGACCGCCTCAACAGTTTTGGGCTTTAATATCTCATCTGCATTAGCCGTCTGAGAGAAGGGTCACCAGTTGGATGTGGCTTTCTCTAATTCAGAGAACCTACAGGCCCTGCCGCCCCTGGCGCTTCCTTGGACAGACCATTGCCTAGTCCCCCTTAGGTGGCAGTTGGAGAAGGGGAGAGATCCTGTACCCAGACAGTATACAGTTGAGCGGCTATGGTCTAGGCTGCCAGTGGACAGCTGGGCGGTTGAGTTGGCGAGAACCTGTCGCCCCCTGTCTCTGACCCAATTACAGCTGACCAGCACGTGGAAAATTGGCTGACTAGTTCCCTTGATCTAATAATACCGAAAAAGAAAAGGCCCACCAGGGAAAGAAGAACTGGTTCCGCTCCCTGGTACACTCCTGAACTTAGGTGTCTGAGAACAATCTGTAAAAGATTGGAACGGGCATGGAGGAGAGAGTGGAATGAAGAGAGCCGGCAAGACTATAAGGTAGCCATGAGGAAATACAAAGTCGCTTTGAAGGATGCTAAAATTAGCTACTTCAGTGACAGGATTGATAGGGCGAGTAACTCCTCAGGGTAATCCTTTAAAATCTTTAAGGATCTTCTGAAGGCTCCGGTCCCTCCAGTCGTGCATGGTAACCCTCAGGAAAAATGTGAGGAGTTGGCAGACTTCTTTCACTCTAAAATAGAGAAGATCTTGTCCTCTTTGCCGGTGACGTCACAGAATTTGGAGGTGGGTTTTGGCCCAGTAACATGCCCTTTTGAGCTATCCTCCTTTGGCCCTTTTACGGAGGAAGAGGTTGTAAAACTCCTGAAAGTGATGAAGAGTGGGTCGCCTAGTGACCTGGTGCCTATGAAATGGCTCAAACAAGTGGCCAACATTCTTTCCACCCCGCTTACGGACCTTATCAATCTTTCCCTCTCTCAGGGTACGGTGCCCCAGAGTTGGAAAAAAGCAGTTGTTAAAGCACTGCTGAAAAAAACGGGCTTGGACCCTTCCAATTTGGCCAATTTTAGGCCCATTTCACTTTTGCCCGAGTTTTCCAAAATTGCAGAAAAAGTGGTCAATCGCCAGCTCTCACACCATCTTGAATTCCATCGTTTGTTCGGAGACTCCCAGACTGGCTTTCGTCCTGGTCAGGGGACGGACACGGCCTTATTGGCAGTGGTGGAGGAAGCAAGGAGCATTCTTGATTCAGGGGGGTCAGAGGCAGTGATCCTCCTGGACTTGAGTGCTGCCTTTGACACCGTTAGTCATCGTCTGTCAGAGGTGGGCATTACAGTAATGGCTCTGAAGTGGCTTGAGTCCTTCCTCTCAGACCGTTTTTATCAAGTCTGGGAAGGGGCAGAGCAGTCGACCTCGTTCCCTCTTCAATGTGGAGTCCCCCAGGGCTCATCTTTGAGCCCTGTATTTAATGTTTATATGACTCCACTTGAAAGAGTGGTCTCCCCTTCAGGTGTGAAGATCATCAGCTATGCTGATGATACTCAGCTGGTAGTAAGTTTGACCCAGCTGGCGGAGCAACCTGAGGTTCTTCACGACTGTCTTGCCAATGTACATCGGTGGATGTCCCACTCTGCTTTGAAGCTCAATGGAGAAAAAACTGAGCTGATGTTGCTTGGCAAATCCAGGCCTTCACTCATAGCTAGTTGTTGGCCCCGGTCCTTGGGCGTTCCACCATCTCCTAAGAAGGAGATCAAGAGCTTAGGAGTATGGTTGGAAGAAGATCTGTCCTTCAGGACACACGCCAGGAAGACAGCGGGGATTTGTTTTGGCCTGCTGCGGTCAGCTCGCAAGGTGTTACCGTTGCTCGCTAATTCATCAAGGAAACTTCTGATCCGTGGTCTTATTTTGTCTAGACTCGATTATGGGAACGCGTTGTTCCTCGGTGCCCCGGAGTCGACTTTTAAGACCCTCCAACAGGTTCAGAATGCAGCCGCTAGACTGCTGATGATGGTCCCTAGGAGACAATCAGCTGCTCCGGCCCTGAAAACTCTTCACTGGCTCCCTGTTAAGGAGCGGGTGAAATTCAAATCCTTCTGCACTGCACACAAAATCCTGCATGGGAGGGGCCCCTCCATTTTGATTAATATGGCACTTCCATATAAGTCCACACAGGCTCTTCGCTCTGACCAAAAACACCTGCTTCAGTCAGCCAGAGTTAAAAGAGCTCGTTCGGGTGGCCGGCGTTTCTCGGTGCAAGTGGCGGCACTGTGGAACTCCCTGCCCCTTAAGATACGCTCAGAGCCTAACATCCTGCACTTTAGGAAACTCCTCAAGACCTATCTGTTTCCGGTGTAGTGGCTGAGTTTGAGTCTTTTTCCTTCGCTGTGTCCAGCGCCGGGATGCCCCTGGGTAACTGAGCGCGTTATAAATTTCACAATAATAATAATAAATACAGAATATAATTTTTTAAACCATTGACACACCAATACTAGTTACTACATACACACTCACTGATTCCTATGTCTACACACACATTCACTCATTCACCCATACAATCATTCATACATACAATCACTCATCTTTACAACACTATCATATGCACTCATACACCTATACAGACACTCACACTCTGCCACTCATCCATGGAGTTAATCACACACCTAGTCAGTCCTGTAAAGAATCAATCACACTTCCATTTTCTAATCAATACAGTTAAACATAGAGTACCTTACATTTTCAAACATATACTAACACATACTTACTCTCTTATACAATCATTGATACAAGAACACATTGATCTGCACAGACTCACACATCTCCCAGCCAGCCACACACACACTCAGTCTCCCATACAAATACTTGGACAATCAATCAATAACCCATATAGTTACTCATATAGCTACTGATCAACACATGCAGCAGTTTACAGAACAACAGACATAATGATGCACAAATTAAGACAGTTTAGTCACTAACCCATGCACTCAGTGAGACACATTTAATCACTCACTCACTCATACAGTCAGTCATGCACCTACTAAATCCTTCATCCAGACACTTATACATCCACTACCAAGGAGAGACCAAAACTATGGGCTACCTCCGCTAATGGCTGAACATATAAGTTAAACAAGGTAGGGCTAAGGGCCGATCCCTGGGGAACACCCTGAAGTATAGGGCGAGAAGCAGAGACAAAAGGAAGTGTGTAGACCTTGAAGGCTAGATCCTTAAGAAAGGAACGAAACCACTCGAGTGCCACCTCTCCAACTCCTGTCTCCATCAGGCGATGTAAGAGAATCTGGTGAGACACCGTATCGAAGGCGGCACTGAGATCCAAAAGGATCAGTGCCGCCGTCTGACCCTGGTCCAACAGCTTCCTGATGTGCTCCACCACAGCTAGAAGGGCAGTTTCGGTGCTATGACCTGCACGGAATCCATTTTGGGAATTATCCAGTATATTCGCTTCCTGCAGGTGAGATGATAGAATAGCATTAGCATGTGCTTCTGCTAGTTTTGCTGGCCAGGGGAGAAGAGAGATGGGTCGATAGTGTTCAGGCTTGGTAGGATCAAGGGCAGGTTTTTTAAGAATAGGAATAACCGTCGCCTGTTTCCAAGCCTTAGGAACACTGCCCGTGCTGAAGGACAGATTAATAAGACCATGCAGAGCAGGATAGCAGCATTCAGCAAGTTCCCGGAATTGATTGGGTCTCATGGGGTCGTCCGGGGAACCGGATTTAACTTTTGTCGTCAAGGCTAAAAACTCATCTAATGTCGGACTGGGAATAATCAGCAGTGGTTTATGAACCAGTGATGTAGAGCTGTTCTCCGTGATGGAAAGCTGAGAGAATGACCTGTAAATAGCCTCCACCTTTTCGACAAAAAAAGAGGCTAAGTCCTCGCAGTGTGTCATGGAGGGTTGAAAAGCAGCAGTGTCAGTCCTTTTGCTAGTGAGGTCCTTACACACCCTGAAGATGACCTTAGTGGGGTTTGTGCTGTTCTTTATCTCCTGAGAGTAAAAAGCTGCCCTAGCCGTGCATATGGCCCGATGATACACTCTAGTGCAAGCCCTATAGGCCGCCTTGAGGTCAGTATCATAGGTTTTACGCCACGCGCGTTCGGCTTTTTTACAAGAGACTTTGAGTTTTTTAAGGGATTCATCATACCAGGGGCTAGAAGGACTAGATCTAGTCTTACTCCACTTGGCCGGAATAAGCAAATCTAATGAGTGATTTAGCCACTCACAGAAGCTGTCATAGCCGCGGGAAACTTCAATAGGGGGTAGAGGATGAAATTTCATCAGAAGCTGATGGAAATGCTCTAAATTTAAGTTTCTCCAGGGGCGTCTGAAACTGGCTGGGGGGTTGTTTTTGGAAGGGGAAAAGGTAGTGATGATACGAATTTCAATCAGGTGGTGGTCAGTCCAGGCCATAGGTCTGGGATGGAGCACAGAGATATTCGTAGCAAGATTCGTCAGGACGGGATCTAATAGATGGCCGCCTGTGTGAGTCGGTGATTGTACCATTTGAATCAGTTGGAACGCTTCGAGATCTGCTAACAAGCTATGGACCGAGTTAGAAAGTGGGGCATCCATATGCAAGTTGAGGTCGCCTATAATCGTAAAGTTGACAGTTTTTAAAGCTAAGGAGGAAATCACCTCCGGGAGGCTTTGACGAAAAGCGACATCAGGACCAGGAGGCCTATAAATTAATAGTCCCGTGAAGGTGAAATGGGGATTCACTGAGATGTTGAAAAGAGCACTCTTGCATCCTGCTATGGTGATAGGTTTCCAAATGCAGGGGTAGCATGTTTTTACGCATGTGCCATACGCCGATGACACGCAGCTGGCGGTGGCACTCAACGGTGACTCCGACATGGATGCCCCCACCTTTCAGTCAGCTTTAAAAGCTGTGGCTGGCTGGATGGCGAACAATCGTCTTCAACTTAATGCCTCTAAGACCGAGGTCATTATTTTTGGTAGGGAAAGTGGATTATGGGGAGATCAATGGTGGCCTTCTGATCCAGGCCCCGTTCCTTCCCCCGTGACTGAAGTCAGAAATCTCGGGGTGTGGTTTGACGACAAGCTCTCTTTCACCTCCCACACCAAACGTGTGGCTGGCACTTGTTTTGGTACTCTGCAGTGCCTTCGACCAATTTTTAAGTTTTTCGATGCGGAGACCAGACAGATTATAGTCCAAGCTCTGGTTCTTACCAGGCTGGACTATGCCAGCTCTCTGTTTTTGGGCTTAAATCAGGCCGAGCTATCCCGCCTTCAGAGGAGCCAAAATGCGGCGGCTAGGATGCTTGTCGGCCTCCCGAAGTTTGTCTCAGCTCGTCGGACTATTCAGGATCTCCATTGGCTACCGGTGGGGCAAAGAATTAAGTATAAAGCTCTTTGCTTAACTTTTAAAATTCTCAAATCAGCTTCCCCACCTATTCTTGCACAGACTATTCTGCATTATGTCCCTGCCAGAGCTCTTCGTTCCGCCGGATCTAATCTCGCTATTGTGCCACGCTTTAAAAAATCCAGAATGGGCGGACGTTCTTTTTCAGTGCTGGCGGCAGCCCTCTGGAACTCTCTGCCGGCCCCTCTCCGCTCCATCCCTGACTTGCTCCCTTTTAGGAAGGCACTAAAAACCTTCCTTTTCACTACAACTTAGGCCTATTTATTTTGCCTTCTCTGTTGTGTTGTGTTCTCAATTCTCCAAAGCGCCGGGACGCCACTTGGCTGCGGCATCCGTGCGCTATACAAAAATTAAATAACATAACATAACATAACATAACATAACATAACATAACACTCATTCTTCAATATGTAAAACATATTTAAACTTTACAGAAATAGACAGTGACTGGATGATGTCATCAGTGATGTCATTTGAGATGTCATCAGTGATGTCATCAGTGATGTCACTAACCATGTCATGAATGATGTAATATGTGACATCATCAGCAGGGGATTGCGGGTGCGCGATATATAGTTAGCGCTTCTAACTATATATGAAATTTCAATGGTTTTATGCGAGTAAAATAAGGTTTTGTAAATGCAAATCCCTAACTATATATGGCCTAAAACCAATGGTTTTTTCATTGAATTTTCAAGGTTTTGTAAGTGCAAATTCCTAACTATATATCCACTATAACCTATGGTTTTTTCTGTGAATTTCATTGTTTTTTTAATAGCAAATATGAAAAGCTTTAAAATGTCAAGTACGTGATAGATACAAACATTTTCGTATTTATGCACGCTGATGTGCTTTGAACGCTGCCCCCCCCCCCCCCTCCCCTCTTTTCTCTTAGTAGTACTCTCTCTTTGCAGATACTGAACAGTAGTTAACGCAGGCCTTTGCCCCCGTTGTAATCCGTCGTGCCTGCTTGTCTCTCCATTTGATTGATTGTTATCCAAGCATTTACTGTTTTACAATTGATTCTCTTTAGTTCATTCTCTATTTACAAACAAGCACAAACTCGCAATACTCTGTTTAGTCTTTGCAGATAGTGAAAAATCGTGTAAAAAAATAAAAGTAATCGAGCAAAATCAGTAGGCCACTAATTGGATCTCTTTTTGACCTCGCTAAAATAGAAATATTAGGAACAACCCTTCATGAGAAATACGAAAATAGTGAGATGAACTGAGCTCCACACCATGAGGGCTGCAAGACAGCTCGGCTCCGTCACCCATCCCGCCCAAAATAACGACAAACCCTATGCAAATATTAAAAATATAGACAACACACCAGCAAAGAAACAGGGTAAAACATTTTATTAAATAACTATTTACATAACGTTGGTTTATAAGATGATGTCAGTAGTGGACCGATGTGTGAATAGGTGGAAGTAGCACAAGGCGCCAAGATCCGGATGGAAAGTCCTGGATGTTGGGTGCCATAGTTCAGAGTTCTGAGTTTGAGCCTTTTTCAATGCCTGTGCTTTGTTGTTTCCCCTCCATCAAAAACAAAAAAAAATATAAAACTGTGCAAAAATACAAAAAAATCAAAAAATGTTTACAAAAGCAGTGCTTGTAAGACTGTCTGAAGCTTATTTCCACCTACTGCAGCTTCACTATTCTCAAAGTAAGTGAGGGTCGTTTGTGGACCTGACTGCATTTGAAAACAATGTTATATGGTACCTCCCTAAACCGCTTGACGGAGGCCCCCGAGGGGCGGTGTGATGGCACGGACTCGGAGAAGACGCTTGGCTCCGACCCCCTCCCCAAGTCTTATAGCACTGGTGTAGCCTGAGATCGCCCCCGACATAGGCGGCCGGCTCCCGGGGTCCGGCGGAACTTTTTGCCTTTTGATGACTCTTCTATTCTGGACTTTGTCCCACAATCCGTTTGACCTGAAGACACGCTGTAGTGGGGCGCCCCTTTACCGTTTTAGTTGCCATTCCGCCCACTTTTGCTACACTGTGCCTCTTCCGCCATTCAGCTGTTTACCGCCCGCTCTTGCGACTACAGCGTCTCGCTCACCATTTAGTTAAGTTGCTCCCGCTCTTGCGGTGCAGCGATAGGCGGCTGCCACAGGACTCTCAAAATGGCGGCCGGCTCTTCGGTTTTAGGCCTGGTCCACTAAAATGGCCCTGGGACACCTTGGAACTCGGACGCTTCCCTGATAGGGCTTAGGTCCCATTCTCGAAAGCGTCCCCTCAGCCTTGAAGATTCTAAAAAAGTCTTGGGGGCCCCCGACTCCCGCAGGCTTCTGGTGGGGAGTGGCTGCCATGTCTGCTCGTGAAATGGCCACGACGGAGCTACGAGATGGTAGTGCTCTCATGCTGACGCCAGCTTTAGTCTGAAACATCCAGAAACACTGTAGTCTACCAATTCGATCAGTTCCGGTAGCGCCCCAACATGACCCGGAAGAGAAGAACTTGCCCTCCCCTCTTTGACTGATGGTTCTTGTTGCCTGTCCCCTCTGTTGTCATTTAACAGAACTTTTTGGACTGCTGAAAGGGGTTGTGTTCCGAACGCTGGTTGGTGGAGACATTTTGACTATATTCTTGACCTACGTTGTCGCGTAATGCGTTATATGACACGCCGCGTTAGCGCACCCGGAAGTGATCCGGGGCGCGGCGCGCAGCGCGTAACGTAAGCATAACAGGTCATGTGACTTGTTAATAAAACTTTTTATTGGTTCATTTTACTTTTGTTATTTTAATAATGAAAAGCTTGGTCATATGACCTAAAAAATACGCTTTTTATTGATTTCGAACTTTTTTTTTTAAACATATATGTTATAATATTCCAGGCTAATGTACTTTCCCGGAAAATTTACAACTGTCCTGCAAGTAAAATATATTCCTTTTTCGAGAAAAAGGGCGTTTCTTCGTTCCATGACGGAGCCGTTGAGTAAAAGAGACTCGGCCTGCTGTCTTAGTCGCCAATACGTCTGATTATCAGATTCTTATCGATCACTTTATGTTGCAGGAGTGGAAAACACAACTGCCCTTGACCATTTATCTTTACTGCGTTCCTACGTATTATACCTTTTATCCGTCATGTAATTGGACTGCTTTATTTCACTTGCCTTTTACTGATTCGAAAACAGTGACTAAAAGTAAAAACTTTACCAATCTAAATACTACTACCGTGTTTTGTTTTAAAAACCTTTATTGTGAAAATGTCAGTATACAAATACGGGCCTATAACCACGTGGGCCGGCCACGGAGCAAACTGAAATCGTATATGATGAGGAGACATTTACACTGTAGAGGAACGTAACGAGCGGGCCATGAGGTTACAAGAACTAAGGTGTCTAACAGTTGCGGAATCGGTGGATGTACATTTTGTAATTAAAATAACACAGGGCCACTTACAATAAAATTTTCTAGATATACATTTGCGGGCAAGGAGTTACGAGTCCCATTTATACCGGCGCCATTTTGGGCGAGGCTGGGCAGGTCCAAGATATAGTCAAAATGTCTCCACCAACAATCGGCCAGACCAGAACCCCTTTCGGCAATTTATGCTACAAGATGGTGTCTTCCATTCAGAAAATATTGTTGGCAGCATTTTGAAAGGAAAGATAAACAGCCGTTCTCCTAGTGAGTCTCACATTGTTACATTTAGGAAGAATGTTGAAGAGTAATATGTGGAAAATCTGAAGCCATTTTTCTACAAACTCTCAATCAGCCTTGGATGGAAAAAAAAATCCTGAAGAATGTACAAACTGAAAACCAATTTTTGTCTGTATAGCATCAACAGCAACGCTTGAGTCAGCTTTGTGTCAAGTCGCCATTTTCATTCAATCAATAGCGTCCCCCTGCACACATTCAGGAACCTGGTCGTGTCTTCAGGTGAAACGGATTGTGGGACAAGCAGAAAGGAAAAAGAAAAAAGTTCCGCCGGACCTCGGGAGCCGGCCGCCTATGTCATGGGCGATCTTTGGCCACACCAGGGCAATAGTGAAGCTGCAGCAGGTGCAAAAGAGCTTCAGACAGTCTTACAAGCACTGCTTTTCTAAACATTTCTTTGTATTTTTGCACAGTTTTATATATTTTTTTTGTTTTTGATGGAGGGGAAACAACAAAAAACAGGCATTGAAAAAAGCTCAACAGTGCAGGGCGCCTTGTGCTGGTTCCGACCTATTCACACATCGGTCCACTACTGACATCACCTCATAAGCCAACGGGGCACCCCACACTGACTTTTGGCGCAGCATTGTAGGATGGCCACACCAGTGCGGCAACTTGCTGGACAGGACCTCGGTGCCATCCGGATCTCGGCGCGTTCGAATCACTGTACCGCAAGAGTGACCGGAACTCAGCTGGTCACGCCGTCTTTCGGCGCAGCATTGTAGGATGGCCATACCAGTGCGGCAACTTGCTGGACACCACCTCGGTGCCATCCGGATCTCGGCACGTTCGAGTCACTGTACCGCAAGAGTGACCGGAACTCAGCTGAACACGCCGTCTTTCGGCGCAGCATTGTAGGATGGCCACACCAGTGCAGCAATTTGCTGGACACCACCTTGGGCAATAGTGAAGCTGCAAAAGGTGCAAATAAGCTTCAGACAGTCTTCAACTTAGTCTGATTCTTATAATAAACTTCAGATAGTCTTACAAGCACTGCTCAGAACTCTCAACTATGGCACTCAACATCCAGAACTTGCCATTCGGATCTTGGCGCCTTGTGCTGGTTCCGACCTATTTACACATCGGTCCACTACTGACATCACCTCATAAGCCAATGGGGCACCCCACGCCGACTTTCGGCGCAGCATTGTAGGATGGCCACACCAGTGCGGCAATTTGCTGGACACCACCTCGGTGCCATCCGGATCTCGGCGTGTTCGAGTCACTGTACCGCAAGAGTGACCGCAACTCAGCTGGACACGCCGTCTTTCGGCGCAGCATTGTAGGATGGCCACACCAGTGCGGCAATTTGCTGGACACCACCTCGGTGCCATCCGGATCTCGGCGCGTTCGATTCACTGTACCGCAAGAGTGACCGCAACTCAGCTGGACACGCCGTCTTTCGGCGCAGCATTGTAGGATGGCCACACCAGTGCGGCAATTTGCTGGACACCACCTCGGTGCCATCCGGATCTCGACGCGTTGTGCTGCCTTCGGCCTATTCGCACATCGGTCCGCTACTGACGCCGCCTCACGTGCCAACGGATTTTCTACGCTTTTTGTAGCCCTATGCCGCATAACAGGTCATGTGACTTGTTTATAAAACTTTTCATTGGTTCATTTTACTTTTGGTTTCCTAAAGATGGAAGGCTTGGTCATATGACCTAAAATAACACTTTTCATTGGTTTAGAACATTTTTTTTTCCCAAACGATGAAAGCCCCACCTTGTTTCTGGATCATTCAGACTGAAGCTGGCGTCAGCATGAGAGCACCACCATCTCGTGGCTCCGTCGTGGTCATTCCGCGAGCAATCATGGCAGCCGCTCCCCACCGGAAGCCTGCGGGAGTCGAGGGCCCCCAAGACTTTTGTAGAATCTTCACGGCTGAGGGGACGCTTTTCGAGAATGGAGCCCAAGCCCTAGCAGGCAAGCGTCCGAGTACCAAGGTGTCCCAGGGCCATTTCAGTGGACCAGGCCCAAAACCGAAGAGCCGGCCGCCATTTTAAGAGTCATGTGGCAGCCGCCTATCACTGCACTGCAAGAGTGGGAGCAACTCAACAACATGGTGAGCGAGACGCTGTAGCCGCAAGAGCGGGCGCAACTCAGCTGGATGGCCGCCACCTGGGGAGGCCCGTTCACGCCGCCTCCCCCACGCCCCCCCCCCCCGGGCCGCCCCACGCCAATTTTCGGAGCAGCATTGTAGGATACCAAAACCAGTGCGGCAGTTTACTGGACATCACCTGGGTGCCATCAACATCTCAGCGCGTTCTGCTGCCTTGGGACTATTCGCACAACAGACCGCTACTGACGAGGCCTCCCCCCGCACCACCCGGGACGCCCCACGCCAATTTTCGGAGCAGCATTGTAGGATCCCAAAACCAGTGCGGCACCCAGGCGACATCACCTGGGTGCCGTCCAGAACTCTGCACGTTGTGCTGCCTTGGGACTATTCGCACAAAAGACAGCTTCTGACCATTGTTGCTTTTTTGGGTGAAAAATGTTTAAATGTTTTTACAGTTTTTGTTCCGTTCATTATATTTAAAAGTTAATAAAGTTTTATAATGTTACTTTGTTGGAGTGTTATAAATTTTTTTAAAAACGGGTGAATGGGGCCTTGAATCGGGTTATTGTCATGTGTGGGCTTTGCAAGTGTACTGCTACAGGATCGGACATTTCAAACTCAAATGCACGTTCTTTTTCTTACCTTTCCGAAGCATGGAGCGCAATAGCAGGCAGAGAAAGGGTGATGCACGTGTTGAACACTACCTGACCTGGCAAGTTGCTGGCAGTGCCCCCCCGCCCGCTCCTGAAAGAGGGCACACACACACCGCCGCCCCGAGTACTTCACAAATCTTTAAAAGACCATGCGCTTGTTCATGAGGCTTAAATGGTTTATCACCTCTTCTAGAACACCTGCATCGACCCTCTGACGTTTCCTGGAAAAATTACCACGTAACACAATACCAAGCCCTATCAGCTGAAACCCCCGAGGAATCGTGGGGCATATTATCAAGGGGGTTTATCTCCGCTTTTTTGGCTTTAAAAGCCATGAAAGCGGAGGTAAAATTATCTCCCTATTACCAAGCTGTCGCTAACACCAGTTAGTGACAGCTAAAAGGAGATAGCGACCATCTTGGGCCCCGCTTTGCATGTCAGTGATACTTATCACTAATGACATGCAAAGTGGGCGTGCCAAGATGTTAGCGACTGGAAACAGTCCCTAACATCGCTATCTCCTATTACCAACTTTTGGAGATATTCGCGCTAAACGCGAATATCTCCAAAAGCTAACACCTGCCCTGAGCAGTTCTTAGCCATGTTATCCAATGGGAGGTGGATAACATGGCTAAGAGCATTTGCTCGATAATACATGAATATCGCTGACTTTTCTGCGATAATAGCAAGGTTTATCTGCGATAAAAATCGCCGATGTGCGGCGAAAATTTTTGTCTCTAAACAAGTTAGAGACAAAAATTATCGCTAGTTGTTCGTAATATGCCCCCGGGTTTTTGCTTGCAGAAATCGGGAGGCGGGAGACTAGCACTGAAATCAGAAGTCTCACGCCTGAATCGGGAGGGTTGGCATGTCTGGATTCTCTTTAGCTGGGGCCATAAACTACATCCGCAGGGGTAGGTGATAGCCTGGGACCAGCCTGGCATCTAAAATGGCTGCCGTGCACGACAAAATTGTGGCATTGGAAAAAAGGCAAGATGGCGCAGACAATGTTTATCAATAAGGATTCATTTATAACAAAATATTTTATCGCAGTGACAAATTGGCGGTCAACACTTCCTGATTTCCATCGAATCGAACGTTAACAGACGTCACGCAGCAAAAAAAAAAAAAAGCTCACGCACAGCCGCTGGAAAAGATGTATCAACATATATAAGCCTCCTCAGCCACCCTCATGAAACATAGGGGATTAGGATACATCTCCCGCACCCCCTTATACCTAGTAATTTAATTAAAACGAAGCACAAAATGGCGAATTCTCGTTTCGCTACCAGTTTGCGGCCCAGTTCGCGGCCCGTGAAGCGCTTCTACCGTGAAAAATCATTTTTTTTTTTATTTTCCCCACGGGACCCTTTAATAACCCCAACAACATTCCTAGGAGGTCAAGAGGGGTATACCTTGCCCCCTTTCATTAAATTCCCCCTTCGTTTTTCACCTCTTCTTCTCTCTCGATCCTACCGAGAGATAAGATGGCGGCCGCTCCGGACTGTCACGCAGCAAAAAAAAAAAAAGCTCACGCACAGCCGCTGGAAGAGATGTATCAACATATATGAGCCTCCTCAGCCACCCTCATGAAACATAGGGGATTAGGATACGTCTCCCGCACCCCCTTATACCTAGTAATTTAATTATAACGAAGCACAAAATGGCGAATTCCCGTTTTGCTACCAGTTTGCGGCCCAGTTCGCGGCCCGTGAAGCGCTTCTACCGTGAAAAATCATTTTTTTTTTATTTTCCCCACGGGACCCTTTAATAACCCCAACAACATTCCTAGGAGGTCAAGAGGGGTATACCTTGCCCCCTTTCATTAAATTCCCCCTTCGTTTTTCACCTCTTCTTCTCTCTCGATCCTACCGAGAGATAAGATGGCGGCCGCTCCGGACTGTTTAGAATGTTGACAGACACCGGAGAGCCAATCAGCTTTCTGCGCTCAAAGTTCCGTTTCGCGAAAAAGTAAGCGAACCGGAGCGCAGCCTGGAGCGCTGTTACAGATATATATCTTGATTTAAACGTTAATTTCTCAAAAACTACTGGAGCACATATATTGAGACCTAGCAAAGGCACATCGGGCTAACAGTCCCTACAATTTTGCCAAGTTTCGTGCAAATCCATTCAGCCGTTCGAGCTAAAAGTGAGTCCAACCGCCCTATGGAAATTAACATGGGAAAAACGTGTTTTGGGACCCCCCTTTTTTCTCGGCCCCCCCTCGACAAAACCCCCCCAAATTTTCAAGGGCTGCTCAGAAACAAAATGTGCCATTTTCCTGAAAATTTCAGCCGATTCCGTCCACAAACGCCAAAGTTATTAGACATAGAATTTTCAAAAATGCCATAGGGAAAAAATCCTAACTATATATACCTACTGGCGATAGCCAGTAGGTAATATATATATATATATATATATATATATATATATATATATATATATATATATAGATATAGATATAGGCATATAGATATATCTATATTAGAATCTATATATGAATTTAGGACTATATATGTATATAGATTATAATATAGATATATCTATATACATAGTTACATACATACATAGTTACATTGCTATATTTTATCCTTCTAATAATTGCTGCTCACATTTTTTATACACAAGAATAAAATTGCTTCAATAAATGTTTGAAAAGCCAATCTGTATCATGCTTCTGTCTGCCGTGGCCTTGCCGGAGTAACAACAAAAGGGTAGACCTGTTTCCATTATTTCCTTGGAGAATTCGAGTGGACGTGTTCTGAGGCTGAAGATATCATTTGGTACCCTGGTATGGTTAGGGTTTCGATGGGGCACTGTTGCTTGCCAACGAATTGGGCCAACATACTCAGATGATATGAGTGGATACATTTCCCACAGTCTGACGGTTATGTTATCTGGATACCCATCCCTACTTAAATTGTAGGAACCGTATGACACCTTTTGTGGGATATGTCTTTTTGTGAGATTTTGTAGAGTTTCACACATGTGGTATCAGCCATAATCTTTGATCAGCCAAATGAGCAGAGAGAGAGAAAGTGGCAAAAGGTCCAAGAGAGAGCGGTATTCCCTTTAATCACTACACACCAGTCGGCTTTGCACTTCAAAGGGAGCTCATGCCTCACATCCCTGCTGCAGGATCCTGTCTCACTGCAAAGGAGCTGCTGCGGAATGTTGAAGGACCTTCCATTATCAACAGTGAAACTGAACTGCCTCACCACCTGTCTCCATCTTGTCAGAAATCCATATACAGGAGTCCCTATCTGGATTACTGTCACTATGAAAACATATACAAAACAATATACGTACAAACACACTCTTGCCTCTTGCATGCACGCCATTCCAGAAAGCAATTTCCTTTATATCCCACATTGATGAAGCAATGTGCCTATTAAAGAGGACTAGACGGTCTGTTTACAGGAGAGGAAAGAAGCCATCCTACCATCTGAAGTTGACAGGCAAAACAGGCCTGTCCATCCTGTATAAATTCCTACAAAGGCATACAGTGACTTTATTAAAAATGTAACACAGAGTAGGGGACCACACTTTCCAAGGTTAAGCAGGGGGTATTTTGATTGTATGCCACGTATGGCATGACGTACAATTAATGTTCCACCTATGGGCATGCTTTGGCAAAGGTTGTTGGGGTTCACCAGTCCAACCCCACTGTCGTGTACAGTTACACACTACATCGCATATATGAGAGTGATCCTTGCACTTTCCTTAAATTTCTGCTTTTTGGTCATTGACTTTGAAAGGTGTGCTGGCTGTGTCAAACCACTTATTTGCCTACACTCTAACAACTAAAAGCTAGCACCTGTCCTGGAGACAGCACATTGTTTGTAAAATGCCAAATTATGTAGATCTGTGCTGGGTGCACCCAATTGTGGGTGTTCCTGGGCAGAAAAGAACACTTGTCTTACTCTATCTATCAGCAGCATTCAATACAGTCAATCACAAATCGTTGATTAGCCGTCTTCATAAAGGCGGGATCAGAGGGGCACGCTGGCACTCCTAAGATTCCTTTTTCTTGGACAAGAAGAATTGGTGGCACTTAAGAGTTTGTTTTTGAACCCCTTTCAGTGGTGCACTGTGTCCCTCAGGGTCCTTCACTAAGCCCAGTGTTGTTTAACGTGTATGTCACCTATCTGACCAATCTGGTCAGATCCTTCAGATTCTCACTTATATCCTTTGCTGACGATACACAGATTGTCATCTACCTTTCCAACAGTGACAATGACACTGGAACTAGATTCCATAACTGTATGAGGCAGAGAGTGGCTGAATGAACAACAGCTGCCTGACATGAAATTCTGGGAAGTCATGATCCCCGTCCTCGTGGCCACAGGAGCAGGACATTCTCCTGACTCTAGCCAGGAGTGTTACTTGACAAGAAGCTCAACTATGGTGATCAGGTCAATGCTATAATTTCTTTCTCTTTTCACAAATTAAAGATAATAAAAAGAAACCCTTTCATAAATTCCTCCTGATCACCCCTGCCACCCGCCTCCCGCCTCCCAGCTGCTCCTCCCTCCCACCTCCCCAATTATTGGCGGCCCCTGTACAGTGAGGAGAGCGACTCTTGACCTTGACAGGTAGGTCACCCCGCCCCCCCACTGCAGCTCCACCAGTGCCCGTGTGCTCCTGTGGTCGGTTCCGCTGTGCTAGAGCTCTGCTCCTGTGGGCCCATTCTCCTCCTGGGTGCCCATTTTCCTTTTTCTATCTTTCCTTTCTGTCCCTCGCACCCCGCTCCCCCCGCCCGCAGTTTCAGCTGCTGCTGCCCCTGCGCCCCCCCTCACACCCATTCATCTCACCCCTGCCACCCGCCTCACAGCTGCTCCTCCCTCCCACCTCCCCATTGAATGGCCTCCGCTGCGCGGTGAGGAGAGCAACCTTTGACCTTGCCATGTAGGTCGCTCCCCCGCTGCAGCTCCACCAGCACCTGTGTTCCCCTGTGCTCGGTTCCGCTGTGCCCAGTGCTCTGCTCCTGTGGGCCCATTCTCCTCCTGGGTGCCCATTTTCCATTTTTATTCTTTCCCTTCTGTCCCTCGCACCCCCGCTCCCTCACCGCCCGCAGTTCCTGCCACCGCTGCCCCTGTGGCCCCCCCCTCATGCCCATTTGTCTCACCCATGCCGCCGGCTTCCTGCCTCCCAGGTGCTCCTCCCTCCCGCCTCCCCATTTAATGGCTGCAGCACTCAGCAGGCCTAAGGCAAGCCTGTCTGCGTCTGTCCGCGCCTGGACCGTGCCCAGCACCAGAACCCATGGTTCCCTCAACAACCAAGAAGGCCGCCTTGGAAACGACGCCAGCACCCTCATTGCTCTCAACCCAGGACGGACCCCAACCTGCTGCAGGCCCACCCAGAAGCGCACCCACGGTCCCTTCACCTGCCTGAACTGCAGCTTCTCCTGCATCAAAGACACAAAAACTTCCATCACGACAGAACACAACAAGCTCCGATGCATCCTGATCAACATCTGCACCACACGCAAACACGCCGTCGAGCTCTGGGACCTACTCGACACCACATCACCAGACGTCGACTTCCTGACCGAGACCTGAATGAACGAAGCCTCCTCTCTAGACATCGCCATAGCCATCCCCAACGGATACAAGATCGCCCGCAGAGACCGCAACAACGGAGTCGGAGGAGGAATCGCCATCGTCCACAAGAAGACCATCAGAGTCTCAACAAACACCAATGACACTATCAGCAACGCCAAGCACATGCACTTCCAGATCCACACGGACCCCAAGACCGCCCTAAGAAGCACCCTTGTCTACAGAACACCTGGAACCTGACCACAATTCTGCAACACCATCGCCGACTTCATCAGCACGCACGCACTGACCTCCACCGACTACACCCTCTTCGGAGACCTGAACTTCCACCTGCAGAACAACAATGACAGCAACTCCTCCACCCTGATAGACAACCTCATCAACCTCGGACTGGAACAGCTCGTCACAACGCCGATCCACATAGCCGGACACACGCTAGACGTCATCTTCTCCTCAAGCCCCCACGTCTCCTTCAGTCACGTCACCCAACATAGCTGGCCGACCACCACTGCATCCACTTCACCTTCCGGAAACCCGTCGCACCTCACCGCACCCAATAGATCCCCCGTCGCTGCTGGGGAAAAATCACCAAAGCACAACTACAGACAAACCTTGCACTCAATCCTCCGACCAACCCCGCCAACCCCGACGACAGTGCACGCACCATCAGATGATGGATGGATGACTGCACCAACACCCTAGACGCAAACCGCAAAGAGAACCTCCTTCAAAATCTGCCTCAACAACAATGCACACAACAGCAAGGAGATCTTCAACGTCCAACCCCAGCTCCAACGCCAACGACATCCCGCCATCGCAAGCCCTGTGCGACACCCTCGCCACCTTCTTCCACCGCATCCATGACAGCTTCAACCCCCGGATGACCCAAACAGGCCCAAACACGCCGGACCCACCTCACCCCACTGACCACGACCCCCTGACAACCTGGGCCTACGTGAGCACCGAAGACACAATCAAGACCATGGGCACAATCCACTCCGGCTCGCCGTCTGACCCTTTCCCACACCACATCTTCAACAAAGCTGGCAGCTCCATCGCACCCCACCTGCGCAACATTATCAACCTCTCCTTCCAGATCGCGACCTTCCCTGATAGCTGGAAACATGCCGAGATCAACGCCCTACTGAAGAAACCCAAGGTGGACACAAGCGAACTCAAAAACTTCTGGCCCATCTCCCTGCTTCCTTTCCCAGCTAAGGTCATTGAGAGGATAGTCAACATCCAGCTCACCTGCTACCTCGAAGACAACAACATGCTAGACCCCTCCCAGTCAGGATTCCGCATCAACCACAGCACCGAGACTGCCCTCATCGCCACCACAGACAACATCAGTACCCTACTGGACAACAGCGAAATGGCGGCCCTCATCCTTCTGGACCTCTCCGCCTCCTTCAACACCGTCTGCCACCGCACACTAGGCACTCAAATCCACGACGCAGGGATCTGAGACAAGGCCCTGGACTGGACCTCCTTCTTCCTCTCCGGCAGAACCAAGAGAGTCCGCCTCTCCCCGTTCCGATCCGAAGCCTATGAGATCATCTGCGGTGTCCTCGCAGGGCTCCTCCCTCAGCCCGACACTGTTCAACATCTACATGGCACCCCTCAAACACATCACCCGACATCACGACCTCAACATAATCTCCTACGCCGACGACACACAACTGATCCTCTCCCTCACCAAGGACCCCCTCACAGCCAAATCCAACCTCCACCAGGGAATGAAGGCCGTCGCCGAATGGATGGAGGACAGTCACCTTAAGCTGAACACAGACAAGACGGAGATCTTCATCCTTGGGCCCAACCCCTCAGCATGGAATGACTCCTGGTGGCCCGGGTCACTGGGTATACACCCCGCACCCAAAAATTACGCACAGAACCTGGGAGTCATCCTCGACTCGAAACTCACCATGACCAAACAAGTCAACGCTGTCTCCTCCACCTGCTTCAGCACCCTCCATATGCTCCGCAAAATGTACAGATGGATCCTGACAGACACAAGGAAAACAGTAACCCCAGGCCCTAGTCAGCAGCAGACTTGACTACGGAAACGCCCTCTATGTCGGCGCACCGACCAAGCTCATCAACAGACTGCAAAGAATCCAGAATGCATCTGCACGCCTGATCCTCAATGTCCTGCGCCGTGACCACACCACCCCCCACCTCAGGAACCTGCACTGGCTCCCTGTCGACAAAAGAATCTCCTTCAAGCTCCTGATCCATGCAAACAAGGCACTTCACAAGACCGGCCCGGTCTACCTCAGCAATCGACTCAACTTCTATGCACCCAACAGGAAACTCCGCTCTGCAGACCTCTCCCCGGCCACCGTCCCACGCATCCGTAGAGCCACAGCTGGAGGCAGATCCTTCTCCCACCATGCCCCCACAACCTGGAACATCCTCCCCCTCATCCAACAACAAACCGAAGACCTTCTAACCTTCAGGAGACAATTCAAGACCTGGCTGTTCGACCAGTAAAAGTCAAAGTAAAAAATTATGTTTATTTAGATCAAAATCTTTAAACATGTCTGAATGCATAGCTACAAAGTTAAAATATTCTACAAGAAATTAATACAAGTCATTACAGGTAAGAATATTCCACAATAGTTTAAAAAGATTTAACACACTATATACATATCTTAAAAAGCAAACACCAGCAAAATCCCTTTTTTAGGCAAATCCTTACCCTTTTTTAAAAAAGAGTTATTTAAAACAGCCTTTTTTCTCTTAGACAAATTATATAGTTTCAGTATTGTAAAATTCCTAAAAAATACTCCTGGCTAGTCCATTTTTTGAAAATTCTGAACTACTTGTATGTACTTCCCTATAGCAATGGCAATTTCAATTGAGGGCATTTCTGTTAAAAGGTTGACCGTCTGTGCCCTTGTTCTTATGTCATATTTTAGGAATATTGGGCGTAGCCACAATTTACGCTGTTCTAATATTGTTAGGCAGTCAGGAAAGAATGTGCACTAAGTCTCCTTTAGTGCTCAAATTACACCACAAACACCCTTTATGGTCTAACATTTTTACTTTAAAATCTTTATTTATTAACCATGGATTAATCCCAATTCGCATCCTTAATATCTCCTGTCTGTACCAGCGATTTGGTAGAATATCTAAATAGGGGAACCAGTTTCCCTTTGACCAAGAATGCATCATAAATTCTACTGATTTTGTCTTTGCAAGGTATCCTATGTCATTATTTCTGGATACTTCTTGCCCATTAGTTTTCAGATCACTCTTAGTACAGACTATTTGTTGGGTTTCTCGGCACAGCTCCACCTTTAACTCTTTACAAATCTGCACCAGTCTTTCCCTACAAGCTATTGCCCATTTTAGGTCACTGATTTGGATCTCTTTCCTACACCATTGTGCTACTTTTTGACCTTTTGTATTTTCCAATCGTTTCCAAAATCTGATTAACGCAGCTTGTACTTGTACCCCCTAAGACTTTGTTCCTATTTCCGTTCTTGTTGCTTGGACCATTGATGATTGGGGTAGGGATAGGAGACTTTTCAGGCATTTCCCTTCCTCCAGGTCCCAGACTCCCTTACCGCTCAAAAAAAGAATTTCTGCGCCGTAGAGGATTTGTGGGGGTATCATTGCATTAAAGGTTTTTTAGTAATGGACAGTGTGACATATCCCCATACTCTCTGTTAAACATTTTTAGGCCACAGGTTGACGTGTGTGCTTTTGCTTTTTGGGCTTCTAAATGAGTATGCCAATTTAATGTTTTATCGAACCATATACCTAGTTAACGATATTCGTTAACCATTTCCAGTTTAAGATCACCTAAAAACCAATTAACCTTAATTGTCTTTTTACCAAAACATAACATTTTTGTCTTGTCTAAGTTTACTCTTAGAAATTTCCTAGCACAGTATTCATTAAAAGATTTGAGCTTTCTTTGGAGGCCTGTCTCTGTCTGATCTATTATTACCAGGTCGTCTGCTTATAAAAGGCAGGGCACCTTTTTTCCATCCATTCTGGGGCGTGCACTACCCTCAACCTCTAGACAGGCGGGTAGATCTGACAGGAATATTGAAAATAACTGTGGGGCCAGAACACAGCTCTGTCTCAGGCCATTTGCAATGGGTATTTTTTGTGTTAATGACCCTTCAGTGTCCCAGATTACTTGGACCCAATTACCTCGATGTAATTCTTTTATTATAATCAATAGGTCTTTGGGAATATTTCTCTTTATGAGAGTTTCCCATAAGCAATCCCGGTCTACTGAGTCGAACGCTGCTAGGAAGTCAACGAAACAGCAGCATAGCTTGCCGTTTTGTTCTGTTGACTTCCTTGCTATTGCCCACAGTGCAAAGCAGTGATCTATCGTGGAGTGCCCCTCTCTGAACCCTCCCTGTTCAATGGTACGATTGAGAACTCCTCGCCCCATGCGTTTAGTCGGTTTAACACAATTTTTGAAAAAACCTTCTCTCCTACATCTAGAAGGTTAATCACTCTATAGTTTTGTGGTATATCCATGCCACCTTTTTTATGGACTGGCCTGATTACAGTGCCCTTCCAACTCGGTCGCATTATTCCTTTTCGAAAGTATTAAACGGAACATCTAGGCAAAAAGTCTTGCCCACCACTTTAACTCTGACTTTAATATTATTGCAGGGAGATTATCGGAGCCTGCCGCTCGAGTTAGTTTCAATTCTCTTATTATGTTTTCTACTTGCTGATCATTAAAATCTAATTTAATATCTTCCGATATTTCCTGCCAGGGTTGGGGCTCTGTGTACGTGCCCCATATAGTTCTCTTAGGTACTCCTCCCAAGCTGCCTCACTAACGCCACATTTCATTTCTCCCTCTGTTGGGCCAGATGCTGTTTTTACAATTTTCCAGAATTGCCTCAGATTTTTATCTTCAATTGATTCTAGCAAGTTTAACCAGCATTTCTCTTTGTATGACCTTTTGCATCCATAACCATTTTTTTAAAATCAATTTTCAACTTATTCAAGTATTTTTCTCTCTCTTGGGTGAAATTTTTCCTTTGACTTCTTTGCACTGCCTGTATCTCCCTTTTTTTTTAATTGGCAGTCAATAGAGAACCATTTCACTCGACTAACCAGGGTTTTAGTACTATTTCTTTTATCCTTTTTTAGTTCTATTTTTAGGCACTGAACTACCTGGGCTATCTTCTCTATAAACCATTCCAAGCCCCTACCCCCAAAATCTTCTGGTTCAGTGTTACTGTAAGTTTGGGTTTACATCTATCTTACAAAACAATCGAGCAATGGAATCAACTATGGATTACATCAATACCTGATTTTATTATCAACATCTCATGGAAGCCCTAGGAATTGGTGAATTCACATGGTTTTGAATGCTGGGTTGGACTTTGGTTTAGCTTTGCTCAAATCAGTAGATATCTTAAAAAACTCTAGCGCTCTTGACACATTTACTCAGTCATTCTTAAAACTACTTAAGAAAATACTGGGTGTTGGCTGCTGCTATAAAGTTATTTATCGGAATTTACATACCTTGATCATCCCTAGAATTTTGGATAAAATCCAAAATGTTACCAAACGTAAGTTCCCTGTTAGACATTAATTGAAGATATCTATTTTTTGATGCAATCATCTCAGAGCTGCCAATTTTATAGAAGAAGGAATTGTTCTAAAAAATATGGTTTAATATATACCACACTTATAGCAAATATGCTTACCAGCTGTGACAAACCAATTTTTTTAGATATAGAATACCTTCATTGGGTGAATAGTTACATAATTCTATACTAGCCTTGCTTTGATTGCTTACTAAATTTAAGTTTGTTATCATTATAATCATCAAGGTCCTAAAAGTGTAATCCCAGACAACTGTCCAGTTTTTTTTTGTTATTCTATATTTAGTAGCACATTATCCATATTGGAGCAAAATTCTATTATTCTATTTATTTTTGTTGCATGCTCTTTTATCTTGCAGCATTGGCAAAGAGCCAGTTTTTAAATCAACAACAGACCAAAATTCAAGGGGTTCGAATGGTCTAATAAAGAATATATGATGTTACAAAGCAAACAATTACAGCACATGCTTTTACATCCCAGATTTTACAACACAACTACCATTACATTGCAGGATTTTACAACGCATACCATTAAAATGCATTTTTTAAAACTGTCATTACAATGCATTCTGTTACAATGCATACCATTACAACACATACCATTACAACGCATAATACATTTAGTGCAACAGTAGGGTAAGTGTTGAATAGCCTAGGGGTAAAATTTACTATTGCCCCTCCAGTGAGTACAACAGTAGGGAAAGTGTTGGATAGTGTATGGGTAAAAATTACTATTCCCACTCCAGTGAGTGCAAAAGTAGGGAACGTGTTGGATAGCATTGGGGTAAAAATTACTATTCCCAACTACCCCAAAACTATACCCACCCTAAATCTTGTTGTTGTAATGGCATGTGTTATAATGGCATGTGTTATAATGACATATGTTGTAATGGAATGCGTTGTAATGCCATGAGATTGAAAAATATATAATAAATAAATATAGTATTTGTGTTGTAAAGGCATTGCAATGTAGTGCCGGTGTTGTAGTGGATGTTTTCCCTAAAATATGCTAAAAGAAACAAACAACTGCACAAATTTCGATAGCTTTGTCAATTTTGTTACCTTTGCTTAGAAATTCTATCTTATAAATAAGAATTGTCTCTAAGTTTTGCATTATGTCGGGCTGCATGAAGAGTGTTCATCTTGATTTGTTATACTACATATATTGATGCTATTAGAGATGATAATATACTTGTAATCTTGTTTTGGTACACTGTGTCATGTTTTATTCTGTCTCATGTTTTAATACTACAAAAAAGGAGTTTAAAAAGACACTACTGAAAAACTTACACTCAGTCATACACTTAGCATTTATACTGGGCACAGTATGGTCACTGGCACACTAACGGTAGTCATGTATGACAGTAGCTCTTGTCTGCTGATTCTGCTTAACCTCAAAAGGATGTTTAAAAATGTAATTTATGACAGCCTTCTCTCAACCATATATTGCTTGCTGGCCATAGGTGGACATATGAGGTGAGTATCATCAGTTCTGTCTCCTTGGATCTACTTTACTATGTTTAATTTTTGCCCTTTCATTTTCAAGCTATAGAGGTAGCCTTTTGAGATCTAATGAATAATCTGAACTTTTCTTGCCACCAATATTCAGATGAGCTACATCTCTAGCAGCTTTATCCTAGCAGTAGACACCACACCCCGAGCTATGGCTCAGTGCTACCCCAAACTGAATCTGGACACAATGGAGTTTCTACTCCCTGTTTTTAACCATAGCAGTGATGACTCAGGGCTGCATTTTGCCTTTGTGGGCTTCCCCCAACAGGCCAGTGGGATGGAATTGATGACACTTGACCCACCCAGCTGAGTGACATGCCTGGCCAGTGTGACTTTCCCTTTTGTGAATGGAGTTGCCACCACATTAGCTCCCATCCTAGCTGTGATGTTTGCAAGGTGAGTGTTAAAGCATCCGGTCAAGAATCATTGCTTATTCAGAAAAAACAAACTATTATAATGAAAGATTTTCTTAAATCAAAAATAAATGACCCAATGCACACGGAGCTTTTACCTGCATGTGGGAGCCATTTAACATATCCCTGCCCATTTCCACCATGTCTGGCATGAGAAACATCAGCAGGGAAAACCCAGAGTGTACCCTAGCTTGTAGGTGTTTTCTCTGTATTCTAAGTGTCTGTCAGTGTTTTTCAATGATGTAATTTGAGATGTCATCCGTGATGTGACTGACCATGTCATGAATGATGTAATATGTGACATCTTCAGCATTGCATTGCGGGTGCGGGTGTTATAGTTAGCTCAACAAACTATAATGGCGGAATTTGTCTGGTTTTGTACGAGTATATATATATATATATATATATATATATATATATATATATATATATATATATATATATATATATATATATAATAACAACGCCGAAACCCCACAGTCCTCGGGATTTTTTTCATGAAGAGCACTCAAAGCCAATACAGCGTGGTTTCGCCAAGCGATTTATTGCAGAAACTTTTCGCAGTTAAGTCAAGTTTACAAACGCGTTTCGCCGTTGCCGCCTTCGTCAGTGTAAACTGGCACTTGTTTGTTCAGTAATATAAATAAAACCATGGTGACAACATGTCACGTGTTTCTAAAAAGATAAACATAAAAAACGGCACATAGTTAGTAATTACATCATTACTTGTGGAAGCCATCTTATAATGGGTTGTGTGCAATGTTACATTAATCATTTCCATAACAAGTGGAGAGGTGTGGCTCACTGGTTAGAGGCGGCAGACCCGAGTGCAGAGAACGGCCCGGGACCAGGGTTCGATTCCCGACGCGGCAGGGTCTTGGACCAGGATCAGCGGACTGATAATTCTCGCATCGGTGCCTACTCCGACCAGGGAGCACACTCGGCAACTCTGGGCATTAGCTTGCCTCATCTCCACAACGGCCCCACACAAACGCCGGGGATGCCTGGTTTCACCTTGGAGACCCCCAGGAGGGACTATCTCACAGGGAAAGCCAGGACGGGTTCCCCAGCGGTCTATAGCGCTACGAGGCCTCCGGGTAGCAGTGCGCTTTACAAGACACAACAATTTACAATTTGGTACCATCATGTTATTCATTTAACATAATTATTTGTGTGATATGTATAGCAATCAAAATTTGTTACATGATTCAATCATTCAAGTGTTCGTGGTAACTTATGTTTCGTATTTATATTTTCAGGTGCCCATTCAGATAATGCCATTGATTCGCGAAGCTCACTACGGTCCCGTTTTGAGCCTTCACGAAGAGTTCACATTTTTGCATTGTATGGAACAATTCACTCATTTCAGATTTCATGCAATCAAGCCCTGAATGGGCAATTTCATTTATCATGTTGTATGTTTACACAATGATCATTCAGGACTGTTCCTATACCTTTTCATAGCAAAATATTCTTTGGTTTCTAGGGATAGGGCAGACGGCATTTGCATTGTTATTTACATGTCAATCCTGTCTTTTCTTTCCCAAGGTTAAGATAACGTCATAGGGGCCCGGATGATAGTATTCTAGATGTGAGTCCACATCTCCTCCTCATTGTTCATCCCGCCCGGGGTCTTAGTCTGAAGCTGGATAATAAATCTTGATTCTAAAGTTCTTAACTTTTTTACCCAGTTCCCCCCTCTCTCTGTTCTGACTAGTTGGTCCAGTATAAAGTAAGTCAACAAATTGCTGTTACTATTGTGTACTTGCTCAAAATGGCGAGCTACTGGATAACTTGGATCCTTTGAGGTGATAGCCCTCATGTGTTCAAGGACCCTAAATTTGGTGGGTTTCACTGTGCTCCCTATATACTTCTTCCCACATGGGCATATCAAGCAGTATACAGTATGGTCAGAATTGCAGTTGAGTAGTTTTGATATCTTAGTCTTGGTTTTCCTCCCTGGAATTTGATATTCTTTGACCTTTTTTGAATTTTTACAGGCCTTACACTTCATACATGGGAAGAAGCCTAAAACAGTCGACTTTTCTTTTTTCTATTCTCATAGTGACTGTTCACTAGATGGTCTTTGAAGGAGTTTCCCTTTCTATATGAAATGAGGGGATAGTTGGATAAGGATTTCCCTATTACAGAGTCTGTCTTTAAGATTTTCCAGTTTTTTCGCCTGATATTGAAAACTTCTGGTGACTTCTCTGAATAGTCAGTGATCATTCTGATTTTTGATTCAGGGGATTTAGGTTTGTCTATTAGCAGGTCTTTTCTCCCCACTAGGTTGCTTCTAATCTCAGCTTGATCCAAGATCCCTTTCCCATATCCTCTTTGTAAGATTCTCTTTTTAGATTGCTCCTTTGCTTTTTCAAACTCCTGTTTGGTCGAGCAGTTGCGTTTCATCAGCAAAAACTCTCCCAGGGGGATGTTATTGATGACGCTGCGGGGGTGATAACTGTGTGAGTGCAGAATTGTATTACCTGCCGTCGGTTTTCTATAGACCACGGTTTGAATTGAATCATTCTCCACATAGACCCGAAGGTCCAAGTAGAAGACCTCCCTCCTACTTATGTTGCTGGTGAAGCTGAGGTTTATATTATTGTTGTTCAATTCAGCGATATATTCCTCAGCCTCATTCTGTGAACCCCGCCACACCAAAAACAAGTCATCAATGTAGCGGGTCCACAAGATGATGTTATTTATCCACCGGTCATTGCCCCCCGCCCAGGCCACATGCTTCTCCCACCAGCCCACGAATAGGTTCGCGTAGCTGGGGGCGAAGCACATGCCCATCGCGGTCCCCTGTAATTGTAGGTACAGTTTCCCTGCAAATAAGAAGATGTTATTTCTTAAAAAGAAGTCTGTCAATTCTAGCAACATTGCATTATGGCTTCGATATTTTAGAGGTCTATTGTCTAGGAAGCTCTTCATTGCCAACAGGCCATCTTCATGCCTGATTGAAGTGTATAAACTGGCAATGTCCAGTGTTATTAGGATCATGTCATCTTCCCACTTAACGTCCTGTATGATTCTCAAAAAGTCCTTCGTATCTTTTAAGTACGAGCTGAGATCTTTAACAAACGGAGCAATGAAGCTATCAATGTAGCTTGAAGTTTTTTCGAGTAGGCTGTCTTTTGCAGACACAATTGGTCTACCTGGAGGCCATACTTTACTCTTATGCACCTTAGGTATGGTAGGTAGGTGGTAGTTGTTCCAGTCTTTAAAATCCAAAATTCCGTGGTCCTTCCATTTCGCAATCAGGTTATTGAAGGCTTTGGTACTTTCTAAATGTTTTTCCCTTTTTACTTCCATGTAGTGTTCTTTATTGTTCAATTGGGAAAGTGCCTCGTCCTCATATTGGCTGTGTTTTAGGATGACGATATTTCCGCCTTTATCGCTACGTTTAATAATGATGTTCTCATCCTCTTTTAGATTTTTAATTACAGCCCATTCTTCCTTTTTAAATTTTTTCTTTTCCAATTGAATTTCTCTGCTTGTAGTCCTTTTAGTTCTTCAATGACCACTTCCTGAACTGTGTCGATTCCATCATGTGGCGTTCTCGGATTAATTTTGGATTTTATTACCATTTCGCTCTTGCAGCCTTGTTGTGTGATCCCACATTCCTCCAACATTTGTATGGGTTGTACCTCCCAATCCTGGGAGTCACTCATTCCAATCATAGTTTGTGCCATGGCAATGGCATGTAGATATTTTCCAGGTAATGCTGTTAATGGATCAATCTCTTCCATTCTAGTTCTAACATCAATCTTGGGGTTTAGAGTATGTATCTTCTGTAATTTGATTTTTCTGATAAATCTAAATAGATCTATCCGTGTCTGCGTGTAATCAAACGCCAGAGTTGGACAGAAAGTTAGCCCAAGTTGTAGTATTTTTTCTTCATTTGTTGTCAATTTTCTATCCGATAGATTTAATATGGTGTTCTGTGGTGGCATAATTGGATTTATTTCCAGGTTTTCCCTCGGGTGCTTCTCGTCACCACCGGGGTGGATCTTCCTTGCGCGGCCCCGCCTGCCCCTCCTCGTTTTCCTCTTGAGGGTTTTGGTGGGTGTGTGGTCACCGCAGGTCGTTGTCTGAGTCCTCGTATGACCTCGTATTCCTCGGAAAAAAAATCAGACTCTGAAGCAGGTGATTTTGCTTCTGAGTGGTTGCCACCACCTTCTGCACCTTTAGTTCCTCCTGTATTATTAGCCCATACTGATTCATCCTCAGAAACTTCCGACTCTTCAGTGCTCGCCGGGGTTCTGTTTCTTAGTTTCTCTTGTTGGAGTGTTTTCCTGGGGGCGTCGTATTTTCTTGCAAATGTTAAAATCCTCCCATTTGCATAGTCTTTCTCATCTCGGATGAACTTGTACTGCTTTCTTAATTTGATTGTGTTTTCATAGTCAATTAATCTCTTTTTCATATGTTCACGCAACTCCTCGCATTTTTTCATGTCTTTGTCGCCACTGATCTTCTCCTCGATGCCCTTTATTTCTTCTTGTAATTAGGTTCTGTCATTCCATGCGTGTTTCACTAGCAGTTTAAGCATTCCTTGCATTACATCATTCATAAATTCAGACCATTCCCGCAATAAATCGTTGTTTGGGTTTTCATATGATGGGAATAAAAGGATCGTTAGTCCTCTACGGACTCGCCCAACTTCCAAATATTTCTGCAGGCTGGTGGCCTCCCACCACTTGCGAATTTCTCGCTCATAAGTTTTCTCAAGCGTGGAGAAGAGCTTAGTGAGGGTGTCTTTCTTTCTCACCCCCGAAAAAAAAAAAAAAAAAAAATATATATATATATATATATATATATATATATATATATATATATATATAGTCCAATCCTGATTTGGCTTCCAAAAGAACAGGCACCGACTCCGTGGATGAAGATCAAGGGTTTTATTAACCAATACAAACGATCAGACGCGTTTCGGCGGACAAGTCCACCTTGTTCACTACATCTGCTTGCACCATATTAGTGAGCCTTATTTATACTGTTGCATAATTGACATGTGGTAGAACCACCATGTGACATACGAAACCATGTGACATCAAACATAGAAGAGTTGGTAGCGCTCAAAATTGCAAGTCATTGTGGCATATAAGGCAAAAAATCATGTTCAAACAATGTAATTACATCATTACAATTTGTAAATAATAATCGTGTATACACATTTTCAACATTAATGAATTGTAGTTGTTTAGTTTATGAAATCTAAGTTTGTGTAACACTGAAAGCTGCTGCCTGGTTGCATGCTGGTTTGGACATAGAAGAGTTCCTTCTCAGCAGGTATAAGCTCCCAGCGGCTTTCTGATCTGTAACCTCTTTAAGCCCAAGCAGGACACTTCGTGAGTCCAACGCATCCCTTACTGAGTGTGTTTGTAGGTGTGTGCTGGGCGGGTTAATCTGGAGGCGAGCGCATTTAATGTAACAGCACATATTGGGAGAAACTTTGTGTGAGTAAGACTTTCTTCCAGATGGAAAAGCACAATGTTATGGCTATTCATTGTTTCTAGGAAAGATGGGGCGTCTGCTTATTCTGGCTGTTTGTGCGTTTAGTCGAAAAAATGACAGCGCACTTAGAGAAAAACCTTGTGTTTATCCAGGATAAATTACGCAAAATTAGCGCTTAGCTTTATTTTGTAGAGAGATAAGAAGCCTGCTTGATCTGTATAGTAATCATCAGGTGAGTTACGAGGTTAGGCCGGGTGTCGCGGTTGATTCAGGTTGTGGGGGTATAACGCAAGTGTGTAATAATGGAAAGGGGTGGCCAGAGGGTAGCATGGGGTCCAGCCCAAGTGGGCATTGGATTTGTATCTCGTAGGAGAAGTCCCTGGTTGCCTAAGAGCCCGGTTGCCCTGTGCATGTTACAAGCACAGAGTGTTTAGTGAGGGAGCAGCTGTAATTGGCAGAATTATCCCTGTTAGTTTTTCTTTAGGAAGGAGCCTTAATTTAAGAAGGTAGCATGGACATTTCTTGGAGCGCGTGGTGGTTCTGGTGTAATAGTGAATATGTGTGTGAAAAATTGGGGGGAGAGAAAGAATAAAATGAATAAAATAAAAGTGCACTAGGTGATTTAAAAAGGATCAAGTCCTAGATGGTGAAGCTAGATGTTAGTCAGTAGAAAGGGGTCTGTTTCCTGGAACATGAGGAGGAATGCCGTTACATTATATCAGAAGCTGTATCATAGGTATACACTCAGTGCCTCATCTGCATTGAGACCAAATGGGATTTTACTGTTGAGCTCTATGATGTATTTAGACTCAAGTCACCCTAATTTTTGTTGTCTGTTCCCTCCCCTAGGATTTGGTGCTACACTGTCCAAAATAAGTAGCTGAGTTCCTCAATTTTGCCGTTGTGGTGGGCATTATTATGACGAGCCACAGGATATGCTGGATCGTCATTGCTGATGGCTCTGAGGTGTTGTAGGATCCTCACATGGACTGGGTGTATTGTGCTCCCTACATAGGTTAAATCACAGGAGCACTTGAGAACATACACTGCAAAATCTGTTTTGCACGTGTAGTGATGTCTAATTTTGAAGGGGGATTTTCTGAAGGGGAACTTGATTGTTTTAGTGTTGACCCCATGTTGGCAAGCTTTACACTTGGTGCACTTGTAGAAACCCGGTTGGGAATGTAACCAGATTTTCTTGGCTGGAGCAGAAGGAGCGTAATTTACCAATTCTTGGCTCATTGAGGTTGCTCTCCTGAATGTTAAGTGGGGTAATTTGGCACAGCTTTGGCCTATGACCGTGTCATTTTTAATCAGTGGTCAGTGCCTGTACAGGATTTTCCTGATGTTCCTGTAATGTATGTTGTATCCTGTGATTAATCTGGGTGTTTTGCTGGTGTTTTTGGTGTCACTTACTGCTTTGGGCTTTTTTTGGAGCAGAACTGACCTATCCAGGCGGTCGCTCTTTTGTCTTGCTGTGTTCAAGGTGTTAGGGCTGTAGCCTCTCTCCCTGAGTCTGGTACAGAGACAATCTGTGCTTGAGGTGAGGTCTTTCAGTAGACTGCAATTTCTCTTCATCCTTATGCATTCCGCATAAGGAATGCTCTCTTTAAGGCTTATGGGGTGAAAGCTTGATGAGTGCAAAATGGTGTTCCCTGCAGTTTCTTTTCTATGGGTGCATGTCTGTATTTTGCCTCCCTCATGGAACACCTCAAGGTCTAGAAAAGTGACTTTTTCTCTGCTAGCTGTACAAGTGAACTTTAGATTCAGGATGTTGTTGTTTATGTCCCTGGAGAATCGGAGAACGCTTTCTTCTGTGCCCCGCCAGAGGGTGAAAATGTCATCTATGTATCTCCTGTACAAAACTACATTGTTGGTAATGCCGTGATGGTATTGGGACATGAGTACTTGCTCCTCCTACCAGCCCATATGCAAATTAGCATAACTGGGGGCGAAGCAAGTACCCATGGCTGTCCCTTGTATTTGTTTGTTCAGGAGCTTGTTGTATACAAAGGTGGTATTCTCCAGGCACCATTCTGCCATGTGTAACAGCATCAAAGTGTGTTGAAAAAGAGTTATGTTTCTATTGCCAAGAAAGTGCTGCATTGCTTTCCAGCCATCTCTGTGTCTAATGCTAGTATATAAGCTCTGGACATCTAAGGTAACAAAGCTGTAATTATCTTCCCAAGCGTAATCATATAAACAATTCAAAAAGTCCCCAGTGTCCTGAAGATAGGCTGGCAAAGTTCTCACTATCGGTTGGAGTAAACAGTCTATATATTTACTTGTGTTCTCAAAGAGACTTCCTATTGCAGAGATTATGGGCCTTCCTGGTGGACAGGTTGGATTTTTGTGAATTTTCGGAATTAAATTCATCTGTGGGGTGATTGGATAGTCATTTTTGAGAAATGCCAGTTCCTGTTTTGAGATTAGGCCTTTGCCCCTCCAGTTGTAGAGACAGGTGTGGTATCTCTCCTTGATGTTGAGGATGTTTGTGCTGCTGGTTCTGATATAGCATTCTTTGTCTTGCAATTGGAGCATGGCCTCTTTATCGTACATTTCAAAAGGCCACAGCACTATATTGCCTCCCTTGTCCGCATTGCGAACTACTATGTCAGGTCTTTGTTTCAGTTTTTCCATTAGTTTGTCATATTCTTTCCGTTGGTTATTGATATTTTTGCTGAAATCATTGCTGCTTGAGAGAGCCAATTCTTTGAGGTCATTGATTACTTTATCTGCAAACATGTCAATGTTATCTCTGGGCATAGGAGGGTAGAATGTGGATTTTGGTTTGGATGGGCTTTTCTCCGTGCCGTGAATTTGGATGTTTGATAGTGCCCCTGTTTTGGTGTTGGTTAGGCTCCCATCTTTCAAGTTCAACTCCAGTTCAGTAATGTCCTTCAATGCCTCAAAGTCCGCAACATTCATGGAGTGTGTGGTTGTGTTTAGTTCTGTTGAGGACAAGTTGTCTTGAGTTTTGTCTTTTTGTGAAGAAAAATGTTTTTGTAATTTGAGTTTACGTGTGAACTGGTAAAGATCAATTCTTGTTTCAGCATAATTAAAATTAGTCTCTTTGCAAAAGGAAAGTCCCAGTGTTAGAGTTTTTACTTCCTCATTTGTTAGTTCCATGGTTAAAAGATTTATAACCGTGTTGGTGGTTGATGTGTCTATATTCATCGTCTCCTGTTGCGTCTGTAGGTGTTTTTTGTTCTTTGTGCCATGTCTGCCCCAGTGTCTGTTTTTCCTCCTTCTGCTGGATGATTGGTTTGGATGTTTGTGGTTTGATCTCCCCTTCGCCTTCTGGGTCTTAGGCTCATTAGTCGCTCCATCCTTAAAAAAGCGAACTCATCCACAGGTGTTGGGACAGTCTTTTTTGGGTTGGAAGTGGTACGAGCTTCTGGGTCTGATTCTGCTCCTGAGCTTACTTCTGATTCGCTCAGCACTAGAGGGCAGGGAGGGGTTCCTCCTATAGCGGAGAGTTGCTGTCTACGAATGTTTTCAAACTTCCTGGCAAAGGTGTAGATTCTGCCTTGTAGGTAGTCATTTTTGTCCTTCTGGAATTTTTCTGCTTTCCTGATTTTAATGGTAGTTTCCAGTTTCTGTAATCTGGTTTTGATATCTACCAAACCCTTTTGGCCACTTCTTGGTTGGGTACTTTTGCCAACTCTTCCATGACGTAGTTGATTTTCAGGAGTAGTTTTTCCCTGTCAGAAGTGGCATATTTCACCAGAATGCGCAACATATTACGTGATGATTCGGCACTATTATCAGCCCAGTCTTGCAGCATGGCTGGGTCTGGGTCTTCATATGTGGGCGCTACACGTACTCTTAGGCCTCTGGGCACTCTGCCAACATCTAGGTATTTCTTGAGGGATGTGCACTCCCACCATTTGGCTACTTCAGCCTTTCTCAATTTTTCAAGTTCAGTCAAGAGTTTCTTAGTTTCATTACCCTGGGGTGTCTGCTGTGCACTTGTACTTGCTGATGAAGTTGTTACCGGCTCGCCTTGTTCTTTAAAGATGTCGAGAGCAGCCTCTTCACGTTCTTTATCCCATTCTGCTGACATCGCTGTATTGTTATTAAATGATCGCCTTTGACACCCACTGCCTTTCTAGCGCGTACGCGCTGAGGACTACCTCTCCCGCTGGTATTTGTGCAAAAGTGTTTACTGGCTACTGCACTCACTCCCTTGCGCTAACTCGTGGGCCCCCAGCTCCCTGCCAGCCCTACGGCCGTCACTGGATCAGGGTTACTCATGGTTGTGTTGCGGGAGCAGTGTCTGCCAGATCTGAAGTTTATATATTAGGAATCCAAGATCCTGAAGTGAAGCAAATTCAAAGCAGCACAGCAATCAGGTACAGAACACTCCAACGTTAAAGTGAAATAGTGTTTTTATTTCTCCATCTGGTGGCACGATGCGTTTCGACCGGGGCAACCCGGGCTTGATCACATGACGAGACCAGATACCAGCGAGATTAAATACAGGCAGAACGTCTTTGCACCGCCCCAATTGTCATGGAACTAGAAATCAGACTACCCTTATGAACAACCATCCTATAGCTTTTAAATAAGCAGTTACCAATGATGTACAAAACATTATACAAACAAATATACTACAATAAATGATAGATACTGCAATATACACCATACATTTCAAAAGATTTTTACAAGATTTTTGCAATCAAGGGAAAGTGCCCAAAGTCATAAATCTTCGAATGGTCGTACACAGGGTCAAATGTCACTATCAAGTCCATATCAGAGCCAATAATGCAAACTCCTGTATCACAGTGAAAAGAAACTATTGTGTGTAAATTTATGAAAAGAATCCTTACTTTGTGTTTCTATACTTCAAAGTTTGTTGTAGCGACACTCTATTCTATTTAAAGTGCAGTGCAAAATTAACAAATAACAGAGTCATTGACTCTACAAGAACCATAAATACTATGTCCTTATAGTCCAAAAATTACAGTTAAAAATTCTCAGCCCAAATAAATTGCATGATTCACTCCAAAATTCATGTATCAGTACAAAACACAAGTTAAAATTCCAATAATTCATTAGCACCTCCATGTATCCATATCAGTGTCAGCAATGTCAACAATGTGGCAGGGGGAAACAATTGATTACACATTTTCATAAATATCCAATACAAGGGGACAAGCCTGCCCCCATATACATCTTAGAGGTTACTGTATTAAATATAATATAATAAATATATACATTTATCTAAAACCACACCTGTATTCATAATAAATTGTATAGATCCTCCCGCATGTTAAGACCATTAGAAATCTTTGTGTCGAGAAGTAAAATGTATAGGCTTTCCAACTGCCTGAGCTTACCTTCTCTGTCACCTCCCCTCTTAGATTTGGGCACAGCATCTATGACAAAATAACTAAGATCTTTCAAGTTATTACCATGTACCAGCTTGAAGTGACGTGCCACAGGGTAACTAGGGTCAGAGTTGACAATCGCCCGAAGATGTTGCAGAATGCGATTATATACTTGAAGCTTAGTGCTTCCAACATACTGTAATTGACATGAACATTGCAAAACATAAACAGCATAATCTGTTTTGCAGGTAAACATGCCTCTAATTTTAATAGCCTCTTGTTTGAAAGCATCTCTGTATTCCCTAGTGTTACATCCGAACTTGCAGGCACTGCACAAACTGCCTGTACGGTTGGATAGCCAATTGGATGAAGAAGCCACTTCTGGACTAGTCTTAACTAAAATGTCTCTCATAAAAGAGACACCAGGATTTACATCCAATAGAGGTGCCAAAGTTATATCAGTTTTTAGAATTGGCCAGTTAGACTTCAAAATATTCCGGATCTTACGTTCATGCCTACTGTAAGTAGTAATAAGTCTAACCTTCATCTCTTCTTTTAATGGTGTCACTTCCATGTTAGAAGGGACACTTTCCACTTCTAACATTCGAGCGGGGGCTTTTTGGGTAGTAGAAATCATTTTCTTAAGTGCATCGTTTAGATCACTCTCTTTGAAACCACGTATTAAGAATCTCAGAAAGGATTCATTAAGACATTTATCCAAATCTTGTTCATTGCTACAAATACGTTGGATCCCCAAAAAACTTCCCGTAGGGGATGCTTTTAATCAAATGATGAGGATGAGCACTGGAAGCATGGAGAATGGAATTTCCAGCTGTACTTTTTGTGTGGAGTCTAATTTGAATATTGTTGTTGTTTAAAATATATACCTCCACATCTAAGAATTCCACTTTCTCATTGCTAATATTGGCAGTGAATTCTAAATCCAACTCATTATTGCCAATATTATTCACAAACTGTTCTGTCTTTTGTCCCCTGCCAGATTATGAACACATCATCTATGAAACGCCAAAGATGAACCATCCCCGTTTCTAGACTCCCATCAACATCCAAGGCTTGACCCAGGACACACTCCTCCCACCAGCCCACGTGTAAACACGCGTAGCTGGGGGAGAAGCATGCACCCATGGCTACGCCCCGTAATTGTTGATACACCTTTATTAAAGAGGAAAAACTTATTCTGAAGGCAAAGAGTAATCATTTTCACCAACATTTTGTTGTGTTCATAAAAATTAATGTCACGTTTAGATAAAATATTTTGAATAGCATGCAATCCATCCTCATGTTTTATAGAGGTATATAAAGAGCAAATATCCATTACAATAAAATGGCAGTTTGGACTCCAGATAACCTCTTTCAATTTACTTAGAAAATGGCCTGTAGCTCTAATGTAGGATGGTAATGATTCCATATGGCCTTGAAGAAAAAAATCTACACATTTTGAAGTGGACTCCAGTAAGCTGGTTTGTGCTGAAATGATAGGACGCCCTGGTATAGGGGAAACTCCTTTGTGTATTTTAGGTAATAAATACAATGTGGGAGTAATGGGGTGGTCATTTTTTCAAAAATAGATACTCATTTTTAGACAAAAGACCATCCGTTTCCACTGAGCTAATTGTTTGTGTACAAGCTCCTTAACGTTGTTAAGTTTATTAAATGAGGCTTTCCTATAGCATGACAAATCATTCAAATGTCTTTCTGCTTCCAAAATATACATATCTCGTGGCCATAAAACAATATTACCCCCTTTGTCCGCCTTATTCACGATGATATTACCATGATCTTTTATCTAGCGCATGAGTGAGGAATAACGTAGTTCAGCGTTGCTTCTATGTTTATGTTTATTGGCAATAGATTTATTCAAGTCCTTCAAGTCTTCTATCATGCGATCATTGAACACATCTATTGCGTCCCTAGGCATCATCGGAACAAATGTGGAGCACGGACTGAAAGGACTAATAGCTCTACTACCACCCGTGGCCACCATAGATTCTAGGACAGTCTGAGTGGACACAGGGGATTCATTATCAGAATCAACAATTGCATGCACAGTTTTCAACAATGGGACATCAGAAGCTAATAACTGCTTACTCGGAAGGGAGTCAGATAGTACAGTGTTTGCAGTGCTAGTAATTTCATTCAATTTGTGGTATTTCATTAGTTTCAACTTGCATATGAACTTAAATACATCTATCTAGATTGGATGTATTTGAAATCATTTTTCGGGCAAAAGGATAAACCATGTGATAAAAGTTGGGTTTCAGCTATATCCAAATTTAAGTCGGTGAGATTGATAACGGTATTATCAGTCACTATGTTAGTAATAGAGTTGGAGTTTAATTCATTTGAGGTGCTCCCCTTCCTTTTTTCTTTTTGTTCACAAAGTCTTCCTCTTTTCTTTGCGGCATTTGTTTTGCTGTTTTCGTTTTTCCCTTCTGGTGGAAATCTTGGTCTCAATGTTTGCCGCCTGTCCTCTATTATAAACCCCAATTCCTACGACGGGGTAAAGCCACTCAATGTAGAGGAATGGCCTGTTATTGGACTCATCTCATGTGAATCTACACTGCTCAGTATGGAGCTTGCATCCGTATCGGAGCTTTCGGAGTGTTCCACTGATTGTACTGGCAAGGTAGCATTAATACTCATTGGGGTCTTTGCTGTTAATGCCTGTCTTTTAACGTTCTCAAATTTCTTGGATAAAGTAAAAATGCGCCCCTGTTCATAGTCTGCCCGAAGAGAAAGAAAAGATTAAGCGAGTAAGCACACGTTTCTAATATGTTTAATTTCACAATGCTTGTGGGTATACAATATGTTTTTGTCCATCCTAATATTTGTAGACTTTTGTCTATCTGCGTCCCTTGTATTTGTTGTGCAGCAACCAAATCGATAGGGTCTGTTCGGGTTGCAAAGTGAACCAACTCCTCCCCCCTCCCTCCACCCACTTCCCGGACTGCCATCCTGACACCAACTGTCCATCCTAATATATGTAAACTATTGTCTATATGCGTCCCTTGTATTTGTTGTGCAGCAACCAAATCAATAGGGTCTGTTCGGCCTTTTGATTAAAAGCACGCACGTATTGGACACGCGCTTATTTCAATCCAAATTTGTGTATATATAAACACGCGCTAACGTTGCAAATTGAACCAACTCCTCCCCCCTCCCTCCACCCACTTTCCGGTCTGCCCTCCTGAAATACACTTTCCATCCTAATATATGTGGACAATTGTCTCTTTGCGTCCTTTCTTAATGTTGCCAAGTGAACCAACTCCTCCCCCCTCCCTCCATCCAATTCCCGGTCTGACGCGCTAATGTTGCAAAGTGAACCAACTTTTCCCCCCTCCCTCCACCTACTTCCCGGTCAGCCATCCTGACACCAACTGTCCATCCTAATCTATTTAGACTATTGTCTCTATGCGTCCTTTCTTAATGTTGGAAAGTGAACCAACTCCTCCCCCCTCCCTCCACCCACTTCCCAGTCTGCCATCCTGAAACCAACTGTCCATCCAAATATATGTAGACTATTTTCTCTATGCATCTTTTGTAGTTGTTGCGCAGCAACCCAATCGATAGGGTCTGTTCGTCCTTTAAAATAAAAACACGTGTGTATTCTAATTCAACGTGTGTATATATAAACAAGTGCTTATTCGAATTCGAAGTTGTGTCAAAATTTCAAATCAATCGGTGAAGAAATTACGTAGATTTAAGATTTTAATCAAATGCACATTGACATTTTTCTGAAAACCTAATAAGATGTTGTTTTCTCCCCTACTATATTGTTCCATAATTCACTGAAACATGCTATACTATCTCAAGAATGTGATCATGATAGTTGCTGGGTTTTAGTTAATTTTAAATTGGGTCAGAATTATTTATTTGTTTAATTTATAAGGTCAGTAAACTCTGACACTTCTTTTGGAGGGCATTTCATAAAATACATGATCTGTTTTAGGATCATAATCTAAACTTAAATATAAACCAGATACATCTAAGAAAGCTTTTAAAACAACTATAGCTTCAAGCTCATTATTTAATTCATCGTGATCTTGTCACCCAGATTATTTAGAATAATTATTTGTTTACCTTTTTCGTTGCTTTTTAACCAGACTAAACTATATATTTGTCTCACATTCCCCACTGCATTGCTTACTCACCTCAAACAAGTTCCATTTTCATATCTGATCCAGGTCCTGTCATCTCTTGTTTTAATGCATTTTCTGACCCCCTCTCCCCCTCAAACCAATAGTGATTTAAGAACTATCTCATATCTGGATTTTATTCCTACATTTAAATGTTTTGTGGTTCTCAGCTATAATTCTGTTATTGGAAATGTGCACCGTCCATACATTTGTGGTTGTTTTGTTTTTCTTCCTCGAAATGTTAGTTTACTCTGCCCACAAAAAGACTACTGTTGAAGATGATTTACATTAAGTTGTTTGTTACCATTACTTCACTAAAATGTCAGAAGTATCCAAAGTAACATCACACAGCATTTGACCCTTTGAATAATTATAATCTTTAAGCATTGACCTAATATCCCCCACTTAGGAACGACAAATACTCTTAATTGCTTCTGAGGTGTTAGAGGACCAACAAGGAGGTGGAACTACAAAATGTAACCAATATTCAGTCAACCCTGTTTACTTCTGCATACATCTGTCTTCATGGCTCCTGTGACCAGAGGGTAGTAACAGCAGAGCATGGAGGGCCAAAGTAAAAGAGAAGCAGCAACTGCTACACCTGGCTACCCCGAATTTATGTGCATTATATCAGTGTTATAAATAATCACCCAAACGCCTGCCACTGAGTATTGAAGTGTTCTGTTGTACAGGACTCCATCCACAGTTTACAGATACATTTATACCGTAATGCTTTTATAGGTCTTGCAAACGTTATGGATTGTTTGGATCCTGTTGTCAATATTGCTTTCTTTCTCTACGTCTGAGGACATTTGTAAATTCTTTGTTTTTCAGGGTGTATATGATAGGGTTGCACAGTGGAGGAACAGCTGTGTAGAGCAAAGCCAAGATCTTGTTTTCTTTTATTGAAACGTTTGATGTTGGTCTCATGTATGTAGAAGAAACAGACCCAAAGAATAAAATAACCACAATGAGGTGGGAACCACATGTTGAAAAGGTCTTTCGCCTTCCCTCTGTAGACTTCATTTTCAGTATCGCTGAGATGATCTTGACATAGGATGCAATGACAATAATGAAAGGAAACAGTCCAAAAGTAGATCCATATACATAGTTCAGTGTCTCAATAATGTAGGTGCTGGTGCAAGATAGCTTCATCATGGCAGAGAAGTCACAGAAGAAGTGGTTGATGATGTGGGATTGACAGTAGGTGAGCCTAGAGATCAGTATGATGTGCACAAGCGGGACAAAGAGACCACCAAGCCAACTTCCAGTGGCCAGCTGTATACACATATTTTTATTCATGATGCTCATGTAATGTAAGGGATAACAGATGGCCACATACCGATCATAGGCCATAACTGTGAGGAGAAGGAATTCTGTCCCCACCAAAAAAATGAAGAAAAATATCTGCAGCAGACATTCGGTGAGAGAAATTAGTGTACCTGTCTGAAAGAAGTGTATCAGCATATGTGGGAAAGTGACTGAGATGTTAGTGATGTCAATGAAGGCCACGTTTATAAGTAAGAAATACATGGGGGTGTGCAGATGTGAGCTGGAGTATACTATTGATATGATAAGAAGGTTTCCAATCAGAGTCATCACGTAAATTATTGTAAATGTAATAAAAAGGGGAACTTGCAGCAGTGGAAGATCCGAAAACCCTATAAGCAGGAACTGTTCCCCTGAAGTCAGATTTTCTTTGTCCATTTGTTCAGATTTATTGCGATTTGAAGGCAGTCTGAAATAAAGCACACCAGCAATGTGAATGCATCTTTTGACTAGCTGGTTTGACTTGTGAGGTTCTGTTTGTGGTCTTCAGCAAAGCTCCTAATTTCATCTTTTTCAAATGTTCAAAATGTATTGGTTTCTCTCAAACATCTCAGCAACAAATATTTTCTATCGCACAATAATTTTAGTGGGGTTTTATCATTTGTCTTTCAGCGATAGGGACAGTATTTGTTGCAGATGTGTGTGCCTAAAATTATTAACTCAGCTTAGATTTCCACAGAGAAAAAGGTATAAACCGCTCCATACTCTCTAAAATATGGTATTCTATTGTACCAATATATCCACAAAATTTAGATTTGGAGAGAATTTAAAATGTATAATTTATATTAGCAAAGGGTCCACCTCAAGAGTATTGCATAAAAAGAAGTTACACATGATACTATGAATCATGCTCACCAGCTGGTACTTGTTCTAGGTTAAATACTACTTTCTGTGATATGTCTTCACTCTGACTTTATTGTGTTTCATCCCTGATATCACATCTGTGTGTTTCAGCTTGTTTACTCAATTTTCTAAGGAAGACTTTGTTTTATTGATTATTCAACATATTTCTCATTTCTTATATCTGGCCTGGATGACTCCCTTGAGCTCCTCTACTTTTAGGCTTTTTTGGAGATTTTGAAACAGGGCATACTTGATGCAAGTTTACTGATGATGTAATGGTCCTCCCTATCCAATATATTTCAAAGAATAGGCCATTTAAGCTAGAGGGTGGAGATTGAATATATCCTCCCTGCTGAGAGAGAATGGCTTGTGAATCAGTGTGGGCCAAAAATGGTGAGCAATAATGGTGTAAGGTGCAAATAAAGCAGGCCCAATGGATAGGACAATATTTAATGCTGGGTGCTGGACTGGAGAAACTCTTCTCCCTAAGGATTAGTTATGCATAAGATTGCAAAGTTCTACGAAGGAAAGCATTCAGTCATGGTGCACAATATAAAAGGGGACCTTGTTACAGCCATCAATCGATTCGAAAAGTCTTCATTTCGATATTTGATCATGAAAAACATTTACATTTAGAACAATAATGACATAACATTCCATTCTGATTGTAGTAGTAAAATGACCTTATATATAATAAGTTCATAAATACTCCATCATAAAATGCAATAAATGAGTCTAAAACACAGTAAAAGTACTAAAAATCCCAGGCCATGGTACTATAAAAACTAGAATTTGCTTAAGATCAGATTCAAAAATATAGTTTATTTTTAAAGACCAAGTATATCCAATGGCAGTTATATCTTACTCAGCCTATGGGCACGGGTCATCCACATTCCATGTACAAATTTGGCAACCGCAATTACAGTTGATTTTTTACTATCCGTTTTTAATATCCTAAATACTTCAGTGCCAGTATTGATCCCCATCATCAAACAGATGGGCTTCAACCATGTACCCCACAATTTTATATAAGCCGGACAAACAAGTAGGCTGTGAGCTATCGTTTCTGACTGAGTCGGGCAAAATGGGCATTCCATACAAGTACCTGAACCCCATTTACCAGTCAATGAGGTAATAGGGAGAGTACCCACCTTAAATTGGTGGTACCATTTCCTATCACTAGGTACCGTAATAAAATCCCAGTACCCTTCGTAAGCAGAAGCGTGTTTGGTCTCCATGAAATCTCTTGACAAAGAGGGCCTGGTTAAAGAGACATAAAACGTTTAATGATGACCATGTTCCAATATAGCTCTTTGAGATTCTTTCGAGATGGGAACACATTATCTGCAGGATTTTGCCACAAAGAGTTAAAGCCCATATCATTGTAAATGGCCTTTACCTGCCTTCATCATAAGATTTTACCCGCACTATTGGCATCCCTGATCTCAAGTAGAGCCTGTGCGTACTGGACGACGTCGGGGGTAACCCAGAGCCTCCTCCAGTAGGCCACAGGTCTATAACGTGCCACATCCTCTAGAAACTGAGATCCCAAATCAAAATAGAGGGGTAATAATGGAGTGGATTGAGGAAGACCTATAACACCCCTCCTAAATTTATTTTGGGAAGTTGTTAGTGCCACTAAATTAATAAATCCCCATAATTCAGCTCCATACAGGACCGAGGCTGTGATTTTTGAGTTATAGATTTTTAACACTGGGGCAATCGGCTTGGTGTGAGAAAAGCGCTGTTCTTTCAGCAGGGCACCAGATAGTTGTGCGTGTTTGAGTACCAACTGGTCTATATGCGAGTTCCAATTTAATTTGCAACCTAGCGTAATACCAAGGTACGTAAAAGCTTTAGTCTGCTCAAGTATGACATCGTTCATCATGACTCTCCCTCTTACAATCTTTTGTTAATGTAGCACCATGAACTCAGTCTTGTCTATGTTAATTTTAAGACCGTAATCCCGGCAGAACACTTTAAATCTCGCAATCGCCATCTGCAGACCTTGTTGTGTTTTGGAAATTAACAGAGTATCATCTGCAAACATTAACAGAGGGATCTTCCTTCCATCAAGAGTAGGGTCATCAGTGGGATGATCTGAAAAGTACTGGGTCACCTTATTAATGTACAGGAAAAATAGTGTTGTTGCCAGTACACACCCCTGTCAGACCCCATTGGCGATCGGAAATCTGTCTGTCACTTGCCCTTGCTGCCCTCACCGAACTTGAACAAAATTGGCATCATGGAGTTTAATTAAAAAGGCCAGCAAGTCCAAAGGCATACCTTGTTCCGCAAGGACACTCCACAGCTCAGCACGTGGAACTAAGTCATTTGCCGACTTGAGATCTATGAATGCGGCATATATTGTACCACCTTTAAGGATCACCAGGCGCCAGAAAATTAAAACAAATCTAAAAATCAGGTCTAGTTTGCTTCGGTGTGAGCGGAACCCATCCTGTAAAGGTGAAAGGATATAAAACACATCGATCCAACCCTGAATTCTGCTCATCAGGAGCCGAGCTGTCACCTTCTGGATACAATCAATTAAACTAATAGGCCTATAATTGCCAGGATCTGAACGATGTTTTTAGATCGTATTGCCATTGCTAATGCTCTGTAGGCCACCCTACATGATTTCCCATACCATGAATCAACCAATGCTTTCGCATAATTTGGGGATTTTTGAATACTACTTGTAAAAAAGCCCTTCAGCTTGTTAAAAAATGTAATATGAATGGAAGTAACACTGGACTTATTTTCTTGTCGTATATAACAGTTATGGAGGTCTATGGTCACCTTTTCCACCAGCTGGTTAATAGCCTCTAACTGGTCCTCTTTATTTAGTAAATTCAAACATTTTACTTTCCTGGTACCATTACTTAGGTGTAGTTCTACACCCGTAGGGGAGTCAACTGCAACGTGACTTCCTACTAGGTGAAATGATAGTACCAGGGGGTTATGATCACTTTCCTCCCTCTCCATAATTATCATGTCTATTAAGCAAGACCAGTATTCCTTGTTGAGGAGTATATAGTCTATACGACTACATCGCAACCCACAGTTGAAAGTTGGGGAGCCATGCTTATCTGATTTCGCCCTCCCATTAACCGTCCCTAATCCATGTTCCAGGCAAAGTGCTTTTAACTGTAAAGCAGTTTCGGACCATTTCTTAATAGGCTCCAATGTTAGTTGCGGGATGTCCCATTGCATGTCCTCCTCATGGCCGAGGTCTACATCATTAATATCTAGCGGTTCAAAGGAACAGTTGAAGTCCCCAGCAACTAATATATTTTAGGGCTGGGCGTAGTTTGCGAAGTAGCGCTTCACGAAGCTATGCGAAGTGCACTTCGCACTACGCGAGCTACGTGTAACACTACGCTAACTGCGTAGTAGCATGTTCGCACTGTGCAAGATGCCATTTTCAATGATTGCACCGTGCGGACAAGCATCCGGCACTGTGCAGTCATTGAAACTGGCATCTTGCACAGTGCGAGCTGTAGTTTTCTGCCACTCGAGGAGATTTTTACCCGAGCGGCAGCTTTCTCAACGCAGACTGGTAGCTTCTCATCGGGAGTATACGCGACCACTCGCAATGAGAAACCAGACCTCCCTGCGTTGAAAATCTTGCAGGGAGGTTTATTTTCCACACTTGCAATCGGCAACTCGATGTTGCTGATCGCGAACGAGGAAAAGTCTCGCAAGGATGTCATTTTGCTTGCTTGCGGTCGCCAACTTGACGTTGAGGACCGCGAGCAAGCAAAAAATGACCGCTGCACTACGCTATGCTACACTATGCGTGTTCGCACTGTGCTACGTGCAGTTTGTGTAGTGCGAAGTTGCGCAAACTACGCGAGCGTAGCGTAGTGCTTTGCCCAGGCCTAATATATTTCCCCCTCCTTTATGCTGGTTGAGATAGGATTCAAGAAGAGCAACTGTACCTGAGGCTTTCCCTCCAGGAAGCCCTCTAGCACAAACATTAAAAAGTATAAGGTCCTCAGCATCAGGGACCTTTATCTTGATTATTAAAGTATTATTACTATCAGTGTCCAACTGCTGTACTTTATACCTGTCATTCTGTCTCACCCAAATGGTTAATCCCCCGTTGGTCTTCCCCTTTGACCAGCAATAGCAGGATTATAAAAGTTTGAATAGCCTAGTCTGAACTCAGGGTTCACTGACCATGCTTCTTGAAAAAACAGAATTTCATTGGTTTCAGTCAGGGATAGCCAGTCTGATGACAGTAATTGATTCTTCAGCCCAGCAATATTTCAGGAGGTCAGGGGCCCAATGCTGATTTATCACACGTATGTACCCAATTATCCCTACTTGCTACACATGTATCAATTACATCAGGCAGTGGGCTCATTCCTTCATGGTGTATCTTAATAGAACTATCGTCTAACTATTTATTCTCATGTTTAGACCTTCCGGTATAGTATTTATTGCAATGGGGGGACCCCCTAGATTCTTACAATTTTGCTTAAGACCAGGCTCTCCCTTGTCCCTTTTAACTGGATATACAGAAGTAGAATTTTTTAATATGGGACCCAGTCAATCATTTTCCGCCAGTGAACTGAGTGCCTCGTTTCTGTTAAAGGTCGGGATTGCACAATTAGTGGGGCCTAGCAAGTTTGCTGATATCCTATATGTTGCCCCTCTGGAATTTGTGCTTAATTGGTAGAAATACCCCAGTGGGAGGAAATTAATTAATTACATCATTGCGTATTGCATAAGAAGCTGCCCATTGTAAAATACACCAAACCATCCTCGGAGACCTGAAAGTTAAGACTACACTGTCCCTATCCAAGACTTTTTCAGATTTACCAACTCAGGCAACCCTTCTAACCATCATAAATTCATTAAACAGATGGTTTCCAAGCCCAGTTCTTAAATTCAAGAAATTAAGGGCCTTGTTCTTGAGTGAAGACCAATGTTCCTCCTCACCTATTTTCAATCTCGGTACATTAGCCAACACTATAGTATGGGGAGTGGCCTCAGGCGGAAGATCAAGAAAGACATTCTTCAGCTTGTCCCCTCCCTCGCCCTGTAGTCTCTCCACTGGACATTTTGGCCCTTCCTTGCGTATTTGTGGGCCATTTGATGCTGATATAGACGGAACTGAAAGATTTGGAGGACACAATAGGGGAGGGTGAGAGGAGTGTGGGTGAGCCACTGCTTGTTGTTGTAGCCCGGAGGTATTTCCCACCTGACTAAGCCCCGTAGCCTCAGGGTGATTACTCAAAGGTTGGGTAGATGTAACTTTAGTTATATGGTCCTCTAATTTTGTTAGTCTCTGATCTAATGCAGCTAGTCTGAGCATAAAAGGATCAATCAAGGCTACCAATTTAGCTTCCATCCGCTTAAGAAAAACTTCTTGAGCCTTTGTAAAATCTAAATGATGTGACCCCAATGGAGTAGGATCTATACTTGCTGCACCCACCCCAGTATATTCCGACTCGGTGGGTGGAACTTGAACCCCTCCCTTCCCTGTAACCACACTCTTATTCTTGGCCTGCTTTGATACCTGAAGGATGGATTTTGAGTCACTACGCACTTTTCTTTTCTTTGCTTGGACATTGGTTCAGGGTGCTGCTGCTAACTTTTGCTGCCTAGTGACCACATTAATGGGGGTAACTGTAAGTGAGGAAGATATACTTTCCCCTGGGTGAAAATTTGAGGAGCCTAACTGAGGGCTGCATGTTGTCACTAATGAAGGTTGAGGACATGAAGCTGGGGCAGCAGTTGATTCTGGTAAAGGAATTTGCCCTGTAGATGAGCATGAGGGGTCCAGTGAAAGCCTCCTTTTGGTTAACTGGATCTCGTGCAATAACACGGATTCCGCCCGACTAAGGAAGGCATCTAAGGTCCCTACCACTCCTGCCCCCCTTTGCGCAAAGTCTTACTCATACCCAAACTAAGTGACTGCAAACAGTTATATAATATAGAAAACAGTTGGTCCTCGACGTAGATTCAACATATAAAACAATTATTACATTTGGTTAAATCAATTTTTGTCAAACCAAGAGTAAATCTGTACTGTTGGTTAGATAGGTATACTAGCCCACATTGCCAAAATATTATACAGAAAGCCCCAAAAACCTTAAGATTTGAAAAGAATCCAATCAGATTGACTTGTTTAATATACAATTAAAAAAAAAAAAAGGAAGAATTTAGCATATCTTTATACACATATTTACATTAATAATAAACAAAGGTATATTCCTACGATAAAAGAGAAACGCCCCCTCCCCATATCCCGTCCTGATGAAGACCCTATGTTGAGGATTTGAACTGCCCGCTTTATGGTTGGGTCGAAACGTCGACAATTCCCTGTGGGAGCCTGCCCCTATTAATCCCTGCCCCCTCACCCCATTTCCAAATCCCTTTGCCAACTGTGCAAATTAAGGACAACGGAATTTTGTATAACTACAAGCTAGTAAAAAAGAAGTACATTTTTTGCAAGCGTTCGCTAGGGCAGGCTCAATTTCTTGTATATAAATAATCTGCACTTTGTTTCTCTGATCTCCTTGATCATTCACTTGAGCACATACTTTGATCTTTCTCTGTGCACGCTTCTCTTTTATCGTAGGAATATACCTTTATCAAATACCCAGGTCCTTTGACTAAATTGGGTCAACCCCTGTTCTATAACAACAAGCAAACAGTTATATAGCAAATAAAGAAAAAGGATCACTTATTAGGAAATACAGTTCTTTAAACAGGTTATTACACCCCCTTCAGATCAAGTCCAATAACCCAGCTTGCGTATTTTCCCGGAATCAATGTTGGGGGGTCGCCCCGCCGGGCCTCTTTCGATCGCTGATGGCGCGGATGGGCGCGCCCTTGGCCTGGGCTTCACCCGGGCACCCCCGCGCACATCCCACGCTGCAGGAGCCCTGAAGCGAATTTAAGTGCATCCGGGTGCTTGATTGTGACGGTGGTGGAGGGCACCACAAGGGGATTCTGGGAAACCCGGCATCCCCCAGCACCCATGACTTGCGTGGGGGAGAGCTGGCAGCAGCAAAAACAACGGTGCAGTCCCCACGGACTGTTTGAGGAAGGCAGGTGAGTTCCAGCAATGGTGGCAGCAGCGGATTAGGTGAAGGACCCGCACTGTGGGAGCCCTGAAGCAAATTTAAGCGCCTCCTGGCGCTTGATTGTGATGCTGGTGGAGGGCGCCACAAGGGGATTCTGGGAAACAGAGTCTCGGCATCCACGGCTTGCGTGGGGGAGAGCTGGCAGCAACAGCAACGGTGCAGTCCCCACAGACTGTTTGAGGAAGGTAGGTGAGTTCCAGCAATGGCGGCAGCAGAGGATTAGATGAAGGAACCCATCAATCTATTTATGTCTGGGTTTTATCTCAATTATCTCAAGAATAACTTACCATCAGACTTCATATTTAAAAGTTCCAAAGACAAGATGCAGCTTCTACAAACCAGGCAGGAGAGACTCTGGGGCATATTAACAAGGCGGCGATAAATACATTATTGTTGCGGAAGCTAAGCGATGATAATTCTATCGCCGTAGTATCAATGAGGCCGCTTAGCGTTGGTTTTCAATGCTTAGCGACCGGATTTTTTACCGCCTAGCCTCGCATCGCTAATGAGATGCAAGGTAGGTGTGTGGTAGGCGTGTATAGAAATACTTCCGGGAAATCAATCACTAGCGGGGCTTCGCGATATTAACAAAGAGGCTCCGTCAGCGTTTGCGTTGCGATTTATATCGCTAACAGGGGCTTAACTCAGGAATTTAACGTCTGCTAAATTCCTTGATTTAGGCATACCTGTAATGGGGGGTGCATTATGTGGCTAAAACAACAAGCCCTAGCAACAAGGTTATCGCCATTTTCAAAGGAATATCGCTGGAAAACCAGCGATATTACATTGAAAACAGCAATAATCCCCGCTATCCCTGGGATTTTTATCTCCATGGCGTTAAGCGTTGTTAATAAACTGCGAACATGAAGATTATCGCCAGCTATAGCAGGCGAGAAATTTCCTCACGTTAACAGCGGTCAGCGATAATTATTGCTGCCGCTTGTTAACGTGCCCCTCTGATTTTAGGAAGTCTCCAAAGGCAACTTTATTGACAATTTATTTTTCCAATATTTTCAAACTGCATAGCGGTAACTGTTAATGCCAAGAATCCGGCTTGCCAGGAGGAGAGTGATATTTATTTCACACAAGATATTTGAAAGCTGAAGGAATTTGAGTACATAGCAAAGCATCATCTAGAATGAGGGGCTCCAAATCTTAATTCTCCTTGATGGTTATATCCTCTTCTCTCCTGTAGTCTATGGTTGATGTGCACCATCATTTCTATTGAGTCCTCACAGGTATGGGATAGCTGCACAACTTGAGTCACCATGCCCTTCACTTCACTCAGTAAACCCTGATAGAACAAAGACATTTGTTTCTGCACAGACCAATATGTCTCCAGTAGCAGATGGTTAAACAGAGTGACATACGTTTGAGGGTGATGACTTCATGATCTAAAGCAAGGAAGTGTGTCTTTCAATCAAATAGTTTTCACATTTTTCCACAGAATGTATTAAATTTGTACACCAAGGGATCGTGCTCTTTCTATCAAGGGAATGGACCAGTTGGTGGCATTGCCTCCTAGGTAGGACAGCACAAATGTAGTCTTAGTTTTCCCTTCTGAAAAACCTGTGGGTTTGCACAAGAAATGGAGATGACACTGGCTAATGAAGATGCCCTAACTTATGGGTCCATTTAAAAACGTTCTGCTGGAGCTGAACGTATCTGCGGGGCATGAACCACCTGTTTGGGAGAGAAGGACGCCTGCCGTGACTTTGGGGACTTGTGGAGGAGAATAAAACCCCAATCCCTGTTCCACCCCTTCAGCGAGGGTATGGTTGTATGATCAGATTAGGTCCCTGATGAAGAAAGGGGGTTGATAGAGTCCATGCTTTTATGCTTGCACCTCCCCCTTTGCTATGCTCTGAATGACCCTTAATAGTGAGATCTGCAACCTCTCTCCTAGCCATTCCTAATTCCATCCTCAGCTCCTGATTATCTATGTGTGAAGAGTGCACTTCTATTTGAAAATGTGTGATGGTTTCCAATATAGTAGTGAGAACTGGGGAAACAACACTTACAACGCAACTTTTACAACGCACTACCTTTACAATGAAACTTCAACAACGCAACATCCATTACAACGCATGCCATTACAACACAACCATTACAACGAATGTCACTACAACGCATACCACTACAACGCATGTCATTACAACGTAGTCATTACAACTCATACCATTACAACGCATCCCTACACTATCCAACACTTACCCTACTGTTGCACCCCCTGGAGTTAGAATAGTAATTTTTGCCCCTACACTATCCAATACTTACCCTACTGTTGCACCCCCTGGAGTTAGAATAGTAATTTTTACCCCTACACTATCCAATACATACCATACATGCAATGTAATGCTATGCGTTGTAATGATATGCGTTGTAAATGTAGTATGCGTTGTAGTGGAATGCGTTGTAAAGGTAGTTTCAAAGAATTTGTTGTAATGGCATGCGTTGTAATGGAATGCGTTGCAATGGATGTTGCGGTGTAAAAAATGCGTTGTAAAGGTATGCGTTGTAAAAGTATGCGTTGTAATGACATACATCCGAGAACTGTATTTGAATCCATTGCCCAGACCAGCTAACTTTCTTGCTATTCTGTCAGATTGGTTAGTACAGAATAAAATGCTAACCTGGCAAGACATGCTGATGGGGACAATGGCATGAGGATAGTTTGGTCAATCTCCTTTTTGTTCCAATCTGAGAACAACTGGTAGTTGGGAGTAGTGCACAGCTTTTTTTAAAAGGTTTAGTATCCACTCTATATCGATGTTATGGGTGCTCTGTAGGTGGCGACCACGTCCCTGGGCGCCTACACAAATCACAACTCGTGTCTGTAGTAGCACTCTACAGACATCCCTTTGGGCACACCTTCTCTCCCCCGTTCATGAAAGAGGATTCCAAACAAGAAGTTTTAATTATTTTTACTTTCCTTTATTGGAGTATTTCTTATCTCTTAATGTCTTTTAGTACATTTTTCATTTAATGAACTCAATTTTTCATATTTGCATCAACAACACAATTGTAATATAGATCCAATGCATTTCGGGCGTGTATGCCCCGCCCTTCATCAGGGAATCAATCTGAGAACAGAAAACACTGCTCTACAAAAATCACACCCAAGGGAATGGGGGAGTGTTAAAAAAATAAACAGTGGACTGGTAACACTCTGCAACCAGAAGGAGCCTCCCTTGCTGTCTTTTTTGTGTTTTTTCCTAGGAACAGCATATGCAAGGAACCAATAACACAGTGTGATACCTACATTTAGTAAAGAAAATGGATTAACCAAATGATTCCCTAGTCACACACACTATGTTAAACATACAGTTACTCATCCATAAGGAATCACTCACATGAATTGTAAAGACTGCTTTCTATGGAAATAAACTTTGTCTCTAAAGCCTCAGAAATCCATGAGGAAACTGCAGACATCAATAATACAAAGAATATAGAGATAAGCATTCACTCTGAATAAAAACAAAGTCACAAAATGAATAATGTAATGTTATATGCTAGGGTTCGCATTCAGACTGCTGGGACACCTCTACCACCAAATAGAAACTCTTGGTTAACTCCCAAAAGCAGCACATCCCCCATTCAGGGAGCAGAAAATTATCCGGGTCATGGGACACACAGCAGTGAATATGCCCGCAAGCGGCTGGACCATTCCTGCCATCAAGCATTCAAAAGAATAGCAAGCGCAGATGCACATTAGGGGGGTGTTTATATAGCCAGAGAATTAAAGATGACAGCCATCATAATTCGATGCTCCCGTTGGCACCATTCTTCTGGTTTTATACACTTCTGGATCGGGTCCTTCTGTTCTGCCACATCTAAGTCATTGTCAGAGGTGAGTGACCCCTTCATTCATACGATGTATGGCAATCACGTGAATGTATATTGCTGCTCCCAGGGGGAACTGTACAGAGCAAGATATCACTGTGTATAGAGTGTCGTAATAGTCTGCCTTATTTGCTGCACTTGTGATACATCTCTGTGTTACTCTTAAATGAATAACAAAGAAATTGTGTTATTGTTGGCTGCCATTAGCAAGAGGTCATAGATTCTACCCTACTTTAGCTTTCCATTCATTAATGTTATACACCACCACCATTTTGATTTCAAAATTTGTGTTTGCAGTTAACTTCAAATAGCTTGGCATATTGTACAGTTGTTGTTCACTTTTCATTTGAAGAACCTCCACCTAAACAAATAGAAATCTTAACAAATGTACAGACGAAAGCAGTATTTAAGATTACTGGATCAGGAAGGGTAATTTCCAGAGTTCTTATGGACTGCAGAATTTTCTCATAATAATGCTAATAATGTCTTTACCGGGTATTCTAATTTCTTTCTAAACTATGGCAGACATCCAAATTCTTCAATATTTGGCAGGCAGGTTATGGTGCAGCAGTGAAAGATGTAGTGCAGAATTTAACAAAAATTCATCAAACAGGTACAAATAATTTGGTAAGAGCAAAAGGAACTATAAGATGCATGCTGATAAAAAGAGAAAAGAGGGCCCAGTTATAAAAATTGCAATAGAGTTTGGCTAAACGCTAAAAATCTTAGGTTACAAGGGAATCATAAGTTCCAACCTCGATTTGTGGCTCCATATCCATTTGAAAAGATAGTTAACCCTGTGACTTACCATTTGAAACTATCAAATAGGATGAAAGTGCATCCAGTCTTTCATGTTTCCTTGTTGAAAAAGGCATCACCAGACTACCTCCAAGACCAGTGCAATTAGAGGCAGGAAACAAAATTGAAGTCAAGGGAATTTTTGACTCCAGGAAATCAAGGGGTAATATCTAATATTTGATTGACTGGAGAGGCTATGGACCTAAGGAGAGATTTTGGGAACCTCACTCTGATGTACACTTTCCACGAATAGTGAAGGCCTTTCACCAGAAGTTCCCAAAGAAACCTCAATCGGAAGAACGTTCCTTGCATGGGGCTAATGATTCATGGAAGTAAGAGAAGCACAATATGTGCAATGGTTCATGGAAAAACTTACTTAGCAATCCAAAGAAGAGAATCCCGTCCTTGGAGTAAATTATAGAATGTTCGAAATTCTAAGATGGCCGACATTTCAGATGCTGGGCAGTACTAGACTTTTCCCTCTTGTTTCAAGATTCTATTTGGAGCGCACAGCTTATATATTCTGCACACTTCACCTGAATATAATTCCCTGAGATGCACCTTTCCAGAGCTTCTCTGTCGGTGTATTTAGTCAGGGTAGTGTGCCTGAGTTTCACCGTGTTTAGTTTTCCGTTTGTGAGTCTCTACACATTGTGTTACCTCCTTTCCTGTTACGGAGTTGAGTTCTAGGAGCTTTGGCAGAGTTTCCAATTCAAGAACCCAAGCTCCTTCTCAAAAGACTCGAAGAGAGTGTCATTCATCATGAGTAGGCGAAGTGGAGTTTCACTGTAAGCTATTCCGTGCCGTTTGAGGTCGGCTTTATCCGTGTTCTTTCTACACTACTCTCCCATCTCACAAACACAATTTCTTCATCCTCCTCGTCATAGAGCGAGTTCCAAGTCACCGTAAGCTGAGAAGAAGCATTGACCTAAGTAATTTCAAATCTAAGTAATTGGTCAGCCAAGTGATTAGACTGCACATTGTTTCCTAGAAAATTAGACTGTTTAGTAACTCTTGAATATATATCGAGAATTTAGAATTTAGAAAATTGTGAGATGGACTTACCTTAGTATAAAGAGACAAATGAATTTCCTATAAGAAAGCATAGAACAATTACAATATTATCATAAATAGAAGAGAAGCAATTGCCTTATATTATTTGGGTATGTACAGTTACTATTTGGGAATGATATTTAATTAAAGAGAAGAAAAGAGTTAGTAATCAAGAACTAATAATTTTCATGTTATTCATTTCTTGACATCTACATCCTAAGACAGAACATTTGCGCTGAGGAGATTACAGAGGTTGCAGAAATCAGATCACCAGAGGCAGTCTCTTCTTATTCTTCATGATTTTATCCAAATCCCCTTCCAGGAGGTAATCTCAGACGCTGTTGTATTACAGAGAATCAGGAGTGTTTCCAAAGAGGAGCACTGGTAATTTTCATCTTTCTGTTTCTGCGCAAGAAAGAGGTAAGGGTTCTGACAAGAACTGAGAAGATTTGAACACCTATAGGAGAACCTACCGCTCTTTAAGCTACCATCTTCAGATGCATAACACATGTAAGAATACACGCACAAGTAGACACATACCTCTGTCACAAGAGCACACAGACCTTTAAACTTGACAGCTTGCACTTCCCATTTAAGTACAGAAAGAGGCGAGAGAAGTTCTGAAAGAAGCAAGAGAAGTGCAGAAAAATACAAGAGAGGTGCAGAAAGAGTAACAAATGTGCAGAAAGAAGCAAGAGAAGTGCAGAAAGAGGCAAGAGAAGTGCAGAAAGAGGCAATAGAGGAGCATAAAGTGGCAAAAGAGGTGTAGAGAGAGGGAAGGAGGGCGTAGAAAGAGGCATGAGGGGTGCAGAAAGAACCAAGAGAAGTACAGAAAAAGATAGAAAAGTGCAGTAGGTAGCAAAAGAGGTGCAGAAAGAGGCAAGAGGGTTGCTGAAATAAGCAAGAGAGGTGCAGAAAAAAACAAGTGAAGTGCAGAAAGAAGCAACAGATGTGCAGAAAGAGGCAAGATAACTGGAGAAAGAAGCAAGAGAGGAGGAGAAAGAGGAAAGAGAGTTACAGAACAAAGCAAGAGAAATGCAGAGAGTAAAGAGGTGCAGGAAGAGGGAAGAAGGGTGTAGAAAGAGGTAAGTGAGGTACCAAAAGAAGCAACAGAGGTACAGAAGGAGGCAGGAAAACTGTAAAAAGAGGCACAAGAGGTGGAGAAAGAGGAAAGAGGTGTCTAGAAAGAGGCAAGGGAAGTGGAGAGAGAAGCAACAGAACTGTAGATAAAGGCAAGAGAAGTGCAGGATAAAGCAACAGAGGTGTCGAAACAGGCAAAAGAGTGAACTGGGTGCAGACAGAGGAAGGAGAGCTGCAGAAAGTTGAGTGCAGAAAGATGCAAGATGGGTGCAGAACTTTGCAAGAGAGGTGCAGAAAGAACTGACAGAGCTGCAGAAAAGGGCAAGAGAAGTATAGAAAGAAGAAAGAGAACTGCAGAAAGAGGCACAAGAGGTGGAGTAAGAGGGAAGAGGGGTGTAGAAAGAAGCAAGGGAAGTGTAGAGAGAAGCAACAGAAATGTAGATAAAGGCAAAATAAGTGCAGGAAAAAGCAACAGAGGTGTAGAAAGTAGCAAGAGAGGTGCAGAAAGAGGCAAGAGAGGTACAGAGAAAAGCAAGCGGGAGTAGAAAGAACCAACAGAGGTGCAGAAAGAGGGAAGAAGGGTACATCAAGAGGCAATAGAAGCGCAGAAAGAAGCAACAGAGCTGCAGAAAGAGGCAGGAAAAGTATAGAAATAGGTAAGAGGGATGCAGAAAAAGACAAGAGTAGTGCAGAAAGAAGCAACAGAAATACAGAAAGAGGCAAGAAAACTGTAGAAGACACAACATAAATGAAGAAAGAGGCTAGAGAAGAACAGAAAGAAGCAACAGAAATGCAGAAAACAACAAGAAAAGTGCAGAAAGAGGCAATGGAGGAACAGAAACAGGCAAGAGAGGTACAGAAAGAGAGAACCGGGTACAGAAAGAGGCAAGAGAGGTGCAGAAAGGGGCAAGAGAGGTGCAGAAAGAGGGACGAGATATGAAAAAGAGACAGGAAAAGTGCAATAAGAGGGGGACGCTAGAGGGCGCACAAGCAGAATGGCCGCACTCATGTGAGGCTCCTGCAGCCTGGAAACAAAATCCGATAATTATCCTGTTTTTCCACCTCCTTTGCCCGTCCAAACCACTCTCGGACGCAGAGAATACAGATATGCAGTCTCGGTGTAACTTTCAACATCTTACGCCTTATCGTCATGAAGTTATGACGATCAGAGTTTTGGTCCGGAGCTGACCCTATGTTTGGTTGGAAGCACTGGTGGGATCTGCAGCCTACGGTAGACTGCGCCGCACCACGAGGCAGACAGTCCTCGGAGAGAGAACCCCGGGTGAGCGACCTCCCGGCGGCGCCGAGTTGAAGTAAGAGCCTCGGAGGAGCGGGGGGAATATTGAGCGGTATTACCGCCCACAGCGACGCCACTGTTCCCCCGACTTGAGGTTTGTGCTGCAGGTAGGAGGAGGCTGTACAGAGTGTGAGGCTAGCGGCCTGAAAGAAGAACGGCCATACTGCTTTATCCTGGGGTTGCGACATTGCAACGTAACTGAGCCTGAGCAACCCGATCAGAAACTGGGAGATTTGAACACTTACCCGCTCCTCACCTGGATATTGCAGATTGGACACCGACAACATTGAGAGCTGACCCCTGCTGCTGATTCTCCCTCCCCGCCCACCGGGGACAGATACCTGCGCATCCAGTCGAAACTCGGCGACATCACGGAGACTTTGGCTGGTAAGGATAGCGACCGGCATCTGTGAGATCGGCTGGCTGTGCCCCCACTCCTTCAGCGGATACTGCCGGTGCTTAGCGCTTGTATGTAAAATCGCCAGGACTCCTGGCCCGGGGGGCCATAAATTGCGGTTTAACTGCCTCCTGAATTGCCTGCTACAACTTGGGGATCGCCTACCTTTCTACTCCATTGTGGCATGCTGAAGTGTGTTGTATAGTGTTGCTCTGCCGCTTTGTGGCCCGCGCTCCTGTTCTCCCTGAGTCTGTCATAAGGGTTGCTTGCTGAACCAAGGGGGCGGCTTACATTTTACACCTAGACAGCGGAAGGCCAGTCGCGATGCGCCCCTGTCTTTTTGGATAGAGAAGCTGACAACAGGAAATAAATTCATTAATCTCGATCAGCCACCTGCCTAGCTGAGACTACCTGCGCTATGGCTACTCTCCCAGATAAGAGTGTTGACTGTATATGCTCACCAACGTCACAGGACTGTTCTAAATCTACACGCCTCAACATATGAGAAGAGAGGACAAAATAACGCGTAGCTCTTACTAATGAGTACAGACACCAGCCCGCACCGCGAAAACCACGAAAAGCGTTTCTCACCCTCTGCGACCAGTCCCTACAAGAGGCCTGCCATGGGCAAGCCAGACAATCGGCAGTCCAAACTGTTGTTCGAATCCACCACGTCCAAAAAGGGGCTACGAAGCACACATGATGCGGGAAGCTCTCCCTGCCCTTCGGCGACAGAACATGGTTCCCCACTCCGTCATGTCTGAACTGCAACCGATGATGCAAGAAATGAGGCAAGGATTCACCACAATAGTGGACAAAGTTGACAGGATGTCGACAAGAATGGATGCTATGGTCCAAAAAATGTATGTTCATGAAGAACGCATCGCTGCAACTGAACGGCGTATATCCGAAAATGACGACACCACGGCCTCCCACACGACGCAACTTTCAAGGATGGACAATGTCCTCAGAATCATAGCGGCTAAGAACGAGGAGTTGGAAACCCGCAGTCGTCGAAACAACATTCGCGTGATAGGCGTGCCGGAATCTACCAACACGGGACGCATGGAGGAATATGTGGAGAAGATACTCATTGCGGCGATTGGCTCTGACGCATTCTCTAAACAATTTCTTGTTGAAAGAGCGCACCAATCACTTGGGCCGGGGCCTAATCCCAGAGCCCCACCGCAACCCATCATTGCAAGGCTCCTAAACTACCACGATCGTGATACTGCATTGCGAGCGGCACGCGCCAACCACAACCTTACGTGCGAAGGAGTCAACTTCTCCATTTATTCCGACTTCATGCCTGTGGTGCAGGAACAGCGTCGCAAATTCCTGGAAGTCAAGAAAAAGCTCCGAGCGCTACAAGTGGACTATGCCCTACTGTACCCAGCAAAATTGAGAGTGACACATTAAGCTAAGCAACACTTCTTTACGAACCCACAACAGGTGGAAGACTTTATGAAGATACTGAAACGAGAACGCGCTGGGAACATGCGCAATGGCAATGAGAGACAGGAAGATTTCCACTCGGTGAATGAAGATGAGTGATATTAGACACTCCCTACCTGAGTGCTGTTCTATCCCATGGGTTTCACTCTCAGGCCCACTGGCGTGACTCATATGAAAGACGACTCGCCTGCTGTTCGAGGGTCCCCGGATGGGCACTGGACTGTTGGTGGTAAAGTATTCCAGGCAACACCCCCCACTCCCTTGATTGCACCCAAGTTTGGCCAAACAGGATGATGGGCGAGATGTGTTCGGGGTGGCTATGTGCGCGCCTAGGTCGTACCCCATATGGAGTACCCCATTGCACTTGTTGACATTGAGGCAAATGTTGGGTTGATTTGGAATTGTTGAGGGTGGGGGGAGGGATGGGACTACTGGCAAGTTGGAGTTGCTTCAGTGGGTGGGGGGTGGTGGCGCATTGATTGAAGCAGAATGTTGCTTGTGTGCTATCTTCCCTGACACATTTGAACTACTTTTGGCAATATATGCAGTTGTTTATTTGCGGCACGTACTCCGGCACTTCAATACCAGAGCGCCTAACATATGCTATAATTTAGACTTGCACATTGATGGGTCTTGGATTTTGATATTTGCCTGGATGCTTTATGAGGTTTTGCGATGTGGGGAGGTTGGGAGGTGGAACCTTGCACAGTATTGGATGAGACTTATCGCATTGATTGTAACTGTGTTTTTTGGGGTCTTGCGATGTAGGGAGGATGGGAGGTGGAACCTTGCACGACATTGGATAATACTTATCGCATTGTTTATAAATGTCTTTTTAGCTGCTTCCAGATTGGGACTTTTGGGGTTGTTGCATAAGGGTGAGGGGGGGAATGTTTGGTTACAAGGTTGAAAGATAATTTTAGGCGCGACACCTACCGAAGAGTTGCTATATCTTGATACAACAGGAATTTGTAGTTGTGTGCGAGAAGGTATTCTCGCAGTGTAGTTTATACACATAAGCACAAGTCTACTGACGACCACCGGAGTGTATGTTACACTAAGATTCAGAAAGATTGATAAATGGCCATCATCAAATAACCTTTTTAGAGATGAGACCCTACACCACTCATGAGGGACACTGACCTAAATATCTTAACGTGGAATGTAAGAGGCCTTGGGTACCCCAGGAAACGGCGACAGGTGCTATCGTACCTAGATCACCACTCAGTGCACATAGCTTTTCTCCAAGAAACTCACTTCAGGGCACAGACTACTCACACCTTTGCCAACAGGTGGGCGATTCACACAGTGTTCTCATCCTTCTCGACATATGCTAGGGGCACAGCAATTTTGGTGAGGAAGGGTACACCCTTTACTATGGCTGGGTCCAAGATAGACTCTCAGGGGAGATATTGCATGATGTGGGGTAGACTAGGACACATAGCGGTCACATTGGTGTGCTGCTATGGTCCCAACATTGACGACCCGGGGTTCTTCATTGAGCTATGGGCGGCGATTGAGGGGACAGGGCCGGATCACTTAATTTGGGGAGGCGACTTTAACACTAAACTATATCCTTCCTTGGACAGATCACACCCAGCCCCACAACATTACACTAGGGCGAGGACGGAACTTCGTGCTGCAGTTACAGAACACAATTTGGTAGACGCCTGGAGACGCTTGCACATTGATACGAGGGAAGGCACACACTTTACGGCACAAGCACGCTCATGGGCCAGGCTTGACTATATATTCCTGACACCACTGCTTTGTACCTCGCTTGGTCGATCACAGCACCTCCCTAGAACATATTTGTGTAACTCCCCGGTGAGAATCACGCTGCGCTCAGCGGACCTAGGTCCCCATACAACTGCTTGGCGAATGCAACCTACGATGTTGCTGGACGCCACCTTTAAAGAGGAGCTGCGAGATGAGTGTCTGGATTTTTTCAAAAGGAATAAAGATTCAGTTAGGGAAGTTGAAACTATTTGGGACGCGTTCAAGGTAACGCTAAGAGGGATTTGCATTGCTAAAGGAGCCGGGGTCCTAAAGAACACTGTGGCGCGAATAATGACATTGGAAAAAGAACTTAAACACGTGGAAACGTTATTGGCTAGAGCTCCTACTGATTCTGCCATTTTACGGGTACGGGAAAAAATTTCGGAGTACGCTGCTGAAGCGACTAGGGAATCGAAATTTAGGGGCAAGTACTGGACCGCTCGCCGATTTGGTGAAGGCGAAAGACCAGGGAAGGCCTTGGCTGCCACGATGAAACTGGCGCGCACACCCAATATTATATTATAACTCGAAGACCCAGAAGGTGTGGTGATTCGAGACACTACGCAAATCCTCAGTTCCTTTGTGACACATTACAGCACATTGTACGCTTCCTCTAGAGTAGGAGATCTTCGACTGCAAGATTACCTAGCCGACATCTCCCTAGGCTGGCTTAGTGATGCACAAAGGGCCTTTCTTAGTGCGCCCTTTGAATTAGACGAAGTGAGAGATGCGATTATGGGTGTGATGTCAGGGAAGGCCACGGGACTAGACGGAATCCCAATAAAATTTTATAAAACTTACATTGACTTTATGGCCCCAGTATTGCGAGAGGTCTATAAAGATGCCCTTGAGGTAGGCCATTTACCACCGTCTATGAGGATTGAACTCATTACATCACTACTCAAACCCGGAAAACCTGCAAACAAATGTGACTCTTATCGGCCACTCTCATTGCTCAATTGCGATGTTAAGGTACTTGCCAAGCTTATTGCTAATCGGGTCAGCCTCCTGCTTCGCACCCTGATATTACCCGACCAATCCGGATTTGTGCCTGGCAGGGCAACTTCACATAATTTGTGTACTTTTTTCTCCGTCCTCAACTCAGTGCATGAAGACCAACCAATGGCGGCCATTTTCCTTGATGCCACTAAGGCGTTTGATTTCCTTGAATGGGATTATGTGTTTCGTGTCCTGGAGAGGATGGACTTTCCGGCAATATTCATCTCCTAGATTCGGCTCCTTTATGAGCGCCCGCTTGCCAGAGTACTTATTAATGGCAGATTATCTGCGGAATTCCCTATCACCAGGGGGACCAGGCAGGGGTGCCCCCTCTTGCCTCTCTTATTCGCGATAGCTACGGAACCTCTAGCCGCCAAACTGCGACAACATCATAGAGATAGTGCACTACGTTGTTTTCAAAGGCAAATACTTATATCGATGTATGCGGATGACATCACTTTGTATGTACGTGATCCTAGCGATAACCTGAACCCAATTCTTAGCGAATCTATACAATTTGGTAGGTTCTCAGGAGTTCAGATTAATTGGGGTAAGTCTTGCATATTTCCGCTCACGCCTTCCAAAACACGGTTTGACTTGGATTATCCTATCACCTGGAGCGACGGGGATTTTAAATACTTGGGTATCCACATAGAAAAAGAGAGAATGGAGCTACTCCGAGCCAACTATGGCACTACTATGAACCGCATTATTGATAACGTTGCACGTTGGATTACCCTGCCTCTTTCTATGGCTGGCAGGACATCCTTGGTCAAAATGGTAATCCTTCCACAACTACTATACCTCTTTTTGAATATTCCATTCTACCCGGGCAGGTCCTTTTTTCAACAACTACGGTCAGAACTCATTAAACCTGTGTGGGGCGGGAAGTCCCCTCGTCTAAAATGGGACACCCTGATTCGGCCCTATAACCAAGGCGGTTTTGGTGTACCGGATTTTGAGCTATACTACCAGGCAGCCCAAGCTCATTATGCCTATTTCTGGGTACATCAACCTAGATATATGCCCCAACTAGCCACTGAGCACTGGCTGGCCCATCCTATCCCCAAAGAGGGGGCACTCTACGCTTTGGTACCTGGCAGAGATAAAACGGCCACAACAGTAATGAGCACGGTCACCGCGTGTGCCCGACTGGCTGCTAGACTGGAGGTTACAATGCTCTATGTGCCGCTGTTGCCACTGGCCTACCACCCGAATATGCCCTTATTGCAGGAAACGGGATTTCGCAAACTGCTCCACAAGATTCATGTGGAAACATGGGGGGATCTATACCATGATGGTACGTTTCGCTCCATGGAGCATCTGTATGAAGGCATACAACCATCTCCGCTTGAAATCTTTCTATACATCAGGCTCCGTCAAGGATTGAAAGCCCTAACGCCTGACTTTCTGAATGAACCTGTGCCCTTAGTTCCCCTGCAGATCATACTCCAAAATGATAACCCTCGTAAGCTAGTGTCGACAATATACAAGACAGTACATACACAAATGAATTACCTATCTTTGGCAGCCAAACTGAAATGGGACCGAGATTTAGAAATACCTCTCACAGACAAACAATGGGCATTTTGCCTCCAGCAAACAGAACGCATCTCTGCTAGCAGTAGATATAGAATTATACATTACACGTTTTTACATCGCATATATTACACCCCGGCCCGAATGTGTACACTTCAACTTCGCACTACTGACAACTGTGACAGATGCCATGCTCCAGGGGCTGACTTTCTGCATCTTGCAAGGGCTTGCGATGCAGTCCAGCTCTACTGGGCTAAGGTACTCGCAGCGCTGTCCAGAATGATCCACACTGAGATAGTTCTCTCCCCTGATATAGCGCTTTTGGGGTATGTAGAACCCCTACAGGCGGCACACCGCAAGTTTGTTGCACTAGCCCTCCTGGTGGCAAAAAGGAGAGTTGCATGTCGATGGGGCAGGGGCAGGGCCCCTAAATTCAAGGAATGGCTGCATGATCTAACTTATTGCCAGGAACAGTAAAATACATATGCTGAATTGTTGCCAATAACTTCAAGGCCCAGTGATATTTGGGCCCCTTTGCGATGTTACCTATTACAAGAGAATGCCGAAACCGATGAGGGGCCACCGGTCTAAGAACCCCCTTGACTGTCTCATTGGAGTATTCTTCACTGTACGAACATATGTGAGATGCTATCAAGTAGCCCAGGTTGTTATGGAGGGCACTGTTTGCGGGATCTTTGAGGGAGAAGGGTGCTTTACAAGCAGACATTGGATCATCCCACTTAGAGGCTTTTGTATCATAAGCTGCCATGGGGGGAGCAATCTCTCTTGCAGTATGCTATTTTTGTGAAGATCTCCTTTTCCATGGGTATACAGTGACGTCATGTGGAGCCTGTGCTATGTTGCGTGCTGTAACTGATTGCACTATTGGAATGACTGGTGATGATATTGTATAGATATACTGTGATATATGTTCCGGTGATCTGACTCTACACATGCAATGTGAAAATAGACTGATATGCGTAACTGTAATGCACTCTTTGATGAAGGTTGTTGATGTAAAACCCAAAAATAAAGTTTAAAAAAGTGCAATAAGAGGCCAGAGAAATATAGACAGAGACAAGATAAATGTAGAAAATGCAAGAGAGGTGCAGAAAGAGGTGATAGGTGTTGAAAGAGGCAAAAGAGGTGCAGACAATAGAAAATGAGTGCAGAAACAGGCAAAATGTGTGCAGAAAGAAGCAAGAGAGGTGCAGAAAGAAGCAAGAGAAGTGTAGAAAGAAGCAACAGAGGTGCGGAAAGAGGCAAGAGAATTGCAGAAAGAAGCAAAGGATGTGCAGAAAAAGGCAATATGGATGCAGAAAGAGGAAGAGGGATGCAGAAAGAAGGGAGAGAAGTGCAGAAAGAAGCTTCAGACATACAGAAAGAGGGAAGAGATATGCAGAAAGAAGTGGAGGAGAATGAGGAAAGAGAGCTACAGAACAAAGCAAGAGAAATGCAGAGAATAAAGAGGTGCAGAAAGAGGGAAGAAGGGTGCAGAAAAATGTAAGTGAGGTAGCGAAAGAAGCAACAGAGGTACAGAAGGAGGCAGGAAAACTGCAAAAATAGGCAACAGAGTTGTATAAACAGGCAAAAGAGTGTACTGGGTTGCAGACAGTGGCAAGAATGCTGCAGAAAGAGGGAATTTGAGTGCAGAAAGATGCAAGATGGGTGCAGAACTTTGCAAGAGAGGTGCAGAAAGAACTAAGCGCAGTGCAAAAGATCTAACAGAGCTGACGAAAGAGGCAAGCGGGTGCAGAAAAAGGAAAGAGAAGTATAAAAAGAAGCAAAAGAGGTACAGTAAGAGGCAAGAGAACTGCAGAAAGAGGCACAAGAGGTAGAGAAAGAGGGAAGAGGGGTGTAGAAAGAGGCAAGGGAAGTGGAGAGAGAAGCAGCAGAAATGTAGATAAAGGCAAGAAAAGTACAGGAAAAAGCAACAGAGGTGTAGGAAGTGGCAAGAGAGGTGCAGAAAGAGGCAAGAGAGGTGTAGAAAGAAGCAGGCGGGATGCAGAAAGAACCAACAGAGGTGCAGAAAGAGGGCAAGAGGGGCAGAAAGAGGGCAAGAGGGGTACAGCAAGAGGCAATAGAAGTACAGAAAGAAGCAATAGAGTTGCAGAACGAGGCAAGAAAAGTACAGAAAGAGGCACGAGGAATGCAGAAAAAGACAAGAGAAGTGCAGAAAAGCAACAGAAATACAGAAAGAGGCTAGAAAAGTGTGGAAGACGCAATAGAAATGAAGAAAAAGGCTAGAGAAGAGCAGAAAAAAGCAACAGAAATGCAGAAAGAGAAAAGAGACAATAGAAGTGAAGAAAGAGGCAAAGAGGGAACCGGGTACAGAAAGAGGCAAGAGAGGTACACAAAGGGGCAAGAGAGGTGCAGAAAGAGGGAAGAGAGATGAAAAAGAGGCAAGAGAAGTGCAATAAGAGGCAAGAGAAATATAGATAGAGACAAGATAAATGTAGACAATGCAAGAGAGGTGCAGAAGGAGGCAAGAGAGGTGTCAAAACAGGCAAAAGAGGTGCAGAAGATAGAACATGAGTGCAGAAACAGGCAGGCCGTCTAAGCTAGAAACAAGTTTTTTTTTGGTTCAAATCTGCAGATTATGCAGCAGATGATTTATTTTGTGGCAAATGCCGAAAATATATAATTATGTGAAAATTGGTGCAGTTGAAGAGTTGCATAATTTCAGTGGCCCTTCACATACCTCTAACTAGGCCTAGAAGTGCTCCTCTGTGGTTGCTTCTATATTTGTGCCTCAATGCTATGGAAACAAGGAAGACTAAACCTGAGTTTACCACTCCACAAAACAGCCTAACACACCACATAATACCTCTCCATAACACATAGTCCCACTTCACACAATTCCTAAACACTAAATACCACATACTTTCTATCCACATAATTTCACTGCAAAACATATCACATAATTGCACTACACACAACACTAGTAGTCACATTTGCAGACTGGTGGGAAAAGTGGGCTGGGCCTCCGACCAGTGCTCAGGACTTCAACAGCGTAGGACTTACAGGTGATACCAGGAGGGCATCTTGGCCCCCAAAGTTCCTCCGGAGTAAAGTGGCCTTATCCCCCAACCAGTAGTGTGCCAGAAGGCTCAATTGCATAGTTGATGGACATAGGGGTGTTTGGCCTCCGAAGACCTGTTAGCAATCCCACTGTGTGGGATTTACTGGAGGTAACAGGAGAAGTAGTTGGCCCCCAAGAACATCCTTGGGGGCCAACTACCCCTTCCTATTACCTCCATTAAGTCCCACACAGCAGGATTGCTAAGTTCTCATAGCAAGCCATGTCCCCTTTGCCCACCACTCTGCAAGCACTCTCCCTTGTGTGCTCTTGGTTGGAGGATTTAATTCCCCTTTGATGCTGGGGGTTCTTAGGGGCCAACTAGCCTACCTGTTACCTCCAGTAAGCCCCACACAGTGTGAGTGCTGGGAGGTGGACACAGGCTATGCCCCCTTTCTCTACCACTCCTGCAAACACACATCCTGGTTCGCTCTTGGTTTGGGGATGAAGTTCCCTTGCATCCTGAGGGTCGTTGGGTGGCAGCTAGCCCTCCTGTTACCTCCAGTAAGCACCGCACAGCTGGATTGCTGAGAGAGGTCAGAGGCCTTGCCCTCTCTTTACACCACTCTGCAAACACACCTCCTGTTGCACTGCTGCTTGGGGGATGACGTCCTTTTTAGTCCTGAGATCCACAGGACAGATGGAGACCTCAACACCACACCAGCAGTGCACCAAGAGGTGCATTTGCAGAGTGTTGTAAAAAGGGGCATGGTATAAATATCTTCCTAGACAGTTAAAGTTGCTGAACGTCTAAGGATAATTTGTCATTCCTGAGCAGAGAACATGTAATATCAAGCAAGAAAAGTTTGTAAAAAAGATCTATATTTATTAAAAAATGAGAAAGTAAAAACCCCATAAATTCAACAATTAATTTTAGAAAAAGGGGCATGGCCTCAGACCACCTCTCTGCAATCCCACTGTGTGGGGCTTACTGGAGGTACCTGGTGGCCTAGTTGGCCCCTAAGGACCCTCATCAGTGAAAGGGACAATTCTGCGTTGCTTCCATGAGGCAAAGCAGTGTTTGCCGTGGCAGGACCTGAGCAGTGCTCCCTCCCTGTCATAGCAAACTTCAATTTCCCAGAGGTAGGCACCTTGGGACATTGCTGCAGCCAGTCCTGAGGGCCCACCCCCCATGGCCATGAAGGGTATCTAGAGGGGGGCTGCGTGGCCTCCCTCCCAACAAGATTGAAGCCCCGGGAGGTGGTGGTCCCCCGGGGCCAGAGTTCGGCAACAGACTCCTGCCCTTAATTTATGTATGCCCTGGGGATGTGGTGGCCCCCGGGGCAGTGAGTGAGGGGCAGAAGCTTGTTACACTTGTTATTAAAAATTGAAGCCACAGGGAGGTGGCGGTCCCAGGGGCTTGGAGGGGCCGTGAGGGCCCCAACAATTTTCAAGCAATGCCCCAGGGGGTGGAGGTCCCCGGGGCAGCATTGGGCTCAGGAGCCCCCCACACAGTTTTATTAAAAAGCCACAGGGATGTGACAGTCCCTGGGGCTGTGAGGGGCCACGGTCCCCCCGCATATTAATAACCATGGATTTATACCATTTAAAAAAAGGTTGCTTTCTGGACCAAAACCTACCTTTCTGCCAAATTTCGTGTAATTCTGTTCAGCAGTTCAGGCTGTCTCCTTGTCTAAACTTTCCTATGGAAATTAACATGGAGAAAACACGTTTTGGGACCCCCCCTTCTTTCCGGGCCCCCTCTTGACGAATCACCCCAAAACTTTCAAGACCAGAGCTGACCAGAGTGCCCCATTAGTTTTTTTTAATTTCACAAAGATACGTTAACTGGCCCCAACGATATTGGCAAAAGAAAAAAAAGATTTTTAATAGAAACAAGGTCCTTACTATAGCTACTGGTGACCGTCAGAATTGATCCTTTATGTAGCCACTGGAGCGCCCTCACACAATATCCACTTAGGACACAGAAGTCACAGCACCTCCAAAGAAGTAAATTCTCCAAGTCATGAATTTATTTAGTAATTACATAGCACCAAGGTGAAATGGCCTAAGGGTTTCAGCCGTAGCCTTTGACAGGGCCAGTGTCTAGAGTGTATCCATTTAAAGGGGCAAACGCCCCACCCACACCTCAACAACAAAAACTTCATTAATAAACTATGAGAGACAAGCCATTTATATTACAAACAACCACATAAATATATGCGACAGGACATTTTTTATTTCTCTTTTTCTTTCTTTTTTCAATGCTCATTTAACACCAATGGTGACACCGTAGCTAATATGTGTGAATGTCTGTATTAGTCTGTCAGTTGGTGTGTAAGCGGCTTCATGGGTTTGTGAGTAGCTACATGAGTGTCTATATGGGTTTTTGATTGTTTATCTGAGTTTCTGTATGGGTGCCTGAGTGTCTGTGTGGGTGGGTGGGAGAGTGTGACTTTGTACATAGATGTGTGAGTGGGTGATTCACTGTGTGTATAGGTTCATGAGTGTATCTGTGAGGGGTTGTATGGTTTGGTGAGTGTGTGTATGGCTGTGCTGGTGTGTGAATGGATGTCTCAGTGTGACATGCCTGAGTAACTACATATGTGAAAGGCAGTATATGTGAGTGTTGGAGTGACTATATCTGAAAGTGAGTGATTGTGAGAGTGGCTGAATGGATGTGTGTGGGCTTGTGTCAGGGATTGTAGAGGAGAGTAAGTATGTGTTAGTATCTGTATGAATAAGTGAGGTGGTGTGTGTATAAATGTATATTAAGTAAATCACAGTGTGATTGATTCTTTTGATGACTTATAGTGATGAGTGACTGCATGTATAAGTAACTGTATGGGTGAGTGGATGTGTCTGTAGACATATGAATCAGTCAGTGGGTATTTACTAACTGGTATTGGTGTGTCTATGGTTTTGAGAATTTTAGTCTGTATTTTAGAGTAGGTGTATGAAAGGTTATATTAGGGCAGAGGTCTTCAAACTTTTATAAGTTTGAAAGTTGAGCCACCCAGCTGAATTTTTTGAAATGTCAAGCTCCCCCACTAACTGACCAAATTTTCTGGAATCTGGTACACTACATATTCGACCGCCACCTGCATATCCCGGCCCATATCCGTCAAATAATGTTCAACACAATAAGAGTTTGGTTAACTAGAGATTGTGAATGGGTGTAGTCAAATGACAGATGCTTATTACACAGCTCAAAACACAATTTTCAGAGAAAAAATATGCGCAAATAGTTTTTACTAGGATGCTTTGTTTTACACATGACAGATTGATAATAACGCCACCAACATTAATGTGAGGTGTGTGCCTGTTTTTCAACACAGAGTTAGTCAATCTCTGGTTGGATTTTTACTACTGCCATCCTCAGGTTGTGCTCCACATCTGGTCTTGAACAGTACTTAGGGGCCGATTAGGATCGCGGTTTTCCCGCATCCTCCGGGCCGGTGGAAGCCACCGCCGGCCCGGAGGATGCGGGAAAACCGCTTCGGAGGCACAGAAGACCCACCGCCAAATTAGGATGGCGGTGGGTCTCAAAATCCGTTCGCAGTGTTTCCGCCGCAGTCGCCTTACGACCGCGGCGGAAAAGCTCTAACATGGCTGGCGGTGTCTGTCAGACACCGCCAGCCATATTAGGATCGCGGAAAACATATGCTTTTCCACAGCGGCTTTTCCGCCGTGGAAAAGCATACGGAGATTGACTTTGGGGGCCCGTTGCGAGCCCCCTTGGTGACAGGGGGTGGGGGTGCACATGGGGGGTACCTATGGTACCCCCCTGCATTTGCATGGACAAAGCGGCAGGCACCCCCACCCCCATCACCATGGGGGCCCGCAAGTCAATCTCCGTATGCTTTTCCACAGCGGAAAAGCCGTAGTCGAAAAGCTTATGTTTTCCGCGCGGTGCCTGCTGCTTTATGCACGCAAATGCCGTGCATGCATTTTTAACATTGCGGCGGGTGCAGCTTGAAGCTGCACCCGCCGCAATGTTAAAGATTGAGGATGTGACTTCCACCCTGGCGGTCACATCCTAATCTGCACGGAGGGACCTCCGCAGCCCCTGCGGATGGTCCCTCCTACTCTATGGTGGCGGGCGGACTCAGGTCCGTCCGCCATCATAATCGGCCCCTAAGTCTTTAATACTGCAAGTGCTGAGAACCCAATCTCACATAGATAGGACAAGCTGAAAGGCAAGAGAGTTTTGATTGCAGTTTCTCCCAAAGCTGAATATTCTGCAGACATTTTCAGCCAAAACTCTCCCAGTGAGACTTTGATGAAATGCATCTGCAGAGTGCGGTCACTTTGAAGATCATTCAGTTCTTCCTGCATACGAATCGGGAGATGGCTTGCCCTGGGTTTCAGTTTATTCCACACTCTAGGTGTCAATATAAGATGTATGTCTGCCAGTGTCTGAAAACACAATGTGGCATATTTACAAAAGAATGGCGGAGCACGGTGTTAAGGCAAAATTGCTAACACTTCGCACCAGCATGCAAAAAACTCATGGAAGCACTGTATTTACAATGATATGGTGCCCCCTTCATTTTTGCTAGCACTGGTACTAAATGCAGCTGCCTATTGTCAATGTAGCACCCGGGTGCTGCATTGACAGAATGAATGTTTATGTGCTGAATGGTGTTACTTCCTGCACATTAACAATCACTAATGGTGATTTGTAACTCCTATTGGAAAGCAGGATTTTTTTTTAAACCTCCCTGCACATAAACAACCATGCATGATGATTTGCTGTTTCTATGCGTGTTACACAATGAAACAGCATAAAAGAGTAGACATTAATATTATCTCTTCTTTTCGGCATTCTAAGACCAGGTTTTATTTGTCTTAATTTTGGCACTGCCCCATATTTATGCCACGCTTGTAAATAGGGGGCAGGGTCTAAATTAATAGGTGATGCGGGTGAACGCCCACCGCAACATTCATTGCCCACATGGGTGTAGCATGAAAGGGGGCCTTGTTTACAAGGTGGTGTTAAGCCACTTTAAGTGGTTATTGCTGCCTTGTAATAAGGTGATGGACCTAACACCACTAAAATGTCTTATAAAGTGACTTTCTGCTGGCATTAAGTCCTTGTACACTGGCCCCCAAGGTTCATCTCACCCAATGAGTAACTGCACTGGATTTATTAGCTCAACTGTGTGACAAACTATGAAGTTTTTTTAGATCTAAATCTCATAATAAATGTTCGCCTCAAGGCATGTTTCCCAACAGGGGGATTTTTTTACACGGTTTGGCAACAGGATGTTTACATGTATAAGCCTGTGGGGTTCCCTTATTTAGTTTGTGACTACAAGGGGTTGTCCCACCTCATTCCTTCAGTGTATAACAATACATGCATAATGGCACTTGAGTTTCATAATACATTGTTTATTACATTTGTGGGTGAACACAGATATTATTTCTCACAGACATCCCCCGCATATGCATCTTTCTCACCTTGTTTGTGCTGCTCTGCAAGTTGTCTTTTTCTGTTGATCCTACTAGACAGCAGTCTGCCAGGTTTTGCAGCTTCATGTTTGTTGTGTTGCTCTAGTCTAAGTTTTTTCGTTTAATTGTTGGTTTTGTAGTCTTGTTTATTCCATTATAAAAAAGGACTAGAAGTCCCAGAACTCAAATGAAAAGCTAGGGATGAGGCAGCACAACATGCATGAATCAGCACAACACGCATGGATCCATTGTAGCTTACCAAGAACACAGAAGGGCTTGAAGCTTGACAACTTCTTACTACTGGTTTCCTTTAACCGTTTCGCTGCGGCGGCTATTCCGCCGCAGCGCTAACGGGGCGCGGCGGCCGCATGCTGGTGACAGAACCGCTCCATCAAGAGCCGCGGTTGAGCTGTGCTGGTGACGGAGCGGTTCCGTCATGACCCGCCCCGCTCAATACAACGACCGCGCAGGCGCGAAATCAGCGCCGCGCAGGCGCGGCAGCTGGGCCATGACGGAACCGCTCCGTCATCAGCACAGCCCAACCGTAGCTGATGACGGAGCGGTTCCGTCATCAGCAGGGGAGGGGTTAATTTCTATCATTTCCCTGCTTCTTATTGGCATTGCAGCTTGTAAATCTTTGTGCACTTCCCATGGAGCATTGCTGCTTTACCATGTCTTTGATTGGCATCCAGTGGTGACTGGCTGGGCTGCCAGAGTATTAAAGTGGAGAGGGCAGTGTGGGGAGGCAGTGTGTGGGGGGGGGGGGTAGCACCAGGAAAAAAAATGTTTTACCTTCTATTAGCAGAGTTGGGGATCTTCTGGCCTCTGCTTCACAACTGAGCAGGATTGTGGTTGGTGTGAGCACCCTAGGTAGGTGATCAGTGGGAGACTGTAATCTGTGCATGATGGTTTGGCCTGCCTTGGAGGACCTGCCACCTCTCATGTGCACTTTAAGCAGTGCCACCATTCCTCCTCCTGCCTGCAGCTGCGTCGTGTCAGAATGGACGGCTCAGCCCTGGCCTCGGCTGTAGGAAGCAACCAAGGAAAAATAAAATGATAATGACCTTCGTTAAACATCATTTTATTTTTCATTCTTTACTGCTGTACTTGCGCTTCTCTTCTTCTGCACTTATGTTTGCTCTCTGTTGCCTGAGTGCTTCTCAAAGCCTCCCTTACTCCCTCACCTGTCTGCTCCTGCCCATGCCTTATGTGTTCCTTTTTATTACCCACTCCCTCAGTGTTGATTTCCTGTTATCTGACCCCCCTCACTTAATTTTTTTTTTTACATGTTTCATTTAAGTTACTGATCTAACTCAGATAGGTAACTAAAAAGAAAAAAAGCGACCAGAATTTGTAGGTGCTTATGCCTATAAAATGCATCTGGTGGCTGCATCAAAGCCTTTCTTTATAAACTTTAGCCACGTTGTACAGCTTCGCAAAGGCTGCGCAGTTTCGCAAAGGCTGCGCAGCATGGCTAAAAGTAATTGACAAGGCCCATGGAGGTTCCAAGTCGAGATCTGTGTGAGAGCTATTGGCTTTGTCAATGTGTTTTCGCCATTTTCTATGTGTTTATGGATGCTGTGCAGCTTGGCTGACAGTAAAGAAAAACACCCATTGGCAACGGCAATAGGTCTTGACTATGTAAGAGCTACTAGCTTTGCCAATGTGTTGTAAACCAGCATGGCTAAAAATTAGCAGCATAGAGGAGAGGGGCATGGAGCGGTGTACAGTATCTTGGTATGTGGAGTGGCGCAGAGTGGAATGGCTTAGAGTGGAGTAGACTTGTATGTGGTTGGAGTAGAGTTTGGTGGAGTGGAGTAGGGTGTCTTATAGTGGAGTAGAGTGGAATAGGGTGGCATGCAGTGGAGTGGAGTTTACCAAGGAGTACATACAGTATGCCAGTGCCAGACATTTTACATGGAGAAGTCAGCCATAGTCATTGGTATCTCTAAAACCCCCCTCCAGGATAAAAGGGTCAGCATTTTGCCATTGATTCCCCCTATAAAATGAGTACAGGATCTCTTATGACAAGAATTACCTTAAATATTAGTTCCAGCATTTTGTTACGAAGCCATTCTATTATGCTTAGAATGATGTGCATCATGTCTGGGCCTTCAGCCAGGTTTGGTGGTGTGTGTTCTGTGTCCCTGCCGCTGGTTATTGCTGGGCTAGTGGCTTTCTCAATTAGGCAGTTTGAGTCCCCCCATCCAATGATGATGCCTTAACAAAAGCATGTCAGAGCCTGCAGTTTGCCAAAGGTAACACTTCCCATTCATATGCCATTAGTTCTCTTGTCCATAAGGCAAGAATAACTTCCAGTACACCAGACCAGAAGCACACTTGCAAGCATAACACACATTCACTCACACACATTCACACACACACACACAATCTTTCACACACTAAGTTTCACACACTCTCACACTCATTCTCACTATATCTCGTACACTCTGTCATACATTTGTGCTCTGTCACACCCTCACACACAAGCACTGCCACTCACACTGCTATTAGTCAATCCAATTTCATTGTGTTAGAAAAGCTTGCCTTGCGGCATCAGCTATTCCTGGCTTACCTTTTAGAGGAGCTCAATAAAAACATTCTCTATACACTATTAAAAATTAATAACATATTGCCTTGTCAATGTTTGTTACAATTATGATGTGAATGAAAAGTACACTTACTTAAAATATCTGTACGGGGCTTGTATTTGGTGACACATATTGATCGAGCAGTTACAGTATTATAAATGAACTAATCCACTTCCTAACATATTATACCACAGCATCCTGTTGATCTTATAATAGTAAAATGCTTAACTTCTTCGACAATCATGGATTTTATTCAGTAACACTTTGCATTTTAGAATTTTTAAAAACAATGTACCATGTAATTAAAAAAAAGAAATGTCTCGGAATAAAGCAACGTGTTGGATGGAAGCCAGGGCTGGTTGAAAGTGTGACACAATTCTCAATCCAGCACCATACCCCAAAGCCTCAGCCTAGTCTCTCTGCTCACGTCATTCCACATCCTCAGTCCACACTACCCTCTTACACCAGCCCCGTTGATGCAGATGGAATTAAGTAAGCATTTAGTACGGTGGAAAGGTCAGGTATTCTGTGGGTGCTTTTGCCGAATTATGTGTATATTCATGAAAGTTGTTCCATTTTCATACGAGCAGTACTAATACTCATGTAATTGCTCGGTGATGGTGAATGATATGAGTGAGTGCAGCATGAGTGTAGTGAGTGAAGGGTGAAAAATATGCCGATGTGTGTGTATTATGAGCTACATGAATGCAATGTGAGTGCAGCTTGAGAGAAGTGAGTGTGGGGTATTGTGAGCGGTGTAAATTCAGGGTGTGTAGTGTGCCTGTGTGTGAATGCAGGATGAGTGAAAAGAGTGATGGGTAAGCGGTGAGAGTGACTGGGCACAGCAGGTCGCAACCGGCCCCGTTAAGAAATCTGCCATTTGCATTCAGGAAGCTGCCACTCTATTGGAATGTCTACTCAAGGGGCAAAAAGCTGCAGTGCCATTTGCTCTGATTTTACAATGCAAGACAAACTCTTGGCACTAAAAATTAGTGCAAGCAGCACAACCTATCCGACTCCACTGTTGGTGCAACTCCGCAGAGTGCAGCAGAGTTTTTCTGGCACTTCGCAGAGTTCCACAGAGTAAAACCCTGCAAACTCTGCCCAGGCTTACTACTGTGCCTGTGTGCAGGAAGGGCTAACAGAGTGCATGCTGAGAGGTGTGCCCGTGTGAGTGCAGGGTGAGAGGATGGAGTGTAGGGGGAGTGATGTGATTCCAGGGTAAGTAGTGTGCCCATGTGAGTGAAGTATGAGCTGTGTAAGTGACAAACATGCCTATTTGAGTGAGCGAGTCAGTGTAAAAGTAGGTTAGGAGGAGTGACAGATGAGTGAGTGATGGGAACATATGAGTTTGGGTGTGGGTGAAAGTGCAGCATGGGGCGAATAAATGCATGTTGAGTGATGGGCTTGTTTGAGTGAGCTTGAAGGGTGACACGTGAATGAATTGTCACATGAGTGCAGAGTGAGCATTGCACTTGTGAGGATTGCAGGGTGAGTGCAGAGTGAACAGTGTGAGTGCATGTTAAGTGGTGTGAGTACAGCGTAATCACTGTAAGTACAACCTGAGAAGTGTGCCTGTGTGAGAGCAGAGTAAAAGGAGGATTAATGTGTGAGTGCAGGGTAATAGCCTGAGTGCATGGTGAGTGGCGTGAGTGTAGTGTGATCATTGTGAGTGCATGCTGAGTGTGAAAGTGAAAGGTGAGTGGTAAGAATGAGGAGTGAGTAGTCTTAATGCAGGATGTATTCCCAGACACTTGGAGTAACTCAGCATGTTATTGACAGTTGTCAGGTAGGGTTTTGGATATAAGTTAAACTATTGCTAATATTGAATTGATCAGTGTTGGTAGGTGGAGGTGAAAAATCTTTTCCTGATCCTGCAAAAAACTTTCAGCCTTGGGATTGAGTTGCTAGCTGGCCAAATTTCTACCGGCACCACCAGTATTTTAATGTCCCTCCTGGTACAAAATTATCAAAATCACATAAAGCCAGTATTGTTAAGCCTGTATTTGTACATACTTTGATGGCAAATATTGAGGGGAAAACTGTTAAATGTGTTCTAGAGCTCCATTAATGATCCATGATTAATAATCTGAGTAAAAAATGACAGAAAAATCCTGTTAGAAATGAATACATACAATTTCAGCCGTATTTAGTTTCACAGTCAGGCCTTTGCAGACTCTTTAAACAACAACAAATACACTGTATTTTACTCTTTGAAAGGTGGCAGCCCTACTCATGATACAGCTTTTCATAAAATGCATTCTCCCACTGTGGCAGTAACAGTAAAATACATATGTAAGGAATAGGCAGAGTGCAGACCCAGGGGGTACTAGAACCAGAGAAAACAAGCATTTGCAAGGCAATAAGTCTTGCATATATGAGAGTTTGAGCTATTAGCATTCTGAATAACAATGCCTTTTATGTATGTGTTGTTTTTAAAACAGAAACATAGAAAGCATTGTCATTTACAATGCCAATATCTTGAAGTCTTGCAAATGGTCACATAGTGCCGAATCTCAGTAGAAATTAACCTACAAAGGCTATTACTATCCATGATTTTAGGTAATTGGCAGTGTGATATTATACTTTTCTCCTAGGATAAAGAATATTTGAGACAAAATAGATAGGAAAAGGTCTACCCTTGCCCTTTAATTAAGCATTGCAACCGGAAAGCCTTACACATATCCCACAGTGAATGGTTACCTTTGTCACTTCCTGTTTCCCTAACTGAAAATACTGATCATAGAGAAGGAAGCGGGCAGTTTACAAACCAGTCGATTTTTATGCAAACTGCATTTTGAAAAACCTCCTGCCTCAATCATATTAATGCCTGCAGCCACTGTGAAGGTGGCCTTAGATGGACAGTTGACTTCCATTGCTGTGTTTGCATTCTCTGAATGTCAGCTTGTTTTTTCAAAACCATCCTGCTACTTTGAAAGGGACATCCAGGAAAGACATTAGGGCATGTGGCTGAGAGCATGAAGTGGTCCTAGGAACACTGTGTCTGCTCCTTTAATGCCACCACCACTGCTCCTAAAGTGAAAGCTTCATTAGCTATAACATTTACTGCATTAAGGTACGTGACATGTTAATTAACGTGCTGCACATTTAAGTTGGTATACACCTACCAATGGCTAGATTGACACACCGTCTCAAGCAAAGGTCAGGCATGGCAGGGGTTTAAAGACCTGTCCTGGGCAGACAACCATCCACAAATATGATTTGTGTAATGTTATGGCCTGCACTTTTTGAATGGCATTCACAAAGAGTCGGAAGCAGCATAATTATCTGCTGTACGGTTGAGAGTTCTTCACTATCGTCAAAAGTCTATGGGGCATAATATCAACACTGCGCGATAATTATCGCAAATTGCTCATAACGCGTGTTTTGTTGCCGCCGTCTATTGCTTGATTACATCGCCGTGTTATCAGCGTATTAGCAATGCTTTGCTCAGAGGCGATGTAAAATCCAGCGATAGTTATGAAAACCAGCAATAGCGTGAGAAATCCAGTGATAATTTTACTGTGCTAATGAAAAGCTTGCTAATAGGCAAGTGTGGACTAACCCTAACAATCCACCTCCCATTGACAAGCTGGTTAAGTCAAGTTTATATCAGGTGTTAAATTCCAGTGATAACCGTGGTTAGAGTGACTTTTTTATCGCTTCGCGAGTCCGGGGCCGCATTGATAATAAAGGGAAGTTGTGTTTGTGACGGTTTCCATGTAGTTTTAGTGAGGAATGCCTACTTTGCATGTCATTAGCGATAAATATCGCTGATATGCAAAGCGGCAAAAAAATGGCTGCTATCTCAGGAAAACAAGCGCTAAAGCATGTTAGCGAGTCCTTGTAAATAGTGCAAGAAAAAAAAATTGCAGCTTCTTCACAGAAAAGCGCAGCTAAATGGCGAACATTCGATTGTGATACGAGACGAGATCCAGTCCTGGTCTTGCGCGAGCGATAGCGAGCGAGGAAGGAAGCCGACACGCAGGAGAAACGGGAGAGTGGCGGCTGCAATAGCGTCCTCTGAGCACCGAGGACTGCGGTGGGAGCCGCAAAACCCGCTCACTAATCGGCAGCACTGGCAGAATCAGCGCCTCGAAGTTTGGAGCCGTGCGGGGGGGGGTTGCGGTGCTGTGGAGAGAGCATCGGGACGCCGGAGCATTCGGAGGTTGCACGGAGACCGCTGGAAAGCAGCTGTGCTTGGGGTTGAGCCTGCAGCTGAGCCTGCAGCTGACTGGGAGGCGAGCAAGGCACCCAATCAGGCTCAACTGACCAGGAGTCAACCAGGAAAGTGAAGCGAGAGTCGGAGAGGCAGAAGCAGAGGAAGCTGGTGAGTGGGGAACAGGGAGCGGCATGGTGGCGTGGTGGGGCCAATGAGATTGGGGTCACCGCTACCTCTACACCCACTCTCAGCCCACATGACTGCCAGACCGCTATCTCGCTTGACCTCCCCCCCCCCCCCCGGGAGGCCATTTCCTCTGTCAGCATTCTTCAGGCATCCTTCAGGCAGAGCCGCTTGGACTTTACGAATGCGGGGCTGTGAGACTGTGAGGCTGCTAAGGCGCTCTGCAACGCATCGGTAACTCAGAGCGACACAGTCCTCTCGCAAACCTATTAGCCTTGAACTGCAACAGGGCTGCAGCAGGACTGCAGCAGGAGTAAGAACCGTTTGGGAAGCCGCTGCAACGTGGTAAAGCCGCAAAAATCACTGACAAGACAACGCAAGGGCCACGAAGTGCAAGCTCCACACCCTTGTTTTTGGCGGGGCGATTGCTGGCTGCTGGCGTGGTCAGCAGCAGTGGAAGAGGGAGCATAGCAGGAGCAGGAGGGCTCCCGCGATCATCCGATAACACCGAAAAACCCTCTCCTGGTGGAAATTGCATTGCATTATCATCACCAAGCATGAGGTCAGGACGTGTGCGCACTGGTGTCACACCCACTAATAATTCCAGCAAGCGGAAAAGGAAGCTGAAAACACCTGCTGGTTCCATCGGCAAACCCCAGGCCAAAACCAGACCAGCTACTCAAATATCTGATGCAATAGTTGAACTTACCCCAGACACCAAAAGTTCTGGCAACGCAAATAAATCAGCTTTAGAGGAAAAAGGCCCAAAGATCTTCTCTTTTCAGCCTAAAATAGATACAAAATTCTGTTATCTGAAAAACACTGGCGACACTCTTCTTTCAGGCCCCACTCCCACAATAGGCCTTTTGACCCCTCTATAGCCCCTAACCCATTTCGGCAGCAGAGAGGGCAACGGTTTTATACAACAAAGTATTGCGGCGGATGTTACCGGCTCAAACAGCTCGCCCATTTCACCAACAACTGAATAAATAAATGAACCAATAACCACACAGTCTCTATCAAGCCAATGCACCAGGAGGCCTGATACCGGAATAAACAAATGTATGGAAGAAGGCACGGAACTAATAAAGGAGAAGTATTCAATGACAAGGATGGGAGATGATTGGGAATTCACAGACAAAATAAAAGGGTCTCAGAGCTTCAAAGAAAACGGCACTTCAAACATTCCTCCTCCCTAGAGCAAAGCACTACACAAGGCCCGAAGGGGTAACTGCGTCTTACTAGAAGCTCTAAGTATCTATGAGTTGGATAGCCATGAAGAGAAGCAACAGGCAAAGGAAAGACCTCACTTGCCCACTAAAGCAATGGTAAACACAAAAAAGCTAGAGGCCGGATTGGAACACCTTAAAGAAAATCAGTGCCTTGAACATAAAAAACTATTTGCCACACCACTATCTCAACACAATTTTCAGACACTCCAACAAAGCGGATGGAGTAATTCAGATGCGAGCAAAAATCTGGACAATTTTCAATGCTTTGAAAAGGAAGAATGGGAGGCCCTCCCCAAAATCCACGTTCAAGACCACGGTAGGAACAACACCATAGCAGGCTCAAAGGCGGAGGCGCAAGAGTCCCTGCAAATAAAAACAAATGCACAAGAAAGTCCAAACAACGTACCCGAGAAACAATTGGAAAACATGAACCAGTCGGAGAACGGGAATGCATGGGCAAGCTTATTAAAAACAGTGCATCTTTTGGTAGAAGCCCTGCAATATCAGTCCGACAAAATGGACACCCAATTGACTTTAATGAACACCTTGGTAGTATTCGTGGTTGCAATTGATAGTAAGCTAGGTACACTGAACACCTTTGTACAGAACATTCAAGACTATGCCCTAGTCAACAGTCAAAACTGCGATTGCAGCTCAATCGTAGATAAACTAGCAACTCTGCCAACAATGGTAAACGAACTGTGTGCACAAGTAAAAAAATGTGCGTCCAACTACCGCATGTCAATGGAAAACCCCCTAACTAGAAACTACACAGACACAATAACTCAACAACTAGTATTCACAAATGGCGAGAATGATCTCACTACGATTAGACAAACAAAAACTGACATCAACGTAACATGTGGACTGAAAACAAAGGCTGTAAATAAAGAGATAGAGACTTCAGAAGAAGGGAAATGGGAAAACAAACTGAATGCGAAACAAAGACATTCAAAAAAAACGCAAAGGTCGCAACCAAAAACAAATCTGCGAAAAAAATGGATTTATGCATCTATTCGGGATTACACCAGCCGAGAGCAAGCCTGATGAAGAAAACTCATCAATACCAGAGATATCCCAAACTAAAGGCCCTATTACAAGGGAGGCATCAAGTCGTAACCTCATCCTCCGAAATGCAGAAGCAAGAGCGATGGAGCAATCACGAGATGACACGGAGATCGAACCTGCACAACCATCTTTGGAAAGGAATAGCTTTACAAAAGGCAGTAAAAATACTAAAACAGAAATGAAATGAATGAAACTTATATAGCGCACGACTTACCCTGGGGCATCTCAGCGCTTGCTTAGGGAACCCGTCCTGGTATTCCCCTGTTGTGGTAAAAATAAATTACCTATACTGAATTTCTATGCGGTAAAGTTCAATAAAATAACTCAATCGAAAAATGAGAGGCAGAGTCCGTGGCATCTGAGTTTATAAGGGTTTTATTCCATAAAATGGAATTGGTTCGAACCAGGTATCATGTTCCATCACCACGAAGGTTCAGGAAGGGATAGACAATGCTTTATTAACAGAGTACAATATATATAGAAAATGCATATAATGGTGATGGATACAGAAGGCGTAACAGCTGAGAGAAAAGAGATAGGAACACATGTACGTAACAGAAGGCGTGCACGAGGGCGTACACGGAGGTGTGTGCTAGAAACGTCACATGAAAGTGTCACAGGTGGGTGGATCCATAGAAGAATCCTGCAGTGTCAGCAGAAATATATGGCAGAGATGCGCGCGCAGCAGCATGACGTGTGAATGACGTGGAACTGGAGGGTGAAGGGGACTTGACATTTAGCTCTACATAAGGCGACAGAAGTCTGGTGTGTCAGAACAACCTAAACCCAAATCATATCTAATATCTTGTGTTTGAGGAACTGTATTATCTAGAAGGAAAGGTCTCTCGGGCAGAGGCTATTCTATACTGACTGCTAATGCGTGCATATGTGTCTACGTGAGATGCGAGGGGCCATGGGCCTACCATGGTAACAGGAGCAATGAATTACTTGCACGGAGACAGAAAGGCCGGGCCCTTTGCTCTGCAGCTGGGAAGATGTTTTCCTAAATCACTAGACAGGAATGTATTTTCGAGGAGCGGAGCAGATAACTTGAAGGCAAAATACAGTCTTGGCAGGCAAGCAGGCCGAGCCGGGCACCGCTCGCCGCACAGGGAGTAAGGCAAGGGTCATGGAAGCGGCAGGCTGCAGCTTTCAGAGGCAGAAGGCAGAAAGGGCTTGATGGCAGAAATCAGGGCCTAGCTCACCAGAGCCAGGAAAACGTGAAAGTGCACCATGTAAGGACGGTGGCAAGGCATACTTAGGAACTGAATTATCGATCCATTCATGGTGTATCTGAAAGAGGACATGTTAACGTTGGACGCAAATGTATTTGCGTCTTCGTAGCTGGTTGTGGAGGGAACATACATGTACTTGAAGCACATACATGGAGCCGTTGGGGTCTACGTTAGGGGACACAATTGACCATAAAAATTCATATTACCTCACTGTGAGATAACCCTTGCAGGGTATCCACAAGGTGAAAGCCAGGCATTCCACCGCGAGGGGCTGTTGTGGAGATTAAGCAAGCTATTGCCCAGAGTCGCAGAGTGTGAACCCGTGAGTCGAGGAGGCACCGGAACGAGAATTGACAAGTCCGTGGAATTTTTGAGCCCAAGACCCGCTGAGGCGGGGAATTGAACCTTGGTCCCGGGCCGAACTCAGGCTCCAGGTATGCCGCCTTTAACCCCTGAGCCACACTTCTCCACATGAGGCTAAGCCAGCTGCATGCCCTAAATCAGTAGGGCATGCCACATGCAACTGCGCAAAATACAAATACTAACGGTCATGCCTCTAGGGGAAGCAATGAGAACTTATGCAACCTAGGCACAATACGCACAAACTCAGTGACTATAAAGACGGCCCGGAACCTCGACCAGATCATGGCCCATACGGGTATAGAGAAGATTTGCACTTGCCAATCAGGAAGCAAGGCCACATCAGATACATCAGCTCAAACCTCTACAAACACAGATCTCCATCGGGGACAGCACCTTGAGGCACCCTTTAGAGCATAACCACACTAGTATGGAACTGCATCAGAGAGAGCCAGTGAGTCAACTGATGGAAGCCGGAAATTATAACCAATTGACAGGAGCAGCTGGGACCCATAAAACAACAGGGGAACACCAGAATTGTTCTGTCGCTCAAACAAACATGCAAGAAATGGTCTCCAATGACATAAACTGGCAGGAAACTACAACACTGCTGTTCACACAAGAATACACCTTTAAGGGCAGGTTTGACATTATGAATCGCGGCAACATTCTCCGCTTACTATCGCACATACCATCCCTGTCTGAAATCACATCAACCGACCTAGTCTCGATTGAATTTATCAACTGCAAGGTTTCTGCATCCGGGGAAAAAACTCGTGCTTCATGGTTCATCTACCATTGCAAAAGGAATACACAGAGAAAGGAATACTTTTAAGAGCTGGGTGATAACCATTACTCCACACATTAAGCTAGGATATCCCGACCCGCTGAGGCCAAAATATATTGTTGAAAACCCTGCACCAGTTGGTAGGTCCATCACCTCGGTACTGAAAGGAGCCAGGGGGCAAAGTACAACAAATGGAGACGGCTTCCAGGCAGAAAGCGAAAGCCATCAAGACCCCATAACAACACCCTTCACCGACATAAGATGGATCTCAAGAACAATAAACAACAGGAAAAAGGACTGACGATTTAGAGGGACAAAAAATAGATCAAATACAAGGGGGTCTCAGCGGATATGTTCATGGAACGTGAACGGTCTGGCAAGTAAACAGTTGGACGCGGACTTCATCGATTACATCAGGGCCTTTGACATCGTGGCTCTACAAGAGACTTGGCTGAGTGAACCTCCAAACTTGCAAGGATTTCTGCGCTTCTATACAAGTGCACTAGCTGAGGCAAAGTACGGCCATCTACAGGGTGGCCTGTCCATATATGTCGCATGTGGACCCAACCTTACTGTCCGAGATCTAGGCTCTCCTTCACCTGCAGTCCTTGCCGTAAACTTAAGCTCTCTAGGCGTAACACGAGCAACGGATTTTAGCATCACAATAATCAACGCCTATATCCAACCCAAGCGCAAAGGCAAATTAATAAAAGAATTGTGCAAGCTGGTAGAAACTTACGTTTCAGAAGGATCATCAGCGGAGCTCATTCTCATGGGTGATGTAAAGCTAAATCTAATGGGGTCCTCCGCGGACGCCGATACGCTTACACATAACACAATCTGTAACATTCCAGCGCAAGAGGAGCCACTCTCGAGCAAACAAACAAAGGCGGGACGCCTGGCTTTGTAGGAATTGGAACACTTAAGAGCATTAAACGGCAGAACAAGAGGAGATAATACCCCTGTGGCAACATACTGCTCATACAGAATAAACACTATACTAAACTATACCTTTGTCTTCCTTGAGCTGTTCCATAAAGTCATCCTATTTTGTTTAGGGGACAAAGGGGCAGCGACCACCGGCCACAAGAAATTGAGCTTAGAACAACAGTCCACATGTTCGAGCACAGCCGGACTGCACAGGGAGGATGTGGCACTATTAATCTCAAGAGAATCAAGTTTGGGCCTGCCATACATTGCAGAATGATTCAGAGAAGGGGGTGGTGATGGACAGAGTGTCTGAATTAAGCAGACCACTCCTACCCAGTCCAAAGATCAGGGCATCACCGTTTTTTAGCTCACTGCACCATCCCAGCTCAGAACCTGGCTACATGCAAATTAGTCTGTCCCTGGCCCAGTGCATCATGGGAACAGGGCAGACCAAACTACCAAGCCAATTCTTATACTGGAAAGGAAACAAGCTTCCGGGGACCGGTTTCTGGCATTACAGCCGTCTTCGGCCCGGCTTGCTTGAATCCTGATGGTGCAGTGAGCAAGGGACTCACATCTGAGTATACCCTTCCACGCTTATGGTGGACAAAACGATTCAGAGAAGGGGGTGGTGATGGACAGAGTGTCTGAATTAAGCAGACCACTCCTACCCAGTCCAAAGATCAGGGCATGATCCATCACCGTTTTTTAGCTCACTGCACCATCCCAGCTCAGAACCTGGCTACATGCAAATTAGTCTGTCCCTGGCCCAGTGCATCATGGGAACAGGGCAGACCAAACTACCAAGCCAATTCTTATACTGGAAAGGAAACAAGCTTCCGGGGACCGGTTTCTGGCATTACAGCCGTCTTCGGCCCGGCTTGCTTGAATCCTGATGGTGCAGTGAGCAAGGGACTCACATCTGAGTATACCCTTCCACGCTTATGGTGGACAAAACGATTCAGAGAAGGGGGTGTAAGAATTGGCTTTTGTAGTTTGGTTTGCCCTGTTCCCATCATGCACTGGGACAGGAACAGACTAATTTGCATACAGCCAGGTTCTGAAACTGGGATGGTGCAGTGAGCTAAAAAACGGTGTTGGATCTAGCCCTGATCTCTTGACTGGGTGAGAGTTTTCTGCTTAATTCAGAGACTCTGTCCCTCACCACCCCTTGTTGTAAATATTTTTGTCCACCCTAAGCGTGGAAGGGTATACTCAGACATGAGTCCCTTGCTCATTGCACCATCAGGATTCAAGCAAACCGGGCCGAAGACGGCTGTAATGCCAGAAACCGGTCCCCGGGAGCTTGTTTCCTTCCCAGTGTAAGAATTGGCTTTTGTAGTTTGGTTTGCCCTGTTCCCATCATGCACTGGGACAGGAACAGACTCATTTGCATACAGCCAGGTTCTGAAACTGGAATGGTGCAGTGAGCTAAAAAACGGTGTTGGATCTAGCCCTGATCTCTTGACTGGGTGAGAGTTTTCTGCTTAATTCAGAGACTCTGTCCCTCACCACCCCTTGTTGTAAATATGTTTGTCCACCCTAAGCGTGGAAGGATATACTCAGACATGAGTCCCTTGCTCATTGCACCATCAGGATTCAAGCAAACCGGGCCGAAGACGGCTGTAATGCCAGAAACCGGTCCCCGGGAGCTTGTTTCCTTCCCAGTGTAAGAAGTGGCTTTTGTAGTTTGGTTTGCCCTGTTCCCATCATGCACTGGGACAGGAACAGACTAATTTGCATACAGCCAGGTTCTGAAACTGGGATGGTGCAGTGAGCTAAAAAACGGTGTTGAATCTAGCCCTGATCTCTTGACTGGGTGAGAGTTTTCTGCTTAATTCAGAGACTCTGTCCCTCACCACCCCTTGTTGTAAATATTTTTGTCCACCCTAAGCGTGGAAGGGTATACTCAGACATGAGTCCCTTGCTCATTGCACCATCAGGATTCAAGCAAACCGGGCCGAAGACGGCTGTAATGCCAGAAACCGGTCCCCGGGAGCTTGTTTCCTTCCCAGTGTAAGAATTGACTTTTGTAGTTTGGTTTGCCCTGTTCCCATCATGCACTGGGACAGGAACAGACTAATTTGCATACAGCCAGCTTCTGAAACTGGGATGGTGCAGTGAGCTAAAAAACGGTGTTGGATCTAGCCCTGATCTCTTGACTGGGTGAGAGTTTTCTGCTTAATTCAGAGACTCTGTCCCTCACCACCCCTTGTTGTAAATATTTTTGTCCACCCTAAGCGTGGAAGGGTATACTCAGACATGAGTCCCTTGCTCATTGCACCATCAGGATTCAAGCAAACCAGGCCGAAGACGGCTGTAATGCCAGAAACCGGTCCCCGGGAGCTTGTTTCCTTCCCAGTGTAAGAATTGGCTTTTGTAGTTTGGTTTGCCCTGTTCCCATCATGCACTGGGACAGGAACAGACTAATTTGCATACAGCCAGGTTCTGAAACTGGGATGGTGCAGTGAGCTAAAAAACGGTGTTGGATCTAGCCCTGATCTCTTGACTGGGTTAGAGTTTTCTGCTTAATTCAGAGACTCTGTCCCTCACCACCCCTTGTTGTAAATATACATTGCAGAATGGCGGGAATTGCTAAGGATCACTTTGAACTGAGAGCCGGATCAGACGAGGTCAAAAAGTGGGAAAGTTTCACTGATACAATGGCAGTCTACACATCGAAAATCAAGCCAAAAATGCAACAATGAATTGGAGGCGCGGAATCGATATCTCAATCGGCACTGAAAGAAATCAAGGCCACCAAGAGAGTTATCTATCGCACTCTGAGAGTGCTACGGTGGAACTCTCAAGACACAATATTACTAAATTCACTGCAAAAGCGAAAGGCTCTGTTGAAAAAACAAAAAAAGGATGCAAAAAGGGATGAAGAGAACTCCTTGTGGGCCAAATTACACGCTGATATTAAGCAAAGCGACAGTGCTAACTTCTGGAGAACCATAAATAAATGTGTTCATCCTAATAATGAGGGAACTACCTCCAATATCTCGGAGGCAGTCTGGACAAAATATTTTGGGTCTCATTTCCAAGAAGACACAGATGCCACAATGAATGGGGAAAACCCCCCTGGCGCTTCCGAAGGTTTTGAAATCAGTGCCGACCAACCAGACCATACAAGGTAAAATCGAAAATGACACTTCATCTGTTGACTCACCAAACAGTTGAATCATGATCATAAAAAGGCGAATAGGTAAGGGAAGGAGGGAAGGGGCACCAGGCACACATGGTATACCACCTGCGCTTTACAAGCAAGAGACAACATTCTGGGCTGGAGCACTAGAACCACTGTTTCGGGAAATCAGGATGACAAATATTCTGCCGGAGTCATGGAGAGGTTCCATCATTGCGCCAATTCATAAGTCAGGGGGTAGGTCAGATCCTCAGAACTATCGGCTAGTCGCATTACTGGACAATGAGGCAAAAGTTTTCGCTTGAATGACCCTGGAAGAGCTCCAGACCTGGGCAGAAGCAAAATCTATCATCCTGTTGAACCAGACTGGCTTTGCAAAGAACGTGGGGACGACCACAAATATAATAACGATGTCAATGCTCTTCGACAAGGTGTAACGACTGGGAGCTCCTTGCATTTGTGCGTTATTGACTATAAAGCAGCTTTTGATCATGTAAAACGAAACAGATTGTGGACCAAACTACATAACTGGGGGCTCCCCCAACCCCTTCTAAACCTCCTGATAAACCTGCATACTAACACCTGGGTACAGATTAAGCTGGGCGACGGAACACACTTGTCACAATGCATTCCAACGGACAAAGGGCTTAAACAAGCCTGCGTACTGGCCCCCACACTTTTCAACCCGTTTGTAGCTGACCTTATACCAATATTAAACACCTGCAACTCGCACGCTCCAAAACTGGGAAACATCTTAGTGCCAGACGCAGACAATATAGTCTTGATCAGTAAAACGAGAGTAGGCCTCCAACACCTTTTGAATGCCACACAAGACTACTCAAAAGAAAACGGTCTAACGATAAACCTTGATAAAACTAAAACCATCACCGTGCGCAAAAAAAGGGAAAAACCCTCAGTATGGTTTTGGGGTAACACCCGAATAGAGAGCACATCGGAATATAAATACCTGGGTGTAAAGATCGACAAAAGAGGACAATTCCTTGCACAAAGAAACAGCATCAGGCATGAAGGAATTGCTCTGGCAATCTCCCTAAAATCTTTGAATTCAAAATTAACTGGCCCGTCGATTTTGCCCATAGTTGAGGTGATCCGTGCAAAGTTACTGCCAACAATAACTTATGGTAGTGAAGCCCAGAAAGGAAGAGATGCCAAACTACTGGACTCCACAGTTACAAGCACCTTTAGGATTATATTTGGGTTACCCAAATATACTTTCCCCTGGCAAATGAGGCTTGAGTTTGGCATCCAGAAGCAGTCTCCTGCTAGACATGGGGCTTACATCATAACGTGGGATAAAATACGTAAAGACGCTCCAGGGACACTAAATGAACAGTTATGGAAAGAGATAAGCAGACACACTTCCAAACCTGCAGCGAGATACCTCAAAGAAGGATTAAATAAATTGGGACTGAACCAACTGTGGGAAACTCCCACCAGCTCCTGCATAGTTAAGAAACTAGTCTGGAAATCAGTCAAATATCTATCATGGATGGAGGACAAAGCTTCATTCGCCAAAAGGTCTCATGGCTGGATGACTCTGAATACATACTGTCAGCAGGCGGCCCAGAAGTACTTTAACACAGGTTTTGCCAAGCACACACAAATTAGCTTTATGAAGTTCAGACTTGGCTTGTTACCTGGATCTCAGCACTCTCCACCCTGGCTGAAGGAGTAAGGTGGACCCTAGATGCCGTCTATGCGGGTTAGCATCGGAAGACCTGCTGCATCTATTATGCTCCTGCTACAAGAATGGCTACAAATATTGAAAGCAAAATTCAATCAGCGTGGAATTAGAACTAGGAAGCAGGCAGTTCTGGCTTACCTTGCCCCAAGTGACCCTCAACTAAACTGTGCTTTGTTAGAATTTCTGACAGCATGCCAAAAGAAACTGCCGGAAATCAAATCACTGGCTGTAATCTAACTTTTAAATTTATCTGTGCAATTACAAACAAAGTATTATACCCATGAATTATTGTGGCAGAAACAACGTGACATGTACTCCCGGTTATAACGTGCCTGAATAAGTGACTTTTAATATTTAAATTTTATTGCACAGTTATTCAACAGAAACTTTTATCCTTTTATAACTAAGGAGTTTTTATAAACATCAAATGGACTGTAATGAATTATTTCTGTGTTGCAATGGTTTTAACAAACTATGCAAATAAAATAAATTTGAAACTTGAAACTTGAAAGCTTATGATATGCCCCCTTATCGTTTTGAATTAGACTCCTCAGTGACAGGGAGTATCTCCCAGAGTCTGATGGGAGAGGTGTTTTTTCGGCCTCCATTTTGCCGCTCCGAGAGCCACGGAGCACCTCTTTTCCTTCCTACGGCAAGGGATATGAGGTGTGACATCAACAGGATATGACATCACAATGTTTCTCAGCACAAAGCACTGGGCTCTGCCTGTGAAGCTAGTGGCATCTCGTTAAGGTATTTAAATGGACTGATGACCTGGGTCCGGACATTGACAAGCAGAACATCAACATAGTTTGAAATGTCATACTTCATTTAGAGATATGTTTTCAGAGGTACATTTTTATTGAAATCCACCTGGCAGCATTCTGTTATTGTATTTTCCACTACGTGTATTTCATGGTTTGTTTCATGACCTGTCGTTTTGTGAGGAAATGCCGTTTACTATCTTTTACACTTGTACAATTATTAAAAACGTGGAAAAAAGGAAATGTTAATGTCCCTCCCACCTCCCAGAAAAAATTAACTTAAATTGCTCAAGTCACGTATTTAGTAGTTTTCTCATACTTTTGCTGAGAAAAGTAGCAACTATATTTCACTGGTGCACTTCAATTCAGTGTATTAAAAAATATGTAATTTGTAAACGCAAAGTAATCTTTTTTTTATTTTACTACAAAAAATCAGGAATATATTTTAGGGTTCACACGTATTGCTTGTGGCTTCCCATCTTCCATCCTGAATTCTGATACTTTAAATACAGAGACAGTATTTTGAGGCAGTTCACCTTCCTTTGATTTTAGAGGGAAACCGAGAGGGGAGCTAAAAAGCTAAAACCAACCACTAAAAAAAGCAACAACATTTTTGATATGTGAAATTAGTTGATAAGCTGTGATAATTCAAAATCCAATGTCCATTTTGAAGAAATGTGAAAACAGGCTAAAATGGCTCTCCGAAAACCAGCCTATGCAGAACACAGATAATCCCTGCTAACACACCCTGACCAGAAGCTGCTGGATGCTGTGGACATAGGAGAAGGGCGGGCACATCATAAATAATCTAGGCTTATATTATCAAGGGATTTATCTCTGCTTTTTTGGCTTTAGAAGCCAAGAAAGCAGAGATAAAAATATCTCCCTATCAGCAACAGGGACTAACACGCAAATTTGCATGTTAGCACCCTTTTTCTCTACGCTTCCCCTTGCATCTCTAATGAGATGCAAAGGGGGCGTTCCAGAGGAAAATAATAGGAGAAATGTTGTTAAGCGACATTTTTTCCTATTATCAAGGATATCGCTAACCCTGTTAGTGATTAAAAAAACAGCGCTAACCGCGGTTGGCGCTGCTTTTTTTACACCTGGTATTTTCCACCCGGATCCAGCGGCGAGGGGTAGGTGCGTGAAGTGCAGCTCAGGGATTACCAACCTTGCGGTGGAAGATCTACCTGAAGCTTTACCCGCTGGATACTGTCGTTATCTGACTGTTAATAACTTTAGGTATTGGCAGTTACAATAGAAGAAGGGTAATATAGTAGTGTTCTCCCTTCACCCCTTAGTGTTGTTGTATCCACATTAGCATACATGCATTACACATTAGGGAATTAGAGTAGACAGTTTTTTCACTTTTAGATACTTGCTAAATAGTCATCTGGGTCCTGAAGAATCGCTTGTTAAATTCACGTCAGCAAGAAACATCTTGACCGGACTATAACAAATTCTGGAGGATTTCTGGAAACATAATTCTCCAGCACTCTCCTCTAGAAACCCGTTTTTAATTAAAGCAGTGGACCTTCTGAATAAATCATTCCCGATGCCACTAGCTTTATTTTAATTCACTCCTCCATGTCTAGCCTCTATTCTGGCCCCATACCCGCACTTCATCCTTTCGGCTGTTGGAAGAAGATCTCCGCCAAAGAGCTCCTCTATGAGGTGTTGCCCGTTGGGTATTGCACCGCCGACCCAACAAGGAGCAGGCCCAAATGATGAAGAACGACACCTGAAAGGGTGTGTGAGGGCATTAAATCCAACAAAATGGATTCCCAGGGTCACCTTTCAGTAATCCTGCCATAATCATTCTCATCCCAGACTGTACCAATCCCCTCTCTCTCTCAAGGAACAGCACGGCAATTTTTGCAAAGACGTATCCTTTTGGGCACGCTGTGGCTGGACCTTCTACTCGTACCGAGTAGTAATAGTACATTACTCCTCCTTCTATGATACCACATTTTCCTGACTTAGCCATGGAAGGTGGATATCATGGCTAAGTTTGTGAGCCCCTATCATCAAGCTAACGCCAAACTTCAAGAGATTATCGCTGGTTTTCCAGCGATACTCTCTCAATTGGCAGTTAGCGCGAGGATTTTTATCACTTCTGAGATAAGCGTTGCTAATAGCACGCTATCTCAGTGATAAAAATCCACGCTACCCGGCGATAATTATCCTAGCGCTAAGTGCGCTCAGCGATAATTATCGCTGGGGCTTGATAATATGGCCCCTTGTTAGAACTGCATTTAACACGCTTTCTAAACACCTGTTCACCCGACGGGATTTCTTTATTTTTAAACATAAACTAACAGGGAGGATTGCTGTTTTGCTTTTAACGTACAAATCAAAACGCTTTGTAAAAACGCATTTTTATTTATTTATTTATTTAAAAAGTTTCATATAGCGCTGGCCTGGGTATCGGAGCGCTTTACAGCAGATACATTGCAGGGATTCACAAAACACAAAATAAAAGAGCGATACATTTTTCATTAGTACTTAAAAAACAAAACAGCAATACTTCTTGTTAATTTATTTTATGAATAAAGCCATTTTGTTCAGAAAGCGCGTTCACTGCAGCTTTAACAAGATTATTTTTAAAGTGTGCGCTTTGGACACAATGTGTTTTGAGTAACGTTAAGGAATGTGTTAATTTTTACTTACACCGCAAGACAGTAATGTTTGCTGTTACAACACAATGTAAACAAACTCCTGACTTCTCTGCTTTTGAATTAATCGCCACACCAGGGTTTTAGCTTAAGCTGAAGTGCGCGTGATGGCATGATTAAACACGAAGAATACAAAAGAATGACAGAGAGCCACATAGAAGGACCTGGGAGGGATGAATGCTGCAATAAAATGCAAGCTGCAAGGGGTCTGAGCACCCACAGTGTAACACGAGGTTGAAAATATGATAAAATAGTCCCCCCCACGGGCAGAACAACAGAAGAAAGTGTAATGATATTGCACTAAGTCCCTGCTCCTTGCAGGAAAAAGAGGAAGGATTGGCCGCTAGTAAGCAAGGATTTTTAAAGGACATTGAAACATAACAGGTGTATTTGTATTGCAGACAATCACCCCAGCAACGGGGCATCTTGGCACTGAAATTATAGATGTATATTGTTACCCAACTCAATGGTACTCATTTTATCAATCTCAAATGGATGAAAGGCTGAGTGGACCTGCCAGGTTTCGAACCTGTGACCAGGAGGTGGAACACAGACCCCTGCAGTGGTTGCATTAGTACACTGAGCCACCAGACCCGGCCTTAATTGAACAAATGAGAAGCAAGGAATGGCATTTGGCCCCCAGAGATATATGTATACTAAAGTATACAAGAGTTAGGACGCTTACGCTTGACCTAAAAAAGCAAAGCCTCACTAACCAGTTCACAAAGGCTTGTAAATGGTCTTTTAACGACCTGTGATCGGTGAGGCGGAGATAAGATGCCAGACACTGCCCAGCCGAGCCCAGGGCAGCTCAGGGACTGTTTATGTGTCCAGGAAGGTGCAGTAGCCAGGGCTGAGACACACGAGAAGGGGGGCGGGGAAACACCTCTCCAAAATACCAAAGTATATCTCTCTGTGGCAATATTTCTCTTCTCGGTACTTTCCCCGAAAATAAAAGCCTTTCCTCAGGCACAGCGTAAGTTTAGTTATTTAATGCAGGCACCTAAAATAGTTAATGCAGAAGAGTGGCTTTTAAAGCAGAGCGTTAAAAGAAATCATTAGAAATTCTGAAAATCCAAGCAGCTGGGAGATGAAAAGGGAATGGGAGGAGGAGGGGCAGGGAGTGCGCAATAGAAAGATTGTCTGGAAGCTGCAGGGAGAGAGCGCTGCAACGGGTGGGACAGAGCCTGTGAACCATGAGCACTGGTGTCAAATGCTCGAACAGAATGAAAAAAGTAGGTTCTAAAACGGGAGCAGTGGCTGGGCACAAGTACTAGGTGCACGCTCTGGGGAGGGCTAAACACAAGGGGGGGCGTAACGCATGCATGCCAGGGACAAAGGATACGAGGGTGACGATGGAACCAGCAAATGGGAATCCTATGAGCGGGCTGAAGCCACTAGACTGAAAACAGCATGTCACTTCGAGTCAGCGCTTGCACTGTCTAGCCGAGACCTAAAAAAGTGACATGATGCAGTCCGTGCTGGGCATATACCGTTTTATTCTACTTTACTTACAGGAATGCTGCACTGCTGTACAACGTGGATAAACAAAACATTGAAAAAGCCATTTGCTCTTGCTCAGGTGTGATCTATTGGCTTTGCCAATGCTTTTTTAATTTCTGATCGATTCTTGCAACACTGGGTTCAGCACAGCGCACAATTCTGGTCATTGAAGTATTGGTCTGTATGCGGAAACCGTATTCAGCTGTCAGTATTGGACTAACATCTTAGGCATCCCTCCTGAGAGGTTCTGACACTGCTGACATGAACAGATGTCATTCCTGCTGGGAGGTTTTGATACTGCATGTCCTACAAATCTGATCTTTGCTGATAAGATATGGAGCTTGATGATTAGAAGCAGAGCAGACATGTTTAGTAGTTGTAGTAATGTCCCATCATTGGCCATTATGCCATTTCTGGAATATACAAGAGGATCTACAGTGCGTGCCCATTCAGTTATTGGTCTCTTTGCTGAGACTGCAAACATGTATCTATAATTAAAGCACAGAACCTTTCTGGGAAGTTCCAGTACTGCTGAGGCAAACACATATACGTGCTACAAAGGAGTTCTGCTACTGTTCCACTAAGAATAGGTAGTATCCGTTGAGAAGCGCTGGTACTTTCACCTGAAAAGCATGGATACTCGTACTGTCCAATTACATGTATCGCCCCTTTTTAAAGTGTTAATCATGTGCAGATTAAATTGTAGAAGCGATGCTGAGGGGTGGTGTGAATTCGTTAATAAAGTAAAGACGTCTTGTGTGCTCTAAAACATCTCCATCAAAACATTCTTTTTGGGAATCGCTGAAACTGCCCCATTAAATGCACAGACGTCCTGCTGAGAAGCGCCTTCACTGCCCTATTAAAATACAGTAGCCCTTTAATAAATGTCTCTAGCCTTGAAATTAACTTTGAGCAACCTTGCTAAGAAGTGTTGGTACTGTCCTATTTAAGGTTAGTAGTAGTGCTGAGAAGTCCTAGCTCTGTCCCATTCACAGTTGAGTATGCAAAGTCGGGCTCTCCGGTGGACCTTTGCCCCCCCAGAGTCATGGCACTTCTATCTCACTCACTGGCGCCTACGATCGAGAAGATCTTTAATCTGTCAATTTCAGAGGGTGAAATCCCGGCTCTCTGGAAGGAAGCCTTTGTCTACCCGTTACTAAAAAAACCATTGGCTAATCCTTTAGAACTGAGCAATTATCGGCCTATATCGTTGCTTCCTCTCCTAGGCAAAGCACTTGAGGGCATGATTAACCAACAACTGACCCTTTATCTGGAATCAAACAGCATTCTGGACGCCTCACAATCCGGCTTCCGCAGGGGTTTCAGTACTGAAACAGCACTCCTAGCTGTAACGGATTCCCTGCGGATGACGGTAGATGCAGGAGGTTCGGCAATCCTGATCCTTCTTGACCTCTCCGCGGCCTTTGATACCATCTCACATGTTAGGCTTCTGGAGAGGTTAAGTTCGATCGGTATCCAGGGGCTAGCCCTTAAGTGGCTACAAAACTTTCTGAAGGATAGATCCCAGACGGTCATCATGGGTCCCTATAGGGCAGAAAAAAGGTCGTTGGACAAAGACTTCCCCAGGGTTCCTGCCTTAGCCCCACCCTTTTTCACATCTATATGGCACCTCTGGCTAAGGTAGTTGAATCCCTGGGGTTCGAAACAATCTAATACGCCGACAGACACTCAACTGCTGTTCAGGGTTAGCCCTAATCAGGAGGCAGATAGACTCCGCTTCCTAACAGGGTCCTTGAAAATTGCCAACTGGATGACCAACAACTTTCTCCAGTTGAACCCAGGAAAGACGGAAGTCATGCTGCTGGGTAAGGCAGAAACCGCCTGGTCCAAGGACTGGTGGCCCGCACAGCTGGGCCCCCCTCCCATACCTAAAAAGAGTGTCAAAAACGTAGGAATTAAAATCGATTGCGCTCTCTCAATGCAGGACCATGTCACGGCCGTTGCTGGCTCCGGCTATTTTAGGTTAAGATTGTTGAGGAAGATTCTTCCTTTTATTCCATCAGAACATCGGAGAACCCTGACACAGGCCATGGTTATTAGCCGTTTGGATTACGGCAATGCCCTTTTAGCGGAAGTTGGGAGAACCTCTCTTAAAAAACTAAAGGTGATCCAAAACACTGCGGCCAGGCTGGTTATGAACATGCCCGCTAGATCTCCTTCGTTACCACTATTGGGAGAACTCCACTGGCTTCCGGTAAAGCAAATATCTTTTTTTTAAATTTGTTGCTTGACATTTACTGCCCTTCAGGGTCAGGGCCCTAAATACCTGCAACATAAATTGTTAAAACACACCCCTAGCCGAACTCTTAGATCTAGTTCACAATTACCACTACATGTTCCCCGAATCAGACGGCACAGGTCAGGAGGACTGGCTTTTTCTTATCTAGCACCCACTTATTGGAACAGTCTTCCCATCTCTCTGCGAGAAATTTCATCCCATCAAATCTTTAGAAAACACTTAAAAGCTTTTCTTTATTGAGGTCTTCCTCCATTAGTTTCTGCGTAGGGTTGTGTTCTTAGTAAGCGCCGAGATGCCTCACGGTGATTCGTTTGCGCTATAGTAAGAAAGTATAACATAACATAACATAACCCTCCAGAGAAGGGCAGGCAGTTTCTCACACTTTCTACCTGCGTGCACGGTCCCTCCTTAGGAAAGGACAGTGGAAGTCCTTGTTGTGAGATTTCTGAATGAGAAAGCGCTCTCTCGGCAAAACAGCAGCTTCACCTACAACACACCCTCATATATATCACCTTTATCAAAGGCTGAGTGTGGTCCTGCATTTACTAAAGCATTTACTCCATCTATCAGTTTAACCCAAGCCAGAAAATGTGTCTTAATAATAGATAACGGTACCCAGAGGAAACCCGTGATGGTCATAAACACATTTGAGTCATTTTTGCGGCTGGTTCTTCTAGTTAATTAAAGCATCCACTGCAGTTATGTGTTTCTGAGCTCATGGGTGTAGAGTAAAATCCTGGCCCCTTCACTCTGCTTTTCATCCTTGCAAAGTAAATACAATGAGTCCCATTGAGTTACATAACAATACACATCTGTCGTCTGCCAGTTGTGCCATGACACTGCTTGATGTGGTAAATCCACGCTCTTTAAATGTGCCTGCTAAGTTTATAGGGGGCACCAATGCTTGTTCTTGCCTCATAGTTATGTGGACCGGAGGTCTGCCCGGGGTCTGTGAATGAGAGATGAGTGACAATAAATATGAGTGACTACAATCCGGATCCTGCTACAAAGGGAATGGGACTCCTTGGAAAGAACTGTAACCCCTCCCGCCCCCCCCCTTCATGTTAATAGCAAAAAAGACCGAACAAGACAAACCTGCTTATCCAGATGAAATGTTGGGTGTCCCACAGAGCTCCAGGAGTGCCAGATCTTAAACATCTGGACATGGGTTTGGATAACTGGTGGATATGCAAATTAATGCTCATTATGTTTATTGAGCCTGCATTTATTTTATGTGGCAATCCTGAACGTCTAATCTTAATGGACTTCCTAGTTCATGCAGTGACACTTACCTGTGAAAAAAGACAACTGCAGAAAAGTATTACAGGCTCAGGTCACACTTGGTTTTTCCCTGGGTGGCTGCAGGCGGCGGCGCTGCTTTCACTGCAGGGTGGGCTTCCAGGACCCCTCAGATGCAGTGTGGGCTGCTCTGAATTTCTTTTTGCCAGGGTTCATTTTGGTTTCCTCTTCTGCCTTGAGGTCAGCAGGGGGAGTTCAGTGTTACAGACGGGGTTGGGACGGCCAACTTCACTTAACTGCAGACAGCCACAGGCTGCATACATACAGCAGCATTGTGTGAGCCATTGGCCTCTGTGTTCCTCTCTGCTTGTGCTCTCTTATAAGCTAGTTTATCATCACCTCATCGACCCTGGAGACAGGATCCCTTAAGAAGGACACAGCACAGTAATTGTGCAGCTGCAGACACCGAGTAATATAAAGATAGTTGTTCATTAACAGAACAGAAAGTTGGTTATTAAAAGTTAGTTTATTATCAAATTACAATTGTTGACTAAAACTTTCTCTAAGAAGCCCTAATCCAAAGTTTTGTAAAAGTGAAGTTCGAGGCACCTGGGTTGCTGTCAGGTGTGGCCTTTCTGGGCTTATTGGACAGACTGTGGTACTTGCACCGGTGTCTGCAGAGGCGGCTTAACTGTGCTTCAATGTGGCTATAGTGTGCACAAGGTGACCAGACCTAACTTTGGGGTTATTTGTAGTTGGTACCAAGTCTAATGATTGCACTGAAAAACAACGCTAACTTTATCATTAACATAAGGTCCATGGACAGTAGAGCTGTTATGGTAGCGCACAGCCCGGCAAGATTTAATCTAAACAACCCGATGACTAAATGGCACTAGAGTTTCAAAGTTTCAAGAATGGGAAACATGTTCAGCTCATCTTCTGGTGTTGTTTCTTTGTGCTACATGGCATTGCCTAATCACAAAGTGGCTAGCTGACAGGAGCTATAGCACGTTCAATAAATTCAGTGTGGAAGGCTGACACAGGATTATTGTCATAATCTACTGGTCACGTGCTAACTTCTAGAAAGTCAAGTCACTGTTACATGTATCCGGAGCTGCAGATGGCTACAGTCACCACCAGCCGCAGATAGATGTCTGGCTGCAGTCACCACCAGCCATGGTTAAATGTCGGGCTGCAGTCACCACCTGCCATGGTTAGATGTCTGGCTGCAGTCCCCACCTGCCATGGTTAGATGTCTGGCTGCAGTCACCACCTGCCATGGTTAGATGTCTGGCTGCAGTCACCACCAGCCATGGTTAAATGTCTGGCAGCAGCCACCACCTGCCATGGTTAGATGTCTGGCTGCAGTCACCACCAGCCATGGTTAGATGTCTGGCAGCAGCCACCACCTGCCATGGTTAGATGTCTGGCTGCAGTCACCACCTGCCATGGTTAGATGTCTGGCAGCAGTCACCACCAGCCATGGTTAAATGTCTGGCAGTAGCCACCACCAGCCATGGTTAGATGTCTGGCTGCAGTCACCACCTGCCATGGTTAGATGTCTGGCTGCAGTCACCACAGGCCATGGTTAGATGTCTGGCTGCATTCACCACATGCTATGGTTAGATGTCTGGCTGCAGTCACCACCTTCCATGGTTAGATATCTGGCTGCAGTCACCACCTGCCATGGTTAGATGTCTGGCTGCAGTCACCCCTGGCCATGGTTAGATGTCTGGCTGCAGTCACCACATGCCATGGTTAGATGTCTGGCTGCAGTCACCACCTGCCATGGTTAGATTTCTGGCTGCAATCACCACCTGCCATGGTTAGATTTCTGGCTGCAGTCACCACCTGCCATGGTTAGATGTCTGGCTGCAGTCACCACCTCCCATGGTTAGATGTCTGGATGCATTCACCACCTGCCATGGCTACATTTCTGTCTACAGCAGTCTCCCCTAGCGAGAATCATTGTCTATGAACCATGTTGGAGTCCAGGCCCTCACCCATATCTGATCCACCTCATAATTTCACCTCTAACCCTGCCTGCTTCTGATATTCGACCACCCTTCCAACAGGGAGGAATAACACCCACTGTTGCAGCCAGGGCCACAGCTGAGGGTCTGACTCTGGGATATGACAGGCCAGACGGAAAGAAAACTTCAGCCCTATTTTATCAAGAAGTCACAAATGTAGGGGAAGCAGGTACATGTGTTGTGCAGCACTGAGTGAAAAGGAGAGAGTATTACAGCACTAAATCTACTGAGAGGTTGGGCTGTTCTGCTGTTTCCTGCACTGATGCACTTTAGGCAGCCATGCACCATTGTAGATCCCCTTGAGCCGTAATGCATAGTGTCTGCAGTGTCTGAAACTGATATGATCTGAGGCCCAGACCTACAGCCGCAGAGGTAGGATTTCTAACCAGATGGTGCAAGGCCTCAGTCAACGCATCTATACAAATTAGAAATCCAATTGCACTGCAACCCAGACAGAAGGCACTGAGCAATGATGTGTAGGAAGTGTTTCCTGGCCACTTTCAGTACCGTAAGGTAGGTTCAGGGCCACAGTGAGCTCCAAATCCTCTTTCATTGATGAATAACACATTTTAAAACATACATTTTGTAATTCCTTTTCTAGTGCACACACTATGAATGGCAGTATCAGACAAGATAATAAATAAAGTCGTGAAGCAGTTCATGAAGAGTGAAAACAACAGGAAAAGAGTGTAACATGGATATTGACATTTTATAGCCCTAACACTCTCGCTGTGCTATCTCTAGGCTCTATGCATTTTCTAGCAGAATCAGTGAACAATAAGCCTTCTCTTCGAGTTTCGGAGGTGGTGCACATACCTGGTTTGGGTCACCTAGGTCTGTTGTTCTGCCTGGAACAGCATGCCTGCTATTTTAGGCATGAGGGCACTGGCGTAACATTATCCCCCACTGCCCTGAGCTCCAGTGGGCCCCATCAGGCACTGTGCATGGGCTGCAGGAACCTGGCCTAAGAACTCCTGACTTGTTAAATGTGGGGTCCCCTCTCTATGTACTTGGCCACTAGTCAGTGAAGGCTAAGGGGCAGATTTACAATTACTGGTGCATCCCTGCATATCAGCAGGAATGCTCCAGTAATTGTGCGCCGCAGCTCTGCCACTCTTGATGCGCCGCATTTACAATGCGTCGCACCATGATGGGGCCAAACGGCACAGATGCGTCAAGCATCTGTGCCGTAAAATCGGCGCATTGCTGGAGTTGCGTCGCAAGTGCAACGCAGCTCCAGAAATGCTCTGGGGGGGCCTATTCTTTCAATGCTGCCATGACGCAGTATTAGCCTAAAAGTGGCTGCGTGAAATCTTGTAGATTTCACTCAGCCACTTTTAGGTGGCGTTCCTGTGCAGGAACTCCCCCCCCCCCCCCCCCCCCCCCTGCGCAGGAACGCCTCCTTATGGCGCAGGGCTTTACAACGTGACGCATCTCCGAGATGCGTCACCTTGTTAATATCCCGCACCATGGCGCATCTTTTGGGCCGCCGCTGCATCACAAAAGTGATGCAACGGCAGCGCAAAAGAGGCGCAAGGGGCTTGTAAATATGCCCCTAAGAGTTTAGCAAGAGCCTCACAGGGCCCTGGCAGAGCCTTCCCCAGGGAAGGTTGAAACGAGAGCCACACACATCCTGATCTCAATCGGCCATCTGATGTCCTCAATTACCTATAGCCGGATACTCATAGGTTTTAAAAGACTTGAGTATTGATCCTATCTTATTTTTTTAAAACAAATCTGGGACTGGGAGCATTTCAACATGCAGAGGGAACAGATATTTCTAGCATTTCCAGTCATCAAAACCCTCCAGAATTATAATCAAAAACATGTCAACTTATATGGTAAGTGTCCATGATTTTATGGTAGCATCCATAGCTGAAAACAAGTGTTGACCCTAAACAGTAAGCAAGATTAATGCCAATATTTCTGCGGGTGTCTAAAAGCTTTCCACTTTCATAAAAGATAGAAAAGTCTGAAAAAACAAGTGATGAGAAATTAAAAGGTTGGGAGAGAAATGATGGAAATACTCAAATTTGAAAGGGAATGGTCTCAGCTGTTATAACACAAACCACACCACAACCAGGTTTCTATCAGCTGCATGTTGAACATTTCGAAAGTTAGCAATCATGCAGATATTTAGCTATTGTGAATGTCTTCTTCACTCACAACACATTGGAAGTTCGAAGAATTAAAAGATGCTATAAACAATCAATCGACTGAATCACAGTTATTTCACATGATCAATAACACAAATCTTCAGATCAAAATGAAAAGATCTCTGCCTTGAAAAAACATTGTGATCATAACTAGGCATAGGTTTTGTACTTGAAGGCATTCCTTCCAGAACAAAATGTATGCTTGATGGGTAATACCTATTTGTATGTGTGCTGCACAATGCAAAGTGAGAAAAATGAGGAGGATTTAAAGCATTTATTGTCATTAAATCATCGGATTTTGTGCAAACCCTACAGTTCTTTGTGGGTAGGATTGTGTGTCAAAACCCATGGGTGTTTGCATGGGAACGCCAATGTACCACCCATGCAATGCACCTTTGATGCAAGGGTAGCACAAGGAAGTGCATTGTGCAACTATGTGTTACTTTGGGTTTGTATTGAATAGTGAATCTTTCCTGGACATTTTGCATTGTGTTTGAGCTACAAAATTAGAAAACATGTGATTGAAAGCATTCATAAATCCAAGCCTTTGTGTCCACCAGGAACTGGAATTGGCACAGAGAAGTACAATAAATGCAGTTTCAGTTGATAGAATATAAAAGATGTGTCAGCAAAGACTGTCATTTATACGTGGTTTGCAAAAAACCCCACACAAATGTATTGTCTTTATTGTATGGCATGTGTAGTTTATTGTGATATGGTATACACTAAAAGCACGAGAAATTATATTGTTTTTGGCAATATGCATACCATAAAATAGAATGGAATCATAAATTATATACCTCATTCTTAGATCTGGGGGTCTCTAGTTGGCAGGGGTAGGTACCGCTGTTCAAATAGGGACCCTTGCTTCTAGTCAGGGTAAGGAGGAAACCCTCTGAGAGAACCCCTAATCACCCTCTAGGTAGCTTGGCACGAGCAGTCAAGGTTAATCAGAAGGCAATGCGTAAAGTATTTGTACCAACACTCACAGTAACACAGTGAAAACACCAAAAACTGACTCCACAACAGTTTAGAAAAATAAAGGTATTTAATGTCAACTACACAAGACCGAAACGACAAAAATCCAACATACACAGTTCAAGAATATGGTTTCAAAAGAGTTCTTAAGGTTGCGATAAAGTTCTTTAGGTTGCGATAAAAATAATCCACAGTTGCGTGAAAAGTTCACAGTTGCGTCGAATCCGGTCTGTATGGGGAGGAAGGCCACTTGTATGGATTCCGGTGCATAGGTTCCGTAGGAAGTTTGTTCTCGCAAAGGCATGATGCGACGATCTCGTAGGGGCTGCGACGATCTCCAGGGCGACGATGCGCGATCCAGCGGCAATCTCTCTCTCGCAGCTCCTCAATGCGATGGTTCTGCGACGATGCTCGCAGTGACGTGATGCGGTCAGCAAGCAAGCAGTGCGGGGATCTCACCCAGCGACGACAGGCTCTGCGACGACACTCACAGCGATGGTAGTCTTCCCGCACCGGTCTGGTGCGTCCCACAAACTGAGGATGCGACGGCTCTGGCAGCAGCAACAGGCGCTGAGACGATCTCGGCCTTCGTAGTGGCGGGAAATTCCTCACACTGTCGGGGATGCGCTCCTCAGCGAGCGATGCGATAACTTTTCTGTAGCAAAATCTTTAAATCTTGGTTTCCATCTTCCCAGCACAGGTACAACTTCCAGAGGCAGCACACATGGGCCACACACTCCAGGAAGGACATACCTTTCTCAGTAGAGCTCAGGGGAAGCTGGGGGTGAAGTCCTTTTGTTCCTGGGACTTCAAAACAGGGAGCCAGCTCTTCTCAGTCCCTTGGAGATTCCTTCAAGCAAAGGAACACAGCACAAAGCAAAGTCCTTCCCCTCTTCTTGGCAGCAAAGTAACAGCAGGGCAATCCAACAGAGCAACAGCTGGACAATCTTCCTTCTTCAGTTTCAGCTTTCTCCTTGGCAGAGGTTCCATCTTGATTCCAGGATGATCTCATTTTCTGTTGTCTGTCCTGTACTTATACCCCTAAAAGTCTTTGTTCTCTTTGTGCAAGTGGGCCCTGAGCCCGGTCTGAACCAGTTCTGGGTGTTTCTTGAGCACTTTGTTTTCCTGGCTTCTCCTTTCCTTTCAGAGTGAGGGGCAGGGTCGTATGCTGGCCAGCAGAAGGTGGAGCCAGCATTGTGGAAGGCAGGCACAGCCCTATTCAGGCCCAGGTGCTATCTCCTACCACCACTCAAGTTTCAAATGCAGTCATTCAGCCTAGGGCTGACTCAGCCAGCCTCCTGGGGAATCCCCAGCCCCTGTCACTCTCAAACCAGACAGTCAATACACAAACAGGCCAAGGCACACAGGAAGGTCAGACAAGAGAACGGCAACTTTCTAAAAGTGCTTTTCTCAAACACAGGATTCAAAAACAACCTTTCCTAAAAGATGTGTTATTAAATTCTGAGTTCAGGGATACTACACTCTAATGTCCTATCTTATTCCTATGGGAAGATATGCTGGTAGCCACTGTAGCCAGCATCCCCCATGTTAGCCTATGGAGCAAGTTAGCCTTACAATAGTGAAAAACGAAAATGGATGTAATTCACTACCAGAGCATGTCACCTACACCAGTACATGCTCTACCTTTCACATACACTGCACCCTGCCCAGGGGGGTACCTTGGGCCTTCCATAGGGGTGACCAATGTGCACAAAAAGGAAAGGTTTAGGCCTGGTCAGTGGGGACACTGACCAGGAGGACATGGCAGTTCACAGACTGCACACAGGCGCTGCAGTTGCAGGCCTGAGACACCATTTTGGGGCTACTTGTGTGGGTGGCACAATCAGTGCTGCAGACCACTAGTAGCATTTGTCATCACCAGCCCTGGCACACCCAGTGCCCTTTACTAGGGACTTCTTGGTGATACTAATATGCCAATCATGTATATCCAATTATCATAACAATTTACACAGTAGCACTTACACTCTGGCACTGATCAGTCGTGGCAGAATGTCCAAAGCATCTAAACCAGAAAACGAAATCCAGCACAGCATCAAAAATACAGGAGGTAGAGGCCAAAAAGACAGGGGAAACACGCCAAAGATGCCAGGTCAAACACTCATATTAAACTTTGAGAGCACACATAGCCCTAACCTAGCCCTCCCCTAATGCCAACCTTGGCCTAAGACCTAATCATAGCCCTTAAATAAACCCTAGTCCCTTCCTGCTTCCATTGCTTTCTGCAATACTTACCAAATGATAGAAGTGGAGGGGATAGTTTGCATCCTGATATCTTTGCCCTGGCAATACAGTTTTAGTAGCAGGATATTCTGCACACAGCAGAGTGCGATTGCACAGTTCATTTCATTGTGTTCCACTCCATGATTTGCACGCTTAGTTGGTGCACTCCCCTACTTTCCAAAAGTCAATCTAAGCCTCAAATTCTCATTATTTTGCACAAAGCCCAGGGGAACTGGGATATCATTTGGCTCTGTACATGGAAACCACAGATTCTGATCTTCAGTTCTTGCATCTATAATGTGTCACACAATTCAACACCTGTTGATAGTCCAGTACATAGGAAGGAAGAAAGGTTTCTGCTGGATCTGACTTAATGTTATTTTTTTTATATTTTCTGTGCTGTAGTGTCTCTTTATCCTATGTAAACTTGGAGTATGTCTTTGAGTTCAATTATTTTGAGCAGCAGTAGCCTCAAGGCAGGATCTGGTGAAGTCTCTATGCAGTAGGAAGGGCTGAAATAGTTGTTGCAGAAGAGGAACCCTTGCTGGCCAAGGCAGTATGCGAGTGGCCAACTTCCTTAGGTAGCTTTTAAGATACAACCACAATTCTGTGCAGCTTTAGCTATGGGTTGTCTTACAGTGTACTAGGGCAGCTGGGACAGCGGTGATCTGAAGTTGTTAGTGAGTCTGAGTTGATGCCATGTCTGATTCTTTACACTACTTACTTGACAGTCTCTGACAGTTGCATGTCATGGTCTTGAGGATGAGATATTGGGCCTCCAGTGTTTTAGGTGTTTTCAGGGACTTATCTGTCACCATCCAGAGCTTAAGATGCCCATCAACTATGACATTAAAAATCAATGTTAGGCTTCATTTATACCTTCTCTCCTCATAAAAGCTTCACTCTTCTTTTTGTGATGCCTTACACATAATACATTGATCATAGCTAAAATGTGTAGAATCTCTCACTTTTGCCATTGGGAGCCTAGCTCCATGGTGTAGTGATAGGCTTCATGACTGTTTGTTTCATTCAATTTAGGCTGTCAGTTAAATTTCCCATGAAATATGCTTATGGTACAGCATGCATTAGAGAAACTCTTTCTACATACTTTGTATGTTGTAACTCCTATATCACTCTAGTTTGTGTTGGATGACACAATGCTGACTTTCCATTGACCATTTACTCTGCCATTAGTAATCAACTTGTTATTGTAAATCCAGACAATAACTTCCACATCACAAATCTACTGTATATTGTCTTACCAAATGAAAACTGGACAACTATGTCTGACAAGCTAAACTAAATTGGGCAATTACTGTTACATCTGTGAGCTCACGTTTTCTTCCAGTACACTGGACAACTGTGCCTTGCAACCCGTTGCTGTGAGCAAATGAAAGTGATGGTATCCCTATCGAGGTCTAGAAACAGTTTTTCCCTCAACTTCAGGATTTTTTTATCAATCTGTCTAGCCAAATTAAATGAGGTACTCCAATACAAGTATAACTTCTGAATAAATAGTGTTAGATTTCCTCAAAAAGATAATGCTCTAATAATCCAGTTTGTGTTGGCCCATCAGCCTGCATAATGCTTATTAAAAATATTTTACTAACATCTTGGCAATCATGATAAATACTTATTATTCAATTCAGTCCATTGATTAGTGTAAAGTTATTAAGATTAAAGCTGTCATTATAATTATTGATGAGGAAATATGTTTGATTGAACTAACTGGGCAGCTGTATTTCAGATTTTCAGTACTTTGACTGTCCTGTTCGCATGGGGTTTGGACCCTGGGTAATAAAATGGATCAGGCTGCTGAACACACAACCTACTGCGCATGTTACCCTCAATAACCATCGTTCAGCTACCTTCTCCCTATGACGGGGCTCGAGACAAGGTTGCACTATTCCCGCTGCTCTTCGCCCTTGTATTACAGATGACATTCTTCTCTATTTGTCCTCTCCTTTGCGATCTCTACAGCGTGTAGTTCACATATTCCACATATTTGGCATGCATTCCGGATACAAGATTAACTGGTCTAAATACCAGATGTACGTGCTACGGGGCGACCCCCCTCCTGTCCTCGGGGCTAAACGATTCCGGTGGCGTCTCAGGGCTTTCGCTACCTGGGTATCTTTGTTAACCCGGATATTAACCTTTTCTTTGAACAGAACCTGTTGGGGCCTCTCCAATGTCTCAAATCGGATGCCCTACACTAGCGAACTCTCCCTCTTACTCTGCTGGGGCGAGCGTCCCTTTTTTAAAATGCTTGCGCTCCTGTACTTTCTTTATGTATTACAGAACACTCCCAACTCTATCCCAGACTCCTATATCTCCAAATTAGATAGCGTTGTGCGGGGATTACTGTGGGAGGACGCTCCACCACGTATTGCAATGAACAAACTCACCATGGGATAGTATGACGGTGGCATCGGGTTACCAGACATGCAACTCTGTTATCAAGCTTGACAATTGACCGCAATAAATAAGTGAGCGTTTGGCACGCATGACGACACACATTTCCCTACAGATCACTGTCTTATGGGGCAGGGCGGCTACAATAGGGCACTATACACCAATCCCCGTAAGCTTAGCTTGACAGGCCCTACAGTCCGTACGGTTGAGGTCTGGCACGGAGTCACAAAGAAATTGGGTTGGCACAACCGTTTAACTAAAGCAACTCCATTTTAAGAACCCAACATATTGGGACGGCTCAGTAAATGCCCTAGGTTTGATAAATGGGACACAATCGGGATATCCACTTTAGGGGACATGTGGGTGAAGGGGAAGCTAGCCACAATCGCCGACCTTCAGACTAAGTATCAGTTGACACACAATGAGACCTTCAGATACCTCCAGACTGGTCACGCCATGATCTCGGCGGTCATGCCAAAGGGGCTCTCCCTACCTGAGTCTTCCCCCTTTGAGGACCGGTTGATACTAGACCCCATGGACCAAAAAGCAACATCCCTCACTTATAAAAGATTGGTAAATACCTTCAATGACCCAATGCAGTGACTACGTGTGGGCTGGGAGTCGGATCTGGGATGTATTGATGATGAGGACTGGCGAGACACGCTGGCCTCCCCCAGGGAAGTGGCCATCCCCATGAGACTACGGCTCATCAAGCTGAAAATTCTCCACTGAGTCTATTTGGATGCTAAACTCCTTTTCTGACTGGGTAGATGGCCTGCCCTGCTCCATCTCTATCATTGTAACTAGACTGGCACCTTCGTTCACATACTATGGGATTGCCCACAAATTAAGCATTACTGGGATAACGTCACACAGCAAATGGAAAGGACATGCGATAAGTCCCTAAAGCCATCTCCCCAACTCTGTCTGCTTAATATATGGGAGGCTACTTACCTTTCCCAGGTGGAGCAGGCATGGGCATCAATGTGTTGGGCCATCGCGAAACGGAATATTGCACAGAAATGGGGGGTGGACACTGTCCCAGTTCTACTGGACCGGGCCAAAGACAAGGATAGTGCAATGGTTGCAGAGAAGACTGTGTTCAAGGGTAGAGGCTGCCCCAGGAATGGGGACCATAAATGGGGAAAATTAAATAAATACAGAGGGGACATCTGCATCCCACCTTCTATATAAATGCGCCATGAAAGACATACTTTGATGTATCTGGTAACAGATATTGATGAGTCCCCTTCTCCGACTCATTACGGGGGATATATCCGTAGGGCCTCATACATTTTATACTTTACTGATGTATGTATTTCCTCTGCTTAGTGATTCACCACATTGATGGCTGGACATAGACCTGAGGCGGCAACATGGTGGAACTTGTGATTATTATCATGTTGTTGTAAAGATGATGGAGTTATTTATTGGTGGCCTGACTACTGCTTTGATATTGCTATGTACCGATATAATTTTGTTGAAAATAAAAACTGTTTACACAAAAAAGAACAGATAATAAACCAGATTGGTCAAGAAACCACACATTGGAATGAAAAGATTCACTCACCACGTGTAGTTGGTGATTCCACGAGTCCTCCGACTCCCGCAATGCACCTCCACTTCGCGTTTGCAGTATTCCGTTGTAGCAGGGGGCTGACTGAAATCGCTCTCCAGTAAGGAGCACGGACTCAAGGTATAGCTGGTGCCAAACTTGATACTTCAATAAATTAGCAGTGCTGCTTCTGACGTGTTTCGGACACAAACAGTGTCCTTAATCACATGACATACAGATTACATAAACGGGTATTTAAAGGGAAAGTGATGCTTCCTTTGATGTGATCCAGAAAAGGGGGTGGTGATGAACAGAGTGTCTGAATTAAGCAGACCACTCTTACCCAGTCCAAAGATCAGGGCTTGATCCATCACCGTTATTTAGCTCACTGCACCATCCCAGCTCAGAACTTGGCTATATGTAAATTAGTCTGACCCTGGCCCAGTGCATCATGGGAACAGGGCAGACCAAACTACCAAGCCAATTCTTATACTGGGAAGCAAACAAGCTTCCGGGGACCGGTTTCTGGCATTTCAGCCGTCTTCGGCCCGGCTTGCTTGAATCCTGATGGTGCAATGAGCAAGGGACTCACATCTGAGTATACCCTACCACGCTTATGGTGGACAAAAATGATTCAGAAAAGGGGGTGGTGATGAACAGAGTGTCTGAATTAAGCAGACCACTCTTACCCAGTCCAAAGATCAGGGCTTGATCCATCACCGTTATTTAGCTCACTGCACCATCCCAGCTCAGAACTTGGCTATATGCAAATTAGTCTGACCCTGGCCCAGTGCATCATGGGAACAGGGCAGACCAAACTACCAAGCCAATTCTTATACTGGGAAGGAAACAAGCTTCCGGGGACCGGTTTCTGGCATTTCAGCCGTCTTCGGCCCGGCTTGCTTGAATCCTGATGGTGCAATGAGCAAGGGACTCACATCTGAGTATACCCTACCACGCTTATGGTGGACAAAAATGATTCAGAAAAGGGGGTGGTGATGAACAGAGTGTCTGAATTAAGCAGACCACTCTTACCCAGTCCAAAGATCAGGGCTTGATCCATCACCGTTATTTATCTCACTGCACCATCCCAGCTCAGAACTTGGCTATATGCAAATTAGTCTGACCCTGGCCCAGTGCATCATGGGAACAGGGCAGACCAAACTACCAAGCCAATTCTTATACTAGGAAGGAAACAAGCTTCCGGGGACCGGTTTCTGGCATTTCAGCCGTCTTCGGCCCGGCTTGCTTGAATCCTGATGGTGCAATGAGCAAGGGACTCACATCTGAGTGTACCCTACCACGCTTATGGTGGACAAAAATGATTCAGAAAAGGGGGTGGTGATGAACAGAGTGTCTGAATTAAGCAGACCACTCTTACCCAGTCCAAAGATCAGGGCTTGATCCATCACCGTTATTTAGCTCACTGCACCATCCCAGCTCAGAACTTGGCTATATGCAAATTAGTCTGACCCTGGCCCAGTGCATCATGGGAACAGGGCAGACCAAACTACCAAGCCAATTTTTATACTGGGAAGGAAACAAGCTTCCGGGGACCGGTTTCTGGCATTTCAGCCGTCTTCGGCCCGGCTTGCTTGAATCCTGATGGTGCAATGAGCATTGACTCACATCTGAGTATACCCTACCACGCTTATGGTGGACAAAAATGATTCAGAAAAGGGGGTGGTGATGAACAGAGTGTCTGAATTAAGCAGACCACTCTTACCCAGTCCAAAGATCAGGGCTTGATCCATCACCGTTATTTAGCTCACTGCACCATCCCAGCTCAGAACTTGGCTATATGCAAATTAGTCTGACCCTGGCCCAGTGCATCATGGGAACAGGGCAGACCAAACTACCAATCCAATTCTTATACTGGGAAGGAAACAAGCTTCCGGGGACCAGTTTCTGGCATTTCAGCCGTCTTCGGCCCGGCTTGCTTGAATCCTGATGGTGCAATGAGCAAGCCCTGTTCCCATGAGGCACTGGGTCAGACTAATTTGCATATAGCCAGGTTCTGAACTGGGGTGATGCAGTGAGCTAAATAACGGTGATGGATTCAGCCCTGATCTCTTGACTGGGTAAGAGTGGTCTGCTTAATTCAGACACTCTGTTCATCACCACCCCCTTTTCTGTATCGTTTTTGGCCACCACAGGTGTGGCAGGGTATACTCAGACATGAGTCCCTTGCTCACTGCACCACCAGGATTCAAGCAAGCCGGGCCGAAGACGGCTGAAATGCCAGAAACCTGTCCCCGGTAGCTTGTCTCCTTCCCAGTGAAGAATTGGCTTGGTAAGACGGCTGTAATGCCAGAAACTGGTCCTTGGAAGCTTGTTTCCTTCCCAGTATAAGAATTGGCTTTTCTGAATCGTTTTGTCCACCATAAGCGTGGAAGGGTATACTCATATGTGAGTCCCTTGCTCACTGCACCATCAGGATTCAAGCAAGCCGGGCCGAAGACGGCTGTAATGCCAGAAACCGGTCCCCGGAAGCTTGTTTCCTTCCCAGTATAAGAATTGGCTTGGTAGTTTGGTCTTCCCTGTTCCCATGATGCACTGGGCCAGGGATGGACTAATTTGCATGTAGCCAGGTTCTGAGCTGGGATGGTGCAGTGAGCTAAAAAACGGTGATGGATCAAGACCTGATCTGTTGACAGGGTAGGAGTGTTCTGCTTAATTCAGATACTCTGTCATCACCACCCCCTTTTCTGAATCGTTTTGTCCACCATAAGCGTGGAAGGGTATACTCAGATGTGAATCCCTTGCTCACTGCACCATCAGGATTCAAGCAAGCCGGGCCGAAGATGGCTGTAATGCCAGAAACCGGTCCCCGGAAGCTTGTTTCCTTCCCAGTATAAGAATTGGCTTGGTAGTTTGGTCTGCCCTGTTCCCATGATGCACTGGGCCAGAGACAGACTAATTTGCATGTAGCCAGGTTCTGAGCTGGGATGGTACAGTGAGCTAAAAAACGGTAATGGATCAAGCCCTGATCTGTTGACAGGGTAGGAGTGTTCTGCTTATTTCAGATACTCTGTCCATCACCACCCCCTTTTCTGAATCCTCTCTCTCTGGGGCCCCCAGCCCCTGTCTTTGTCAGGGTCCGGAGCAGTGCTCTGTGCTGCCTTCTCTCTCTCTGGGGCCCACAGCCCCATCCTTGTCAGGGTCCTGAGCAGTGCTCTGTGCTGCCTCCTCTCTCTCTAGGGCCCCCAGCCCCCATCCTTGTCAGGGTCCTGAGCAGTGCTCTGTGCTGCCTCCTCTCTCTCTGGGGCCCCCAGCCCCCATCCTTGTCAGGGTCCTGAGCATTGCTCTGTGCTGCCTCCTCTCTCTCTGGGGCCCCCAGCCCCCGTCCTTGTCAGGGTCCTGAGCAGTGCTTGGTGCTGCCTCCTGCTCTCTGGGGCCCCCAGCCCCCATCCTTGTCAGGGTCCTGAGCAGTGCTTGGTGCTGCCTCCTGCTCTCTGGGGCCCCCAGCCCCCATCCTTGTCAGGGTCCTGAGCAGTGCTTTGTGCTGCCTCCTCTCTCTCTGAGGCCCCCAGCCCCCGTTCTTGTCAGGGTCCTGAGCAGTGCTCGGTGCTGCCTCCTGCTCTCTGGGGCCCCCACCCCATCCTCTTTCTAGGCCTGGCACTTCTGACTGAAGAGAAACAATGTATGTTGATACTTTGTTTCTCTTCAGTCAGAGGGAGGGGGTGAGGGGCTCAGCCCAAGCCTCTCACAGCTCTCACTGAAGAGCTGAGGGGGGGCCCAAGGCCCCCTTCATTTAACGAAGAGAGTGGGGCCACCCGCACCGCGGGGCCTGCGGGGGCGTTTGTTACGCCCCTGGGAGTCGATGCTGCCATATGATGCATAACCACTCTGCTTGTGCTTCGGAGTATGGGCGACTCCCCAGAAGATTATAGCGGCCAAACACCACTCCTTTGAATCACCCCCAGGTATCAAAATAAGTTTTCACCAGGTAATGTTGGGAGGATCCAGGGCATTGCCCCATGTGTACTGGAGAGATAATGTCACAATTATATGAATCTCCTTTGCTGGGTCAAGGGTAAATGAAATTCACTGTGTAATGCATCAATGGATTTGAGGGCCCCTTGTTCTATGATTTGGTGCAAGGATATAAATCCCTCTGAGGGCCACTGTTCTCAGGTAAGTTTATCACCTCTGGTACTAATTTTGGCATTAAGCCATAGCAGCGCTTTGCCATGTAGTTGAGTCTCCACCAAGGAGAGCCTATGAGCCCGCGCCCAGTTTTTTAACAATGGGGTTCCATGTAAAAACACAGACATATTGAACTATTATGGCATCTGGCACCCCAGTGGGCATTAATTGAGGGCTCTCTCTATCATGACCCACTGCGGGGGCAGGGGGTCTCGGTTGTGGGGTTGCATGTAAGCCACCTACTGCAGAAGGAGGCCTAGATAGTAATATTTCACAGTGGTGAGAACACATCTGTCTTGCTCGCTGGGTTTGCTATTCACACCTCCATTTGTCTTAGCTGCACTGCTGCTAAATACCTGGCCTTCTCACTCTGTTCTTAGTGACAGGCCTTTAATTTTTGTAGTGTGTATTCTGCCTTTGAGGTAAAAAGCACGTTAAGTGCCAGTCCCGTTTTCTCGAGGAGCCGCCTTCTAGAAATTGAGGAGTTAGTGTTGTTTTTCATTTTCAGTTCCGCTATTACTCTTTCCAGGGAGCTGTGCCTTCCACCCATTTATTTATTTATTTATTTGATTCGATTTATATAGCGCGTTATAACCCAGGGGTCTCTAACCTATTGTTGAGGGCGGCACCTCTCATAAGCTGCCCCTGAATGGTCGCTTTGGCTGACACTCATAGTGTTTGCACTGAAGAGCCCAACCCTTGGTTTTCGTCAATGTAGGTAGTAAAATGAGATTTGAGCAGGGCCCTGCCATCAGGCAACTTATACTTAGAGGGATTAAGATGCCAGCATTTGTAGGGTGGTGTTACCAGTCCTATGCCTGCCATGAGGTGGACTGGGGAATGGTCTGACAATGTCCCCTCCAGTATCAGAGAATTTTTTATTTTTGGCGTCATGTGCTGGGGTACCATGAACTGGAGAGACGTACATATGTTCCCTTTAATCAGGATGGAGGAGATGTTGTATGTGAGGAGGCCTTGGTCTGCGAGAATGTCACCCATAAGGGCTCTGTCTGACGGATCTGACGCATAGGACCTTGTCGCCAACCTGCAGCTTAAACAATCGCATCCCATCCCTCTCTGTTGTTCCACGTCTTGAGTACTGTGCATTAGAGCTCTCTGTGAAAAGGAGGACCACTCCTCATTTTCAGTGTGCTAGTTGTCTGCAAGGATGTCAGCGTTGTGCCCCGCAGGGGGTATGGGTATTGGGAGATTGTTAGCAATGTAGTGCACAGGGGTTGGTGGGTGTTAAGTGAGTGTTCCTGTGGTGTGGGGAGAGGCTGTGACTCCAGGAGCGCTGGGGCAGGAAGGAGAGGAAGGCAGATCTTGTGCCGCGCGAGTAGTGGGAAGTTATAAGTATGGATGCAGAACGAGCACACGGTGTGAGGAGGGTCATGGGCGTGGGATAAAGAGGTTAAGATTTGATATGTGCCCTACGTGTTCTGAATGGAAACTGACTGTACAAACAACAATATGCCATGCACCAATCGATATATGTGTTCAGAAGGTCCAAGACTGTTGGATCCGTTTCACTCACAAGGCCATCGGGGTGGCCAGGATACAAATAAAGCATGTTAATTGTGGTTGGATGGGGTTGGGTTGGCCCCCACCACTGGAGGGTGAGGGGCACCAGATCTATGATTGCCCTGTCTCTGCTCCCAGAGAGTGTAATTTCAAGGGCAGTCCTGGTGGTGGCAGGATGTTACTGGGGGCTGCAAGAGTGTGAGCTGAAGCACGAGCACATTGTGTCCTTCTGGCTTCTGTTTGGGTGGCTCAGGAGCTAGGAAAGCAATAACAGGATAATAAGCTAGATAAGAACCATCATAGCACCCTTAACAATTAACAAATAGACTCAAATACTGCCCTCTCTATGAGAAACAGTGTACTGAGCATAACATTGAAATTCAGCATTAAATTGCAGCTTATGGTTTCGACACTGCCAATGTCAAGATGCACATTAAAGATAAGCAAGCATCTTATCTGCTAGTAATGGGTGACATCACAAAGCCATCAGTCAAAGTAGTGAGTATCCCCCAAATGCATCAAAGTCATGTTTTGTGAGTCCTTAATAGCGAATTTTAAGGAATCGCTATTAAAGACTCGCAAAACGGGATGCATGTAGGAATCGCAATATTATTTGCGATTTCTACTGATTCCTTATTTGCGGATCTCTAATTGCTAATCGCAAATAAGGAATGGCTTTCCCATTCATTCCTATGGGCCTGCATTCATTCCTATGGGCCAGGCCCATAGGAATGAATGGGGAGTCATTCCTTAGTTGCGATTAGCAATTAGCGTATCGCAAATGTGCCGCAATTTCAAGGGTGCCAGGGTGTCCAAAGGACACCCTGTTGCACCCCTGAAATGGTAATGTTCACTGGTGTTGCGCACACACATGTCCCAAGGACAAGTGTGCGTGTAACATACAACTTAGAAAAATGCACAAAAGTGCATAATACTAAGTATTTGCTATTTACGATATAGTTTGACTTCGCTGTAAATAGCAGCCCCAGATTGCGAGTTCACAATCTTGGAAGTGTTCATGTATTGCATTTAAGGAATCGCAAATTGCGATTCCTTAAATGCAATCGCAATTTGAGAGCTCGCAATTATTTGCGAATTTTTACATTGCGAGTGCATGAACCTTTGATGCATCTCAAATGCCATTTTTGCGGGCACAAACGGCCGAATTTTGCGATTCGCACCGTTTGCGCTCGCAAAAATGCTTGATGCATCTACCTGTAAATCTTTTTCCTGGCCGGTCTTCAATAGGAAGAGAAATTGTCATAAGCCTGGTCTTGCATGAGCTTCACCTCGCTCATATTTTTTTTCCTTGTCAATGGGGGATCTAGCTGATGTATCCAGGTGCCTGCCCCCTTCCTTTTCCCCCTTTGTGAATGTTGATACAAATATTTTTAAGAGCAGGCAGTGGCCCCATGGGCCACTGACTAGTTTTGAAAAATTTTAATTAAACGTTTTTCGATTTAACCACATCCCGTTTTCCTTTAAGGAAAGTGAATTGGAATTGAGAAATGGGACCCGGACTGTGCCGGAAAAAGTTTGAAAAATCCCAGTCACTGAGGTGAGCACTGTCCCCAGTGTTACTAAACTGTCACTGAAAGAAGTCTGTTAATATTTTAATGTTCTACCAGCCACCATGAGGGTCTTATTCTGTTCCAGAAAGCGCACCAATGACACTAAACAAGGCTCAAGCAGACCAACTTTACATTTTACTTTCTGTAACTACTGCTTCCTCCTGAAGGTAGATAACATGTTATTCAATGCAAAAGAAATTGATTTCAACTTGCAAGGATGGATGCATGGAATTATTGTTTGTCAAAGGTAAGCAGAAACCAGAAACCTGCTGAGGTGACCCAGTTTCCCTACTTTGTCAGGGTCCAAATTCAGAAGGTTAAAACATGCAGTTCCCTGCTTTCCCCTAGATAATCTTGCGAATTCTGTGTGACAGAGCAAACAGGTGTGGTCTTCTCCCATTGTGGCTCTTAAAATTCCAAACTATCAGATTATTTTGTGGTGTGTCTTATTAAGTTCACTATTTTTACTGTAAAACTCTCCATATGCTGAAGTTTACTTTCCAAGGACTTGTTGATGTATGATACAGTGGACCTTCAGAAAAGTGTCGACACTTTTAACACTTTGACGTTTAAGACTGCCCTGCACTATGTACGGAAGGAGCACAGTGGTTCATGACCTCTCGATGGTGGATCATTGTCAAAGGCTCAGGGAATGGTCTATCAAAAGGGGAGGTATCAGGTATTTTAATTGGTTGAACATTGCGAGGCTCCTTGGAGTGTTATTCATGACAAGTGCATATTCAGATTATGCTGAAACTGACACCAACTCCTCATTGATGGTGGTGGAGATCTGTGTTATGACCTCCTGTCATAATGTCAGACAACCAAAGGCTACATTTGTTTCCGGTCCAGGGAAGGCATTGCTTGGCAGTTCGGGCTGGACTGTTCCCATTTATTTATTTATTTATTTTTTGCATTTATAATGCGCGCAGATACCCACAAAGGGTTTCCCTGCGCCAGGACTAAGAGACCTACAACACAGAAAGCAGCACGATCAAAGACCACAATTATTTATTGAAAAGCCAGGTTTTAACGCTTTTCTTAAAGCTGGCAAAGTTTTCCTCCTTTCGTAGAGCTGAAGGAAGGGAATTCCAAAGGACTGGTCCCAGATGGGAAAAGGATTTCCCTCCCACTCGGGCCAGTTTAAATCTAGGAACCACAAAATTTGCTCCATTTGAAGAACGGAGATTGCGAGTAGGAGCATAGGGCCTAACTAGTTTTTGCAGATATTTTGGTGCGGTTCCTGCCTTGATCTTAAACATATAGGTCAAAGCTTTGAACCGAACCCGGTTCTCAACCCTGAGCCAGTGCAGGTCCTTGAGGTGCTTCGAAATCCTTGCTGTCCTGGGGATTTTGCACAGCAACCTGGCTGCGGAGTTCTGGACAAGCTGAAGCCGCCTGATCACGGCTAAGTTGGAACCCAGGTATAAGATGTTACCGTAGTCAAGCCTAGATGTAATAAGTGCATTGACTACGGTCTTCTGGGTATCCACAGGCAGCATCCAGATAATCTTCCGCAGCCACTTGAGGATAGTGAAGCAAGTGCCAGCCACTTTATTGACCTGTTGTTTCATCGATAGTGACTCATCGATGCACACCCCTAAATTTCTGACCTGGGTAGCCGGGATAGGAAAAGTGCCCAAGGATGGCGGCCAATGGATATCCTGCCACAGATCTCTGTTTTTACCTAGGAGAAGGATCTCCGTCTTCTCCCCGTTGAGCTTCAGCTGGTTCATTGACATCCAGCTGAAGATTTCATGAAGACCTAGTTTCAGCGCAGAAGGGGATGAGGGCTCAGAGTTGGTAAGAGAAAAAATAATCTGCGAATCATCCGCATAGACCTACTCGCTCTGCTAGATCGGCGAAAGGGCGGAGATACAGATTAAAAAATAGCGGACTCAAAATTGAGCCCTGAGGCACGCCATGGGATGAGACAAAGGTGTCAGACTGAGCCTGAGAGGACGAGATCCGAAACGTCCGGTTGCTCAAATAGGACCTGATCCAGTCCAGCGCTGTCCCTCCGACACCATCCTCACTCAGCCTGGTAAGCAGTCTGTTGTGTGAGATGGTGCCGAAGGCCGCGCTTAGATCAAGCAGGACAAGCGCAACCGTTTGCCCATCGTCCAAGAGCCCCCTGATCTTCTCGGTGACTCCCAGGAGGGCAGACTCGGTGGAATAGCCTGCCCTGAAACCTGACTGGGAGGAATGGAGTAAGTTGTTATTCTCCGTGTATGTTGAAAGTACACCGTGAATGTGCTTCTCCAAGATTTTTGAGAAAGCAGGCAACAGGGAGATAGGGCGATAGTTGGCCAGCACCTCAGGATCCGCAGACGGCTTTTTCAACAGAGGGCTGACCATGGCATGCTTCCAGGACGAAGGGACTGTTGCCAGATGAATAGAGGCATTTAATGTCTCGGAAATTATCCCCAGAGCAGAGTCATCAAGTTGGCTCAGAATGCTAATAGGGAGAGGGTCACAGGGAGAGCCTGACTTAATAGAAGTAGCCAAGGATTTCAGAGTGTCCGGGGAGATGGATGGCCAAGAGTCAAGCCGGCATCCTATTGAATTTACTGGAGACGGAACTTCTCTGCCATCCCTCACCGGGGGATTAATATTGGCAATAATAGTCTCAATCTTTTCCACAAAATAGGTGGCAAGATCTTGACATTTTTGAGTGGTAAGGGGGCGTGCGGCCGCCATAGAATTGGCTCCAGCTAGTTCTTTGACTGTATTGAAAAGAGTCCGTGCTTTATTGGCAGCAGTATTAATAGTCTCTGTTACGTAACAGGCTTTGGCTCTTGTGCAGGCCGAATGATAAAGATTTCTGGCCTTACGGTATGTTTCTTTTTTTAGAGGATCATATTGTTTGCGCCATTTCCTCTCAAGTGCCTTACACTTAGTTTTTTCTATTTTAAGTTCTTCAGTATACCAGGGAGCTGGTGGGCGGTGAACATTCCCTCTGCACCTGGCAGCAGGCAGACAAATATCAACTGCTCTCTCCAGCCAGATGTGAGTTTCCAGCGCATTTTTTTCCATATCACCACCCAAAACAGGGGGGGATATCTTTAATGCATTCTGCAGCTCAGTCAGGTCCAGCAATTTCCAATTTCTCATAAGGGTCGGAGGCCGGGTGGAGCGTGACTGCTTAGGTTCTCTAAGGGTGATACTAAAAAGAGTTAAAAAATGGTCGGACCAGCAGATAGGGTCAGTTTTTAGCCATTTTAACTCCTGTATGTTGGATATAATGGGGTCCAACAAATGACCAGCTTTGTGAGTAGGGCCCTCATTACACAGTGTCATATTCAAAGTAGTAAAATCCTCCATGAGGTTGGCAGCTATGCTATTTGATTTGTCCTCATGAGGCACAGGGTCAAGGCTGATTTGCATATGGCCATGTCTGAACTGGGGTGGCAGAGTGGGCTAGAAAATGGTGATGGATTAACCCCAGATCAGCTGCCTGGGGGTGAGTGCTTGCAATGTTCAACACTCCGTCCATCATCCCCTTTGGTTTTGCTACAATCGCAAAAGAGGCACCTCACTTTTCACATGTGTGCACCCTTATTGAGAGGATACCTGATAACCAAAACAACAGCAACGTTTTCAGAACATTGCCCACATGCAATGCCTCATTTCAATGAACATGTGATAACCCCCCACAATGAGAATTACTGTGGTGGGTGCACACAGATCCATAGTCCTGCAATACCAAAGACCCTGAAAGTGTTAAAGTTAAGCAAACACACCATGTGAACTCCTGTGACTTTTTGTTAATATATCTGCAGCTTCATATTCCAGGTGGCACTATAGAATTAGCCAAAAGTGACTGGAGAAGTTCCTGAGATTGTATGGTTTTGGCAGAGGAGGAGGCTGGCAAGGCCTCAGTTCTCCTGCAGTAGGGAGTTCCAGAGAGGATGTGTTTGAACTGAGAACCAGATGTCTGTACACAAGAGTCTCATCTCAAGATTTGCTGTGCCTGCAGACTGGGGGCCTATTTACAAGCCCCAAGCACCACCAGAGTGTCATTTGTTTATGATTTGTTGACGCTATGTGCTAGCCCCTATTTACAAGGCTACACAAAGCCACTTTGTGTTGCTTTACATAGCTTTGTAAATGTGGCCCTTTTCACACAGCGTTCAGTGTTAAAGGGGCATGTCATGGGTATTGCTGTACTACTCACTTCACGAGAAGGACTTGAAAATAAGAGTAATAACAAAAAAAAAGTTTTTATATGTATTACCCTCTAGGATATGGGCCAGCCGGTCCCCTCCCAAATACCAAAAACTTTTTATAAATCAATAAAAAGAGGAACCAGTATTCACCTAAACTTGAAGAGGCAAGAGAAGAAAAATCATGATCCAATTTGGGAATCCCAAAGGGGTTTAAATAGTGCCCATACCCACTCAATGAGTGGCATGCTTCATCATAGGGCCGCTGTGATTCTCTGGTGCAGACCAACATCCAGGGAGGAGCGCTGAGAAAAAAGGAGAATATAGAAAAGAAAGAAATCTAAGAATAGGGGGCCATATTATCAAGCAAGGGCGATACAATATTGCCGCGTTTATAGGCAGGAAGCTAAAGCGGCGATAATGGGCTTGATAATATGGCCTTGTGAATTCCCATAGAAGCCCAGGTTAACACCAGAACCTGGGCTTCTATGGGAATTCACAAGGTCATATTATCAAGCCCATTATCGCCGCTTTAGCTGCAGTTTCCTGCCGATAAAAGCGACGATAATGTATCTCCCTTTCTTAATAATATGGCCCAGGGATCCCTCACGCAAAGAAAAAAACTGCTAAATCTGTCTAAGTGGGTATCAGCTGTCTTTATTATGCACCTGTCCCGGGGGCTCTGAGATAGTAGGAGGTTCGACCACTGGTGCCGGGGAGGCCGGCTCAAAGAGAAACACTGGGGCTTTAAGTAAGGGTTTTAAGGAGGGCTTTATTGTAATATACGTTTTCTTCATGAAACTGAAATGAGTCTCTAGTCTCTATAGACCGCTGAATGTCGCGGTGCCTTCTGGTCGTGGAAGTCTTTGTCTTGATCCGTCTCAACACCAGGATCCCACGTGGTACCGAAAAGAAAGGAAATGAAGAGAAGGCGGATTACTGCCTGCACTCTGGGTATAATCACACCAGGACCGGGAGTGAGGGAAAACGAACCCCGTGAAGTGCTCAACTTATAAACGGGCGTGCCAGAGGTGCTCGTGCTCAGGGAAGGGTTTGCTTGCAGGTAATTTCACACCGGGGGCTGTCTCCGCCTCCCAACCCAACCCGCGACCCGGCCCCGTACCTCTCTTAGCCACGCTCCTCCAGTGGGCGCGTGGCAGGGCGAAGCGTCCAACCGTTGGCCTCCTGGCTTGTCATTCCCGTCTGCTTCTCTTCCTCGGTCTGGTTCCGCGCTGCTCTCCTCCTCGATGTCCTCCGCGAGGGAAACGCCGACCGCCGTCGATTCAGTGCTTCCTGCTTTTGTCGTCACTAGGGGCGTGGCTCCGCAATCCCCACCTTCGGCCTTAAAGGAGCCGTATACATTCACCCCGGATGGCCACTCAGTTTTGGGGTCTCCGTCTTCCTCATGCCAAGTAGCAGTCTGCGGCTGTTGAGACAAGACGCAAGGTGAAAGGGGGGTGGCGCACCACCAGTCATCAGGTTTAGGTGTTTCTTGCAAGTCAGACCCGTGACAGCACCCCACGTGGCTGGATTAAAAAGATTCAAATAAGGGTATATGGGAATGTAAAAACACCATTACCCTGTCTGCCGTACCATGATACGATATGGCAGACAGAGTAATGGTGTCCATAATAAAGACAGCTACTTAAAGTGCTAAAACTCGCAGAGGTGGCTTGCGCTAAGCAGCCTTATAAATAACCATTCACTCTCTGTCGCGATCGTTCATGTAATCTAAAGTAAGTCATTATAATACACAAATAACACTGAACCATACTACATAGAAGTGTTTAGGTCCTGCCATCACTGCAGAATAATGACTTGACACGAACAGTGACTAATGACCAGCATCTTGAGTAATTGAGTAATCCAGGTACAGCTTGTCCATAAAATGATTTTCACATGCAGAATTTTTCTGGCATATGGGCTTTTTTTCACAACATCCCATATGCTGATAACTTGATGAGCATCTATACTTTCTTCTGCAAAGAAGGATGTCTTTGAGAACCCCACCTGATGTCTAGCACGCCTGGTCCCCATGTGCCCTCTAGCACAGCCCTGACTCATTCATATCCTGGAGAACAATTGAAAGGAAATACTTGTGAGCAAAAACAACGCTTGTGAGAGTAGTTTGCACCGTACACACACAGGCAAGGTACTTGACCTGATCATATCTAAATCTACTGTTCAGATGCCTGTTCTGTAAATTGATATCTGCCTAATTTACACAAATATAAAGTAATCACATTATGGAAGGCATTGGATGGATGAATTCTGGGCCAGTAAAAAGCCTCTTATCTTTCATTTCTATTATCAATTGCCAGCTGAACTTGTCTCTTTTAATCAGAAAAGTCAACAGATAACAAACTGACTTCCAACTCCTGATAACAAATGGAAAGGGGAGACGAGTAAGAAAGATTAAACCATTATAACATTTCCAGGCTGGTTATATACCCCTGAGACAAAAGTGTACTTGTTGGTGTTCAAATCTCACCTTGCGTAAGTCATGACTTCGGTAACAGATGGAAAGGCGATCCATACATCCACAGAACAATGAGACACTCACTATTTACAAGTCATCTTTGGTGAGGTGGAATAATCCTTTAATCGATGTGTGAGTCTGATCCAATTTTGTTTTCTTGACACTACTTCCAAAACTGTATAAATGGTAGGTGGCCTTGTACTGATCAGTAGTGGAAGGAGCCAGATCTTCCCTCTCCTAACTGCTGATACTGAGACTATACTACTAGCCCAGCAGCCATGAAGATCCTTCTCTTCTCTGCATTGGTGGCTCTGGCAGCGGCCAATGTAATACCAGCGGGTAAGTCATCAGACACTGGGAGCGACTATGGAGGCTTAAATGGAAGCCAGACTAGGGTGAACAGAACTGAACCCCTCAGCCTGTGGATAGGGAAAATCAGACAAGACTTTATGAAATCAGAGATCATCTTTTATGGCCACCCTTGTATAATTAGCTTCTTTCCACTCGAAGTGCGCACACTTTTCCTGAGCCAAAGTACAAGGAGTGATGCTCACCAGGGATGCACGTGCTGCACTGCATACAAGACCCCAATGGATGAGTTATTCACAAACTCAAAGGTAGGGAGCGGTATAGACATGCTAGACTTGCTGAGATCTAAGCTTCAGGTTACAGTTCATGGATTCCAAAGATGTTTCATCACAGATTATATCTCTATTTATCACTTTGTTAGACGTTAAATCTAAATTTGATAACCGCTTATAATTAGTCTGATCAACCTGGTGATTTGTGGATGAGTTGTACAGGCAGAATGTTTGCTACATCTTGGTACTCTATGACAGGATGCAGTATTGCCCAAATGGCAAATTCTTACGTTGGTTTGAATGTCTTCCACAGAGAGCATCTTGCCCCTGCTCTTTGTAATATATCTATTAATAAAGTAGACCAGCCTATGAGTATTGGTGCAGATTGATGCCCCAGTAGTACTGCTTTAGGAAACATCTTCGTTTGGATCAAGAATCGGTAATTTATTATAGCACTGTAGGGTAATTTTAAGCGGGACCTTCCTAAAATACTCAAAGGTGTTTGGTGTGGTAGAACTTTCACAAGAATCCACAGTTTTTGGAATTAGCTACACAAATAAAGGAAAGCAGACAATTCAATGGAAGAAGAAATCTGACATTTCAAGTGTAAGTGGGATAAGGCTCTTACCAGTTCTTATAAAGTGCTTATGAGCAGCCTTGTACCAGGAACAGCTTTGGGGCTAAAATGCATTTTATGAAATGGAGGAGGGACAAAATCAATGTAATTAAACAGTTTATCTTCTATTCCCAAATTTCTATAGTTAGCTGAAATAAAACTTAATAAAGCCATTGACATTGCTATGCACCAGCCTTTACAATACAGTTAAAGATGTGTTCTAGGATATAGTAGTTCCAGATAACCCCCTCATGGCTACACCAGGAGGGTACGTTATATTAGGACTCCAAGCATGAAACATGACCTAACAACTAGATCATAAGTCAGTAAAATATCATTTCTACATTGGTATGATAAGCCTTGCACTAGTTCAAACCATCCACAAATATAAATGCAACACTTCTCTGTAAAAGTCCTAATGAATGAGGCAAGGATGATGCAACACAGGACTATTTTTTATTGCATCGATCAGAATTTGTATTCTACAGAATGCAACCTATCTGGATTTGCCATACTGGTTATAAGTGGTCAAATTAGAATCACACATGATTCCAAATCGTCAGAATGTTTATTGCTTTAGGATGGGTTGACCCACCCATCGTTTGAGATGTGGCGGACTACGTTTTATAACATTTTTAATTTGGAATATAGTCTCTATTGATTGAAATCATCAAAGAGGAAAACATTGGGGGTTCAGATATGGGGACCAATGATGGAACATATGGAGATGACTGTTTAATCTAAATTAGTTATATGTTTATGATTTTCTTTTTGTAAGTGATGTTTTAATTGATCAAGATTGATTTGTATGCTATGAATTGAATACAATTAATAAAAAGGATGAGTTGACCTCTGCCAGCATATTCAACACATCCTAATTAAGTCAACACCCATTTCTGAGAGAATCTTTACTCAACCCCTGGTAGCTATGGCACAAACAGAAGGCATTCTATAAAGAAATGTGTGTTAAGTTCAGTCTGTACCAACAGTTTTAACTTAAGGAACATGATAAAACCCCAATGTAGAGAAACAAACAAAAGTTAAACAACCATAGAGAGACCAAAGTCATAAAAATAAGTGGAACTAAAGATTTGATTTTGAAATCTTTTTAAGGCAAAAAGAGCCTTGAAAATAACGAGACATTGAAAATGAAAGTTTGTACTTGACTGGGACCTAGGCAAGATTTGAAAGTAACTGAGATGGAGCAGAGGTCAGATACATCAAGCATGTTGCCCTAATCAAAATCTTTGGCTAGCGAGGGCCCCTCAAGGTTGGATATGTCATATTGAATCTTCTGCTGAAGCTACTGAAGGACACTTTGTGGGTCAAAAAGATTTCCCACCACACATTTGAACATGGTTTTATCTTTGGACCTAGTTACTATTTTGGAAGCCATAATCCTTCAGCATGGCAAGGTTGGAAAGTGTAGTCAGGTAAAGCTCCATGAGGCTGGATACCTTAGCAGAGATGTCGTACCTAACTGGTTTTTAGTGTGGTAAAAAGCTCCAAATGGGACAAACCTCATTTTCTCATGTGTCTACTGTGACACCTCCCTGGGAAATTCTGAGCACCTTGGACCAGATGTACAAAAGTTTATTAAATCAATATTCAATCACAAAGCGTTGTGATACTGAAAAAAGTAGAATCAGTAATGTATAAAATGTTAAAAAACTAGGAATTTATTTTTTTACAACAGCATACTGAATAAATGGGGAATCGCAATTTAGCGGCTATACATTACTGCTTTGCTTAAATGGAGAATCACCATTGAAATGTTAAAGCATTTCTAAATAGCGCTTTCCTAAAGTAACAGCTTTTGCACTCACATTTTTCCACTGAATGGACTTAGGTGGTAACCAGAAATTCTTTACTAAGTATTACAAAGAAAATTTAAATGATGGAAATAAAATAAGATGAACATGATTTTTATTTTTAAGGTTTAAAAAACACAATAATGTATATCTTATTTTAAAAATATATTTATTTAAATGATAATTAATGCCATTAATGTAATATTTACGTGAGTATAATTAGTTTTTCTTCTAGCAATTATTCAATATTTCAATATATCTTGTTGCATGTGTGTATGTGTGAATACATCATGAGCCTATTTGTATTAAATTAATGCATTTTGTCACCAGCTGTGTGACTGTCGAAAAAATACTGTCAATATACTTTATATCAAACTCAGTTTGTTATTATATATAAAAGACAAAATAATAGCTTCTTTTAAAGAAATGAGTGCCTGGTCATGTATAATGTTTTTTCATGTATTTTTTCTAAATTATTTGTAACAATTTGTAATAATTTCCAAAACTGTCAAATTTAGAAATAAACTATTAAAAAACAATTTCAAATTGCATTTGGTTGTAAATAAAAACGTTTTATATTCAGAACTAAAAGTCTATCCATTTCAATTTTTGGGGGCACTGTAGATGCATGTTCAACATCACAAGATTGACTTTTAGCACATGACTCTCTTGCTGACAGAAGTGCTTCTTTGTATTGAGTCATCTTCACTCTCTGCAAGTGAAAGAGATGCCCTAACGGAAGCATTAGATTATTGACTTTCCTCTAGCAGAGGCAACTTGAAGTAGGCCTCATGAGATGACAGCAGTGAAGGGAGCCGTTTCAGCGGAATGTTGCCTCTGCGTTTACGTAGATTTGTTGTAGCACTAGCCAACTGATGGAATAGTTGAAGACTGGTGTATATATATTAATGTACCCTTTGTTATGTAGTTTGTGCATTTATTGCTGCAGAAAGAGCTGCGACCTCCTGTGACATCTCATTCACTGTACTTGAAAGTTACTTAAATTTGTCACAAATAGTATTATTTAACTTGACAATTTCCTACATAACATGAGTTGACCTGGCATGCATTGATCTTTCCAGTTGTGTAAATTGTAATGTAGCAGGTATACTACTGACTTATTTTTGGGCCGAATGTATGTTCCCTGTAGTCGATGTCCTGTGTCTTCTAAATGTAGTTCGCTTTGTCAGGCTGTCATGACTGGAGCACTAGTAACTTAAGTCACAGGTCACGTAAGTGATGATGATGTACTTGTTGAATGCTATAGGTTGAGTTGATTGTACTGCCAAAGTAGTGTGTTGCAAGAACACTGTTGAAGTGTCATGTAATCCACTTGGCTTTGCTATAGCAAATTTCTCTTCTTTAATTTGTAATTCTCTTTCTACCTGAGGTGCAGTGTGTGTACCTATAAGTAACCATAATAATATAGATATAGATCAAATGTGATTGTAATTATTTCATAGCTACGTTACATATTTACATTCATAAACACTAAATTAAATATTCTAAATTAAGTACTATAGGTTGTAGTAATGTTTAAAATCTGCGTGTGCCATTTATAAAAAAAAAGGGAAAATAGTATGAAAAATAATATTTGTAACTTTTTGCTAAAATTAATATGTATCAAATAAACAAAATGTTATGTCAGTATAAAAATAAAAGGGTATATTCATGATAGTAATATTGATGCAGAAATGTTAAAGCTTCACCTAACACAGTGGACACAGGCACAGAGGTATTGGTGTCTACAACACTAGATATGTCTTCAGGCTGGAATGGTAATTCAATTAGTTGCACTATGTGGGTTCGTTCTCCTATTCTTCCCCCACCAGCTTAAAAAGCTTCATGTATCCTGATGGACAATCTCTCTTTTTAATGAGACAGAAGAATGTACCAACATTTTTTGATCTTGTTGATACTTCTTCTGGTAGCAATAACAGCCTCAATGCTCTTCTGGATTTGCATCCAAATCCTCTTCATTCTTGTCCCAGGGACTTAGAGAGTGGATTTGTCAATTAACATTTCATGTTTTTGGAATCACTCTCTAACTAAGATTTGAAGTTCAAATTCACTGAACAATATTTTACTCTTCCTAGTGCTGTCATCTCCCGTGTTTTTTTACTTCTGGGGCCATATTATCAAGAAAGGGCAATACATTATCACCGCTTTTATCGGCAGGAAACTGCCAATCAAACGGTGATAATGGGCTTGATAATATGCCCTTGTGAATTCCCATAGAAGCCCAGGTTAACACCAGAACCTGGGCTTCTATGAGAATTCACATGGGCATATTATCAAGCCCATTATCACCGTTTGATTGGCAGTTTCCTGTCGATAAAAGCGGCGATATTGTATCCCCTTATCTTGATAATATGGCACCCGGTCTTTGACCTGCACTCCTCTACCCGCAGGAAAAACAAACACCTGTACTTCCAGAACATTCAGGAATGTATGATGTCATCGGTGACCAATGTGATTGCTGCAATTCTTCACTCACAACGATTCGCAATTACTGATTTGGTATCAGGAAATAGCGAATAATACTGATAAACTACCTTAAGGGAACTCACATTTATAATTCCTAAAAATACCCTAGAAAGGAATCATTATTTCATGATTTCATACATCTGGGTTTTAGTCCCAGTCCGCCAGAAGTTGATAAACATGACTAAATCCACTAGCCTTTGCTTGTAGATTTGCAGCCACCAAGTCCTAATTATTTCTTTACTGTCTCCCACTATCTTTAGCAGCACATTATGTTTGACTTACAGTAAAAATACCAGTGTTTGAATATCACTGAATCCTTCTATCATCAAGCAGGCATACCTACAGCTCCTTGCCCACTCCCTTATTTAAATAAGTTATCCTCCCACCTAACAGACTCCAAACTGGTTTTCTTCCATACTGTGATGGGAGGCTTGTGGTCTGAGAATGACCTGAGAATGAATAGGAGAAGCACTTCTGGCATCTCTCCAAGTCAAACGGGGTAGTGCTGAAGGTGCCCTTTGTTCTGTTAGCTGTTTCTCTCCACTCCTAGAGAATTGATCTCGGCTAAGTGGTCAGCAGTTAATAGTCATGTAATCTTCCTGGCCTCAGAGGCACTCTGAGCTGAAGTCGGTAACCTTCCCATGCAAGGATGTATATGACACTATTGGAGGGGCAAAACGACAAACTGATTTTAGGTCAGTTTTAGATAAGGCTGCAAAAAGGCGTTTTCATAAAATCACTTTTTAACTAAGATTATGAAAAATATGATTGCACTAATAAACATGTATTAAAAAATTAAGTAAGAAATGATTGTGAAGCATTTGCCTAGTGTTTGCCCAGGTGGAGATAGGAAAGAAATTTCACAATCACATTCTAAGCTTATACAGAGAAAAGAATAGCAAAGAAACACACTTGAGGTTTTATTTCACTGTGAAAGCACACTAACCCCAATATGTAGTGGGCCATATTATACATGTTGGTACCCTGCTCTGTGGGCTTCAAAGCCACGCTTCAGGAAGGATTTATGAATATATTTCACTGTTTGCTTTTCAATCACTGCTTTTTTTCTATTGGGCTAAGCACTACATGAGAGTGCATATTTTTTAATGCTGTCTCGCTCAAGTACTTCTCCCCTCCTGACCTCTGTTACTCTCTGTTGTCTCTGTGCTTCTCTTGCCCCTCTATGTTGCACTCGCCCTTTGTATTTCCCCCTGGCTTTCTCATCTGTGTGCTTCTTCCCTGCATGCTCCATGTTGTTACAAGTGCCATTGGTGTTGCTTCTGCCCCCAAACCTGGTTCACCCAGTGTTGCATCTGCCCCATTGCTTCCCGCTCTTGCTTTTTTAAAACACACATATAATACTTTCACACTTGTTTTCTTTTTAGTTACAGATTCAACTTGGTTCTATAACCAAACATTAAACAGTGCCCACCTCACTTTGTAGGACCAGGCTCAAAACGCTTAATAATCCATTTATTTTAAATATGGCCAATCAGATAAAAATCCAAGCATTTATCTGACTATTCTCACTTTTTTTTTTTTACGGAGTTTTTTATAGTGTGAACTTGACCCGGTATCGAGTATCAGAGCGCTTTACATAGCACCAGTTGCGTTACATGAGGACACACATTCATTTTTGTTAGGCGCGGGTAGATTGAGTGATTTGCCCAGAATCAAAAGATGTTCAGCGTCATTGCCGAGATTAAAACCCAATTCCCCAGATTCGAGGTCGACCGCTCTAGCCGTAAGGCCAACTCCTCTCCCCATTTGTCAATGGAGATGTTCCTTCATTGGATAGTCTCATGTTAAGGCTCTTTCTCTTTGTGTTTAAGAGATGAGACATGCAGCAGTTTTAATAAATGAATAACGTAAGTGACATTCTGTAACTGCTGAGTTGATAATAATTTCATTCTTCATCTTATTCACCTAGAACTATCTGGAAACCAGGATGCACAGAAGCCTGGAATGTGCTTTGAAGAATATTTTAGAAAGCACCACGATGATAAAAACAATTTTATGAAAAAGATAACTGAACCATCTGAAGAATCTTCTGACCCAGCAGCCCATCGACGTGGTCCACCACCTCATGACAAACAAGGGCCTCATGGTCATCAAGAAGATGGAGCCCATCATCATGGGAAGCCTAATCCCTGGCACTTAATTGACTTCTCCAAGCTGAGAAACTGCTCTCTGGACCAGGATTGTGATGATGCAGACAAGTGCTGCAGAACCATGTGTGGCATGAGGTGCACCAGGCCGTTGTTCGGTAGGCATTAACTGTCTTATGTCTCCCCAATGTCTCCTACATGCAGGTGCGTAGCTTCAGGGGAGTGATTGGGGTGTAAGACCTCCTAAATAGATAGATTCTCACTAGGTAGTTAGGTCTGGGGGGCTTCAGTCAGGTGTGCTATGTATATTTCTGTTTTTCTTGTCATCTTGATTTCAAAAAGAGGTTTTAACTTGCTAATTTTTTGGGATCAGGAACTCAAATATATTTTGTGATCAGTTTACCTAAAAGGTATATACGTTCTCTGTAAATGGATGTAAATTTACTACTTTTTATAATTCATAACATTGACAGTAGTAGGCTTGGAAGATTTGCAGTTGTCAGGCATCCAGGCTTACTACTGGCAATTTAACACCCAAAAGGTGATGAAACGAATGCTTTCAAATAGTCTAACTGCTGGTAATGGCTCAGGTAGCATTCCGAACTAAACCTCTAGATATAGGGCCTGATAAAGGATTTAGAAGAAGGAGTAAAGGAAGGCAGGGCGGCAGAGAAATTTTCTGCCTTTACTCTGCCCGCCAAATTGAGATGGTGTCCACCAGCCCCACAAACATCTGTTTACATTTCTGGGCACTGCCCTCATAATGGCTCCTGTCAATATAGGAAAGGTTTGACAGAAGGCTCAAAGAGACATCATGGCGGCTTTCAAGTTTTCCAAAGTTTTTTGTTTTTCAAAAAGAAACTCTCAAAGAAGGAGTTTGTTTTTCAAAAATATAAAAAGCTAAAGACTGTCTCACCATTGGAATTTTCTTCCATGGTGTGGGCCTCACTTTCAGATTGTACCTGATGGTGTGAGGTTATAAACAAAAGTCATCTGATCTTCCACTCTAAATAGAGCAGGCGTTTGTATGGTTTATGTCAAACAGCACCCACACCATCAGGCCATTTATTAGAAAGTGGTTTGTTGGTTGACTGGGCTATTAGCCCTGGTCCAACAGTAATTTTGATCCTAGTCAGGGTAAGGCACAAGCTAACCCACATTTAACCTGTGCCTAAACCTTTGGTAGTTTGCCACATAGCAGTCAGGCTTAACTTAGAGGTAATGTGTAAAGTATTTGTGCACCACTACAAACCGTAAAACAATGAAAACACAACACAAAAAAGATCCCACAACCAGTTAGAAAAAAAGAGCAAAGTTTAATAAACAAAACAAGAACAAAATTACAAAAATCCAATAAGTAGAACCAGAGTAATACATTTTCAAGAATAAACTGTGAAATAGTGCCTAAAAGCAGGCTGGCCACTCTAGGCACCTGGGTCCAAGACGAACTTACAGGACCAGTTCTTCTTCCCCAGGCAAGAGGGCAACAACCAGCAGGTTGACATGGCAGGGCAGCTGTTCCTTCAGAGCAGCATTCACTATTAGTCTATTTGGTTCAATCTCAGACCTTCTTGAAGCTAGAGGAGATATCAGAGGAGCAATCGAATACTCATCAAAACCTTCATTCTGGCAGGATCCTTTGTTACAAACATCAATGTGTTAAAGTTTTTTATAGGAAGGATTATTCCTGACAGGGTATAAATGCAATACTCACAAACAGTGTTGGTCTCTGACCAGGGTCTCAAGTCAGTATCATGCTATAGCAGAGATCATAAGAGAGACAGCACACTCAACAGCACCTTCTGTCTGGCAGGACCTGTTGCTGATTCATTTCAATATTTTAAAGTTGTTTGAGTGTTTAGCAGTATCATTTCTTTTTCCAGATCAAAAGGTATTCACAATATATATGTTCTGTGAGGAGCAGGCGCAGACCCACATTAAGCTACAGCATGTATCAGGGTATCTGTTGAACACTCCACATAAGTTTGGGGAGAGCAGGTTGTAATATTTGGAATAATAACAGGGATGTACATAAATGCCTTCTAAGACATGAAGACCTCACTAATGCCCTACTTGCTAATGTCCACACCTGGCTCTTTTTCTCTAATATGAGCTTCATTCTGACTATGACATTTGCTGATTTCCATATTTGTATCTTTTAGAAGACCACAAGATGTGGAAGCAAGAACATCATTGGCACGGCAAGACTGCAAACAAGCAAGGAGATGGTGAGAGTGAAAACAAGCAAGGAGAAGAAGAAGAACAAAGTGAAAATCAGCAAGCTATCAGCAAAGGTGAAGACTGGAGTGACAAAGAATAAGAAGGAAGCTCAGAGGAAGGACATCATGGACAGAGAGGACACAAACAAGCAAGGGAAAAGATGAGTGAAAAAAGAAATTGATATGAAATGGAAGGGAGAGAAAATAACATGGAAGAGTAAAGACTGAACAGGAAGAAAAAGATTTTCATGGGAAAGGAAGATGAAAGATGTGATCATGGAATGGAAGGAGAAGAGGGTGGAAGCAAGAATACTCAATATTGATAAAGACCCTCAAACCATTTGTCTGTTCTCAAATTATGATGTCTGGAAATGTATGATTGTTTATTGACAAAGTTAGAGTTAGAATAAAACAGCACTTGAAAATACACTCTGCTTTTTATTGAAAATATAAATTTATTTAAGACTAACTGATTGTTTTTGAATGCTGGGTTTTTAAGTGAAAGGAAGTTTGTATGATAAACAATTCCTGAAATTTGTGATACAAAGTGATAATGTTTCTTTCACTAAAATTTATTTTTAAGTAACTTGGTCCCAGATTTACTATGCTTTTGCGCTGTCACAAAGTGTTGCAAAGAGACACTTTGGGGCATATGTATCAAGCCCTTTTCCTGTTCGCAAACGGGCCGATTGCGAATGGGAAAAGGCCTTTTGGGATGTTTCATCTCAAAAGAGCATTGAAAATTAGAGAATCGCAAAATTTGCGATTCTCTATCTTGCGATTCCTTAAATGCAATGTATGAAGCACAGAAAAAGTGCAATTTGGCCTTAAGAAATTGCAAATTACCACTAACTTCAAGTTGATGGTAATGTGCGATTTGTTTGAAAAATTAAATTTTTTACACTTTTCAAAGTGCCATGTGGCGCACATACATACCTTTAGGGCATGTATGTGCGCCATATGTGTACACATACATATTTCAGTGGTACAACAGGGTGTCCTTTTGACACCCTGGCACCCTTGAAATTTCATTCCCAATTTACAATTCTCTAATTGCGAATCGCAAATTGAGAATGTCTTCCTATTCATTCCTATGGGCCTCCTAGCCCAATGAATGGGAAGGTATTACTTTTTATTTTTTGTAATTTAAAAAAAAAAAAACGTTATTTATATCTTTTGCAGGTGTAACAAAATACGTTAGTACATTAATACGCATCTTGACATTCACAACAACAGAGATTCTTGACATGGGGACTACACTTTCCCCTCCAATTCCTCAGTGCCACTTAGGAGACATGCTTGCACTGGACCCCAGATATCTCGTGGTCTAGAGGCCATTGGCATCAATTCAGCGTGTATGGAAGTTTGTTCCTGACAGTATAGGATATCTTGCAACCATTCCTTAAATTTTGGGGCCCTACCCCTACCCTAGCGACATGCTACTCTCCGCTTGACCAACAATAATAACAGGTCAATTAGTTTCCTGCTATGCCTTGGGACATTCGCCGTGTAACCCAGCAACATAATCAGAGGATCCGTCTCCAGCGACATATCCATAATGCTTGTAAGGGCCGCATGTACCTGCGTCCAATAGACCCGGACCCTGGGACATTCCCACGCCAGGTGTAGGAATCCCACCCCAGCCCTATTACACCGCTCACAGCGGACATTATCTGATAGTTTATACTTGAGTTTTTTGGTGGGGGTATAATAGAGGCGCTGTAAGAACTTGTAAAGAATAACCTTAAATCTGCAGCTAGCTAACACAGATCCCGTAACATCACAACAATATTACCACTGGGCGTCAGTAATTTCCTGATCCAAGTCTTCACTCCAATGCCGACAGGTAGACCCCTCCACCCCCACCCGCTGTGTTCTCAAACTACTAAACAACCCCAACACCAAATGTTTCCCTTCGGAAGAAGTGAGAAGGAAATGCAACGGGGCAAAGATTTCCGGCTCCCATGGAAAGTCAGGAAGGACCGCCCTCATTCCCTGGCACAATGGTGTATACAGGAAAACCTCTATGGGGGTAGGACGTATGCCCTGAAACAAATGGTCCATCGTGCGAAACATGCCATTGCAGAATAGATCACCCCACGTAGTGACATATATACGCTTACAGAAAGCCCAGAACCCCTTCTCCTGGAGAAGCACAATTTGAGGATGATATGTTAGTGGGAGTTTCGGTGAATAGAAGAGCTGAGACTTTAGCATTCGCAACATTCGTCTCCAAGCATCTACCATACAGACCACCATCATAAATGGAGGCTCCAAAGCAGTGACAGGACCATGGATAAGACCACTCAACGGAAGAGGATGGGCCAGCTAATCCTCCACTGCCAACTGAGGCATGAATGGCATGGGTGCCATCCAATGGAATGCATAATGAGCCTGCACACTAAGATAATAATCCTCAAAATACAGAATATCAAAACCCCCTTTGGAGTATGGTTGTGTTAAGCCCGCCCACTGGAGTTGTGATTGTTTACTGCCCCATAATAACCGGATTAACTCTGTGCGCAAAGATCAAAAGAAAAAATGCCCCAGGATAATAGGGGGTGTTGGGGAACAAATATAAAAACTGTGGAAGGACCACCATCTTAATCAGCGATGCGCGCCCTGCCAAGGATAAGGGTAGGGAAATCCAGAAAGACATATTTGCAGTAAGCTTCGTGATTGCCGTACCGTAATGTAGACAAAGTGTTTCCTTCCTATCCCGCGACGCCTGTATGCCCAAATACCTGAGATCAGCTGTGCAGCATCCCAATGGGAAGTCTAGGGGAAACTGTGTTACTTCCGCTGTTAGGGGAAACAACTGATTTGCTCCAGTTAATATTAATTCCTGACAGCTGTCCAAACACTAAGAATTCCCGCAGCAGGGAATTAAGATTTAGCTGAGGGTCTCTGATATACAATGTTACGTCATCGGCGTATAAGGACGCTGAAAACACTGAAACGCCTTTTTCCTGATTAACGTGTTGCAATCTAGACGCTAAAGGCTCGATAACTAAGGCAGAAAGTAGCGGGGACAATGGACACCCTTGGCGGGTGCCCCGCAATATGGAAATAGTGTTAGACAGGTGACCATTTATGAGCACCCGGGCTGAGAGTTGAGTGTACAACAACTGCACCCAGCAGATGTATAGAGGAGGGATCCCCATCCTTTGAAGAATCTTGAATAAATAGCTCCACTCCATAGAATTGAATGCCTTAGAGGTGTCGAGGAAAATAGCTGCCAATTCAAAATCCGGTGCTACTGTCTGTATAAGGGAGAAAAGGGTTTGCAAATTATGTGATGTGGCCCTACCCGGTACCCACACTGGTCAGGAAGAATTAACTCACCCATAAGCAATGTTAAACATGTTGCTAAAACCTTTGCCAGAATCTTAGTATATCAATTAATGAGTGAGAGGGGTCTGTAAAAATCACAGTATTGAGGAGACTTGCCAGGCTTAAGTAAGGAAGTAATGACCACTTCGTGGAGGGGAGTATCCCAGCCGCTAGGGATTCTTCGAACACTTCACGCAAAACCGGCGCCATGATATCTACATAGCATTTATAAAACTCAGCTGGCAGGCCATCTAGACCTGGCACCTTGCCATTCTTCAGCGACTTGATAGCCTCCCTAATCTTATAATGCTCAAGGGGAGCACTAATAAATTTTCTATGAACATCGCTGAACCAGCAGATTGCGACATCCCCTAAAAAACCCTCTAGATCCATCTCCCCACTTCGTCGGGTGGTATATAACGCTTCTTAATGGGACTTGAACGCATCCAGGATACCCACTGTATCTTGACATAGCTCCCCCCTTGAGGTGTCAACTTCCAATATGCTGGTATTGAAACGTGGATTGCGTGTGATTTCAGCTAGTGCCTTTCCTGGGCGCTCCCCCTCCCGTAGCGACACACCATCCATTGGCGGCCCCTGAAGTAGACTTCCCTAGCGGCTTCCTCCTCATAAGCAGATATTTTGGAAAGAAACTCCTCTTGTATCTTCCCACTACCTCCCTTCGATAATTGTTCCTCCAGCCTTTTCAAGTCTTTCTCTATCTGGGCCAGTGTACGCTCAATATCCCTCAGCACTCCGTAAGTTTGGAAATACAGTGCCCCAGCATTGTAACTTTGAACGCCTCCCAGACTACCTCTACACTATCCACGGATCCCTTATTATGGAGAAAGAAATCACAAATCTCTTCCTCCAACTCCGTTCGAAACACCGTGTCCAGCCACGCAGTCAGTTGGAGGCGCCATGTTGGTCGGGGCCTACTACACCCCGGTATCTCAAGCAGAACACTAACAGGACAGTGATCCGAATATGTCCTAGTGAGATGTTTAACCTCTCTTAGCACTAAGCTTAACCTCTTAGACAAGAGACAGTAGTCAAAGCACGCCCAAGTTCCTGTATGTGATGTGAAATGCGTCCCCTCCCTCTGTGTCGGGTGCAAGTGGCGCCAGCTATCCACCAACCTCCTCTCGTCCATTATGCCAGCCATTGCCTCACAAGCTCTAGCGTGGTAGTGTACCGATGGCCCACCCCTATCTTGTGCCAGGATCAGCACAGCATTAAAATCCCTTCCCCACAATACATGTTTTGATCCTATGTCTAAAATCTTGCCTCAGAGTGTTGTGAAGAATTCAGGCGTATCCACATTAGGAGCATAACAGTTTGCTATTGTTACAGACTCACTATCCAACCTACCCCATACAATCATATAACGCCCCTGTGGATCCAACAATGTACCTGCATGCGCAAAAGGAACACAATTTGGGTCCATCATATATATAAGACCACCATGAACAGCAGGCCATGTACAGCGGAGGCAATACTAGGCAGCTTTGTCAGTCATAGGACCCGCAGGAGGTCGAGCCCACTCACTGGATAACAAAGCGTCACTTGGTCCCCCAGCACCGCTCACTACTACAGTCCTCGCGGTCCTTGTGTGGCTCCCCCCCAAGGAGGGCACACCAGCTCAGCACAGTTCCTCTCCTACCTTATAAGTCCTGGAGAGGGCCCAGTTCACCACATCCAGCCGCTACTGCAGCATCAAAGAAACACAGGGCTCAGATACTGTGGACCGCCGCCGCTGCTGCCACTCAGGCTCTGTGCCCGAGATCCAGAAGGAACAAAAATGGCGGCCCTACAGGCACTTCACTATCCCCAGCACACTGGTCTGCGCGGTCAGCCTCCCATCACCCCACATAGGTCACCGCCTGCTCCTCCGTACCAACAGTAGTGCCCCGCAGCTCCTCGCCTCCACTCTCGCCAGGTATCTTCAAAGGTGCCACAATCACGTCCCAGCATCCGCCTCTCTGCGGCCTCCGCAAAATGGTCGGCCTCTGTGCCACCAAGGGTATCAGGGTAGACTACCTTCCTCTCTCATGCCAGTCTCCGGAAGGCGCGGGACGCGGAGCATTCACCCGATGATCTCCAGCCAGTAGGTGCTGCAGGTCCCAGCGCTCCCCGCCAGCCGTCTCGTCTAGGCCTCTGCCCTCCAGCACCTTAGGCCCACACGCCTCGCGGCCGACCGGGGACCCGCGCAGTCGAGCTCCCCATCACACAGCCCGGGCATGCACCAATGACATCACGCCGGTAAACTCCGTCGCCCTTCAGCTTTCATTGGTGCCGTCATCAGTAATCCCAATTGCCACGCCGGGTGCACCTTGATCTCAGCTTTCGCCTCCCACATTTATCGGTCAGCATACAGGCGAATATTAGAATACTTGTAGGATGATTGAGCGATTCAACTGGAGCCTCACCTCTCAGCGGCCATTTAGTTTGTGCGCCACCTAGCGCCCCGTACGAGAAGGTATTCCTTAATTGCGATTCGCAATTTGTGATTCGCAATTAAGGAATATTAACGAATCACAATTATTATTGCGATTCCTACATACATAGCGTTTTGCGATTCTTTAATAGCAATTCGCTAAAAATGACTATTAAGGAATCGCATAAGGGGCTTTGCTTCATGGTGTCATTACTGGGGTGTATTGTTTGTGGATCAGTGCAAACACCTGTAGATTTAGATTCAAAGCCTGATCAACTTTGCCTCAAAAAAATAACACCTCCTTGAACTTGGAGTTTACATAGGAAATGTGTTCATTTATCAAAAAAGCATATATTGCAAGTGTGCTGATGGAATGGAATGGAATGGAATATGTTTTTGTAGAGCACGATAGCTACACGCTGGCGTCCCAGCGCTATAACTGAATACGGTGGGGGTGAGGCAGGTCAGGGATTATTTCCTGAAGAGAAAGGTTTTTAATTTTTTACGGAATAGCAGGATGTTTGGTTCTGAGCGGATGGAAAGTGGAAGGGAGTTCCAGAGCCTTGCTGCGTTGGTAGAGAACATTCTCCCTCCGCTTCTTTATCTTTTGTATCTGGGGATGATGACCTGGAAGGCGAGGGAAGATCTCAGCTGCCTGTTGGGGTTGTAGGGAGTGATCAGGCTGTGATTAAGGACTGCTCCTTTCCTCCAGTAGGCACGGTGGGTGATGCACATGCTTTTAAAATTGACCCTGTCTTTTACCAGTAGCCAGTGAAGTGCTCTTAGTTCAGTCCTCACTGATTGCCGGCGGGGAATGTGCAGGAGGGTGCGTGCCGCGCAGTTTTGAATCACCTGCAGTTTTTTCAGGGTGGATTCAGAGGAGCCTAGGTATAGGGCATTGACGAAATCGAGCCGGGAGAGGATGAGACCCTGGACCATGATCTGTCTGGCCTTGAAAGGAAGGAGTGGTAAGATATTCCGAATGAGTCTGATAATACCCATGCAGGATGCTGCTAGTTTTGTTGCCTGGTGGCCGAAGGTGAGAGCAGAGTCCAGCCAAATGCCCAGGCTCTTGATGGAATCCCTGGGCGGGGCGGCTGGGCCAAGTGAAGGGGGCCACAGAGACTGCTTCCATACAGTTTCTGAGTTCACTGGGGTGGGAGGAGGGATGGGTAAGAGTGACCACCAGTTGCGTGTCATCGGCGTAGGACACGACTTGAATGCCGAAAGGGCGAATTATTTCTGCAAGGGGAAGCATGTAAATATTAAACAGTGTGGGGCTCAAGGACGAGCCCTGAGGCACTCCACAACTGAGGGGTTTACTGGGTGAGGAGGTGTTGCCCTCGCAGACTCTGAAAGACCGGTCCGAAAGAAAGGAATGGAGCCAGGCTGCTGCAGTGGATGTTATTCCGAGCTCTGACATTCTGTGACGTAAGATGTCGTGATTCACAGTGTCGAAGGCGGCACTGAGGTCAAACAAAATAATGGCCGCAGTGCCACCCTCATCCACAATCTTTCTGGCACCTTCTGTTACTGCTAATAGTGGAGTTTCGGTTCCGTGCATGGGGCGGAACCCAGTCTTTGAGGTGTTCAGGGAATTATTTTCTTCCAAGAATTTGGTGAGGCATTGATTAACGTATTTTTCCGTAACTTTGGTGATCCATGGCAGCAGAGAAATCGGGCGGTAGTTTCCCGGGTTCGCCTGATCCAGGTTGGGTTTCTTCAGGAGGGCCTTAACTGTAGCTTGCTTCCATTTAGGGGGGACAATCCCTACTGAGAGAGAGTTATTAATCAAATTCAGAATGGTTGGGAGAATGGTCGGCGTGACAGTTTTTAAGAAGCGGGCTGGGGCTGGGTCGCTGGGGGATCCGGATTTTACTTGTAGTATTATGGGTTCAAGGCTGGCATGCTCTAAAGATGGAAAGGTTTCAAGGAGGGAGAGGGGGGAGGGTCTGGTATACTGCTGATCTGGGAAGGGGAGTGGGGAGGGGGGGAAGGAGGAATAGATTGTGGCTATTTTGTTATAGAAATAGTCAGCCTGTTCATTGCAGCGGGTTTGAGCGGTCAGAGGGTCTGGAGGTTTATCAGGGAGTTTGAGTAGGTTTTTAGCAATCTGGTAGATCTCTTTGACTTGGATGCTGCTTCATTGATCTTATTTTCGAAGTAGCTGGCTTGAGCTTTTTTTATACTGGTTTTATAGGATTTTATAGACGCACGATATTCAGTTTTACTGCTGTGGGAGTAATCGAGGCGCCACTTCTTTCCAATCTTTTGCAAACTCTCTTGAGGGTGCGTAGGTCCTGTGAGAACCAAGGCACATTTTTTGGTCTCTGTTTGGAAGGAAGGTCCTTAAGAGGGATGATAAGGTCAAGGGAGGTTGTGATCCAGTTATTGAAGTTGTCGTTGCTGAGAATTGGATCTGAGTTGTTCCGTGGAATAGAGGATTCCAGTGTGGAGGTCCACTGATTGGTATTAAGTTGGGACCACTTGCGGCCTCTACTAGGTGCAGAGGGGGGTAAAGGGCGGGATCCTACTGGTGCCCAAGTGAATGGGATCAAAGAGTGGTCTGACCAGGGAAGAGTGATGGGTGGGCTAACTGTGAGATGCATACAGTTGCTAAAGATAGGGTCCAGAAGGTGACCTTTTTCGTGGGTGGATTGTTGGACCAGCTGGGAAAGATCAAGTGCCAGTAAGTTATTGCGGAGTTCGATGGCTTATTGATTAAGGGGGTCGTCCAGGTGTACGTTTAGGTCATCTAATAGGGTATAGTTAGGTGAGGAGCATACACTATTGGTTATCTCTGAGGCAAGCTGATTTATAAAGTTGGTCGGGGAGCCAGGTGGGCGATAAATAAGAGTTCCCGAGAACGTGCAGGTGGGGGAGAAGTCCAGCGAGAAGGTGAGATGTTCGCAGCTGGCAAGGTTCGAGGGGAAGGAGCGGCAGGTATAGCGTTTTTTGTATGTAATGGCTATGCCGCCTCCTTTTCCTACAGGTCGATGTATAAGGTAGTCAATAGGGAGGGCTTGAACGACATCGGAGTCAGAGTCAGTGTTGAGCCATGTTTCCGTGAGGAATATGGCATCAGGATCTTTGTCCGAGATCATCAGGGATAGTTCAGTGGCATGTTTGGGTAGAGATCTGCAATTAAGCAGAAACATGCGGAGCGAGGGGGGATGTGAGGGAGGGTGACTGAGGAACAAACAATGCGGACAGTCGAAGAGTTGTGAGGTTGGGTCCCAGGACATGAGACAGCGATCGTCGGTGTGGCCATGCAGTTGGTGTAACGTATGGGAGGAATAATATCTTCGTGGATTTTGACCAGCGGTTGGGGCCCCTGGTCCCGGTCGGGCGCGGACGGGCTTGCCTTTGGCGTGCCTTCGGCGCCCCGCCGGCGCCGCCGCTGCACCCGTCCGCTGCGCCTCCTGAGTGGGGGAATCATTAAGTAGTGGGTGTGCCTCGCGGTGGGCGGGGCCTAGCAAGGAGATCGGGTGCCTCACCTGAAATGGCGGACCCGGATGTTCGTTTGTGGCAGGGGAGCCAAAGGCTTTGATGGTTCTCGAGGGGGGCCCAAGAACCGCTCTAAATCAGCGGCGGCCTGACTCGTGGGGGTGAGTCCAGAGAATTGTGCTTTTATTTTCGATTCCGATCAATTTAAAAATCGGGCTTTCCCGAGTGCACAAATTAAGATAAAGTGCTGTTTAAAATCAAGCAATATGCAATTTTTTCATCCTTTTCACGCTGTCCCGGCTTTTCGCCTCAGGACCATAACATACACCACCACACACACTCGTAGTCAGAGTGAATGATACACACAGCACTCATTCATTGTGTGGTATCTTTGTGGAATCCTTGTGAGTTTGTCTAGACTTAGGAATTTATACTGGAATATTTGCTTCCACTACATATCTTATGCTATAGAGGGCACTCATTCATTCACAACATGGTTCAAGGCTTCACGTTGCACAAGGCAGCCTAATTAGAGGACCAGTGCAGGAAAGGCAGCAGGGCAATCTTACTGAATCTGGCTCTGATCTGTTTTTCTCCTTTTGGAATGCAGAACAGAAAATTTGGTTGCTGAGCTCTGTTAAGAGACAAAATAATAAATCAGGCACTTAGATCAATATGGAATGGAAGTGACGTAGGAAAGTGTGAAGAAGGGAACTTGCCATATTTGATTAAAGATGACTTAAGCAATCAGAGACATTGGGCCTGATTTAGAAGTTGACGGAGGGAATACACCTTCACAAACATAGCGGATATCCTGTCTGCCTTATTCCGATCCCAATAGGATAGAATGGGATTGTAATATAGCGAGCAGGATATCCGTCACTTTTGTGATAGAGTGTTCCCCTCCGCTGACTTCTAAATCAGGCTCATTATTTGTTATCAGGTTCTTGCATGGTGGCTGTCAGAAATTGGGTTATTAATTTGTGAGGGGTAATCCAATTGAAGATTCTCAAAGGTTCCCTGCTCAACCCCTAGGAGCTGTGGCACAAGGAGAAATGCAGATCAAATTCAAGCAGCACTGACAAGTTTATGTATCAACTATTTTGATTGAAGGTTTATATACATGAACTTCACCCACACCTTGTACACCTGTTACACCATATCCTTCGTTATGGGGAGTTCCTGATTAGAAAGCGGTTGAATACTAAAGGGTCAAGTTTCTTTGGGCACATGTTGATAGTGTGTATTCACGCACTTAGAGGGAAAACGTTGGTTATGGGAAGAACTGTAGAAACATTATGATGTTCTTTGATGAACTGTTTTGCATTGAGTATATGTAGAAGTCTGAATTTACAATCTAATGTTGGTTTTTTCAAACTTGTAGTGAACCCCTGAAGAAGGCTTATGGAAAAGTCGAAATGCATTGGGTTAACAAGATCAATCAGTAAGGATGAATTATGTATGTGTCATGCTGTGAAAAAAGGCTTGGATGGGCATAACTGCCGCATTTGAAGCTTGTTAGACATAAAGAGCTCCACATGTAAAATGATAAAAGGAAACAAGCATTATAAAACTTGGAAATATGTTGAATGAACTGTACAAAACGTGGATGAGTTTATGGAATTTTCATTAAGAAATATGGATTGCGCTGTGCGTCCGGTTTGGAATGAAATTTCGCTCCATTTTTCATGGTTGAACAATGAACCAGCCAACTGGCAGACTTCCCAGGTGAACAGTCCTTCTTCCTGGTGGTGTCAACATGTCCAGAAGAGATCTGAAGAGTGGGTCAGAAGGTTCGATATATATTTGTGGTGTCTACTTTTAAATGGGAGAAGTTTCGAGGGTTCACCCTACAGAGGTGATACGAATTTCCTGCCTCCCTGCTCTGGTCCTAGTCTGTGTGCTGGCATAATAGGCTAGTGCGAATCCCTGTGTGTGTGAGCTGAGCCAGAGCCTTTGAAGTGCAATTATGGTAGGTGATATCTCCGCCCCCATCAAGTCAGAGATTGCCCATCCTGCCAAAACCCACTCTATTGGGATGCTGTCAGGGAGCAACTGCCAAATATACCTAGTTGTGTGACCCATGAACAGGCTACAGGCACTAAATGGTTAGGACAATAAAATGGAAACTTTCTAAAATAAAACATTTCAGAATTGTGACTTAAAATCCAACATTAGCATTAAATAGGATTTAAAATTACAAATCCTGAGACACCAAACTTGACTTTCCTACATGCTCCCAATCAAAAGTTGGCACTATTTAAATGTAACAATAGATAAAGGACTTGCACAGCGGTAATTCAAATTCTAATCAACAATAAACTTATGTAGCGTGCGAGCAGGGTTATCTCACACCGGAGAATCCCAAACCACCGACTTTGTATATGTTGCCTAAGATGCACAAGCATCCAACTAGACCACCGTTTAGACCGATAGTGTCCACCAAGGGATCCATACATGAACATATCGGTAAGTTTTTGGACAGATACCTCCAACCGTTTGTATTGAACACCAGGTCACATATAAGGGATACAACAGATTTCCTTGTGAAATTGGAAGAAGTGATCAAAGCATCCCAGGATGAAGATTTACTAATGTGTACAGTGGACGTCTGTTCACTCTACACATCAATACCGCACGACATGGGCATAACGGCCATTGAACAAGAATTGGCAAATTCTGATCTGGACCCAGATATGAAAACATTGATCATGGAATTGATGATTTTTACACTCTTTCACAGTTACTTTACGGTGTTTAACCAATGGTTTCACCAATTAAACGGGACTGCCATGGGAAATTGTGCCGCGCCGTCCTACGCGAACATTGTGATGAAAGCGTTTGAAGAAACGCACATCCTCAACCATAACACCTGGCTAAGACATGGTAAAATTTTCTTGAGATTTATTGACGATATTTTTATTCTTTGGAAAGGAACAGAGTTGGAGTTAACAGAATTTCTAAATACATGGAATGGCATTAACGAGCGAATACAATTCACTTGGAACATTGACAGAGCATGCATACACTTTTTGGATGTGGAGATACAATGCGACAACAGAAACTGGAATACCACGATCTTTCGGAAACCTACAGATAGGAACTCACTCTTGCACCATCAGAGTTTTCACAGACCCGGGCTGAAACGCAATCTACCTTTATCCCAACTGATGCGAGTGAAAAGAATAGTATCCTCGGAAAACACTTGTCAACAGGAAGTCACCAACATGGTGGAAAGATTTAAAAATCGAGGGTATCCACAACAAATCTTAGACACAGCAGTCAGCCGAGTTGGAGACATGAAACGTGAAGATTTGTTACAAACTACGGTCAAGCCAGTGAACACCAGGATGGTGGTGGTCTTCAAATACAGCATTCTGAGTAACTGTTACAAGAACATCATTCGCAAACACTGGGCACTATTGAGTTTCGAACCGGACTTCCGAGGTATCCCTGTTCAACCACCCATGTTTGCGTATACTAGGGGTCGCAATTTGAAGGAAATCTTGAAGAAACCCATCAAAGAAAGTGAATCAACCACATTCAGAGGCCTACGTCCTTGTTACAATTGCAGCAATTGCAACAATTGCATCCCAGGGAACACCATCAGTCACCCTATGAAGGGTCACCCTGTGAAATTAAGAGTGAATGCCACCTGTAATTCAGCCAATTTAATTTACATGCTCAAGTGCCCATGCGGCAAGTGTTACATTGGACACACGGAGAGGAAGATCAGGATCCGTCTACTTGAGCATAAAAGCAATATACGAACTGGAAACTTAAAATCCACAGTTGCTGCACATTTTGTTGAACAAAAACACTCTGTAGCCCAACTCAAATTTGTCATACTGGAACAAGTTACCCCCACTCACAATAACAAACAGACATTGCTCAAAAGAGAGAACTTTTGGATTCGCTATATGGCATCGATGCAGCCACACGGTCTGAATGATCGGATGGAGTTTTTGTGTTACTTGTAATTTACAATGTTCAGTTTTACATGCAGTTCATTTCATATGAATGTACCTGAATTCTATTTGATGTTACCATGCTCTTCACACCTATATTCTTTATTTACATTTCAAACGCCTCACTCAATATGGCCGCCGCGTTTTTGTTTGAGCCCGTTTTGTAGTCCGTTTTTACTTTTTGCATGCAATCACGAGCCGGTAAAAACAGCACCGAGTGAGAACACCACTGGGGTTCCCGACACATTGACGGCTATGCGCGCTTCCAACTGCATCACCTAGTAAGTACTCTATCCACGAGACCGCGTTACTAATTGCACACACGAGCTGGATGTTTTAATGGTAACACGCGCTGTTCTGTTGCAGAGACAGCGTCACAGCTCTTTGAAACAGTCCGTGAGTATGCTGCTCACGCTAACGCCTTTTAGAAAGCCTGGATCTTTTCCAATACACTATTCGGTGATCGGGGCATGTGGTTGTTTTAACACGCGTTTCTTCGTTTTTTTGCTAGATTCATTTTCACGAACGCACCAGTTCACCGGGTGACCTAGGAATAGGATGTGAAATTTATAACACACGCATGGCTCTTTAGTGTTTAGATAAACATCTAGGCACTTTCTGATTGACATGAAGTGACGGTCATAAACTTAGTGATGTGAAATGATGTTTGTATAGCAATTATCTTTGACACACAGAGTGATATGTGGATTTGTTCCTTTTTTTGTAGAGTTACCCCTGAGGAAGGGCTTCCCAATTAGCCCGAAATGCATTGGGGAATGAATGATACTGGATTATGTTGATGTTGGATACACAACCAGAAATGTATGCTTTGTGGAAACTTTGATGAAATATTAAATACTTCTTGGAACCCCAATATGAGGAGGAATTAATTTTGATGATTAATTGGAAAGACTTACCTGTCTGAATTACAAAGCTGTGCAACAGGGTGTCTCCTTCCAAAGGGAGGAGCTTTGTATTACTATTTAAATGTAGTCAGTCAACCAAAGTTATCCTATTGAAAAGGTAGAGCACACAGAAGTAAAAAACACATTTGTGATTTTTTTTACAACAAAGACATATACAACTTAAAAGTACATGTACGCTTTTTAAATGACAATGCATCCTTCTGTAGGGTTACTCGGGGCCTACATTAGAGTTGTATTATATATATTAAAAAAAGGTAGGTTTAGGGTTGACAAGGGGGTTATATTGCTAAGTCAAATTTGCAATTTAATTTAATTTGCAATGTAATACTGCAGGCAAGATGCAATAGTAGGCCTGGGGTATAATGTACAGGGCTACTTAAGCGGATGCACGCTAAGTGCTGCAGGGCCACAAGTAGCATTTAATTTGCAGGGCATGAATACATAATATACCACTTTACAGTAAAGTAAATAAGTCAATCAGCTGTAAGTCAATTTTACCTTGTTTTAGGGAGTGGTCAGTGACACTCTAGCACTGGTAAGCAGTTGTAAGGTACACAGATGCCTAAAGTCAACAAAAACAAATGCAGAATTTTAGCTGGGGTAAAGGCAAAAAGTTTGGGGTAACCCTGGAGAGAGGGCCACACACATCATTCACACTCTCCTGCCAAAAGCCAGTGGAGGCTAATCAATATCTTGATGGTACCCCAAGAAAACTGAGCTGCCAGGTAACCTTTAGAGGCCCCCTCCAAGCTCTCCTGACATGGGGGCAAACTTATTTCTCTGTCAATGTGTATCTGGGGACTAACTATGACTCGCTTTTGGGTTACCTCCTCACCCCACTCCAGGGGTACCAGAACCATGGGGCGCAAAAAGTCCTTCCATTGAGCCTGAGTTACCCTACATACCTGTTTTATTTACTGCTCTAGGAAAATCAACCTTTCCATTACTATGGGCTGGCAGTCCTCAGAATACCTCAGATCATGTGACCGGGATCCCATTAACTTCAACATGGTGGAAGCGACCATCCCCCCATTAGGAATCACCAGCTCACCATCTTATTCTACCTCTAGGGCATGGTCTATCATCTTCCCCTAGGGATCACTTCCTTCTAAAGTCATATTGGAGACACTTGAAGAGGTTCCACCAGTGGGTGGTTTCTTATGACAGACAGAGTCCCCCTGCTTATGTCCTAGCTGAGAACAATAAAAGCACCAAGTTTGAAAATAGAGCAACCTGGGGCACCACCCACCAAAGCCTCCTCCCTAGTTTTAGAAAGGGCATCAAACTCCTTTCCACCCACCCCATTCTGGGACTTGGCTGTATCTTCCTTGACTTCCCCTCGCTCTACCGAGGGGAACCTGAACAACGCTTTTTGGGGTCACTGCCATTGTACCTTCTTGTGCTGAGCCAGTGGTCTCCCTACTTAGCAAGGACCCTGGGGTGAGAGAGCTTATTATCGACAAGGTGTTGGTGTGACTTGGTAAAACAAATTCTGAACATGTGCTCCTTGACAATCAAATTGTTGAGCCTTTTTTAATCACTGAAATAACTGTCCTTCATCCAACCATCTGCTACCCTGCAAAAGTGGGCAAAAATCTAACCAGGACTGTTGGGGCAACTTCTGGCTGTCCCTAATCCTCTGCCTGTACTTTTTGGGGGTAAACCCATACATCCTGGTCAGAGTGTTCTTCATGAGGGGATACCTCACCCTTTCATCTTTCCATAGGACTAACAAGCTATCCCTCCTTTCATTGGGGATGTGCTTCCAGAGACTGCCCCACTGCCAATACTCTTCAGGGACCATGTGCATCTCCAGAGCAACATCATGGACCTCAAACTATTTATCTATGTCTTGCCCAACAACAAGGTTAGTCACCAGATCCATGGGAATGTAAACTCTCTTTTCTCCAGTCGACGCTGGAGTAATGCTTCCACCACTGTTGCTGGGCTCTAAGACTTGTCTGGCTTTGAGCACCCGTTCCTTCATGCTCATTTCATGCACCAGCAGTACTTTCCTTGCAGCCAATGTCCTCTGAACCTTCTCCCTTGCCATGGCCTTCACAGCATCAGCCTTTCTCTCCTCTTCTTCCAGTTTAATTTTAGCCAGTTGAAGTTTGAGCTCCCTCTCTGCCTTTCTGTCCTCCAGCACCTCAGTGGACAGTCTACGGAAGACACACTTCGCTCTGTCGTGATAATGGGCTCCCTTCCTGTAGGCAAGTGGCTTCACTCCTCTGGGAGATGTAGCTAAGGGACCACAGTGAGGCCCTCCTCCTCCTCTAAATCCATACCTTTCTCCCCAGGATTGTCATCATCTGGCTTCACTAGATCGGAATACATCCTATTGACCTCCTCATAGGCATGAATGCATAACTGAAGATCCAGAGTTTGTGGCTCTCTTCAATGTATTCAGTTCCCTTTCCTAGCAGAGACTATGAAGGTGCTGAGGTTACCAATGTTGACCAGCTCATTCTTCATTGTAGAAAAAAGGAGTTAGGGAAAATTATTCTCTAGTAAAGTGAGAAAAAGAGATAATCAGAAACTAAGAAGAATTGAAAAATCCACTGTGAGAAGTGACCAGGAGTTGTACAAAGCACTGGGAAGAGCTTGCTAGACGGGAACAGAAGTTGGAGTTTCTGGGGGATTTTCTTCATGTTGAAAAAAAAATAGGTAAAAAAAAGGTTTCCTACACTAATGCGGGGAATGAGATTTTAATATCTTTTATGATCAATTTGATAACTTATCTCATTCGTCAATTTTGGATCGGTTGTTTCCTGTCATTGAGTAAAAGACAACCCCTGCATAGGTTAGATAAACCCCATAAACTGACGCAACTCTGAAGAACCACTTACAACTGATAAAGTTTAAAAGTTTTAATATAAAATTAAGAAAAGTTGCAAATACAATCCTCTCAGGATAAAATTCAGCAAATATACAGGAACTAGAAGGAACATATATTCCCTAAAGAACCTCAGTCTACAAACGAATACAATCAAAGTCAGTTCCAGAATCAACAAATTAAAAGCATAGATATGATGTGGTTCCGTTGCGTCATCTACAAAAAAAAAGAATACAAGTTAAATCTGTCCCTACTCTGTACTAAGTGACATCCCTACTTCGCAAGTTTCTAGTACCCTAAAAAGGTGTCAGCAGTTTGACTCCCTAAGAAGTTCAAACTCTCTTAGCCTCTAAAGGTAACTTAAATTTAAGAAGCAGTACCCTCTCTGCCTACCCATCCGCTCTCTAAGGGTCCTCGGCCTACTGCTCCCTTGCGCTCTGATCTCTCTCAGCGCATCTGCTCAAGTCATCTGCCCTTCCTAACTTGCCTCTCGCTGTTCTCGCTAATCGCCTTCGCCTTCGCCTTCGCTCCTAACTTCTCCTCCCCAGGGTGCTGTCCCTAAAATACACAATCACAGTGTGGGTGGAACGCCCCTTCGACGCCCACCACGGACTTTCCCCCATGATGTCATTTTCCAGCTCTTTCCATGGCTTCGTCTCTTCGCGTCGTCCGTTAAGTTGACCTTTCTCCTTAGCCGCCATCTTCGTCTTCTTGCTGGTGACTTCATTTAACTTTACATCTGACACTTTCGGGGCAAAGTCTATCACCTCAGCAGAACTTTACTCTTTACGACTATATACGTAACCTTTCTTGGTCCTGTGAATGGTCTTTTCAAAACAAGACTCAAATTCCAAGCGTCTCCTCTCACGTTTAGGCAATAAACTCCGTCCGACATTGTCACCTTAAATCTAACAAGAACTAGACTCTTTGGCTCGCACATTCAAGTGAAGGCTATTCACGACTCCTGTGAGCCCACTAAATTACCAACAGCGGACTACACTCCTGCGAACCCTTGGTCAGTCAGGTTAAAATCACAAATGACCTAAAACTCTTGTAACATTCCTACAAACTTCTTCTACACAGTATAACCTTTAACACACATTTATATATGATCGCATTTAGCAAACTCCTTTGCTTATATGTGAATACATTTTACATTGAATATAAACCTTGATACATAGAACGTAAAGTTATATTCTCCTGTTACATCTATTATATATGCTCTCTGCACATTTCTCCATGTTACATTTCTCGCCGTTTCTGCATTTAAAGTTACACACGTACATGAATTCTACTTTGCACGTTCTTCATTCCGTAAACATTTCTACACATTTCTTACATTAGCCCACTATGTATACGGGCCTTCTAAATCTAATGCATGTTCAAAAGTAAATACAATTACATTTCCTATATTACTTTGGTCACATCTGTTAACTTTATGCTATAAGCGTCAACTTCACGTTCGATATACATTTCATTCCTACGTTTATACGATATGCTTGTAAATATGGCTCGGATATACGTTTTATTCAAATTGCGCTCTCTCACTAATAAACAACTTGAATGGTCCGTTGGAGTAGGAAATTACCTCAAACCCATCTTAACAGCTACTCAATCAGAAAGTCTTCTCGAGGTGCAGCATCAGTCACTCGTGTTCGCCTAAATCATGAAAAAGACTCCAGCACGGCCAGAAGCAGAGGTAGCGGGTGTCTAAGTACTGTGCACACTTGTTAGCAGCCGGCAAGGCTCATAGTGCTCGCCAGTGCGCTCCAACTTAAGACTCATGCGCGCCGACAGAAAATAAATTCCACTGGGCACTGGATGGCATATTTTAGCAGGAACTACGTGTTACACATAGAGCGCAGAGTTCCCAAATTCCACCTACTCCAAGAGCTGAGAGAAGTTCTCCACCCAGGCCTAGTTTTCGTTTGGCTCATCATAAAGTAGCACAGAGGGTTAATGTGGCTGTGAAAAATACCTGTACCATGGATATGAGAGCACTGTATTTTATATGGATAGCTCAGTCGGCTAATGCTTTTGTCAAAGAGATCCTTTTCTCACTTGTGTTTCACTTGCATAACACAGTGACCTATAAACTGTCCTCAAAGAGCTGCATCCAAACTGTAAGGTGTAGGTTAGAACATTATGTTTTCCCCAGTCTTTCATCTTCATAATGTTGCAAAAAAAGCATTAGTTTGGGTAAAAATTCATTCTTATTAGTAAAGCGAACTACAACCACTATGGTATGTATTAAAAGCTGAATTTGTGCTTCTCCATACCAAACATTCTTCAAATGTACTGCCTACTAGTATGGGTGTCATGTGACATCTAGACCTTGTAGTCAACATTTCCGTATAGAACATTTTCTATAGAGTGTTTACAGCCGTATGGTTCATTTTCTCTATATAAGGCGTGTGATGTAATGGGCTCAGACCCCTTAGACTAGTGTGAGTAGCGCTATTAAACAAATCAAACACATGTGAGAGAGGGTTAATGGAGAGAGGAGGGGCCCTGTTATAGGGTGGTAGTGAAGGAATCCATGCAGCAGGAGGTCAAGGGAGAGGGGTGCCAAAAAAGATAATCACATGTGGTTCCAACTGTGCTAAAGCCGGCAATGGTGAAAATGGCATTGTGAGCAGATGTTCCTTTCACCAAATGCCCTTGGAGTCTGCAGTTTGTTTCTCAGTTGGAAACAGTAGTTGGCATTCCCTCCCTCCTTTTTCTTCCTGATTCAGTTTAGGTGTAGGCACAACAGTCCCATTACTGTGTGCCTCCCTGCAAAGCTAGTGGGGGCTGCAGGACTGCATTATGTTATGTGATATTAGTTAGGTATTTATAAAGTGCACGGCTACTCCCAGGAGTGCCCCAGCACTGAGCAAAGAACCACATAACAATCACAGAGAAAAGATCGACAAAGAGAGAAATCAGAAGACAGATTAGAGTTGAAAAAGCTATGTCTTGAGCCTTTTCCTATAGGTGAGCAGATCCTGAACCTGTCTGAGGTCATAGGGAAGCCGGTTCCATAGATGGGAGGCAACCACCTGGAAAGAACGACCTCCGATCTGAGCAAATCAAACTTTAGGAACAGGAATGAGGAGTTGAGTGGAGGACCTCAGAGTACGTTGGGGAATGTAAAGGGGGAATCTTTGTCTAAGGTAAGAAGCTCTAATCTGATTAAAGGCCTTAAAAACCAGAATCATGGCTTTAAAATGAATTCTTTTCTGAACAGGAAGCCAATGCACAGATGACAGAATAGGGGATACATGAATCCTAGGGGCGGCCAGAAAGATGGCCTAGCCGCCGTATTTTGGATCACCTGCAAGCGAGCAATTAAGTAACTGGGAAGTCCCAGGTACAAAGAGTTGGCATAGTCCATACGCGAGGTTACCAAAGCTTGGACAATGGTTTTTCTGTGAGGGACAGAAAACAGGGGCAAACAGTTCCAAGCCATTCTTAAGATCCCGAAACAAGTCCCAGCTACAGATTAAATCTGGGACTTCATAGAAAGCATAGCATCTAGTCTGACTCCGGGGTTCTTCACCGTAGTCACGGAAGAACTGGGGGGACAGGTTCTGCGGCCACCAGCTATGCCATGTCTCATAGGGCGGGGGCTGAAAAAGATTATCTCGGACTTATCAGGATTACATTTCATTTGATTATCTTTCAGCCACAAAAAAAACATCAGAGAGACATGAATTTATTGTATAACCATCAAACTCGGCCCCATTCTCACAAGTGAACAACAGCTGGGTATCGTCTGCATACGATATAATCTCAGCCCAGTGTTGTTCAGCCACAAGTGCAATAGGGGCCAAATATAAATTAAACAGAGTAGGGCTCAAAATAAAGCCCTGCGGGACCCCGACATTCATTGGAGGAATAACGGCAGAAAAAGAGTGAGACCATATAGTTTGGAGACGGTTACTGAGAAATTACCTGATCCATCTAAGGGCTGTGCCACCGTCACCGGACTCCACCAGTCTTTGCACCAGTCAATTGGGGGACACGGTGTCAAAAGCCGCGGAGAGGTCCAACAGTATCCATACAGCATTGCCACTCCTGTCTAGTCTGGCTTTTATAGTTTCAACCACTTCTAATAGGGCTGATTCAGTGCTGAAATTCGCCCTGAAACCTGACTGACTTGGGTGCAAAAGATGATTGATCTCAATGTATTCAGTAATAATGGAACTGACATGTTTCTCCAAAACCTTGGAAAAAAAAGGAAGCAGGGATATAGGGCGATAGTTACCAGCTACCTCGGGGTCAGCCGTGTTTTTTTTTTAATAAAGGAAGAATTCTGGCATGTTTCTAGCAAAGAGGCCTATGTCCTTCCCGCAAGGCGTTGTTTAGGATCTGATTCACAGTAGGATTGATCACCTCGGCAATTACCAACAGCACCTTGGGGGGACAGGGGTCGGCTGGAGAGCCCGACTTCAAGGACTTCATAAGACTTAATGATTGGTCCATCAAGATAGCAGGGAACTGCATAAGGGAGAAATCTGAGCTTACAGCAGCACTAGGGATATCTTGATCACCTGCTGGAGCCAATGACTGTATTTTGAAAGAGTCTTGTATTTTCCTAATTTTATCATGTAAAAAGAGGCCATCATATTAGTTCATTCACTAGTTTTTACAAACGGGCATCTGAAAGCTGCCGGTGATGAAAAATGTTTGACGATATTATAGAGTTCTTTACTTTTATTGCCAGCCTGGTCAATTTTTGTGGGGAAGAAGAGTTTCTTACCCTTACAAACTTTCAGGTAATGATCTCTTTGGGCCACTTTGAAAATAATTTTGCCCTGGACTGTGTAGGAAGAGAATATGTGGTCTAATATGGCCCTTATCGTGCGTGGGTATATGGACAAAAGGGGTCAGGATTAGTATATCAAGAGATTCAAGCAATTTGAGGGCCTCAGGTTCTAGAAGGTTATCCATATGTAAGTTAAAATCACCAAGGACCAAACAATGACTGTATTTAGCAGCTAAGGGAGAGGTAATGTGGCTGATCCCCTCCAAAAACTTCCCAGCAGGCCCTGGTGGGCGGTAGATAACCACTACAGCTATGGACTTATAGGCCGAGATAGTTAAGATGAAGCCCAAGGACTCAGCCCCCTCAACTTCTGTAAGGACTAAGGGGCATATAAACATGGGGTGGCGATAATATTATCGCCGCTTTACAGCCCGTTTTTGGGCGAAAAGCGGCAATAATATTGTCGCATTATCAACAAGGACGCGCTAGCGTGTGTTTCCTTACAATAGCGCCCCTTGTCAGCACGCATCCCATTGCATCGCTAATGAGATGCACAGGAGGCGTGCCTGACAAGACTCCCCTGGGAAAATATCGCTAACCCATCTTTGTCATATTGACAACGAGGGTTAGCAATATTTGAAATCATGTTAAGTATGCCTTAAAGCAGGAATTTAATGTCTGTTAAATTCCTGACTAAGGCATACCTAACATGGGGGTGGATTGTTTGGCTAAGACCACAGGCCCTATCATCTAGGATATCGCAGTTTTCCACCATGGAACACAGCGATATCCCCACTATCGCTTGAATTTTTATTGCCTCAGTGATGCACGTTGTTGATAACGCGCTAACCGGGCAATAAATTCCAGAGATAGCCACCGATAAATATGCAAGCGCTAAGCGCGGTTTGTGGAATTTATTGCTGGTCCTTGATAATATGCCCCTACAGGAGTACAGTTGAGGGCGCTTTTATAAACTAGAGCCACTCCCGCCCCTCGCTTTGCAGTGATTTTTCCTCAAAATCTGGTACCCTGACAGGGATCGCGCCAGCGATAGTGGGGTTAGAGGCCTCAGTCAACCATGTTTCTGTTAAAAACATCATATCAGGGCTAGAGTTCACTAACAATTACTGAAGTTGTAGCTCATGTTTCTTAACTGAACGTGTGTTAAGTAAGTCGCTAGTAGGTGTAAGCCCCCCTCCCTCTCCGTTGGACTTTGTTAGTAACTGGAGTCGGTGTCCCACTACAATTCATTAGGGCTTGGGGGACCTGCCACTCACAATCTTTGCAGGGAACAGCCTCCTCACTCAACGGCATAGAGAAATGGGGCCTGCAATTCATGCCCCTACCAATACTAAATACATTTTCCCTGTCGTATCTCAAATGTGTAGGTCGTTCTGAAGCTAAACTGATAGAGATTCCAGCGACAACTGCCTCTGGAATGGTGATGGGGGCAGACGGGCTTGCCTTAGGTGCGCCTGTGGCTCGCCCGCTGCGTGCACTCGTGCGGCGTACCTTTTTGTAGCCAGTGTATAGAACAACTAGACCACAACCGTCCCAACAATGGCAGTGTCGGTAGAAAAGCTTCAAGAATTCAGGGTTCGATTCTCCCGCCCCAAATTCGAGCACAACACACAGAACCCAGGTCGAAATAACAGTGTTTAAAATTGCAAAGTTTTAAAAGTGAATAACGGGAAAGCAGAGAAAATAGCAGCACGTGAGTCAGAGGGACAGTGTCTCAGCTCTGTTATGAGTTTGAGCGTGCTCGCGCAGCGTCCCGTTTTGTAGCCAGTGTAGGGACCGTCCCAACAATGGCTGCGTCGCTAGTGAATTGTGTCCAGCGAGACACGTTCTAGTGTCCTGCAGAAAGCTGTCATCCCAGCCACTCCCTCAAGTGCTGGGCACACTGCACCCCCACACCCATCCACACAGGTGCCACGAATGATGTGGCCCCGTCAATAAAAGGGCCCATGTGCACGTGCTCGAGGCCAGTTACTGCTACCATTCTCATGGTGTCTGTGTCCCTCATTATTCTGATGTGGGCCTGAGGCCCAACACCACACTGGTGATGAGTGGGTCAGACTCAGCGTGTGCACCATCTGCTTCACATTTATGTCCTGAGGAAATCGGTAGCCCAAGGCACCTGCACTGGTGTGCCTGTACGACATGAACCTACCGCTGCCAGCCTACTCACATTTGGTCCTCAGAGAGGTCATCTTTACTGGCATGGTAAATCCCAGGTTGGGGCTCCACTGTAGGGTGATGGACCGCCTCAACAGTTTTGGGCTTTAATATCTCATCTGCATTAGCCGTCTGAGAGAAGGGTCACCAGTTGAATGTGGCTTTCTCTAATTCAGAGAACCTACAGGCCCTGCCGCCCCTGGCGCCTCCTTGGACAGACCATTGCCTAGTCCCCCTTAAGTGGCAGTTGGAGAAGGGGAGAGATCCTGTACCCAGACGGTATACAGTTGAGCGGCTATGGTCTAGGCTGCCAGTGGACAGCTGGGCAGTTGAGTTGGCGAGAACCTGTCCCCCCCCTGTCTCTGACCCAATTACAGCTGACCAGCACGTGGAAAATTGGCTGACAAGTTCCCTTGATCTAATAATACCGAAAAAGAAAAGGCCCACCAGGGAAAGAAGAACTGGTTCCGCTCCCTGGTACACTCCTGAACTTAGGTATCTGAGAACAATCTGTAAAAGATTGGAACGGGCATGGAGGAGAGAGTGGAATGAAGAGAGCCGGCAAGACTATAAGGTAGCCATGAGGAAATACAAAGTCGCTTTGAAGGATGCTAAAATTAGCTACTTCAGTGACAGGATTGATAGGGCGAGTAACTCCTCAGGGGAATCCTTTAAAATCTTTAAGTATCTTTGGAAGGCTCCGGTCCCTCCAGTCATGCATGGTAACCCTCAGGAAAAATGTGAGGAGTTGGCAGACTTCTTTCACTCTAAATTAGAGAAGATCTTGTCCTCTTTGCCGGTGACGTCACAGAATTTGGAGGTGGGTTTTGGCCCAGTAACATGCCCTTTTGAGCTATCCTCCTTTGGCCCTTTTACGGAGAAAGAGGTTGTAAAAGTCCTGAAAGTGATGAAGAGTGGGTCGCCTAGTGACCCGGTACCTATGAAATGGCTCAAACAAGTGGCCAACATTCTTTCCACCCCGCTTACGGACCTTATCAATCTTTCCCTCTCTCAGGGTACGGTGCCCCAGAGTTGGAAAAAAGCAGTTGTTAAAGCACTGCTGAAAAAAAAGGGCTTGGACCCTTCCAATTTGGCCAATTTTAGGCCCATTTCACTTTTGCCCGAGTTTTCCAAAATTGCAGAAAAATTGGTCAATCGCCAGCTCTCACACCATCTTGAATTCCATCGTTTGTTGGGAGACTCCCAGACTGGCTTTCGCCCTGGCCAGGGGACGGACACGGCCTTATTGGCAGTGGTGGAGGAAGCAAGGAGCATTCTTGTTTCAGGGGGGTCAGTGGCAGTGATCCTCCTGGACTTGAGTGCTGCCTTTGACACCGTTAGTCATCAGGTGCTCCTCCAACGTCTGTCAGAGGTGGGCATTACGGGAATGGCCCTGAAGTGGCTTGAGTCCTTCCTCTCAGACCGTTTTTATCAAGTCTGGGAAGGGGCAGAGCAGTGGACCTTGTTCCCTCTTCAATGTGGAGTCCCCCAGGGCTCATCTTTGAGCCCTACTTTATTAAATGTTTATATGACTCCACTTGAAAGAGTGGTGTCCCCTTCAGGTGTGAAGATCATCAGCTACGCTGATGATACTCAGCTGGTAGTAAGTTTGACCCAGCTGGTGGAACAACCTGAGGTTCTTCACGACTGTCTTGCCAATGTACATCGGTGGATGTCCCACTCTGCTTTGAAGCTCAATGGAGAAAAAACTGAGCTGATGTTGCTTGGCAAATCCAGGCCTTCACTCATAGCTAGTTGTTGGCCCCGGTCCTTGGGCGTTCCACCATCTCCTAAGAAGGAGATCAAGAGCTTAGGAGTATGGTTGGAAGAAGATCTGTCCTTCAGGACACACGCCAGGAAGACAGCGGGTATTTGTTTTGGCCTGCTGCGGTCAGCTCGCAAGGTGTTACCGTTGCTCGCTGATTCATCAAGGAAACTTCTGATCCGTGGTCTTATTTTGTCTAGACTCGATTATGGGAACGCGTTGTTCCTCGGTGCCCCGGAGTCGACTTTTAAGACCCTCCAACAGGTTCAGAATGCAGCCGCTAGACTGCTGATGATGGTCCCTAGGAGACAATCAGCTGCTCCGGCCCTGAAAACTCTTCACTGGCTCCCTGTTAAGGAGCGGGTGAAATTCAAATCCTTATGCACTACACACAAAATCCTGCATGGGAGGGTCCCCTCCATTTTGATTAATATGGCACGTCCATATAAGTCCACACGGGCTCTTCGCTCTGACCAAAAACACCTGCTTCAGTCAGCCAGAGTTAAAAGAGCTCGTTCGGGTGGCCGGCGTTTCTCGGTGCAAGTGGCGGCACTGTGGAACTCCCTGCCCCTTTAGATACGCTCAGAGCCTAACATCATGCACTTTAGGAAACTCCTCAAGACCTATCTGTTTCCGGTGTAGTGGCTGAGTTTGAGTCTTTTTCCTTCGCTGTGTCCAGCGCCAGGATGCCCCTGGGTAACTGAGCGCGTTATAAATTTCACAATAATAATAATAAATACAGAATATAATTTTTTAAACCATTGACACACCAATACTAGTTACTACATACGCACTCACTGATTCCTATGTCTACACACACATTCACTCATTCACCCATACAATCATTCATACAAACAATCACTCATCTTTACAACACTATCATATGCACTCATACACCTATACAGACACTCACACTCTGCCACTCATCCATGGAGTTACTCACACACCTAGTCAGTCCTGTAAAGAATCAATCACACTTCCATTTTCTAATCAATACAGTTAAACATAGAGTACCTTACATTTTCAAACATATACTAACACATACTTACTCTCTTATACAATCATTGATACAAGAACATATTGATCTGCACAGAGTCACACATCTCCCAGCCAGCCTCACACACACTCAGTCTCCCATACAAATACTTGGACAATGAATCAATAACCCATATAGTTACTCATATAGCTACTGATCAACACATGCAGCAGTTTACAGAACAACAGACATAATGATGCACAAATTAAGACAGTTTAGTCACTAACCCATGCACTCAGTGAGACACATTTAATCACTCACTCACTCATACAGTCAGTCATGCACCTACTAAATCCTTCATCCAGACACTTATACATCCACTCATTCTTCAATATGTAAAACATATTTAAGCTTTACAGAAACAGACAGTCACTGGATGATGTCATCAGTGATGTCATTTGAGATGTCCTCAGTGATGTCATCAGTGATGTCAGTGACCATGTCATGAATGATGTAATATGTGACATCATCAGCAGTGGATTGCGGGTGCGCGATATATAGTTAGTACAACTAACTACATATGAAATTTCAATGGTTTTGTGTGAGCAAAATAAGGTTTTGTAAATGCTAATTCCTAACTATATATGGTCTATAACCCATGGTTTTTTCATATATATATATATATATATATATATATATATATATATATATATATATATATATATATATATATATATATATATATATATATGCTACGATTATCCAAGCATTCACTGCCTCCACCATACCGAGAGTTGCGTCGTCACCACGAGACTCTTTGGACTGAGTCCCGCTTACACCACCATTGAACGACCACGCCGTGTGAGATTTTTCAAGATTTCTTTATTTAGCCGCTGCCATACGCGTTTCGACTACACAGTAGCCTTGATCACTGGTTACGGTTTGAAAAGCGCGCAGCCATTATTTAAAAAAAAAAAAAACATTCATGCAACGTCATCGGAACTACCTGCCAATCGACAGGAAAGACAGACTTTCAATTTGCTTTGTTCGTAAAATGTTGTTTTTACACATTTGCCTCAACATAAATAAATACATTTAAAAAAATGCATTGAGTGTGTCAGTTCATTATTTTAAGCATAACTAAATGTTTGTTAAATTCTTGGTGCAAGTGTTACTAAGGTTCAACTCAAATGTCAACAAAACTTTATCGGCATTGACAAGCAACTCTAAAGCTGCACACTGTGCATAGATAAGCTGCACTCATTTTCTGGCCATGTCGCATGCCAACAAATTCTGCCCAAGTGGTCCTGCCGAATCGTACTGAGGTTATTGCCCCATCATAGTGTAGACCATGATGTTCCCAACAGTTGGGGTTTTATATTCACCTTTAACAATTTACTATATCGGCATGAACAGAGGAAGCTTGTTCTAAATATTGCGTGATGAGTTGCTGTACACACTTGCACCAATTGCACTTTATAGGTGAATCTAATAAAGCTCCAGTGAGCAAACACACAAGTTATGACTTTATAAACAAGCTGGCATTATGATCATTTTTAAACAATTGTTGACTGCCAAGTGTAATTCACATTATCAGAAGTACTGTCCATAAAATTGTACCTGATCAAAATAAATATCAACTGTATTTACAGCAGATGCTACTAGTTGTTACCGACTAACTGATATCATAAGTGTCTATGTAAATCTTCTTCAATGTTCAGACCGTTAGGTTGCTTGGTGTTTAACTGGATTATGTATCGTGATTCAAGTTTCCTTAGCTTGTTTAGTCTATTACCCCCTCTTTGACTAGCTGGAATAGAGTCAATTACACAATATGTCAATCCTTTCGTGTCCTTATTGTGCATTATTTCAAAATGCCTGGCTACAGGATAAGCCCTGTCTGCATTTTTTATTGCTCGCAGGTGTTATAGTATCCTTTTGTAGGCTTCGTTGATTGTGCTGCCCACATATCGAAGCCCGCAAGGGCACTCGAGAATGTAGATAGCATAATCAGTCTTGCATGTGTATTTCTTTTTTATCTTTTCCATTCTATTGGAAAGGCCTAATCTGTACTTGCTACAGTTTACGCCATGATTAGACACCTTGCACTTTGTACATTTTACGAAGCCGTTTTTGTCAAGCCAAGTCTTTTTGGGTTGGGGTTTCTTTAAGGTGTTGCTCACTAAACAGTCTTTGAAGGATTTCGCTTTCTTAAAAGTGATTTGAGGTCTCTTGGGGACTTCTTTCCCTAGCACGGGGTCATTCTTGATGATGTGCCAATGCTTGTTGAGTATTCTTCTCACCTCAACATGTTGGTTACAGAAACCTGTTATGAATCTGCATTGGTTTTCATCATTAGTGACTTTTGTATTACTGAAGAGGATTTGCTCTCTTTTCAGTTTTGAGGCTTTATTTATTCCCTCTGCTATCCAAGTGGCAGGATAGCCCTGTTCTTTAAATCTTGTACTCAGTATTTCTAGTTCTTTTTCAGTTTCCATAGGAGTACTGCAATTACGCATGACTCTGAGACTTTCCCCATAGGGTATACTGCTCTTGAGGGCCTTAGGGTGAAAACTTTTTGCATGCAACAAAGTGTTGCCACTGGTAGGTTTTCTGTAAAGTTTAGTTTGTATTTTCCCATTCTCAACATACACTGTTAGATCTAAGAAGTTGACACTGTTGCTTATGGTACTGGTAAAAGATAAGTTTAACTCATTCTTCTGAAGATTTGATATGAATGTGTTAGCCTCAAGTTCAGTACCTTTCCAGACCAAAAATAGATCATCGATAAAACGACTCCAGTGAACAATGTTTTCTTCCCACTCTTTCTGGTACTGCGTCCGGACCACCTGCTCCTCCCACCAGCCCATATGCAAATTAGCATAGCTGGGGGCGAAGCAGGTGCCCATGGCAGTACCACAGATTTGATGGAATAGTTGGCCATAGAATAGGAATAAGTTGCTGGTTAAACACTTGTCCACCATTCTCAGGAGCATTTGTGTATGTGACCACAAGCTATTTGCTCTTGTACCCAAGAAATGTTTGACAGCACAAATTCCGTCCGCGTGCCTAATACTTGTGTACAAACTGGCCACATTGATAGTGATCAATAGGTAGTCATCTTCCCATGGTGTGTCGTAAATTTTTTTCAGAAAATCACCAGTGTCTTGCAAAAACGAAGGAAGTGTTTTTGCCAAAGGATTCAAAAAGGAGTCAACAAATTTGGAAGTGTGTTCTAGTGCGCTGCCTATTGCTGAGATTATAGGGGGGCCCGGGGGGTTCAATAGATCTTTGTGCATTAAATAAAATACTGGAGTGGTTGGAAAATCAATTTTAAGATACATGTATTCATCATGTGTCAAAAGTGAAGAGTCATACCATTGCTTTAGCTCTACATTGAAATGTTCATGACTCTCTATCATTATTTTTTCTTCAATGCGTGTATAGCATTTTTTGTTGTTAAGTTGCTGGTATGCTTCAGATAAGTATTTTGCTCTATCCCAAAGGACTACATTGCCCCCCTTATCAGCACTGCGCACTATGCAATTATTACACTCTAACAATTTTCTGATTAAAGCATAATACCCTTGTTGCTGCTTAGTGTTTGCTTTATTTGGATTCGTGTCCTTTTCCAACTTCTTTAGTTCATTTAGGACCAATTCATTATAAACATCAACAGTGTCTTTAGCTGGTGACGGTGTAAAACGTGATCTTGGTCTAAAAGGTCCGAAACTCTAAGTGGAAAAACTGAAATCTGTCCTTGAGCAATCTGCTCCAGAATCAGTATTCGAAGTCCTGCTTGCAGACCTGAATTTTCAGAATTGGCTCAATAACTCCCTGGACATGGTTCTGCCTCAAAAAATGGTGACTAAAAAGAGTAGCACTTTTAAATCCCCTTGGTATACCACAGCACTGAGAGATCTTAAAAAGGCCTACAAAAAGGCAGAACGTATCTGGAGGAGGGACTGGGCCCATAGTAGCAAAGCCTCCTATCAGGCGGCCCTGAGACTCTATAAAGATGCACGACAAACGACCAAGGCCTCCTTCTTCGAAGAGAAAATTAGACTTGCAGCCAACTCCTTTAGGGAAACTTTCAAAATACTCACTCAGCTGACCAAAATCCCATCGCCGATCACTTTACAAAATGACTCCACATCAAGATGTGACCTGTTAGCAAAGTTTTTCGACCAAAAAATACAGAAAATACTAGACAGTCTTCCTCAAACTGGTACACCCTTGGTTTCCGATCCCCCCCCTCCTTCTACTTCAGGCCCCTTACTCTAGACGTTCTCGTGTATTACCAGGGAAGACTTCTGCTCGACACTCTCCAGCATTAAAAGCGGCTCACCATCTGATCCAGCTCCCATGCACGTTCTCAAGCAAATTATGAGTACCATCGCCCCTCTTGCCACTGACCTATTGAACACCTCATTCACTACCGGCATTGTCCCCCCGAGCTGGAAACAGGCAAAAATCAAAGCCCTCCTTAAAAAACCAGGACTAGACCCTGCCGATCTGGCGAATTTCCGCCCTATTTCATTGCTACCTGGACTGGGCAAAATCGCCGAAAAGGTGGTGAATCGGCAGCTCTCCGGATTCCTGGAGAGTAATGACCTGCTGGGTCATTCCCAAACGGGATTTCGCCCTGGGCAGGGCACAGACACTGCCCTCATAGTGGTGGCAGAAGAGGCTAGGTGCATCTTAGATTCAGGGGGATCAGCAGCTCTGATCCTCCTGGATCTGAGCGCTGCCTTCGATACCATAGATCACACTACCCTCGTCCACCGTCTCTCTAAACTGGGTATTGTAGGGTCCGCCCTTAAGTGGCTGAAATCATTTCTCGACAATCGGTCCTTTAGGATCTGGGAGAATGGTACCATGTCAAAGCCCATCCCTCTTCAATGTGGGGTTCCTCAGGGATCTTCCCTGAGCCCCACATTGTTCAATGTATACATGGCTCCGCTGGAGGATATAGTAGCCCCCTTTGGGATTAAATCTATCAGCTATGCTGACGACACACAACTCGTCGTCTCTCTGACTCAACAAGGGGGGTGCTCTGACAACCTCTCGAGCTGCCTCTCGGCAATCTTCTCCTGGATGTCAGACTCTAAGCTGAAACTTAACGGAGCCAAAACGGAGATCATGCTCCTAGGCCACCACTTTACATCTCTGCCTTCTGAGCTCTGGCCCCCCTGTATGGGGGATTTGCCCCCAGCAAAGGAGAAAATCAAAAGCCTCGCGTCTGGTTTGAACCCCAATTAACATTCAAGACCCATGCCCAGAAAGTCGCAGGTAGCTGCTTCGGTCTGTTGCGTTCAGTGCGGAAAGTGCTCCCCCTCCTGCCCTTCCAATCTAGGAAGCTTCTAATCCAAGGTCTAATACTATCAAGACTGGATTATGGTAATGCTCTCCTTCTAGCTGCACCGAAAAAAACAATTAACATCTTGCAGCGGGTACAGAACGCGGCAGCCAGAATGCTCATGGGGGCACCTAGAAGGGCCTCGGCCAAACCACTACTGAGATCCTTGCACTGGCTCCCCATCCAGGAACGAATTGCATTTAAAACACTGTGCATTGCTCACAGGACACTGCAAGGCAAAGGCCCTCCCGCCTTAAGAAAACTGATTTGTCCTTATAAATCTTCAAGGACCCTCCGCTCTGACGGGTAGAACCTGGTCTCCGTTCCTAGAGTGAGAAAAGCCCGGACTGGAGGACGCCGGTTTTCCCTGAATGCAGCAAAACACTGGAACGCCCTCCCTAGGGAAATCCGGATGGAAGCCTCCTATCTCAAATTCAGAAAATCTCTTAAAACTTTCCTTTTCCTTAAAGCTGAATAATCCCTGTCTCCTTCTTCCTTTCCTTAGGGCCTTTCTGTTTTTCTCTTTGGTTAGCGCTGGGACGCTCAAGGGCAACCATGCGCTTTATAAATCTAATTTCATTTCATTTCAAAGGTGTTGGGGCATCTTGGTGGATATTGATGTCTTCCTCCTGGGCAATTCTATCCGCAATCTCTTCAGGTTCCACGTTTAGAACTTCCATATTTGTTGCTCTTAGCTCCATCATTAAATCCATATCATCCACCCTTAGGTTATCCTCAATAGCAGTTCCAGCCACGGGGGTCACAGTTGTCTTGCGGCTTGGGTTAACAAGGAAATAATTTTTAAGTTTAAGTAATCGTATAAACTTAAAATAGGTCAATGCGAGTTTGCACAAAGTCCATATCTGCCTCTGGGTGTATATATATATATATATATATATATATATATATATATATATATATATATATATATATATATATATATATATATATATATATATATATATATATATATATATATATATATATATATATATATATATATATATATATATGTATATATATATATATATATATATATATATATATATATATACATACATATATATGTATTACCTACTGGCGGTCGCCAGTAGGTATATATAGTTAGGATTTTTTCCCTATGGGATTTCTGAAAATTCTATGCCTAATAACTTTTGCGTTTGTGGACGGAATTGGCTGAAATTTTCAGGAAAATGGCACATTTTGTTTCTGAGCAGCCCTTGAAAATTTGGGGGGGTTTTGTGGAGGGGGGGCCGAGAAAAAAGGGGGGTCCCAAAACGCGTTTTTCCCATGTTAATTTCCATAGGGCGGTTGGACTCACTTTTAGCCCAAACGGCTGAATGGATTTTCACGAAACTTTGCAAAATTGTAGGGACTGTTAGCCCGATGTGCCTTTGCTAGGTCTCAATATATGTGCTTCAGTGGATTTTGAGAAATTAACGTTTAAATCAAGATATATATCTGTAACAGCGCTCCGGGCAGCGATCCGGTTAGCGAACCTTTCGCGTATCGGAACTTTGCGATGCGAAGCTGATTGGTCCTCCGGTGTCTGTCAACATTCTAAACAGTCCGGAGCGGCCGCCATCTTGTCTCTCGGTAGGATCGAGAGACAAGAGGAGGCCAAAACAAAGGGGGAAAATACCATAAGGGGGCATAGTAGATCCTCGTTGACCCCCTAGGTTTTATGTGGAGGTTTTAAAAGGGCCTAGGAGGGTCCAAAAAAAAAAATGAAAATTTTTTTTTTTTGCGTGGTAAGCGCCAAGTTCGCGAACCGGAAAGCGTTCTGGGCAGCGAACTTTATGGATAAAAGAATGAAAGACTTTTCTAATACTGTATGTTAATTGTTTGTTGTTTTTCTTGTTTTTTTTTGTTTTCTTTTTTTAAAGTGTTTTTTTTATTTTTATTCTTTTTCATAATTTATTAAACTTTCTAACATTTCAGTGTCTGAAATGTTATCATTTTCTTGAAATATTGTTTGCAATCGGTGAGGTTGCAAAATGTCCTCATTTGCAAGGAGGACATCTACTGCTTGGACACATTGCAGCAGTTCATTATCCAAGCTTTCATCCATAAATTCCAGGTCAATTTGTTCATTTAATTCCTGGCTGCTCTCTTGCAGGTCCATCTCAAAAGAAACTTGCTGCTCGCCTTCCATTTTGCCTGAAATTTGGATTAAAAAAAATATATATTAGTAGAGATAGGGCACTGTTGGGATTAATTTTAGATAGGCAGTTTTTATCAGTGAATTTATCTTTTGGCAGTGTATAGTATGAGAGTGGAAATAGGACTATAAAAAAGTGTATGTGATTTAACCAAGACAAGCCTTACTCCATTCATAACTATAACAGAGAAGTCTATCTAAATACATTACTACTACAGAGGGATAGTGTATATTTAGCAGAAAAAGCCTACTATATTAAGTTATACTGCACAATATATTAAATTATAACTTACCTTCACAAAGAAGTTGAAGTTTTTTGAAGCTATTGAAATAGGAGGTACAACAAGAAGTAGTAGTCAAAATGGCTGTGTTTCCTTCTCTCCCTTTATATATATACAGGTATATAACCAATCAAATGTCAGGTAATAAAAGTAGAAAATGAAAGTAACATTTTCATTGGTTGTCAATTCCAACAATTCAGATGTGTTTTGTGAAGTAATTTACCTCACGGTACTTGGAGAGGTCTACAGGCTAAATGGCTAAATGAAATTTCAATGAAATTTGTGAGAATGGAAGGGATTGTTATGTAGTATGAGCTAATCTATATTTGGTGAGAGTGTCTCTAGTCGTTTTTCTGTAAATTACTTTCCCACCTTTTTTTTGGACCGCTTTCCGGGAAGCGGCCCGGTTAGCGAACCTTAAGCGTCACGGGAGTCCACCATTTTGTGTTTCGGTCGCATTAAGATACAAGATGGAGGGCAAATAATGTTTAGAATGGGTAGAAGGGGTCATGGTAGACTTATCTTGACCCCCTAGGTTTTCTGAGCGTGGCTGAGGAGGCTTATATGTGCGGAAAAAAAAACTTTTTTTTAAAAAATTCCGCGAGGTTAGCGAACCTTAAGTGTCACGGGAGTCCACCATTTTGTGTTTCGGTCGCATTAAGATACAAGATGGAGGGCAAATAATGTTTAGAATGGGTAGAAGGGGTCATGGTAGACTTATCTTGACCCCCTAGGTTTTCTGAGCGTGGCTGAGGAGGCTTATATGTGCGGAAAAAAAAACTTTTTTTTTAAAAATTCCGCGAGGTTAGCTTTCGGTTAGCGAACCGGGTAGCGCTCCGGGGAGCGAATTTTGTGGATAATTAGTGAAAAAAGTTAGAGAAAAATAATAATTGTGAGTGATCAGATGTAGGGTAGCTCTGAGAAGAGCTTTTGGGTTTATGGTACATTTAGGTACTTATAAGTAGGCACCAATGCACAGTCTTAAATTCAGAATGAAAATTCTGTTGCCCTCATCTGAGAAGTGAACTCCATCTCCTCTGTAGATATCTTGCATGTAGTAACGCAAGTTATTGTTGTACAGAGAGCCCATTCCATGGTCTCTCATGTAAGCTGAAACAGATTTGTTTACATGCTTCCTCGCTTTCTCAATTTGTGGACAAAATTGGTTGGACCACCTCCATTTCTGTCTTTGGCATATATTGGAATATACCAAGGCAGTTTGAGGAAAAAGTGCCATTAATTGCTCAAAGGTGTCCTTTAAAAGCATTTCCAGACCTACCCCTGTCAAAGTGCCCAAATCATTACCTCCACAGTGCACTATTAACAGGTCAGGTTTTGGCAAATGCATAAAGGTTTTCACCAATGGTATCAATTGGTGACATTTTAATCCTCTTTGGCCCAACCACTTAATTTCCACATCTTGTAAATTGAGGTTAGGTAAATTTCTGCTCTCAGCATACCTTTGAGCCCAGTGGATGTAACTATGTCCAACAATCCAGACCTTAAACATGGTGGGAGAAGGTTGTTCTGCAGTCAGATGAAGTGTGGTAATGAAAGGGCAGTTGAAACAGTAGGAGTTTCTAAAGAAAAAAAACTGTGGATTTCCAGTGCTATTGATTCATTAGCAGTGATTGGTGCATTTCCATTTCTGAAAACAGAAAGTTAGGGTGCATGGATGTGTTCTTTGAAAGATGTAATTTGAATGGTCAAGAAAGAAACATTTAATGAAAGATTGCACTGGATACGCAGGTGCACTGAGAGTTCAGAGTTCAATTGAAACATTGTTTGAATTTGCAAACATGAGAGGTCTTCCAGGAGGTGGTTGCTATGGAAAAAAGGCAGACAGGGCAGAGGGGGGAAGGGTTTAGATTTGAAAAAAGTGAGGGAAGAGGTATGATTGGCTAATATGAGAGATATGTGAAAAGAATATCTGTATTTCTGTGCTTTCAATAGCTGCAGCCTTTGGAGTGCATCCTTTTTCTTCTGCTGAAGACAATTTGGTGTATTTCTTAGACTGTTTTCAAAACTCAAAAAAGATTTGCTAAGGTGAGAAAAGATTTATTTAATTTAGATACAGAATAGTATGATTTAAGGAGAAAATGATGAAGAAAGCTGTGTTTTAAAAACGATTTAAGAAATCAATTTCATTTCTGGATATGTACTGCTAGAGCTTCATAGGTTGTTTTGAGCCATATTTATAAGGTATTTGAGTGTCTAAGATGTTATGTTTTCCTTTTAAAATGTAAAGTGTTCCTCATGGGGCAAGTGTCTTGTAAATATGCTCCCACTTGTGCTTGGCAAATTTAGATTTTGATTATGGGAGTTACCTAGCCATGTTAATAGTGTCCCAAAAATGGTGCTAGGGAATTGCAGAAAACACTTTCATGTGTCTCGAGGACATTTTTAGTCATTTCTTCATGAATGCAGGTATACAATTGATTTATATGCTGTGTTTAAAAATGAATTTTGAAATTAATTACATTTCAGGATATGTAGTGTTAGAGCTTCATAGGTTGTTTAGGGTCATATTTAGAAGGCATTTTAGTGTCTTTGATGTTATTTTTCCCTTTTTAAATGGAAAGCGTTCCTCATGGGGCCCTTAGCAGTTCTTAGCCATGTTATTTAATAGGAAGTGGATAACATGGCTAAGAGCATTTGCTGGAAAGTGCATGAATATTGCTGACTTTTCTGCGATGTTATTTTTCCCTTTTTAAATGGAAAGTGTTCCTCTTGGGGCAAGTGTCTTGTAAATACGCTCCCACTTGCGCTTGGCAAATTAAGATTTTGATTATGGGAGTTACGTAGCCATGTTAATAGTGTCCCAAAAATGGTGCTAGGGCATTCCAGAAAACACTTTCATGTGTCTCAAGGACATTTTCAGTCATTTCTCCATGAATGCAGGTATACAATTGATTTATATGCTGTGTTTAAAAACGAATTTTGAAATCAATTACATTTCAGGATATGTACTGTTAGAGCTTCATAGGTTGTTTGGGGTCATATTTAGAAGGCATTTTAGTGTCTTTGATGTTATTTTTCCCTTTTTAAATGGAAAGCGTTCCTCATGGGGCCCTGAGCAGTTCTTAGCCATGTTATTTAATAGGAAGTGGATAACATGGCTAAGAGCATGTGCTGGAAAATGCATGAATATCGCTGACTTTTCTGCGATATTCATGCATTGCGGCCGTTTTTTTTCACATTTGCAAGCACTTCTTAGACATGTTATCCAATGGGAGGTGGATAACATGGCTAAGAGCATTTGCTTCAAAGGTTGTTTGGGGTTATACACCATTTTTGGGAAATTATTAACATGCCTATCTAACTCCCATAATCAAATTCTAAATTTGCCAACCGCAGGTGGGAGCATATTTACAATAAATTTGCACCAGGAAGAACGTAAAATAGCATACTAGATACTCAAATGCCTTATAAATATGACCCAAAACATCTTATGAAGCACTAGTAGTGCATATTTCCAGAAATGTATTGGTTTTCATTTAATGATTTACTTCATTGGTAGGCCTTCACATGTTTTTTTATTTTGGTATTTTTCAGTGAAAATCTTATCTGCAACCATGTGTTGGCCTCACCTCAAATAAACAAAACAGGTGATGGACTGAATGTGGATGAATGACAAACATTTACCCCAGTCTAAAGATCAGGGCCTAAACAAATCTTTAGATAGGCTACATCTTATCGTCATCCATACTTAATGATTTAAAATATTAGGGAGTGATTTATGAGTGTTGTATGCCTTTTTTGTACCATTGAGTGTCATTTTTGTGATGCAGTGCTGGTGGAAAACATTTGCTATGTTAAATAATTAGTACGGCATTAAGTTTTAGATGACTGTTATTTATTTACTGTTTGCTAATAGTGGTTAATAACATTTTATATTATATTTTTCCACAGATTCAACTGCAGATTCTTTCATAGTTTGGAAAATGCCTTCCAAATGTCGAATACGAAAGGCTAGAAAACGTCAAAGACAGCAGGATGATGTTTTATTGCAGCAGTCCTCTTCCCCAAATACTTCTCAAAACACCAAGAAAGGTCCGGGTAAGAGCACGAAATCATTCTTAAGAAATATTTGTAGTAAAAAAAGTTTTGCTCAAAAAAATGTTTTAGTTCACAAAAAGAAAAGTAATTTAAATGGAAAGGAGAGACCCATCACAAATGTTACTGGTAGAGGAAGAGATAACTCTGTGCATGATAGTAGAAGGAAACAACAGTTTAGGGACATTCGAAGTCGAATGTTCCGTAATAGGATATTAGTTAATTTATTGAAAAGTATTAAAAAGAAAGGCCAACAGAAAGCGGCATTTTATAAGAAGAAGAAAATTGTAGAGAAAATTATTGATCATGCTTTTGAAATTAAGCGAAAGTTGTTTATTTTGGTAATCAATAGAATTAGGAAACTAAGCAAGGTAATTTCTGATTTCAAAACAAAAAGTAGATGGAAGAGAGTAGTAAATCGTACTAACTTTTGTGAAGTTTTTTCCGGAGAATGGATGCATAGTTCAAGTTCTGAGGCATTTTTTAATGAGGAGACTTATTTTCAGGATAATGATTTGGTGCATGCAGTTGACATCAGTGGTCGAGCTTATGAAGTGAAGGATGGTTGTCCAGTTGGAAAAGAACAACTTGTGACAACAGAGACAGAAGAGGCGCTAAGTGATGAGGTTTTAGGAAGACGTCCTAAGGGTCCTGTGTACATTTGGAAGTGTAGTTCTATTTGCAGTGTGCGACAGGTTTCCATCAATTTGCTTTGTGATTTTATACGGACATTTAATAAGAAAAGTTTGAAGCAGAAAATGAAGTTGTTGCAAGATTTAGATCCTTGCAGAGTGAGACAAATGACAGGTTTGCGTGGTCATTCACTGGCTTGTCTTTCCAGGAGAGTATGCCAGAGTGTTTTTCATCATTTCAGGATGCTAGCAGTGCATCATAATAAAGTGAGAAAATTAGTGAGAATGTTGTATTATGCTAAGAGTCCAGCAATTATGCTTAAACAATTATGTGCTGCTCTTTTGCATGGTTCTGAAATAGATGTCAAGAATATTTGTGAAGAAATTGAGTTTTGTTACTTTGGTAGTAAAGATGAGAATGTTCAAATTGACCCAGAAGTAGAAGGTAATGTTGAAGATAATGTACAGGTTTCCAGTACAGATAATTTTCAGAAGGAAATTGCCACGTTTCAGATGAAATCAAGTGAGAGGCCTAATTTCACTTGTGTATGTTGTCGACGCACTTATTATAAGAATCAGACTAAGTTAGTGGATTTATATGCAAAAACTGAAAGGGAAAATAATAGTGAATGGAAGGATTTTGCCACATACTTGATGGTAGAAAATTGTTTTGATTTGGGAGTGGACCAACGTGTGTGTACTTATTGTTGTAACAAATTAAACCAAAACCAGATGCCTGCTAGGGCAGTTCATAATAATCTGGAATTGGTTGAGATTCCTTCTGAATTGAAGGATTTAAATACTTATGAATCTATTTTGATTCAAAGTATCCATCCCTTTCAGGCTATTGTAAGAATGGAGCCTAAGACAGGGAAGTTGCCTCCAGCAGATTTACAGAGAGGATTAAAGGGAAGAGTTGTTTATTTGCCTCTAGATTTGAAGAAAAACATTAACACAATTGGAATAGAAAAAGTGGAAGAGGAACCTCTGGTTATCTTGGTTAACGGGGTTCCGACAAAGAATAAGAAAATATGGCAAGATTTAGTGGATGTTAGGAAAGTCAAAAAGGCAACAGTGTATTTGAAGAAAAATAATAAGTACTATAAGAATGTATATGTTGCAGAAGAGGAAGTAAGTGATGAAGAGGATAGCGATTTGTGTGCTGGCCAAATTGAGAAAGTAGAGGCCTCTAAAAGTGAAGAAATATATGAACATTATAGTGTTCATCCTTTGCATTCCAAGGAAGTCATGGGGAATGCTATTGAGTTGTTTCAAATGAAACAAGCCAAAGGGAGTCCCATTAGTGTTTGGGAGGAAAGTTTGGAAGCTCGGTGTTTCCCACAGCTATTTCCCACAGGTCAAGGAGGAAGATATGATGAGCGACCTCATCAAATCCCTGCGTCTGAATACCGGACTTTACGATTGTATGCAGAAGATGCTAGGTTTCGGCAATGCATTCCCTATTTGTTTCATCTCCTGTTTGAAAGCGATCTGTCTGGACTGTCATATGCAGTGAACCACATCTTAAAAAGTGGTATACAGATGCAAAACATCTCGGCAAGTGACTTTATGCATAAAGTCAATGTCCAAGACAGTATTTTGGATTCTCACTTAATTAATCTCATGGCGTGTCAGCGTGGTACTAATGAGTACTGGTACCGTCGTCATGGTGATTTAAAATGTATGCTCAGGAACTTAGGAACTCCAACATGGTTCCTCACTCTGAGCTGTGCCGAGTATGGCTGGGAAGACTTACTTGAATTTCTACGAGAGGCAAATGGAAATATTGAAAACATTGAATTCAAGACACCTGGAGAACTGTGTTCTTTGGATCCAGTGAATGTATGCAGGTACTTCAATCATAGATTTGAAGCTATGATGTCTTTCATCACAAATAAAAAGAATCCACCTCTTGGAGAGGTGTTGGATTTCTTCTGGAGAAAGGAGTACCAAGCAAGAGGTGCCCCTCATATACATATGTTGTTGTGGATCAAGGATGCACCTAAATTTGGAACAGATCCGGATGACTTAGTGATGAATTTCATAGAACAGTATTCTACGTGTGCTGTTCCAAACGCAACGGAGAAGAAAAGTCTAAGAGAACAAGTTCTACGTTTCCAAAGCCATCGTTGTGGAAAGTACTGTCGTCGTAAATTCAGAAACAAGGACAAGTTCTACACCAAATGTCGTTTCAACTTTCCACGACCGGTGATTTCTAAAGGAAGAGTGAACAGTTTGATGTCTTCTCTGCGACATAATGTGACGAGGAAATCACCCAAGAATACATACAATTTGAAAAGGAATGAAGAGTCCAAGTACATCAATGACTACAACCCAGTGATTTTGTCCATGTGGAATGCCAACATGGATATACAGTTTGTGGCTGACAACTGTATGGCTGTGGCTCGGTATGTGACATCTTACATCACCAAAAAAGAAAAGACCGAACTGAAGGATATGTGGGAGGACATTTCCCATGAAAAGAGCCTCAGCAAGAAGTTGTACAGTTTCAGTCTGAAGATGTTGTCGCATCGAGAAATCGGAGCTTACGAATGTTCTGACCGATTGTCTTCAGCAAGTCTCTATGCCAAATCCAGGAGTCTCGTTTGGGCGAGTCTTGGTCTTGCTGCAACGCGAAATCGAGTTCTAAAACCTGTTCGGGAAATTGAGTATTTGGCAGAAAAGGAACCAAACAGTACCGACATTTTGAAGACCAACATGTTGGATACATATTATCCAAATCGAAGCAGTCACCTTGAGAATGTTTGTTTATATGAGGTTCTCCAAAATTATATATTCAAGAGGAACATCAAAGAAGATATTGAGAAAGGAGTGTATGCTGTAATTGGAAGTGAGGGATGCCTGGTCAAGCAAAGAAAATGCCAATTAGTAAACCATCGAAAATTGAGTGGTGAATCTCCAGGAAAAAAGGAGTTTTTCTATTTAGCACTTTTGCAACTTTTCAAGCCTTGGCGTGCAGAAGAGGAACTGCTTGGAGATTTCCTCTGTTACGAAGACTCTTTCAATGCAGCCAAGGAGTCCATAGAATGTCCTGCTTTTTCTAAATATCAAGAAATGCTAACTTTGGAAATTGAGCAGGAAGCAACGATTGCAGCCGAGATTGCCAGAGACAGTTCTCAGGACAGTCAGAGTTCTGTTTCATTGAGTCAAGATCCACTTGGAGGACCTATTATCGAAAATGAAGCTGCCACTGCTATGAATGAAGTAGAAAGAGCCATGGCACATGCTCAGGAGGATTCAGTTAACTTAGAAGACTTGGAAAAACAACTCAACGTTGAGCAGAGGAAAATATATGATGAAGTTACCAAGGAAATTGAGCACGGATTAAGTCATGAGAAGAACAAGTGCTCATGTACATCGTTGAAGCCTGTCCGACTGTACGTGAGTGGAGAAGCGGGAACTGGAAAAAGTTTCCTCATTAAAGCAATCTCTTGTTATTTGCAGGAAAGGACTGAGTCATCGCTGTCTTGTGTTGTCACCGCTCCTACTGGACTGGCAGCACATAACATTAAAGGTATTACTTTGCATCGTCTACTGATGCTGCCGGTGGAGCATGACAACAAATTACAATACAACAAGTTATCTGGAGATGCATGCTGTGAAGTTTCAAGAGTCTTGAGGAAAATGAAACTACTTATCATTGACGAAGTAAGCATGGTTTCCAATGTCATGCTTGCCTTTGTGCATTTGAGAATGCAAGAAGTAGTTAAAACTGAATATGATGTGTTATTTGGTGGGAAACACATCATTGTTTTCGGAGATCTTCTGCAGCTGACACCAGTAAAAGGTCAACCTGTGTTCAAAATACTCACGCATGAAGATACCAGGAAGTGCCTAGGGAGCATTGGCAACGTCAATATATGGTTAAACTTCAATTATGCTGAACTGCATCAAAATATGCGTCAGGCAAAGGATGAAGATTACAAGAATATTCTACAAGATATTAGAATTGGAAAAGTGACCGAGCATGGAAAAGAAGCTTTAAATGCACGTTTACTGTCAAATTTATATCCCAAACAAGAGATTGAGCCTGAGAATATTTTTCAGAAAATTACTGAGAAGAAATCTGGGATATGTCTCATGCCAACTCTTGCAGAATGTGCCATCTTCAACAACAAAATGTTGAATTTAGAAAAGCAAGAGATTGTGAAACTTGAAGCTATCGACAAATTAGAGCATATGGGATCAACAATTATTTTGTCAGACAATTTGAAATCAAAATTGGATTCATTAGAGAAGACTATATCTAAGACAGCGGGTTTTGAAAAGACTTTGAATGTGTGTTTAAATTGCCGAATTATTTTGAGAAGGAATTTACATGTAGAAAGAGGTCTGGTAAATGGATCAATGGGTAATGTTGTTGATTTTGAGAAATACAAAAATAGAGATGAAATAGAATTTTTAAGAATTAAATTTGATGGCATTGAGGAAGTACAGCAAATTGGTCGTTGTTCTGCTAGGTTTTTGCTTGTTAAAGACTTATATGTTCGCCGTAAACAGTTTCCTGTTTGCTTGGCATATGCGGTGACAATCCATAAATCGCAAGGTTTAAGTGTAGACTGTGCATTGGTGAATATTGGCAGTTCTGTGTTCAAGGAGGGTATGGCATATGTGGCATTGTCACGAGTTAGAACTTTATCGGGATTGTACTTGATTGACTGTGATGTCACAAACATTTGTGCGGATCTAGATTGTGTTAAGGAATACAATAGGTTAAGAAGAGAGTATGCGCCACATTTGCCTCAATATCCTTTGTTTGAGAAACGTGTGGTAGGCCGGAAACGTAGAAATATCAGTAACAGTAGGGAGGTTGTTGCAAAAAGACTAAAAGTCAATGAACCGAAAGTTGTTAGCAGAAAGAAAGTGGATACTGTTGAAGAGATTGTTGGTTTTCAATTTGAAAACAGTTCTGGTGTCAACTGCTATGCAAATGTAGTTGTTAATGTTCTCTTTTCACTAGAGAGTTTAAAAGAACAGATTGTGTTCAATTCAGAACAAAGTTTATGCTGCTTGTTGAATTCTGTGTTAGAGAAATGTAGCACTGATGGAACAAAAGTAGAAAGTGTGTCTGAAGTTCGTTATCTGTTAGATGAATGTTCAGGTCAAACAGACTTCTCTGAAAATAATCAGCAAGATTGTCAGGAGTTTTTAATGTATATGCTTGATGTATTGCAAGATGAGGGTGTAGATGTAGATCACCTGTTTGGGCTTTCTTATCAATGGCAGCATGACTGCGAGAACTGTATGGTATCAAGTACTACTAGTGTAGACTCAGAAAGATTTATATATTTAACTTTGCCAGACAGTAAATCAGTGTCCTTTAATAAGCTAGTAAAAGCAGCGGATCACAACATGGAGTGTAGCCAATGTAAATGTCATATGATGTCAACATTATTTATACGTAGATATGGCCAGTATGTCATTTTAATGATTCAACGTTGTAGGCCTGATGGATCAAAATTGTCAACTTTAATAAAAAAATTTGTGGCTTCTCAGCTGTCAATATCAGGGAGGACTTTTGTTACTGTAGCAATTATCTATCACGATGGTCCATCAACAACATCAGGACATTATACAGCTTACTTAAAGTCTGGAAACGGCTGGTCATTCTGTAATGATTCCGTTGTAACTTTCAAAAAAAAATTGCCGTTTGACCTTAAAAATTCTTACCTGGTGTTTTTAAAACCAAAATTTTAAGTAGAGGGAATGTAAGTCTGCAATGCTGTCTAGATTAAAAATCCAACTATATAAACCTGATGCAAGTAAGTCTGCTTCATAGTAAGCAGTATCAGTGTCATAGGAAAAGGAGAACATGAGTGACAAAGAAGAGTAAGATATTAGTAGTCCAGGATTGTGAAAATAATCTCAAATATTTTATTTTTGAAAGTTGCGAAAATAGAAAATGTCGGGATTTGATTGGAAGAATTACAAGACTTGCGAATCGCGGCAACATGATTTGGCCTAGTGGAAACATGTGATATAATGAGAGAAGTTTTTTTTCTATGTAACATATTTTACGTATCGATGGAGGTTTTCTTTCAGAAAGTGGCGGGCTGAAAATATTTGTAGCACAACAGAGTGGATGCTGTTTATAGGAGATCGTTCGACGTCATTGAAAGTAAGTTAATTTTAAGGAGTTTTGAAATCAGATTTCTTAGGTTGTATGGGTTTTTTAAACACAGTCATTTTGATTGTGTTTTTTTTTCCCCGCTGTTACATGATGAATACCTTCAAGTCACTGATTTAAGTGAAATTTGATACATTCTGAGAACAGCAAAAAGAAACCATTTAACATGTATAATTAATGTTATGCTTTTTGTCCTTATGATATACATTTAGAAATGTGAGGTACATATGGGTAAGCTGGGTTTTTTAAATATCAATTTTAATGCTTTCAGTGCTGTACTTCTGGGTAGTGTTTTTTTAAAAAAAAGAAAAGAGGGCTCACCTCAAAGAAAGCTCTTGAAAGCACACATCTTATTTGCATCCTAAATCAAGCATTTAAAATGTTAGACACAATTTTATGATGTCTTTACATCTTTTTTGCGCTGCTATTGCATCACTATTGTGAGACATTAGCAGTGCAAAAAAAGCACCATGTTCCAAAATAGGCCTCAGTTCATCAACATCAAGATACAGTTTCTTTAAAATATATATCTTTAGGATTGTGTAGGGGACGTAGAGAAGCAGAGACTTCTGTAAATGTCAAAGTTGTTGAAAAACTGTTTGTTTTTGAACCTTTTCCCTTGTCTTTTCTAATTTTTAAATACATGTTTTAATATTTTTGAAAATGTTTGTTCTTTGTTTTACAGATTGAAAGTATGAAAAAATATTTAAAAAAGGTAACAAGAATTATAAGGTAAATGTTTTCTACTCTTTTTACCCGCAATGCACTGCTGATGATGTCACTGACAGTATCTCTCATTTACTCTCTATAGCTGTCTTTCTTTTTACATTATTCTCTGTTTACTTCCCTTATACTAACTCTTCTTTTTTTTAAAAAAATATTTTTTTTGGTTCGCTTCCAGTTCGCGAACCGGTCAGCGAACTTGAAGCGAACCAAAAGAAATAGTGCTTGCCAGAGTGATAAACATTCTAGCAATTTTGTTTGAAAGGAGAGGTAGTTCTGAAAAGAACTGTTTTTTTTTGTTTTTGTTGTTTTTTTTTTTTTTTTTTTGTTTTTGAACATTTTTTGATTTTTTTGTATTTTTAGAACTGTTTTATGTTTTTTTTGTGTTTTTTATGGAGGGGAAACAACAAAAAACAGGCATTGAAAACGGCTCAACTGGAGCAAAAAAAAAATTACTTCTTGGGTGCATTAGGGCATTTATGATTTTCAAATGCCGTATTCATCAGGTTGATGCTCATGTTGCCATAGGACAGCATAGCACCACAGTGTATACAAGTTAACTTCATATGTTGGAAGTTGGGTTGAATGTTTGGCACAGTTTCATGTGCCTCTCTTCCCGTCAAAGACATTGTGGATGTAGATCTGGCCACAGGAGTTGTCGTGGGATTGTCTTGTAGATCCCTTAACTCAGCCCGGCTGTAGTTTAAGGGATGCCACCTGCTCATGTGTCGATGCATCGTATAGTTGCCCATACTGTATTTCTTCTCTGTGCCTCTCGACAATCTCTCATCACAGATGAGGCAGGTGGCATATTTAGCATTCACCTTCTTTGATCCAGGAGGGATGGAGAAAAACTGCCAGATGAAACTTGTTTTTCGTTTTGAAAACCGGGGCAACTCTTGGACAAATTGTGGTTCCTCTTTGTCCTCTTGTTCTTCTTCCTCCTCTTCCTCCTCTCTGGTAGTGATAAATTGACTAGGTGGTCCTCTCTTCTTATGAGGAGGTGGAGGTGGTGGTGGGGGTCCACCAGCTGCAGCAAGTACAGAAGCCATTGTTCAATTCTAGCTAAATGGTCTTTCTCTCACCAAGATGAAAGTCAGAGTGAGGAAATAAGGAGGGGTTTACATGATTTGGGGAAAGCAAAAGTTCTGAACCAATGAAAAGTGTTATTTTTAGGTCACCTGACCTAGTCATACATCATTTGGAAACCAAAAGTGAAATGAACCAATGAAAAGTTTGATAAACAAGTCACATGACCTGTTCCGCTTACGTTACGCAGTGCGCGCCGCGTCCCAGATCGCTTCTGGTTCGCGGTCCGGAGTACTTCCGGGAGCGCTAACGCGGCGCGTCATTAGACGCATTACGCGATAACGTGATACGTCGCGCTTCCGCGACGCGTCACAGTTCCGCTAACGTAACGTTGACCGGTTCGCCGACTAGATCGCGGCATCAAGATGAGCTAACGGAAAGCTTCCCGGTTCGCGAACTAGAAGCGAAGAAAAAAAAAATATTAAAAAAAAAATTATCAATAAACATCTAAAAATATTTTGGGATTTAAAAAAGAATACATTTTATAGCTACAGATGTTAGCTTTTAAAAAACCAATGAAATTCACAGAAAAAACCATAGGTTATAGACTATATATAGTTAGAAATTTGCATTTAAAAAACCATTGAAATTCAATGAAAAAACCATAGGTTATAGACCATATATAGTTAGGGATTTGCATTTACAAAACCTTATTTTACTCGCACAAAACCATTGAAATTCCATATATAGTTAGTTGCGCTAACTATATATCGCGCACCCGCAATCCACTGCTGATGATGTCACATATTACATCATTCATGACATGGTCAGTGACATCACTGATGACATCACTGATGACATCTCAAATGACATCACTGATGACATCACTGATGACAACACCCAGTGACTGTATGTTTCTGTAAAGTTGAAATATGTCTTACATATTGAAGAATGAGTGGATGTATAAGTGTCTGGATGAAGGATTTAGTAGGTGCATGACTGACTGTATGAGTGAGTGATTAAATGTGTCTCACTGAGTGCATGGGTTAGTGACTAAACTGTCTTAATTTGTGCATTATTATGTCTGTTGTTCTGTAAACTGCTGCATGTGTTGATAAGTACCTATATGAGTAACTATATGGGATATTCATTGGTTGCCCAAGTATTTGTATGGGAGACTGAGTGTGTGTGTGGGTGGCTGGGAGGTGTGTGAGTCTGTGCATAGATGTGTAAGCAGTTGATTCACTAGGTGTATGAGTTCAAGAGTGCATGTGGAAACAGCTATATGGGCGGTTGACTGTGCATGGGTGTGTTGGTGAGTGAATGGATATCTCAGTGCTACATGTGCAAGTAAATACGTATGTAAAACACAATACATGTGAGAGATGACATATATAAATAACTGTGGATAAGAGCCAGTGAATGTGTGAGTGGCTGTATGGATCACTGTGAGCTTGTATCAGGGATTGTATAAGAGAGTAAATATGTCTAAGAATATGTTTGAATAAGTAAGGTGTGTATAACTGTATAGTTGAGGAAATGGAGTGTGATTGATTCTTTCCATGACTGACTAGGTGTGTGAGTAACTCCATGGATGAGTGACAGTCTGTGAGTGTCTGTTTATACTGAGTGTATGTAAGGTTATATTAGAGTCTGAAGAGGTTCATTGTATTATCACATGAGTGATGTCATCAGTGATGTGATCAGTGATGTCAAATGAGATGTCATCAGTGATGTCAAATGAGATGTCATCAGTGATGTCATTTGAGATGTCATCAGTGATGTCACTGACCATGTCATGAATGATGTAATATGTGACATCATCAGCAGTGGATTGCGGGTGCGCGATATATAGTTAGCGCAACTAACTATATATGGAATTTCAATGGTTTTGTGCGAGTAAAATAAGGTTTTGTAAATGCAAATCCCTAACTATATATGGTCTATAACCTATGGTTTTTTCATTGAATATATATATATATATATATATATATATATATATATATATATATATATATATATATATATATATATATATATATATATATTACCTACTGGCGGTCGCCAGTAGGTAGTTATAGTTAGGATTTTTTTCAATGTTAAATCTCAAAATTCTATTTGGAATAACTTTGGCGCCGGTTGACGAATCTGCCTGACAAGTTCCTGAAAATGGCCTCGTGGAGCTCCGGTCCTTCCCTGAAAGTTTGGGGGGGATGCGTGAAGCGGGTGCCGAGATAAAAGGGGGGTCCCAAAACGCGTTTTCCCCATGTTAATTTCCATAGGGCGGTCGATGTCACTTTTAGCCAGAACGGCTGAATGGATTTCCACCTAATTTGTCAAAATTGTAGGGACTGGTAGTCCGATGTGCCTTTGCTATGTCTCGAGATATGTGCTCAAGTGGATTTTGAGTAATTTAGGTTCAAAAAAATATATATATCTAGAGCCGTGCCCCGGTACGCGCGCAGGGGAGCGCTCAAAGCGCGCCACGCGACTTGCGTACGGAAAGCTGATTGGCTCTCGGGTGTCTGTAAACATTCGAAACAGTCCGCAGCGGCCGCCATCTTGTACCTCGGTAGGATTGAGGTGGTAAAAATCAAAGGGGGAAATGAGCAAAAGGGGGCAGGGTACACCCCCCCTGACCCCCTAGGTTTGATGTGGGGGTCATAAAAAAGCCGTACGGGGCCCCAAACATTTTTTTTTTTAAATTTGCGCCGAGGGAGCGCCTGGTACGCGCACCGGTGAGCGTACGATTGAGAAAAAGAATGACACTTTTTTTTTTTTTAAAAGTGTCATTTTTTTATAAATTGGAGGTAGTTCTGAAAAGAACTTTTTTTTTGTTTTTTTTGTTTTATATTTTTTTTATACTTTTTGAAACGATTTTATATTTTTTTTGGTTTTTTTTCAGGGGAAAAACAAAAACAGGGATTCAAAAAATGCTCAACAGGAGCAAAAAAATGAGAAAATTTAGGGACGGGGAGAGCATTGGTGTTCCTGTTTCTTTATTGCAATGAGTTCAACGCTCTGCTCCCCGTAACAGAGTAGTTCGTCACAGTCCTTGCATAAAAATTTTATTCCTGCAAATACCGGCTGGACGTTAGGGACCATTCTTGCATGTCTTGAACCTGAAGGTGTTGCTCCACCAGTGGAGGTGCTGCTGCCATCTCTCTGTGCCTTCTTTGCCAGCTCCCTGACACTCTCCCTGGAGTAATTGTTGGGGTGTTTTCTTTTGACATGCCTAATTAAATTGGCATTTCCGAAGCGGTATTTTTTTAGAGGATTGCCTCTGGATAAAATACTGCCACATATTTTACAGGTTACTTTACCAGCATTAACTTTTTTTTGTCCTTCAGGGATCTCATAAAATTTCCAGATGAAGTGGTTCTTTGTTTTCTGGTGAGGAGGGTCCTCTTGCACAAATCCATCTGAATCACTGCTGGATGACTCCCTTGCAGCCATTGCTGTAGATCAGGAAATTAATGAGTAGACAATTCACAAAACACCTCTTGCTCTCTCCAAGTGCAAATCAATAGTGAGAGAAATGGGTGGGTTTCTCTAAATTTAGAAAAAAATAATTATTGAACCAATGAAAAGTGTTATTTACAGGTCACATGACCATGGGCTTCATCATTATGAAACCAAAACTGTTATGAACCAATGAAAAGTGTTATTTTCTGGTCACATGAACCGACGCGCTTACGCGACGCGCCTCGGGGCGCGGCCTGAGGCGCGCCGCGTAAGCGTGTCAGACGCCTACGTTGCACGATCGTATTCGCTCGAGTGCTTCCGGGTGCGCTTACGCCGTGCGTATTACGCGGTCGCGGCTACGCGATACGTCACGATCATGTTTTCGTTTGCGATATTGGCGCTCACGGGACGCTCCCCGAAGCGCGCCCCGGGGCGCTTTTCAGAAATACGCTTTTCGGGGCGCTCCCCAAGGCGCGCTCCGGGAGCGCTCCCCCCAAAAAATAAAAAAATAAAAATGGGATAATTGTAGGGACAGGTAGCCCTATTCTGAAGTGGTTTGTAAAAAAATTAACTTTAGAAAAATATGTATTGTGCTACATTGGGCTTAATATATGTTAGAGCCAAAATGTAGCCCAAATGTAGCCCAAAGTAGCCCAATGTAGCCCAAAGATGGCCACCAGAGACCAAAAATTGTAAATGTAGCCCAAATTTCAACTAGATGTAGCCCAACTGTAGCCCAATGACAGAATGTACCAGAGTGTTAAAAAGAACAACTAGAGTGCTAACAGTCTTATTTATAAAGTGAAACTTATAGTTAGGAATTAGCATTAACAAAACCTATGAAATTCACTGAAAAAAACATAGGTTTCACACCAGTTATAGTTAGGAATTAGCATTTAAAAAACCTATGAAATTCACTGAAAAAACCATAGGTTTCACACCGGTTATAGTTAGGAATTAGCATTTAAAAAACCTATTAAATTCACTGAAAAAACCATAGGTTTCACACCAGTTATAGTTAGCTGGAAATTTTACTGATATAAAACCATTGAAATTCCCACGTTATAGTTAGTCGGACTCACTATAACTTGCGCGTGCAATGCACTGCTGATGACATCACATATTACATCACTCATGACATGGTCAGTGACATCACTCATGACATCACTGATGACACCATCCAGTGAATATGTGTCTTTCTGAAAAATAAATATTAGTGAGTTATGTTTAAATATTTAAATACATATATTAGTGTTTCACTTTGTGTATAAGTGGCTACATGTGTTGATAAGTAGCTACATGCGTATGTATATGGGTTATTTGATATTTTTATTAGTTTTAGTATGAGTGTCTATATGGTTTGGTGGAGGTATTACTTAGCACATAGATGCATGAGTGACTGACTCTTTGTTTGTATGTGTTTTGAAGACAGCATATGTACAGGACTGTATGGGTGGATGAGTGTCTATATGTGTTTGTTAGTGAGTGAATGACTGTCTCACTAGTGTCTTTATCAGTAACTACATATGTTTTAATCTAGTATATATGAATATTGATGTATATAAGTGAGTATATGTGAGAGTAAGAGATTGTAATATTTCCTGTTTAAATAAGTATGTGTTTCTATAAGTGATTGTTTAAGAGAATAAATATGTGTAATTTTCAATAGAAGTAAGGTGGAAGTGTGTGTATAACTCTATATTCAAATAAATGGTTGTTCAATAGTTTATTTGCACGTGTGAATATGTGTGTGAGTAACTTTTGGATGAATGTCGGTGTGTAACAGAATGTATAGGTGTATCTCTTCATATGATGAGTGAGTATATGTATGAGTGACTATATAGAACTGTTGGTGAATGAGTGGATGAGTATATAGATAGCGGAAGTACAGAATTGCTTGTTGTAACTGATATAGGTATGTCCATTTTTTAAAAATGTCAGTTTCTATTTTTGAATATGTGTCTCAAGGGTTACTTTACACTGAGAGGAGGTCTGTCACTGTGTCACAAGGATGGTGTCATCAGTGATGTCATGAGTGATGTCACTGACCATGTCATGAGTGATGTAATATGTGATGTCATCAGCAGTGCATTGCACGCGCAAGTTATAGTGAGTCCGACTAACTATAACGTGGGAATTTCAATGGTTTTATATCAGTAAAATTTCCAGCTAACTATAACTGGTGTGAAACCTATGGTTTTTTCAGTGAATATATATATATATATATACATATACATATAGATATAGATATATATATATATATAGATATATCTATATTATAATCTATATATGAATTTAGGAATATATATGTATATAGATTATAATATAGATATATCTATATGCATAGTTACATACATACATAGTTACATTGCTATATTTTATCCTTCTAATAATTGCTGCTCACATTTTTTATACACAAGAATAAAATTGCTTCAATAAATGTTTGAAAAGCCAATCTGTATCATGCTTCTGTCTACCGTGGCCTTGCCGGAGTAACAACAAAAGGGTAGACCTGTTTCCACTATTTCCTTGGATAATTCGAGTGGACGTGTTCTGAGGCTGAAGATATCATTTGGTACCCTGGTATGGTTAGGGTTTAGATGGGGCACTGTTGCTTGCCAACGAATTGGGCCAACATACTCAGATGATATGAGTGGACACATTTCCCACAGTCTGACGGTTATGTTATCTGGATACCCATCCCTACTTAAATTGTAGGAACCGTATGACACCTTTTGTGGGATATGTCTTTTTGTGAGATTTTGTAGAGATTCACACATGTGGTATCAGCCATAATCTTTGATCAGCCGAATGAGCAGAGAGAGAGTCGTGGCAAAAGGTCCAAGAGAGAGAGGTATTCCCTTTAATCACTACACACCAGTCGGCTTTGCACTTCAAAGGAGCTCGTGCCTCACATCCCTGCTGCAGGATCCTGTCTCACTGCAAAGGAGCTGCTGCGAAATGTTGAAGGACCTTCCATTATCAACAGTGAAACTGAACTGCCTCACCACCTGTCTCCATCTTGTCAGAAATCTATATACAGGAGTCCCTATCTGGATTGCTGTCACTACGAAAACATATACAAAACAATATACGTACACACACACTCTTGCCTCTTGCATGCATGCCATTCCAGAAAGCAATTTCCTTTATATCCCACATTGATGAAGCAATGTGCCTATTAAAGAGGACTAGAAGGTCTGTTTACAGGAGAGGAAAGAAGCCATCCTACCATCTGAAGTTTACAGGCAAAACAGGCCTATCCATCCTGTATAAATTCCTACAAAGGCATACAGTGACTTTATTAAAAATGTAACACAGAGTAGGGGACCACACTTTCCAAGGTTAAGCAGGGGGTATTTCGATTGTATGCCACGTATGGCATGACGGACAATTAATGTGCCACCTATGGGCATGCTTTGGCAAAGGTTGTTGGGGTTCACCAGTCCAACCCCACTGTCGTGTACAGTTACACACTACATCGCATATATGAGAGTGATCCTTGCACTTTCCTTAAATTTCTGCTTTTTGGTCATTGACTTTGAAAGGTGTGCTGGCTGTGTCAAACCACTTATTTGCCTACACTCTAACAACTAAAAGCTAGCACCTGCCCTGGAGACAGCACGTTGTTTGTAAAATGCCAAAATATGTAGATCTGTGCTGGGTGCACCCAATTGTGGGTGTTCCTGGGCAGAAAAGAACACTTGTCTTACTCTATCTATCAGCAGCATTCAATACAGTCAATCACAAATCGTTGATTAGCCGTCTTCATAAAGGCGGGATCAGAGGAGCACGCTGGCACTCCTAAGATTCCTTTTTCTTGGACAAGAAGAATTGGTGGCACTTAAGAGTTTGTTTTTTAACCCCTTTCAGTGGTGCACTGTGTCCCTCAGGGTCCTTCACTAAGCCCAGTGTTGTTTAACGTGTATGTCACCTATCTGACCAATCTGGTCATATCCTTCTGATTCTCACTTATATCCTTTACTGATGATACACAGATTGTCATCTACCTTTCCAACAGTGACAATGACACTGGAACTAGATTCCATAACTGTATGAGGCAGAGAGTGGCTGAATAAACAACAGCTGCCTGACATGAAATTCTGGGAAGTCATGATCCCCGTCCTCGTGGCCACAGGAGCAGGACATTCTCCTGACTCTAGCCAGGAGTGTTACTTGACAAGAAGCTCAACTATGGTGATCAGGTCAATGCTATAATTTCTTTCTCTTTTCACAAATTAAAGATAATAAAAAGAAACCCTTTCATAAATTCCTCCTGATCAACCCTGCCACCTGCCTCCTGCCTCCCAGCTGCTCCTCCCTCCCACCTCCCCAATTATTGGCGGTCCCTGTACAGTGAGGAGAGCGACTCTTGACCTTGACAGGTAGGTCGCCCCGCACCCCCACTGCAGCTCCACCAGTGCCCGTGTGCTCCTGTGGTAGGTTCCGCTGTGCTAGAGCTCTGCTCCTGTGTGCCCATTCTCCTCCTGGGTACCCATTTTCCTTTTTCTATCTTTCCTTTCTGTCCCTCGCACCCCGCTCCCCCCCGCCCGCAGTTTCAGCTGCTGCTGCCCCTGCGCCCCCCCTCACACTCATTCATCTCACCCCTGCCACCCGCCTCATAGCTGCTCCTCATTCCACCTCCCCATTTAATGGCCTCCGCTGCGCGGTGAGGAGAGCTACCTTTGACCTTGCCAGGTAGGTCGCTCCCCCGCTGCAGCTCCACCAGCACCTGTGTTCCCCTGTGCTCGGTTCCGCTGTGCCCAGTGCTCTGCTCCTGTGGGCCCATTCTCCTCCTGGGTGCCCATTTTCCTTTTTTATTCTTTCCCTTCTGTCCCTCGCACCCCTGCTCCCTCGCCGCCCGCAGTTCCTGCCGCTGCTGCCCCTGCGCCCCCCCCCTCATGCCCATTTGTCTCACCCATACCGCTGGCTTCCTGCCTCCCAGCTGCTCCTCCCTCCCGCCTCCCCATTTAATGGCTGCAGCACTCAGCAGGCCTAAGGCAAGCCTGTCTGCGCCTGTCTGTGGCCTGGACCGTGCCCAGCACCAGAAACCCTGGCCCCCTCACCAACCACTAAGACCGCCTTGGAAACAACGCCAGCACCCTCATTGCTCTCAACCCAGGACGGACCCCAACCCGCTGCAGGCCCACCCAGAAGCGCACCCACGGTTCCTTCACCTGCCTGAACTGCAGCTTCTCCTGCATCAAAGACACAAAGACTCCCATCATGACAGAACACAACAAGCTCCGATGCATCCTGATCAACATCCGCACCACACGCAAACACACCGTCGAGCTCTGGGACCTACTCAACACCACATCACCAGACATCGACTTCCTGACCGAGACCTGAATGAACGAAGCCTCCTCTCTACACATCGCCATAGCCATCCCCAACGGATACAAGATCGCCCGCAGAGACCGCACCAACGGAGTCGGAGGAGGAATCGCCATCGTCCACAAGAAGACCATCAGGGTCTCAACAAACACCAACGACACTATCAGCAACGCCAAGCACATGCACTTCCAGACCCACACGGACCCCAAGACCGCCCTAAGAAGCACCCTTGTCTACAGAACACCTGGAACCTGACCACAATTCTGCGACACCATCGCCGACTTCATCAGCACGCACGCACTGACCTCCACTGAATACACCCTCTTCGGAGACCTGAACTTCTACCTGCAGAACAACAATGACAGCAACTCCTCCACCCTGATAGACAACCTCATCAACCTCGGACTGGAACAGCTCGTCACAACGCCGATCCACATAGCCGGACACACGCTAGACGTCATCTTCTCCTCAAGCCCCCACATCTCCTTCAGCCACGTCACCCAACATAGCTGGACCGACCAGCACTGCATCCACTTCACCTTCCGGAAACCCGTCGCACCTCACCGCACCCAATAGATCCCCCGTCGCTGCTGGGGCAAAATCACCAAAGCACAACTCCAGACAAACCTTGCACTCAATCCTCCGACCAACCCCGCCAACCCCGACGACGGTGCGCGCACCGTCAGATGATGGATGGATGACTGCACCAACACCCTAGACGCAAACCGCAAAGAGAACCTCCTTCAAAAACTGCCTCAACAACAATGCACATAACAGCAAGGAGATCTTCAACGTCGTCAAAGAACTCTCCAACCCCAGCTCCATCGCCAACGACATCCCGCCATTGCAAGCCCTGTGCGACACCCTCGCCACCTTCTTCCACCGCAAGATCGCTGACATCCATGACAGCTTCAACCCCCGGATGACCCAAACAGGCCCAAACACGCCGGACCCACCTCACCCCACTGACCACGACCCCCTGACAACCTGGGCCTACGTGAGCACCGAAGACACAATCAAGACCATGGGCACAATCCACTCCGGCTCGCCGTCTGACCCTTTCCCACACCACATCTTCAACAAAGCTGGCAGCTCCATCGCACCCCACCTGCGCAACATCATCAACCTCTCCTTCCAGATCGCGACCTTCCCTGATAGCTGGAAACATGCCGAGATCAACGCCCTACTGAAGAAACCCAAGGTGGACACAAGCGAACTCAAAAGCTTCTGGCCCATCTCCCTGCTTCCTTTCCCAGCTAAGGTCATTGAGGGGATAGTCAACATCCAGCTCACCTGCTACCTCGAAGACAACAACATGCTAGACCCCTCCCAGTCAGGATTCCGCATTAACCACAGCACCGAGACTGCCCTCATCGCCACCACAGACAACATCAGTACCCTACTGCACAACAGCGAAATGGCGGCCCTCATCCTTCTGGACCTCTCCGCCTCCTTCAACACCGTCTGCCACCGCACACTAGGCACTCAAATCCACGACGCAGGGATCTGAGACAAGGCCCTCGACTGGACCTTCTTTTTCCTCTCCGGCAGAACCAAGAGAGTCCGCCTCCCCCGTTCCGATCCGAAGCCTATGAGATCATTTGCGGTGTCCCGCAGGGCTCCTCCCTCAGCCCGACAATGTTTAACATCTACATGGCACCCCTCAAACACATCACCCAACATCACGACCTCAACATAATCTCCTACGCCGACGACACACAACTGATCCTCTCCCTCACCAAGGACCCCCTCACAGCCAAATCCAACCTCCACCAGGGAATGAAGGCCGTCGCCGAATGGATGGAGGACAGTCACCTTAAGCTGAACACAGACAAGACGGAGATCTTCATCCTTGGGCCCAACCCCTCAGCATGCAATGACTCCTGGTGGCCCAGGTCACTGGGTATACACCCCGCACCCACAAATTACACACACAACCTGGGAGTCATCCTCGACTCGAAACTCACCATGACCAAACAAGTCAACGCTGTCTCCTCCACCTGCTTCAACACCCTCCATATGCTCAGCAAAATGTACAGATGGATCCTGACAGACACAAGGAAAACAGTCACCCAGGCCCTAGTCAGCAGCAGACTTGACTACGGAAACGCCCTCTATGCCGGCGCACCGACCAAGCTCATCAACAGACTGCAAAGAATCCAGAATGCATCTGCACGCCTGATCCTCAATGTCCTGCGCCGTGACCACACCACCCCCCACCTCAGGAACCTGCACTGGCTCCCTGTCGACAAAAGAATCTCCTTCAAGCTCCTGATCCACGCAAACAAGGCACTTCACAAGACCGGCCCGGTCTACCTCAGCAATCGACTCAACTTCTATGCACCCAACAGGAAACGCCGCTCTGCAGACCTCTCCCCGTCCACCGTCCCACGCATCCGTAAAGCCACAGCTGGAGGCAGATCCTTCTCCCACCACGCCCCCACAACCTGGAACACCCTCCCCCTCATCCAACAACAGACCGAAGACCTTCTAACCTTCAGGAGACAATTCAAGACCTGGCTGTTCGACCAGTAAAAGTCAAAGTCAAAATTTATGTTTATTTAGATCAAAACCTTTAAACCTGTCTGAATGCATAGCTACAAAGTTAAAATATTCTACAAGAAGATAATACAAGTCATTACAGGTAAGAATATTCCACAATAGTTTAAAAAGATTTACACACACTATATACATATCTTAAAAAGCAAACACCAGCAAAATCCCTTTTTTAGGCAAATCCTTACCCTTTTTTAAAAAAGAGTTATTTAAAACAGCCTTTTTTCTCTTAGACAAATTATATAGTTTGAGTATTCTAAAATTCCTAAAAATTACTCCTGGCTAGTCCATTTTTTGAAAATTCTGAACTACTTGTATGTACTTCCCTAAAGCAATGGCAATTTCAATTGAGGGCATTTCTGTTAAAAGGTTGACCGTCTGTGCCCTTGTTCTTATGTCATATTTTAGGAATATTGGGCGTAGCCACAATTTACGCTGTTCTAATATTGTTAGGCAGTCAGGAAATAATGTGCACTAAGTCTCCTTTAGTGCCCAAATTACACCACAAACACCCTCTATGGTCTAACATTTTTACTTTAAAATCTTTATTTATTAACCATGGATTAATCCCAATTCGCATCCTTAATATCTCCTGTCTGTACCAGCGATTTGGTAGAATATCTAAATAGGGGAACCAGTTTCCCTTTGACCAAGATTGCATCATAAATTCTACAGATTTTTTCTTTGCAAGGTATCCTATGTCATTATTTCTGGATACTTCTTGCCCATTAGTTTTCAGATCACTCTTAGTACAGACTATTTGTTGGGTTTCTCGGCACAGCTCCACCTTTAACTCTTTACAAACCTGCACCAGTCTTTCCCTACAAGCTATTGCCCATTTTAGGTCACTGATTTGGATCTCTTTCCTACACCATTGTGCTACTTTTTGACCTTTTGTATTTTCCAATTGTTTCCATAATCTGATTAACGCAGCTTGTACTTGTACCCCCCAAGACTTTGTTCCTATTTCCGTTCTTATTGCTTGGACCATTGATGATTGGGGTAGGGATAGTAGACTTTCAGGCATTTCCCTTCCTCCAGGTCCCAGACTCCCTTACCGCTCAAAATAAAGGATTTCTGCACCGTAGAGGATTTGTGGGGGTATCATTGCATTAAAGGTTTTTAGTAATGGACAGTGTGACATATCCCCATACTCTCTGTTAAACATTTTTTGGCCACAGGTTGACGTGTGTGCTTTTGCTTTTTGGGCTTCTAAATGAGTAAGCCAATTTAATGTTTTATCGAACCATATACCTAGGTAACGATATTCGTTAACCATTTCCAGTTTAAGATCACCTAAAAACCAATTAACCTTAATTGTCTTTTTACCAAAACATAACATTTTTGTCTTGTCTAAGTTTACTCTTAGAAATTTCCTAGCACAGTATTCATTAAAAGATTTGAGCTTTCTTTGGAGGCCTGTCTCTGTCTGATCTATTATTACCAGGTCGTCTGCTTATAAAAGGCAGGGCACCTTTTTTCCATCCATTCTGGGGCTTGCACTACCCTCAACCTCTAGACAGGCGGGTAGATCTGACAGGAATATTGAAAATAACTGTGGGGCCAGAACACAGCTCTGTCTCAGGCCATTTGCAATGGGTATTTTTTGTGTTAATGACCCTTCAGTGTCCCAGATTACTTGGACCCAATTACCTCGATGTAATTCTTTTATTATAATCAATAGGTCTTTGGGAATATTTCTCTTTATGAGAGTTTCCCATAAGCAATCCCGGTCTACTGAGTCGAACGCTGCTAGGAAGTCAACGAAACAGCAGCATAGCTTGCCATTTTGTTCTGTTGACTTCCTTGCTATTGCCCACAGTGCAAAGCAGTGATCTATCGTGGAGTGCCCCTCTCTGAACCCTCCCTGTTCAATGGTACGATTGAGAACTCCTCGCCCCATGCGTTTAGTCGGTTTAACACAATTTTTGAAAAAACCTTCTCTCCTACATCTAGAAGGTTAATCAGTCTATAGTTTTGTGGTATATCCATGCCACCTTTTTTATGGACTGGCCTGATTACAGCGCCCTTCCAACTCGGTCAGATTATTCCTTTTCGCAAGTATTAAACGGAACATCTAGGCAAAAAGTCTTGCCCACCACTTTAACTCTGACTTTAATATTATTGCAGGGAGATTATCGGGGCCTGCCGCTCGAGTTAGTTTTAATTCTCTTATTATGTTTTCTACTTGCTGATCATTGAAATCTAATTTAATATCCTTCGATATTTCCTGCCAGGGTTGGGGCTCTGTGTACTCTTGGGAGTGTCGTGCCCCATATAGTTCCCTTAGGTACTCCTCCCAAGCTGCCTCACTAACGACACATTTCATTTCTCCCTCTGTTGGGCCAGATGCTGTTTTTACAATTTTCCAGAATTGCCTCAGATTTTTATCTTCAATTGATTCTAGCAATTTTAACCAGCATTTCTCTTTGTATGACATTTTGCATCCATAACCATTTTTTTAAAATCAATTTTCAACTTATTCAAGTATTTTTCTCTTTCTTGGGTGATATTTTTTCTTTGATTTCTTTGCACTGCCTGTATCTCCCTTTTTTTAATTGGCAGTCAATAGAGAACCATTTCACTCGACTAAACGGGGTTTTAGTTATATTTCTTTTATCCTTTTTTAGTTCTATTTTTAGGCACTGAACTACCTGGGCTATCTTCTCTATAAACCATTCCAAGCCCCTACCCCCAAAATCTTCTGGTTCAGTTTCAAGTTGAAAGGCCTTGAATTTTTCTTGATACTCCTCAGTTAGTCTTGTCGTCTCACGTTTGGGGTACTCAACTTCTTGTACAATCACTTTATCTCTAAGCACCTTTCTTCCCCCCAATATCGTTAAATGCAATGGAGTGTGGTCACTAATTTCACTTTGCTATATCTTAAATTCCTGTACTAAGTGAAAATTCCAGGCTGGCATAAACATATAGTCAATCGGGCAATTTTATGAGCCTATTTTAATGGTTTTCCCTGCCGGGCAGTATGTTTTAACTCTGCCGTTTAGGCAGAGAAGACCCCTTCCTCCTAGAAATTTTACTAATTCCATATCCTGTTTCGAGGGGTCACATACTGGGAAACTAGCGTAGTTTATTCCATAAACATCCAACAAATCTCTATTCCAGATATAAACCTTCGTAGGGTATAGCTTATGATTAAAACCCCCCATGATTATCAATACATGTCAGACATATTTTTCTAATAAAAAGTCAATATCCTTTTTGAACTTTTCCACCTCGATAGCATACTCTGCTGCATTGTCCCACTGCATATAAACATTTATAACAATCAGCATTTTGTGTTTCTTTCCCAATGTCAGTAGTTCTAATCTACAAGCCAAAAACCATTTACATTTCGTTTTTATTGATGTTACGTCTCTTATTACTTTTGTTGAAACAAGGGTCTTTATCCCCCTCGATGGGCAACCAAATCTTTTCCTCTTAGCCGGTCTATTTAATTGGAGATAACCCTCGATGAATGGGGTTTCATCGCATATCCAAGTCTCTTGTAGGCAGGCAATTTCCATTTGATTTACTACTTCCTTTATACGCTCTTGTTTTATCCCATTGCCAAGGCCATTTACATTCCATGTCAAGAGTCTTAGGCTGTGCGACACCCCCCCATCCTATTCTACCTCGCTTAGGCCACCATCTTCAGCCCTTAGCTCTGTGTGTCTCCCACGTAGCTTCTTTGGCTCCAGTTATCCCATGAATCATCCTTTCTTGTATTATTTATCGCTATGTTCAGGCAGCTAACATCTTCATCATTATCTCTTGATAATGTCACTTGTCTTTTCCCTAAACCTGCATGGCACTTTAGGAAACTACTTCCTGAGAGGCCTTTTACTTCTGTCTCTTGTATTATCCTTATTCCCACTTGAGTTATCTCATTAGTTGCTTTTATTATTGCTATTTTTACCAGATCTGAGTGAAGTAAAACTTTTGTTATTTCCTTGCCATATTTATTCTCTATGAAGCCCACCTGCCTCAGATCTTTTGTGCCGATCCCATTCAGGCTTCTACATTTGGCAAAGGAAGTCAAAATCTGTGCCCTGTTTAGGGGGTTCATTTTTCTAAATTTCTTTCCCCTTTGACCTGCTTGCACCAATTCCAGATACACACAGTTTTTGTTATCCACCCCTAGTAATTTCTTGGGGATTTGGGGCTTTATCTGGCTACCCTTTGGTCTCCCTGGGTGCCTCATTTTGCTTTCCACTCCTATTGGATCTTGCAGTTGTGAACTCTCAATTCTTTGGTCAAAGTGGGGTTGTTCTCATTGGGATGCATTTACTCTCTGTTTTACAAAATGGCTTTTTGGGGGTTTCTCAATTAAACCCTTACTGCTCTGGCTCTTCCTTAGTACCTTTGGGGTATTTAATATTTTAGTCACTGGTTGCGGGGGTCTATTCGGTACATAAGTCAGGGCAGAAGCGTTTAAGCCTGATTGTACCTCGCCCTCCAGTTTCTTCCCTTTTCTCTTTGTTATTGTATTAGGGGCCCGTTTCTTGCTTGCCCTATTTTTTGTGAATACTCTTACATATTCACGGCGCCTTTTTATCAGCATTGGTTGTTTAGTAATATATACATTTCCTATTTTCTCAGCGGGTTCACTCACTATACTTTGTTCTGTGGGCTGAGGGGTTACTACTGGTCTTAGCATATTGGGCATTTGGCTCTTGATCCCCCCCAACTCTTGTTCAATCTTTTTTAGGTACAGTTTTTGTGCTTTTAAAACTCTGTTGTTCGATAATGTTACTTCTAGGAGTCTTTGCAGTGTTTTCTTTAGCATCAAAAGCAAGTCCATCATGGAGGATGTGGGTGTTACAGAGAGGTCCGAGTCATGTGGAATATTTCTTTCCGAGGTACCTTGACTTCTAGTTCTTACTACATCTTGCTGAGTTATATTTTTTTGATCATTTAAATGCTGCAGAACTTGGTCAGGTGCTGTCCCCCAGGCAAAACTTGGGCTCTGACTTTCATTTGCCAGTTGTCCTTCATTTTCGGAGGTTTGTAGCGAAAACATTTTCAGAGATGATGATAGACGAGGTGCCGCTATTTGGAGATTTTGGCTCAGATGGGTAAGATTTATTAATATGGGATCCCCTGTTTCTTCTTCAATCTCTTCTTCTCATGGTCCTCCCATATCTTTCCCTATCTGGCTCTCTTCCTCAGGCCGCGAGTTTTCTCCGTTCTCTATACGGTGCTCCTCCTCATTTTCCAAGTTTATTATCGGCGTCTATGTAATTTTTTAGTGTTTCCCTACAAAGTCCTTTATAGATTTAGAGGCTGCCATACTATCTTTCCGGTTGGATGTTGTGGAGCAGCCCCTTTTGGCTAGCGGGACCTGTTTGGCGGCCCTTACTGTTGTCCGTGACGGAAGCCAGGCTTTCCTGGCTCTCTTCCAGGGACCTTGATCCCTCCATTAGCTCACTCCTTCCTGGGCTTTCTTCCTGAGCTTCTTAGCGTGATTTTTGCCTTCTTTTCCATGCCATCTTTCTACAGTTTTTATAATACTTTTAGCTCACATGTTGTCGCAGTTATTCCATATGTACTCCCAATTCACATTAGTTTATAGTTATCAAGGTATTGGGATTGCTATATATATGCTACTCCATTCTCTCATACATTCACTTACCTCTGTTGTGCCTTTTGTCTGCCAGCCTGCCTTGCCATCCTTTAAATACACTTTTCCTGAGCGCCTTCCCTGAGGCACTTTCCTTGGACTCTGGACTCTGGACAGGTAGTGTTAATAATCTCCGGGTTTGTTGCCCTGAGCAGAGTTACTCTCGATATTATTCTTTGCTCCTGGACTTCTGGGCTCTTTGGGCGTAACCTTGCTGTAATACTCCTGTGTCTGTCCCCCCCCTGCTGTACCGCTACTGGTAATTAATTAGATTTTAGTTGCAAATTCATTTTACTTAATTGATTAATTGATAATTATGTTAAATGTATTAATTTATTTTCCGTAGCGGGTGGTGGGTTTATAGGGGAATAGGGTGGGAAGTAATTTAATTATATTTAATTACATTTTTTCGTTTTTATCTTGAATTATTTGTTAATTAATTTTCAATTGGTAAGTAATTAAATTTTAATTGGTAATTAATCTGTATTAATTGTTTATTTGATAATTATGTTAATTTTATACATTTATTTCCTGTAGCAGGTTGCGAGTTTATAGGGGAATAGGGTGGAAAGTAATTTAATTGTAATTAATGTAATATTTTAATATATTTATTGGTTTTTACCTTGAATTACATGTTAATTAATTTTCAATTGGTGAGTAATTACATTTTAATTGGTAATTAATCTGTATTAATTGATAATTATGTTAATTTTATACATTTATTTCCAGTAGCAGGTTGTGAGTTTATAGGGGAATAGGGTGGGAAGTAATTTAATTGTAATTATTTAAATATTTTAATTTATTTATTGGTATTTATTTTGAATTAATTGTTAATTATTTTTCAATTGCTCATTCATTAATTGTTAATTGGCAATTAATTTGTATTAATAGGTAATGATTTTAAATAATTAATTTTTTTTGTGTTTTAATTAATGAATTATTATATTATATTAAATTGTTAATTACTGGTAAGGTATCCTGAGGCTGAGAATTCACTTGGCGCCTCGCTGTTGGTCGCGCTGGTCGCGTTTCCTTGTGCATTGCACTGCTGCATTTTAAAGCCCCGTTTTTTGGCATTTATTTTTATTTTGATTTGCATTATCCCTCGTTTTTAGCTCCCCTCCTGCCCCCTACCTTGCACATAATTTCTGGAACAACCACCGCTGTTTGGCGGGTCCGGTTCTGGGGAGGTTGTGGTTGACGGCGGACATCTTGCCTTGGGTAGTGGAGTGTGAGCGCCATCTTGGAGCGTCCAAGTGAGCTGGGACGCGGAGAGCACGCTATTTAGGGCGAGCATCACGAGGGGATTACCTGGTAAGGTATCCTGAGGCTGAGAATTCACTTGGCGCCTCGCTGTTGGTCGCGCTGGTCGCGTTTCCTTGTGCATTGCACTGCTGCATTTTAAAGCCCCGTTTTTTGGCATTTATTTTTATTTTGATTTGCATTATCCCTCGTTTTTAGCTCCCCTCCTGCCCCCTACCTTGCACATAATTTCTGGAACAACCACCGCTGTTTGGCGGGTCCGGTTCTGGGGAGGTTGTGGTTGACGGCGGACATCTTGCCTTTGGTAGTGGAGTGTGAGCGCCATCTTGGAGCGTCCAGGTGAGCTGGGACGCGGAGAGCACGCTATTTAGGGCGAGCATCACGAGGGGATTACCTGGTAAGGTATCCTGAGGCTGAGAATTCACTTGGCGCCTCGCTGTTGGTCGCGCTGGTCGCGTTTCCTTGTGCATTGCACTGCTGCATTTTAAAGCCCCGTTTTTTGGCATTTATTTTTATTTTGATTTGCATTATCCCTCGTTTTTAGCTCCCCTCCTGCCCCCTACCTTGCACATAATTTCTGGAACAACCACCGCTGTTTGGCGGGTCCGGTTCTGGGGAGGTTGTGGTTGACGGCGGACATCTTGCCTTGGGTAGTGGAGTGTGAGCGCCATCTTGGAGCGTCCAGGTGAGCTGGGACGCGGAGAGCACGCTATTTAGGGCGAGCATCACGAGGGGATTACCTGGTAAGGTATCCTGAGGCTGAGAATTCACTTGGCGCCTCGCTGTTGGTCGCGCTGGTCGCGTTTCCTTGTGCATTGCACTGCTGCATTTTAAAGTCCCGTTTTTTGGCATTTATTTTTATTTTGATTTGCATTATCCCTCGTTTTTAGCTCCCCTCCTGCCCCCTACCTTGCACATAATTTCTGGAACAACCACCGCTGTTTGGCGGGTCCGGTTCTGGGGAGGTTGTGGGTGACGGCGGACATCTTGCCTTGGGTAGTGGAGTGTGAGCGCCATCTTGGAGCGTCCAGGTGAGCTGGGACGCGGAGAGCACGCTATTTAAAGCTCGCTTGAAATCGCGCAGCGGTTACGCGCAGCGGTGGCGCCCTCACTGCGCCTGAGTCGTGCCAGAGTCCTGCCCGTCTGCGCTCGTCAGGGTCTCGGAGGCGGCCGAGGCGGGACTCTGACATCTAGGGTAGGTGTGTGGGATGATTAGGTATAGTGCGGCCGCTTTATGTGCGCTCCGTCCCCCCAAAAGTGGCTGTATCTGTCTTTTCCCTGGAGGTCGACATCTGGCTAAAGGGTGCCCTGGTTGTTCTTGGCATCCCTTATCATCTCCATCTCGCGCTCCCCTCTCCCTCCCCTTGGAATGTCAGTGTGCCTTGTTAAATACCAGATCCTTGGCGCGTCACTCCATGGAAATTTGGGACCTCCTTACGCTTTCGAAACTCTCCTGTCTTTTTTTGACAGAGACTTGGTTGGGGGCTGGCTCGGAACCGGACATCGCTAGTGCCCTTCCCCCCAACTTTACCATCTTAAGGAGGGATAGAATTGGAGGCAGAGGTGGTGGGGTGGCCTTAGTTGTTGACAAGTCCCTTGTTTGCACCTCTTATCCTGTAGATAATATCGCTGGTTGTGAAGCTCTGGGCTTTAGTCTCCAGTTGTCGGCTTCACATACCTGCACAGGAATTCTGATCTATAGACCTCCAGGGCCTTTAGGCTCGTTCTTCGAGGATTTACAGGTGGCACTGTCAGTACCCTGTGTGCGATCGGCACACTGTGTACTGTTGGGCGACTTAAATCTGCACATGGACCTGTCAACTGACGCCGATGCATCTAAACTACGGGACATTACCGAGATGCTCGGACTGACCTCTTTCATCGATAGTCCAACGCACGTGAAAGGGCATACATTGGATTTAATCTTTTCCACTGTGCCAATTAAGGTGGCCTCCCCTTTGCCGGTTCTATGGTCCGACCATTATTTAATTAACTTCGTGTTGTTAGCTGAGCTCCAGACGTGTCAAAGAGCTTATAAGGACGGGTCTCGTCAAGCGAGAGCCTTTCACCTGGTGTCAGCTGATATGCTCGCTGATGCACTCCATGCACATCCTTGCATTACGACTGGGAACTTAGAAGTCGACCTGACGCTAGTCCAGGACTGGCTTCGGACAAGATTCGAGGAGCTTGCCCCTCGGAAACCGGTCAGGACAGCCCCCTGCCAGGATTCCGCTCCTTGGTTTACCGCTACTCTGCGGAAAACACGCCAGGACTGCAAAAGGTCTGAAAGGCTCTGGCGGCGCAGTTACACGCCTGAGGAGAACCTGAAGTACAGGGGTGCGATAAAATCTTACCACAGACAGATTGCCGAAGCTAAAAAGATCTACTTCGAGCATAGAATAGACCAGGCTGATAACACGAGCCGGGAACTATTCCGAATTGTGAAGGAATTCACAGAACCGGTGGCGGCCGCTAGGGTTCACTCCCATACTGAGGAGTGGATCAAGCAGCTTGCTGACTTCTTTGTGGACAAGATCCGTAGGATTCAGGACTCTTTCGATCGGGTGGAGTCCCTGGAAGTGGACGCAGCTGTGGAAAGTGATCTGAAGGTCCTTCCAGCCGCTGCAGCCGAGCAGGTGCCCACTCTTTCGACGTTCCCCCCGCTATCCTGCGAGTCCTCTCTGGAGCTGCTTTCCCGGTTGAAATCTGGATCCCCCTTGGATGCGTGTCCGGCCAAATGCCTGAGCTCGGTGGCACCAGCTATTAACAACTTGCTGAACCCCTTGCTCAACATGTCTCTGAGTTCTGGAGTGGTCCCTAAAGAATGGAAGCACGCTCTTATTCTCCCGCTCATTAAGAAGCCTCTGCTCGACCCTTTACAGTGGGCCAACTATAGACCAATCTCCCTTCTCCCTGCTCTGGCGAAGGTGGCGGAGAAACATGTTCAGCACACTCTTACCACATTTATAGAGAATAACAATCTGCTGCATGACTCCCAATCTGGTTTCCGTGCTAATTATAGTACGGAGACAGCTCTTGTGGAGGTGACCGACGCCATCAGGGAGACGCTTGATCTTGGGGGAAAGGCCATGTTGGTCTTGCTGGACCTGTCGGCGGCATTCGACACCGTCCCACACGCCGGCCTCCTCCGAAGACTCCGGGAGGTCGGTCTGCGGGGGACGGTGTTGGACTGGTTTCAATCCTTCTTAACCGACCGTCGGCAGGTGATCTGGGCTCCTCCGTTCTCCGCGGAAATGCCTTCGCTAGAGGTGGGGGTGCCTCAAGGATCCATCCTGAGCCCCACCATTTTTAACATTTATGTGGCCCCTTTGGCGAAGGTCGCGGAGGCATTTGGAGCCCGGGTCATTTCATACGCTGACGACACCCAGCTCCTGTTCACTTGCAGGAAGGGAGAGGTTTTTAATGGCGACAGAATCAGAGACTGCCTGAGTGCTGTTTTTGCTTGGTTTCAGCACCAGAACCTGAAATGTAACTCGGATAAGTCCGAGTTGCTCTTTTTCGGTTGTGCTGAAGACCCTGGCTGGAAATCGTGGTGGCCTTCCGACATGTTCCCCCCTGAGAAACCAGTTGCCCAAGTAAAAAATCTGGGTGTGGTATTCGACGACAGTCTTTCTTTTCGTCCCCACATCACGGGCCTGGCGGGAAAATGTTTTGGTATCCTGAAGATGGTGAGGAAATTTCTCCCACTGCTTTCCCTTCAATACCGCAAGAACATTGTGCAAGCACTCGTGGGTTCGCGTTTAGATTACGCTAACGCACTCTTCGCTGGTCTGCCTAAATATCTGGTATCCAGATTGCAAGTGGTCCAAAACTCGGCGGCCAGAGCCATCTTTGGCCTTCCACGGAGAGCCAGTGCCTCTCTACTGCGTGGAAAGCTGCATTGGCTGTCTATTCCCAGCAGAATTAGTTTCAAAGTCCTTACGTTGGCGTTTAAAGCCCTCCACTGCATTGGCCCAGCTTACCTCAGGAAGCGGATTGTTCGCTACATTCCCCGGAGGAGTTTAAGATCTGCTGACCTGGCTAAAGTGGAGATACCAGTGATCAAACGCGTGCGGATGGGAGGCCGGTCTTTCCAGTTTATGGCGGCCAGGTTGTGGAATGAGCTCCCTCTATCACTCCGCAAGGCTAATAATCTTCTGGCCTTTAGAAAGGAGCTCAAGACGCTTCTATTCTCCACCTAACCAGTGGGCCTACAGTGTTTCTGCCGCGGGGTTTTTTCTTGGTTGTGTTCAGGACTCTCTGCCAAAGCGCCGGGACACCCGTTCTGGGTAGCCGTGCGCTCAAGAAATACAGTTCTAACATAACATAACATAACATACTTTTAATTATTGTGTAATTGATATTAATATTTAATTTATTTTTATTAATATATTAAGTATTTACTTTTCCTACTGTTGCAATCACTGGGAATAGTAATTTTTACCCCTACGCTATCCAACGCTTTCCCTACTGTTGCACTCTCTGGAGTGGGAATAGTAATTTTTACCCCTACGCTATCCAACACTTTCCCTACTGTTGCACTCTCTGGAGTGGGAATAGTAATTGTTACCCCTACGCTACCCAACGCTTTCCCTACCTTTGCACTCTCTGGAGTGGGAATAGTAATTTTTACCCCTACACTATCCAACGCTTTCCCTACTGTTGCACTCACTTGAGTGGGAATATTCATTTTTACCCCTACACTATCCAACGCTTTCCCTACTGTTGCACTCACTGGAGTGGGAATAGTAATTTGTACCCCTACGCTATCCAACGCTTTCCCTACTGTTGCACTCACTAGAGTGGGAATAGTAATTTTTACCCCTACGCTATCCAACGCTTTCCCTACTGTTGCACTTTTTGGAGTGGGAATAGTCATTTTTACCCCTACACTATGCAACACTTACCCTACTGTTGCACCCCCTGGAGTTAGAATAGTAATTTTTACCCCTACACTATCCAACACTTACCCTACTGTTGCACTCCCTGGAGTTAGAATAGTAATTTTTACCCCTACACTATCCAACACTTACCCTACTGTTGTACCCCCCCCTGGAGTTAGAATCGTAATTTTTACCCCTACACTATCAAATACTTACCTTACATGCAATGTAATGTTATGCGTTGTAATGGTATGCGTTGCAAAGGTAGTATGCGATGTAATGGAATGCGGCGTAAAGATAGTTTTTAAAAATTTGTTGTAATGGCATGCGTTGTAATGGAATGCGTTGTAATAGATGTTGCGTTGTAAAAAATGCGTTGTAAAGGTATGCTTTGTAAAAGTATGCGTTGTAACGTCATACAGCTGCAGCTGTCTGCCGAGTGGTGCACGTCCAGAACACACGAGACTCCGGTACAGTGACCCGAGCACGGCAGAGGAGCCGGCCACACCATGAAGGGGAACGCAGTAGAGAGGCCACAAGCACCTCGCGTCGACGCTGAGCCTCACATCCAGCTGGGACATTTTTCACAATCTCCAAAGGGCAAGCAGGCATGCCCAAGGCTAATTCAGCACAAGAGGCAGCACTGAATGCACCCTGAGACCAAAGTATGAGAGAAGGAAATCCAGTGTGCAGCACCAAGTCAAGTCAAGTCAAGTCAAAGAATTTATATAGCGCGCTACATACCCAGAGGGTCTCAAGGCGCTTGAGGAGGGGTGGGGAATTACTTGTCAAATATCCACGTTTTAAGTTGCTTTCTGAATGCTAGGTGGTTCTGGGTAAGGCGAAGGTAAGTGGGAAGTGAATTCCAGGTTTTAGCTGCCAGGTAGGAGAAGGATCTACCTCCCATGGTGGTTTTGTTGATGCGGGGTACAGTGGCAAGGGCCTGGTTGGCTGATCGTAGCTGGCGGGAGGGGGTGTAGAAGGACAGTCGTGTGTTGAGGCATTCTGGTCCGATTTCGTAGAGTGCTTTGTGTGCGTGGGTTAGGAGCCGGAAAGTGATTCTCTTATTGACGGGAAGCCAGTGGAGGTTTTTCAGGTGATCAGTGATATGTTCTTTACGCGGGATGTCTAATATGAGCCTGGCTGAGGCGTTTTGGATTCGTTGGAGTTTTTTCTGGAGTTTAGCTGTAGTACCGGCGTAGAGGGTGTTTCCATAGTCCAGTCGGCTCGTGACCAGAGCGTGGGTGACCGTTTTCCTAATTTCGGTGGGGATCCAACAAAATGTTTTTTTGAGCATGCGAAGAATGTTGAAGCAAGATGAAGAGACGGCGTTGACTTGTCTGTTCATCGAAAGTGAGGAATCCAGGATGACGCCCAGGTTTCGTGGGTGGTCTGTCGGGATGGGTGCTTTTCCAAGGGCTTGTGGCCACCAAGAGTCGTCCCATGCGGAGGGGGAGGTACCTAAGATAAGGACTTCTGTTTTATCTGAGTTCAGTTTTAGACGGCTGTGTTTCATCCATTCGGCTACTTCTTTCATTCCTTCATGCAGGTTGGTTTTGGCGGTGTTCGGGTCTTTGGTGAGTGAGAGGATCAGTTGAGTGTCATCAGCGTAGGAGATGATGTTGAGGTTGTGTTGGCGTGCGATGATTGCGAGGGGGCTCATGTATACATTGAAGAGGGTAGGGCTGAGTGAGGATCCTTGTGGTACGCCGCAGATGACTTCAGTGGCCTCTGACTTGAATGGTGGGAGACGGACTCTCTGAGTTCTTCCGGTGAGGAACGAGGTGATCCATTCCAGTGCTTTTCCTTGGATTCCGATGTTTCTGAGAAGTTGTAGAAGGTGCTATGGCAGACTGTGTCGAAGGCTGTGGAGAGGTCGAGGCGGATGAGGGCGACTGTGTCTCCATTGTCCAGTAGAGTTCGAATGTCGTCTGTTGCTGCGATGATGGCGGTTTCAGTGCTGTGTTTTGCTCGGAAGCCGGACTGTGAGGAGTCGAGGGATTTGTTGGCTTCGAGGAAGGCGGCGAGCTGGTTGTTGACTGCTTTCTCGATGACTTTGGCCGGGAATGGAAGGAGCGAGATGGGGCGGTAGTTTTTGAGTTCGGTGGGGTCCGCTGTGGGTTTTTTCAGAAGGGCGCTAAGTTCTGCATGTTTCCAGCTTTCCGGGAAGGTGGCGGATTTGAAGGAGCAGTTGATGACGTCTCGGAGGTGCGGTGCTATGGTGGAGTCTGCTTTGTTGAAGATGTGGTGATGACAAGGGTCTGTGGGGGATTCTGAGTGGATGGAGTTCATCAGACGGATGGTGTCCTCAGTGGAGATAGGGTTCCAGTCATTAAGGGTGTTCGAGGGGGGTGCAGGTCCGGTAGATGGTTGGGAGGGTTGGTCTCCGGGTTGGTTGTCGAAGCTGTTGTGGATGTCTGCAATTTTGTTGTGGAAGAACGAGGCTAGTGAGTCGCAGAGTGCTTGAGAGGGGGTGATGTCGTTAGAGTTGGCCGAGGGATTGGTAAATTCCTTGACGATGTTGAAAAGTTCCTGGCTGTTGTGGGCGTTGTTATCTAGTCGTTCCTTGAAGGCGGTTTTCTTAGCCTTTCCGATCAGTTGGTGATGTATGCGGGTGGCGTTTTTGAAGGCGTCCTTGGTGCTGGTGGTTGGGTCTTTTTTCCAGGCCTTCTCAAGGGAGCAGCAGAGTTTCTTGGATTTCTTAAGATCATCGTTGAACCATGAGGCCTTCTTGCTGCCAAGTTTGCTTTGTCGCTTTTTCAGTGGTGCTAGGATGTCGGCGCTGTTGGATAGCCAAAGGGAGAGGTTGGAGGCGGCTTGGTCGGGGTTTGAGGAGTGGGCTGGGGCGTTTAGAAGAAGCGATGAGGAAATCTGGTCGATGGTGATTTTGTTCCAGTTTCTGTGTAGAGTTGGTTGGGGGTGGTTGTTGGGTTTGGGTTTGTTGTAGGTAAAGTGAACGCAGCTGTGGTCAGTCCAGAGGAGAGCCGTAGTGTGGCTGAAGGAGACATGATTGCTGGAGGTGAAGATAGGGTCGAGAGTGTGACCTGCGATGTGGGTGGGGGGAGTGACCAGTTGTCTAAGTCTGAGGATGGCGAGGTTGTCCAGAAGGGTGGAGGAGTTGCGGTCGTTGTTCTTTTCAAGGTGAAAGTTGAGGTCTCCCAGGAGGATGTAATCTTTGGAGGGGAGTGCGTGTGGAGTGATGAAGTCCGTGATGTCCTCACTAAATTGTGCGCGGGGTCCTGGTGGTCTGTAAAGGAGGGTGCCTCTGAGTGTGGTCTTGGGGTCGATGTGGATCTGGAAGTGCAGGTGTTCAGAGTTGGCGAGATTGACGTCTGAGCTGGTTGAGATGCGGATGGAATTCTTATGGACGATAGCGATGCCTCCTCCTGTGTGGCCGGTACGGTCTTTGCGTATGATCTTATAGCCTTCCGGGATGGCAATGGTGATATCAGGGGCGGAGGAGGCGTTCATCCATGTTTCTGTGAGGAAGGCGACGTCCGGAGAGATGGTGTCTAGTAGATTCCATAGGTCAATGGCGTGCCTGTGGACCGATCGGGTGTTGAGCAAGATGCATTGTAGGTGTTTGGGGTCGGAAATCTGAGGTGTGATCGTAGCGGGGTTGTTGACGGAGCCGATGAATTTGCAGGAGTAGCATGAGAAAGGTCCATGGGTGTGTCCAGGAGCGGCTTGGACGCAGTTGGGGGAGCGGCCGGGGTTAAGGGCTAGGAGGGTGGTGGCATCGTATGTAATGCGGGATGGTTGGGCAGTGCGGGGGCCAGGGGGTCTGGCGCTGGACGCGGTCCAGGCGCGGACGGGCGTAGACAGGCTTACCTTTGGCGCACCTTCGGCGCGGCTGGGGCGCGGTCGCTGCGCGTGGACGCTGCGTGCAGGAACAACTGTCATATATGGATAGTGGAGGGGGAGGGGCGAGGGCGGCTCAGCTGGGAGGCGGGGCGGGCTACGGAGGAGGACAACAACAACAAAATGGAGGCGGAGGGGTCAGAACGGCAAGAGCGCTTGGGGGAAAACGCAATTTCTGCAACAAAGTCACGCTGGCTATTTAAAAATGCAAATAAGCAAAGCGGCAATCAGAACGCAAATTCAGCAACAAAGTCACGCTGGCAATTTAAGAATGCTAATAAGCAAAGCGGCAATCAGAACGCAAATTCAGCAGCAAAGTCGCGCTGGCAATTTAAAAATGATAATAAGCAAAGCGGCAATCAAAGCACACAGCAGGCAATAGATATTGATCAGATTCCAGTCCAATGCGCTGCACAACGATACCAAAGTCACAGGGGAGTGACCACTGGTACCCCATCAGCAGGGCGCAGGTACGCCCAGGGACAAACCACACTGCTGGAGGTCCAAAGTTAATCCAGAGGAGGGGAGAGAAACCCTTCACCCACGCAAGCAAGCGGGTTTGGGGAGAGACAAGCCCCAGGGAGCCCGACAGTTGTGGATACACAACCGGCCTCACAGCAATGCAATGCGGGCAAAATGTGCGCACAGTCGTCTTCCCTCACCAATCTAGTCCCTTCTTGCCCAAAATGGGCGATCCCGCAATGCCATGGGAAGACTGGAAGCGCTATTTCCTGAATTACCTATCCACGCTAGAAGAGGAGGGGGAAGGGACTTTCTCCAACTCAAGGAGGAAGAAAATACTTCAGCACAACCTAGGGCCAGAAGGCATCCGAGTGTACGACAACCTGGTAAAGAAGACCAGACTCCCTAATGACACAGACGAGTTCCAACACACTCTAGAGGATCTGGACTCCCATTACCGCCGAGTAGTATGCACTGCAATAGACATATGCAATTTCTTCTAAAGGAAACAAAGCAGCGCAGAATCGATTGATGACTACGTGGCAGCGCTACAGAAGATGGCAGTGACATGCAAGTTCGGCACACTGCATGATGAACTCATCTGAGATCAGATCATAATGCACACTGCCAACACAGCGATCCAAGAGAAGTTGTGGGTAAATGGAGAGGCACCCCTCAAAGAAGTCGTGGCACTCGTGAAGAAAGCAGAACTGTCCAAGAGATGCGCAGAAGCAGCGAAAAGGGAGAGCATCAACAGGACCCCAGTGTGCAAGATATCAGTCAAAAACAAACAAGAAGTGACACAGCAACAAACACCATCAGTCATAAGGTATCAGAAGAAATACCCTCAGAAGTTCACAAAACTCCAAAGACCGCAAGGAGAAAGCAGAAATACCTGCTACAGATGTGGTAGCAAGACACATGCAAGCAGCGACAAGAGATGCCCAGCATTCAGAGCCAAGTTCTCATACTGCAGAATAATGGGACACTACGAAAAGGTATGCAGGCGCAAGCTCAGAAGAACGGAAGTAAAGTACATCACCCAGGAGTTGGACAGAGGCGAAGAGGTCCCAGAAGAAGAAGAAGAAGATGAACCCTTGTTTATAGATGACCTAGTTCTAGGAGTAGACTGCACAAGATCCAGGAATCCGGCATTACAGATATCGATCATAGGAGTACAGGTGAACATGGTGGCGGATTCAGGCTCCCCATACACCATAATTCAACTAACAATATGGGAGAAAGACTTTGAACCCAGAGTGGGTGCGAACCTGGTTCCCACAGACATACATCAAGTCATGTTCACAGGTGCACCATACCCATGGTAGGTTATCGCCCACTGATGTTTGAGTTCAAGGGGTGAACAGCGGAAGGAAAATTGTATGTCGCAGAGAAAGGACCCTCAGTACAAGGGTGGATGGACCAAGTAGCTCTCAGAATCCAACTCAACCCTGGGGGGGGGGCAACCCAAGTTTTAATGACAGACACAGACCAGGCATACGAAGAAAACGCATAGAAGAAGGAGTATCCTGAAGTCTTCAAGGGGACAATAGGTCGACTAACAAAATTCAGGCACAAAATCTGTCTCAAGGATGGAGCCAAAAAAGTAAGCAACAAGGTTTGAAACATCCCCTTCAGAAGCAGAGAGGTGGTGCAGGAAGAACTACAATGCCTGTAAAGAAACAGGGTTATCGAAGCCATCGAAAGTGCAGAGTGGCTCGCACCATTAGTTGTCGCACAGAAACCCAATGGAAAGTTATGCCTTTGTGTGGATCTGAGGGAACTCAACAAGAACATAGTGGTCGACAAGTTCCCTCTACCCTGGATAAACGAAATGCTGGCAAAGACAAAGGGAGTCAAGTGGTTCTCCACGGTGGACCTCACCTGGGAATCCCATCAAATTGTCCTTCACCCCTCGTGCAATCACCTGACATCGTTCATCACGCCATTTGGGTGCTATAAGTTCCTAAGGATGCCATTTGGATTGGCATCTGCAGCCGCAGTATTCCAAAAGCTCATGCACCGGTTGTTCCAGAAGGTAAAAGGAGTGCAATACTTTCAGGATGACATCCTCGTTATGGGGAAATCGAAGGGTGACCACGATGCAAAAATGAATGCAGTTCTGACCATACAGGCACAAAATGGACTCACCGCAGAGTGGGAGAAATGCAGATTTGGAGTGGAATCGGTGACGTACCTGGGCCAGGAGATTAGTGAAAAGGGAATAGAGACGAAATGAGCCAACGTGGCAGCCATCAAAGAAGCGCCCACACCCAAGCGAAAGTAAGATGTCCGCTCCATCCTAGGGATGGCGGAGTTTTACAGTAAATTCGTTCCCCACTTCGCATCCAAAACGCACCACTTGGGACAACTCCTGAAGGAAAAGAACACCTTCAAATGGGCAGAAGAAAAGCAAACAGAATTTGATCTTTTAAAACTAGACATCTTCGCCGCTTTTCCTCTCAAGGGGTTTAATTAAGCAGCCCTGTCCATACTAACCACAGACCCTAGCGACAAGGGACTGGAGGTGGTGCTGTCGCAAAGGTCTCAGGAAGGTGAAGTCACCACTATCAGCTTCGCCTCATGGTCACTAGCACCCAACGAGGAAAAATTCAGTGTGATCGAAAAGGAAATGTTGGCAACAGTCTGGGCCATGGAGCGGTTCAGACAGTTCTTATGGGGCTCGGAATTCTTGCCCTGCATGCATCACAAACCACTGGTGAAAGTCCTGAACTCCTGTGGACATGCAAACGCGACACCCCGCATTGCGCAGATTACACTGAGGCTACTTGATATTGTGTATGAGATGGAGTACCTTCCCGGCACCAAGAACAAAGTGGCTGATTTCTTAAGCAGTAGCGATGGAACCGGCAGCGGACCAAGAACCCTCGGAGTGGGAAGACTACATGGTGGCGTTCACACAAGACCACGAAGGGGTGATAAGTGTACAGGAGTGGGATGAGGCGTATGCTAGTGATGACACACTGAAGGCTGTTAAGAGTTATGTGATGCAAGGGACAAGAAGCATCAGGACAGCAATTTGAGTAAGTTCTGGGAAGTCCAAGAGGAATTATCCATCAGAGACATCCCGGTGTTCCTACAAAGAGGAGACAAGGTGGTTCCCCCACAGCCTTTAGTAAATCATCTCCTAACCATTCTACATGAAGGACACCTAGGTATAGTGAAAACCAAAGCAAAGGCAAAACAGGTGTATTGGCGGCCGCCATGGACAGTCAAGTGGAAAAACATGTCAGGATGTGTGAACAATGCAACCGGGCAGACAAGGCACAAGTCCTGCTACGCCCGCCACTAGGAAAATTCACTTGCACCTCTAATCCATGGGAACTTCGGTGGACATCCTGGGTCCCATTCTAGATACCAATGGCGTGCCCAAATATGCTATAGTATTGGTAGATATATACTCCAAGTGGCTGGAAGTGGACATATGTGAAGTGGCCGACTCAAAAGCGGTGTTATCTTTCCTCACCCCCACATTCTTAAGAGAAGGGATCCCAAAGGTACTGACCTGTGACAATGGGCCGGAGTTCACATCAGCGAAATGGAGCAAATTCATGAACCACAACGGGATTGAAGTCAAACACACCCCAGTGTCCCACCCGGCAGGAAATGGACTAGCAGAGAGGTTCAATCGGGTAATCATGGGTTCGGTACAGGCAGCAATAAGTGAAGGACAAGACTGGGAGAAAGAACTCAAACGGATGATATGGGCTTATCGTATCACCCCAGCAAACACCGGGTACTTCCCATTCAAAATACTACGTGGACGTGACCCCTTCACGAGGGACAATCTAGAATGTAAACAACTTATCATCCAAAGCAAGTGGTCCCCGGCTGTGGTGTGTCGCGACATCGACAAGGCACAAGCCTTATACACTGAGTGTTACAACAAACGTCGCAATGTCAAGGAAGTAATCCTAAAAAAAGGCGAGTGGGTAAGAGTGAAACAGGCTATACTAAAGAAGAAAGGAGACAGCAAGTTCAGCCCACCTTACAAGTAGTGGAGCCATACGCCAGGTTAGCCCTATGGAGTGATGGGAAGGTATGGTCACAAGATAAGATGGCACGATCCAACAGAATCATGAAGTCGGAAGATCCTGAAGGGATGAGTCAGCCTACCTCAGAAGAAAGCAATGCGCTGGAAACGATGCAGACACCGGAGAGAACAGCGCAATGCCCAACTTCTCCCAGCTGAGGAAGTGAAGATCTATACACCTTGGATGGGAGTGAAGGTGTGGAGGTAGCCAGTAGCCAGGCAGTCAACACCAAGGAGCCCAAGTGCCAATGGAAAGGAGAAGGAGTGGCAGGCAAAAGCGATGGATGGAGGAGGTCTTCCAGTAAGTGACCAACGTGTAGATGCTACCCGACACACTCACGAACAAGGTCGGGTAGACTGGTCAAGATGCCAAAGAGATTTGAGGACTTTGACATGAAAGTCAAGTAAGACTGTTATGTACTTGTGTCTCTGTGCCCCCCTCCCTTCCTGTCCTTTCCCATCATTGCAAAGGGGGGGAGATATGTGGTTTAGCGCTCTAGTCTTTGCGAGCGTACACATGCTGGGAACGTGCCGGCGGCCATTTTGTATGCCGCAGGCAAAGGGTGGTGATCGGCTGCATTCCCGGCGCTCGGGAGAATAAATCAGAGCTTTACACTTAAAAACGTGTTGGCTGTAATTATTGATGCAGCGCGATCACTATACATCCATAGCTGAAACCAAAAAAAGTGGTAAGCCTAAACAGTAAGCAAGATTAATGGCAATATTTCTGCGGGTGTCTAAAACCTTCCACTTTCATAAACGATAGAAAAGTCTGAAAACACAAGTGATGAGAAATAGAAAGGTTGGGGGAAAAACGATGGAAATACTCAAATTTGAAAAGGAATGGTCATAGCTGTTATAACACAAACCACACCACAACCGAGGTTTCTATCAGCGGCATGTTGAACATTTCAAAAGTAAACAATAATTGAGATATTTAGCTATAGTGAATGTCTTTTTCATGAACTGAGTTATCATCAATTCACAACCCAGTTGAAGACCGAAGAATTAAAAAATGCTATAAACGTGCAATCGACTGAATCACAGTTAGTTCGCATAATCAAGAAACACACATCTTCAGATGAAAATGTAAAGGTCTCTGCCTTGAAAAACATTGTGATCAAAACAAGGCATATATTTTGCACTTGAAGGCATCCCTTCCAGTACAAAATGTATGCTTCATAGGTAATACCTATTTGTATGTGTGCTGCACAATGCAAAGTGAGATAAATGAGGAGAATTTAAATCATTTATTGTCATTAAAGCATAGGATTTGGTGCAAACCCTACAGTTCTTTCGGGGTAGGAATGTGTTGCAAAACCCATGGGTGTTTGCATGGGAACGCCAATGTACCACTCTTGCAATGCACCTTTGATGCACGGGTAGCACAGGGAAGTGCATTGTGCAACTATGTGTTTCTTTGGGTTTTTGTTGAATAGGGAATATTTCCTAAACATTTTGAATTGTGTTTGAGTTATAAAATTAGGGAAAAAAAACGTGATAGAAAGCATTTATAAATCCAAGCTATCATTCCCAGCAGGAACTGTAATTGGCACAGAGTAGTACAATACATATATTTTCAGTTGATAGTGTCGTGTTCATATCTAGGACCCTAATTCTATATCCCCGATTTATGCCGTTGTGAGGTTATAAACAATATTATCCTGATAAAGGCATAAGAATCAGATTCATTTTCAGTAATAGCCCATGCAATCCAAAGCACAGCACTGCTACTCCCATTGACTCCTAGAAAGCACAACGTGTTCTTTAAACAAACCAAGCCTCCAGCAGCCCGGGAAACCCCCCCTGCTTTTGTTTTGATTTGAACAACAACTCCTGAAGTCCAGAAAAAACTGTTAGTTCTTAGTGACGTACACTGGATAGCTGTGCCTTGCAACAGACTGCTGGGAGCAAATGTTAATGTTAATGTTAATGTTAACTGGAATTTATTGCGCGCTCGTACGCCCGGAGGCTTCATGGCGCTGTAGAAAGGAACAGGGCGCATCAGTCACTTAATAGAAGGAAGCAGCTCAATGGTGTGCCTGAGAAAAGAGCCAGGTCTTCAGAAGATGTCTGAAACGAAGGAGATTATCGCTTAGTTTTAGATGAAGGGGGAGAGAATTCCAGAAGGCAGCTGCAAGATGGTCAAAGCAGCTGCCTCCGAGGCGTTTCCTCTTGTACGATGGCACAATCAAAAGGGATTTATGGGTGGATCGGAGATGTCGGGAGGGGCTGTATTTATGGATTAAGTCCCTAATGAATTGGGGGCCAGTATCATGTAGGGATTTGAATAAAATGCAGCCCGTTTTAAAGGCCACACGTTGTTCCACCGGCAACCAGTGTAATTGTTTCAGGCCAGAACTGACTGATTGCCTTCTAGGGATGTTCAGAAGAAGTCTGGCTGCTTGATTCTGAACCAACTGGAGGCGTTTAAGCTCTCCTTTTGGGAGACCAAGATAGAGACTATTGGAGAAGTCCAGTCTGGATAAAACCAAGGAGATGATGATCTGAGTGAGAGCGGAAAAAGAAAAGAAACGTGCAATTTTTTAAATTTTTTTCAGCTGAAAAAAACTGGAAGAGACGACTGCTCCCACCTGTTTCTTCAAAGAAAGGTCTTCGCTAATGTGGATGCCCAAACTTTTGACCGAAGATGACTTAGATGGAGGGGCACCCATGCAGGAGGGCCAGAAGCTGGGAGTCCAACTATGTATACTCTGTCCAGGCAGGACCAATTCGGTCTTGCCTGGGTTAAGTTTTAAATGATTGCAGCTCATCCAACTCAGAATGTGGGACATGGTGTTCTGAAATTCTACCACTGAGTCCTTGGTGTTAAGAGGAAAGATGAGCTGCAAATCATCAGCATAGTTGAAAATGGTTACCTTGGCATTTCTAAGGGAGAACAGAAGAGGACGCAGATACAAATTAAAAAGTAGGGGGGACAATGAAGAACCTTGAGGCACTCCACAGTTGGTGGATATGGTGGGGGCCGTAAAAGTGCCCAGTCTAACCGATTGAGTTCGGCCAGAGATGAACGAGCGGATCCAGCTGAGAGCCGGGCCCCTGAGGCCAGCCTGCTCGACACGGTCGACCAAGATGGTGTAGTCGACCGTGTCGAACGCAGCAGAAAGGTCTAACAGTACCAAAGCCTGATGGATCCCCTCGTCCGCATTCCGCCTCAGGGAGTTCTGCACCGAGAGAATAACTGCTTCGGTTGAATGGCAGGGGCGGAAGCCGGCCTGGTTAGGTGCAAGGTACTCAGATTTCTCCAAGAAAGTAGAGATACTGTCACAGACATGGGATTCCAAAAGTTTGGCGCAATATCGCAACAGAGAAATGGGCCTGTAATTGAGTGGGTCTGACGGGTTGGCTCCTATCTTTTTTAGAAGGGGAATGAGTAGGGCTTTTTTAAAGTTGCTTGGGACTTTCCCTTGAGTGAGTGATCCATTCAACAAGGGAAGTAAGCCCTCAGGGATGAGAGTGCCTATTTCTTTCAAGATAAAAGGAGGGCAGATGTCGTCAGGGGAGCCAGATTTGACTTTGGTAAGAAGCTTGGATAAGGTGGCATTGTCAATGTGAGGATATGAAGCCAGAGTGGCAGGATTGTGAAAGATGTCGGAGAGCAAAAGGGGGGGCTGAGTGGTGGAATACTCTGTTTGATGGTGCAGATTTTATTAAAAAAGAAGGAGTTGAGTGAATTGCAGAGTTCCTGAGTAGGAGTTATCGGAAGGGAGGTTCTGTCACTGGTACGAAGGTTTTCCACTATGTTGAACAGTTCTCTGGATTTATTGTGAGCTGTGAGTATTTTTTCAGAGAAATATTCAGTTTTGTGTTTCAGGATAAGCTTGTGATAGTCCCTGCGAGCTTTACGGTAGTTATCCTTGTCTTGCTCTAAATAGGCTGTACGCCATTTTCGCTCCAGTTGACGGACCTCGAGCTTAAAGTTTTTCAAAACAGGTGTAAACCACCTGTGTGCGTCATTGGGGTGGGAGCGAGGGAAGTTGGTGTAGGGAGCATAAACATCGGCTGCCTGAAGTAGCCAACCTGAAAAAGCCTCTTCCATTTCGTCAATGCCCTGGTCGAATGAGGGAGGGGAGGAAGATAAGGATCCAATAAAGGTAGGGATGTTGACCTTCTTCCACAGTCTAGTTGTTCCTCCTGGCTGAGGTTGGGGCCTTCTGCTACTTACAGTGGTGATAGTGAAATTGATCAAGTAATGATCCGACCAAATGCAGGGCGAGATGGAATTGATAGCAAGAAGAATGTTTTGGGACCAGATTTGGTCTAAGCTATGCCCTTTTTCATGGGTAGGAAGATGGATATGTTGAGTGAAATTCATATCCAGTAGCGTTTCTTTAAGACTGGCTGCTTGAGGATCAGACTCAATAGAGTCCAACCATAGGTTGAAGTCTCCTAATAGTACAATTTTATCATGGGAAATAGTCAGGGATGCAAGTTGTTCTGCAAAAGATGTGGTAAGTGTGGGCGATATAGAAGGATCAGAAGTAATGATCCTAAGTCTGTGTCCAGTTTAAAAAGCAGATTATCACATCCAGTTAAATCTAAAGATGGTAGAGAGGAGACTTGATGGGAGCTGCGAATGATCGCAGCGACACCTCCGCCTCTTTTGCCGGCGGGTCTGTCGGCGTGCAAGATATGATAATTCGAGGGGACAGCGGCTAAGATGTCAGGCAATGATCCTTCATTGAGCCAGGTTTCAGAAAGAAATAGGAAGTCTGGCTGGTCTGCCTGAAGGAGAAGGAAAATGTCAAGGTGGTGTTTGACCATAGACCTGGTGTTTAAGTATAGGCATTTAAGAGTAGTCGCGGAGTTATGAGGGGTAGTAGAAGGCAGGGAGGAGCTATATTTGGGAGTTTTGGCATGGATGTATTCGGGCTTCAAAATGCCATGAGTAGCAGCACGTTTTAAGGTGTGGGCGGGCGGGGCAAGTACAGCGCTATCTAAGGGGTCTGAGTGATAGCAAGGTAGAGGGAGAGTATTTGATGTTTGGTCCAGGGGTTATGGCCCCAGGCCCCGGACTGCCACGGACGGGCGCAGACGGGCTTGACTTATGCGCGACTTCGGCGCGCATTCGTCGCGCCCGCTGCGCTCGTCCGCTGCGCTCCTGTATACACATTGTTTATAAGGCCTGCCTCCCGGGAGAACTAGACCGCTAAATCCGGTCCAGCTCCACCCAAGATGGCGGCTCGCCTCACCCTCCACACAAACGGCACCAGCCGCGATGGACCAGGGCGGGTAGCAGAAGAAAATAGTATCCAGTCAGTAAGTGCAAGTCAAAGTATACAAAATGACAAATTAAAAGCAGTTTTTAAAATACGAGCGCACTAGCGCTGAGATCGTGCTACAGCGCTTACAATGACTACCAAGTGACTGAGGTGTCAGAGAAACGAGTCTGAGGTTCCTCGAGGGCCGGGCTGCTGCCACCAGCCAAGCGTTCTCGAGTAGCCCAGAACAACGAAGTGTTTTAAGGCCTGCCTCCCGGGAGAACTAGACCGCTAAATCCGGTCCAGCTCCACCCAAGATGGCGGCTCGCCTCACCCTCCACACAAACGGCACCAGCCGCGATGGACCAGGGCGGGTAGCAGAAGAAAATAGTATCCAGTCAGTAAGTGCAAGTCAAAGTATACAAAATGACAAATTAAAAGCAGTTTTTAAAATACGAGCGCACTAGCGCTGAGATCGCGCTACAGCGCTTACAATGACTACCAAGTGACTGAGGTGTCAGAGAAACGAGTCTGAGGTTCCTCGAGGGCCGGGCTGCTGCCACCAGCCAAGCGTTCTTCAAATGAAAGTGATGGTATCCCTATTGAGGTCTATAAACAGTTTTTCCCTCAAATCAGGATTTTTTTTATCAATCTGTCTAGCCAAATTATTTCAGGTACTCCAATACCAGTATGACTTCTAAATCAATAGTGCTAAATTTCCTCAAAAAGATAACCCTCTAATAATCCAATTTGTGTTGGCCCATTAGCCTGCATTATGCTTATTATAAACCATTTACTAACATCTTGGCAATCATGATACATACTAATTATTTAATCCAATCCATTGATTAATATAAAGTTATTAAGATTGAAGCTGTACTTATAATTATTGATGCAGGAAATGTGTTTGATTTAACTAAATGGACAGCTGTATTTTAGATTATCAGTACTTTAACAGTCCTGGACAGTTTATTCAAATTTAAAGGAATATATATTTAGATTCCTCAACTAGAATCAAATAACTGCAGTAAAATTGTTCAATTTACAGTATCTCAAACTACTCGGAGGAGAGTCTTGGGTCTTTTAAAAAAAAAAAATTTTTTAAGAGAACCTTTGGCATAATTAGATCATAATGATGAAATAATCGCAAATTAAAATAGTTTACTGATGATATAACTTGCTTTCAATCAGCAGAAATAATTAATATTCAAAGAGCTTCAGATAAGATTAAAGATGTTACTTCAATAGGAGGATACAAAACCAATTATATTAATCTGAGATACTCTTATTGAATGCAGGAGAGACTGAGATTAAAGTTACATCTTAGTTTTCAGATTTATTTGATTTTATTTATATGGCTATGTTAAGAAAGGTAAGGAAGTTGCTCAATTAATGGCAGTGTCTGCCCACGTCAATTCTCGGTAAAGTTTCCGTAATCAAATTTGATACCATGACCAACATTTCAATTCAATATTTATTTTTATTTTCAAATGTTCTGATTTAAGTTCGTAACAGGTATTTAAGGGAGATTGACTTATTAATTCGAAAGTTCACTGGAAAAGTACCCTCATATTCACATCACCAATATGAATACTACGCAAGTTAAATGCCTCTTGTGGTCCCTGTGCACAGGCCCCTAAGGGGAGAAGCCTCGTAAAGCCTGGGTGTCAAGCCGGCTGGAACAATGAAATCCGGGAGGACACGAAGGAACCCCCACTGACCACGAAACGGAAATCCAAAACGAAAGCACCCACAAGTCCCTCCAAATACATCATAGCCAATCCCCCCACTACCTCACTAATACCACCAATTTACTCAATGTTTGGCACAATGAAGTCTAATGGAAAATTCACATTTCTGAAAGATCCAGGAACATCAATATACTCAATGCCAATTACCTCAAATGGATTACAGAAACCTATGACCCCGAGCAACGCATCTATGGAGTCAGCTATTCCACAGTTGTTCCAGCCCTGTGTAAATGTCACTTCAGCAAAAGGCATTGGGATAGACAAGTGCTCACAAGTAGCCCAGGGAAACAATAAGCACAAGATACAAGCCCAAGTGCATACGGAACACGCGGAAAACAGAAGTTACGTCTCGGCCCAAGAAAAAATGAACCACACAATGTCGTCAGGTGTCCCTGAATGGATAATGGACAGCCCAAGCGAAAAAGCTATGGAAGAGAATACACCAAATACACAGCTTGAAAGAACCACAACGATACCTATTCCGTTAGTCCTATTAACAAACGACATAAATCTAGATGCACCAAGGCCCAGTAATCCACCAGTCATTGATGATGATGAAGGAAATAAAAACACTAGCAATACAGAGGCCGTACATAAGGAACAACCAAATAACCATTCGACCCCTAAACTGGACTCACATCTAAATCAAACAAAGCAAAAAGCCAGCAAGGACACTGAGGGGTGTAACCCCTCATTGGTTTCCCAAATCTTTTCGGACAAGAATACAAGCAAAATGCCCAGTAACGCAAAACAAGGTAAGCAAATAAATGCAACTGGTTCCAAGCAATTGAAATTATATAATAAATTACATAATAAGGTTGTAGGTCATACAACGGAGGTACAAGGAGAAATCGCATGCGAACAGCACCGAAGTAATCTACCAACCCTGGAACTAGTAAATAATAATTCAATTGAGATATCAAGTGGGTCAAATCAGGACGTAGAAATCCTAGAACATTCAGCCTCGGTCATCTGCCCCGAAGTTGCATGTCATCAGGAACCATCGATAATAGAAATTCCTAGTCTGTCAGCATCAAGTGAACCATCATCTGCAAAAAGATCACCAAATAAAGGCCGTCAGTACAAACAAAAGGATGATTACCGAATCCTATTGGCTCTTGATGAACACCCACACAGTAAACCTATGTCAAACCAGCAAGTGGGAACGCACAGTCTCAACCAAAACCTGGAATCCATAATCAATTTACACAGTGCACTTGGCAAAATTTTGGAAACCTCGATCAAAACTCTGAACTTGCAGTCAGACAAATTGGATATCCAAATCCACTTAATGAGTACAATAGCCGAACATATATCTAGTATAAACAAAAAACTGGACACTATAGGACACTTGTTTGACATTTCTCTGGAAAGGTCTCATCCCTGGTCTCAGTTCCCAAATTGCACCTGTAGCCCAATATTGGACAAGCTAAAGGATTTGCCATCCATACTCAAAGACATCCTACAGGAATGCGTGTATGCAAACCAAGGCCCCAACGGAATACTAAATGGAAGAGACTCCATTGCTCAACAAAAAGACGCCCTCAAAGAAGAAATAGGAAATTGTGTAAAAAGCAAGGTAGATCCGACAATATTAGTAGCACAACAAACAACAGATAAAGAGCTGAAACAAAACATGTCAATAAAAACAAGACCTGATGAACAACAGGAAGAGAAAAATGTCACATGGACAAAACCAGGAGCCTGGAATAGCAACAGTCATGAATCATCAGAAAAAGAACAGCTCGAACAGCACAGTGAAAAACATTCGAACAACAAACAACCTCTTACAAAAAGGCAGAAAAAACGTGCGAGGAAAAACAGAAACCAACTATTAAATCGTATGCCTGCTACCAAGCAGGCCCAGGTCAACTTTCCAATCTTCAATTGCTCAAAACCATTAGCAAAAACTTAAGCTGGCAATGAAGAGGGGCCATATCTGTTAACAAAAACACCAAAACCCCGGGGCAGTCTCCGGAAGCGTAGTTCTAAAGCAGAAGGGGAACAGCCCACTGTTAAAGAGGAACGTCGTAACAACCAAGCCCAAATAAAAAGATCAAGAACATCAACAACATCAGAAGTGATCACCTACGTAACAAGCTCGGATATAGATGACCCAAACAAGGACGAAAATGCATTCCTAGCCACAACATCAAGTAGTGTGGACTGGAGTCTGGAAGCATCGATTATGACTGCTCGCAATTGAAAAGAACATTAGGGAATTCCAAGAAAGAGCTAAATAACAAAGGGAACAAACCACGGCAAAAAACTTGGGCCATGCAGCAAGGATCCAACCATCAAAAAATTAAACAAGAGCACAGTAGACACGAGTCCAACAAGCACGGATGCCAAAGGGTAGTTACCAAAGGCGTTGATAATAAACATAAAGTTTTTCCAAACCCTAGTATAACTATGACCACCAATATTACCTCAAAAAGGGATAAAGCCAGCACCAGACTAGTCACATCAAAAGTTGACAAGAGTAAGCACGACAGGCTAGAAGTAAAGATCATTATTTATTTATTTATTTATTTGCAGGTTTGTACCGCGCTGGCTTCACTCCCGAAGGAGTATCTCCGCGCCTTTGACATCTACAAAGAATTAAGAAGAAGGGCTTTTAGAAGCTGTTATGGTCTACTGTTTAAACAAGAAGGTTTTCAGCATTTTCCTAAAAGGAAGGTGATCTACACATAGCCTGAGGGATATTGGGAGACTATTCCAGAGAGCGGGTCTGGCTATTGATAGTGTTTTTGCTCAATGTCTGGCCTTCTTTGCTCTGGGTACACACAGAAGGCCTTGTTCACTTGATCTAAGTGTCCGAGAAGGTGTATTAGGTATGAATTTGGTGATCAGGTATGCAGGACCCATTCCATTCAGGCTTTTGTGTATGGTACAGCATACCTTGAACTTGGCCCTCTGTCTGACAGATAACCAATGTAGTTTTGTCAGCAGAGGTTTAGAAGGCGTGCGGGGAGGAGCATTCAGAACCAGGCGAGCAGCCGTGTTCTGGGCCACCTGAAGTCTGTTCATAACTCCCTCATTGGCAGACAGGAGCAAGCCATTGCGATAGTCCAGACGACTTAAAACAAGCGCCTGGACCAGCGTCTTCCTAGTTGTATCAGGTAGTAATGGGAAGATTTTTCGCAGCATACCGATTACATGAAAGCAGGCTCCCAGCACCTGGTTGCCATGTTGTTTGAGAGTGAGCTCCTGATCTAATCGGACTCCCAGGTTCTTAACAGTTTGTTTAGGCTTGGGCACTGGGCCGAGATCTTGTGGCCACCAGTCTGGGGTCCAGAGCAGTTTTGCCTCACCAAACAACATGACTTCTTTCTTCCCAACGTTGCACTGCAAGTAGTTGGAGGACATTCATCGTGCTACTGCATTCATGCCCTAGGAGAAGGAGTTTCTGAACTCAGGTGTAAAGATCTTAAAAGGAAAGAGGAGTTGCGTATCATCCGCGTAAGATATAGGGATGAATCCGTATCTTCTCATGATGTTAGCCAGGGGTGCCACACATATGTTAAAAGGGGTGGGGCTCAGACAGGAGCCCTGTGGCACCCCCTTGGAGATTCCAACTTCCTCTGACCTGTATGCGCCCATAGCTACTTGCTGGGTGCGGTCAGTCAGAAAGCTCTTCAACCATGCCAAGGCTTCCTGCTTCAAGCCGATGTTAACTAGCCTGGTAGTCAAGATGGAATGAGAGACGGTGTCAAATGCCGCAGACAGATCCAACAGTACCAGGACAACAGAGTGACCCCTATCCTGGTACATGTGTAGATCGTCTGCTACTGACATCAGAGCGGTCTCCGTACTGTGTCTGGGCCTGAATCCAGATTGAGATTGGTCCCGCACTCCCGCAGATTCAATGTATTTAGACAGATTACTATTCATGTTTTTCAATAACTTTGCCTAAAAACGGGAGCAGGGATATGGGTCTAAGGTTGGCTAGCTCTTCCCATGGAGTAGCAGTGTATTTTCTGAGTGGTTTTACCAGAGCATTTTTCCATCATTTCGGAACCTGTCCTGTGCTCAGTGAGAGGTTAATTAGTCTCTGGATAATAGGTCCCAGACCCGTGGCTAAGATGGGCATAACCCGTGCAGGTATAGTATCCATCGGAGAACCACTCTTAATCTGAGAGATGCTTCCTACTACTTCCTCAATAGAGACAGGGGGAAAGACAGAGAGGGAGTGCATAATCAGATTTTCTATTTCCGGGTTTGTAATGAGGTCATTATCATTAGTATTATATTGATTCGAGAGCATGATTTTGCTGTAAATTGCACCGATTTTTTGGTTAAAAAACTGGGAAATGTTGTCACAAAGTTGCTGTGAAGCCACTTCTGAGCTTTCACAAGCTGTGGGTTTAATACAGGTCTCTAAAATCTGGTAAAGTATTTTGGGGTTATTACCAGCTGCCAGTAATTGGGATGCAATGTGATTTTTCCTCGCCGCCCGGGTAGCTTTGTGATATGTTTTCAGAGAGCTTTTATATAGTTGTTTGTCTTTGTCTTGGTGAGAGGCCCTCCATTTCTTCTCCAGTTTTCTTGCTACCTGCTTAAGCAATCTAAGATCCTCTGAAAACCAGATTTCTTGTTTGTGTGCAGGTCTAGCTTTAAAAAATTTTAGCGGAATGATACCGTCTATAGTTTTGAGTAGTGTTTCTTCGTATTTATGTAGGGCATTATCAATGCTCTCATTGGCGTTCGATGTCGGTTGAAGTCTTGTTGGGTCAGTTTGTGCCACGGTCTTCTTTTATTTGCTAGGGCTGTGTTTCCGATATTATATGAGGTCGGAGAAGGGGGTTAAAATTCGATTATAAAATGGTCAGTCCATTCGACTGGATAAGGGGAACTACATTCAACCTGCAGGGAATGTGTTAGAACTAGATCTAGCGTATGTCCTGCCTGATGGGTGGGTTCGCTATTAATTAGCCTTAGACCCAGTGTGCCAAGGTCTGACAGTAGTGTCTGCACTTCACTATTGAGATCTACTCACTGTGAATGTTAAAGTCACCTAAGAGAAGGAAGTCAGATTTGTCATGTATATGGGGTGCCAATGCTTCCATCAAAGTAATAGATACATTTGAGCATGGCCCAGGGGGGCGGTATACTAGTGCTCCCTTTCTACTATATTTGCTAGAGGTATGGATTTTGAAGATCAGTAGTTCTAGATTGGGGGTGCATATTTCGTCCAACACCGTGACATTGATTTCTTGTTTGTGGACAATCGCTAACCCACCACCAACTTTAATGGGACGGTCCAGCCTAACAATTTTATACCCTATGCGAATTCCCAATGTTATGGCAGGGACAGAATGTGGTTTAAGTCATGTTTCTGTCAGGAAGCATAGGTCTGGATTTTCTGAAGTGATCAAGTCCCATACTTCTACAGTATGTTTCGGTAGGGATCTGATATTACATAGCAGATTTTTGAATTTCAGAGGGATGTTATTCACCTCATTTACCGTATATTTGGGGTAATTGACCATTATGTCATTGCCAGGGAGACAACGCTTAGAAGTATTACTAGCCACAGCGCGCGCCTCAAATTGAGTTTTAGAATGGCGGCATGAAAAAGGGCCCTCTAGGCTGTGTTCCATCCTGGTTAGACAGGTCGTCGGTAAAAGCTTTAGGATATTTAATAATACCTGTGAGGTGTATGTTAGTTGTACACCTGTGTGTCCCTCCATAGCCTCCGGCCCCTGGCCCCGTCCTGTCGCGGACGGGCGCAGACGGGCTGGTCTTTGGCTTGTCTTCGGCGCTGTCTATGGCGCCCCACTGCGCGCAACCGCTGCGCGCTCTGGCCGACGAGGGCTATATAGCCTTATGAAGAGGAGAGCTGCAGCGCTAACCGCTCGCCTTCCTGGGTGTGTCTTGCTCTTGCCTGCCCCGCCCTCCGCTCAACGGTATAGGCTACCGAGTCGGACCGGGGCGGGTAGGCTTGAGTAACGAGCAAAGACAACAAAAATGCAGTGGGAGCCCCTCTGAGCCCTGTCAGGCGTTAGTGATTCAGTAACGGGTGATTTTAAAATTCGTACATCAATTTTAAAACAATCGATCCAAGTAAGTGCAGGCTTTTAAAATTATAACATCAATTTTAAAACAAAAGGTGCGGGGTCAGTGCTGGGACTTATTAAAATTATTATTCAATTTTAACAGTAAGTTAGAGCGCTTAGTAGCAGCGCTTCCGCTCAATAACAAGGTAGGCGCCAAGCGGGGTCGGGAGAAGCTGCCACCGTCGTCCCTTACCGTTACAGAACAGTACGACAAACAAGAAAGTATAGGACCTGAAAAAACGACCACCGACAGCGATCGTAGGCCAATTACAGAACCAGGCGGAAAACCAAGAAAAATTGATAAAGTAAAAACCAAGGCAAGCACGCTATCAGAGCGACTTTGGAACGATGACCACAGCCATCAGGTCAAAAACATAAGGGATGAGGTAAAGGAAAACAGAAGCAATAAAATAATGAGAACTCGGCTGCACTGCAACATGTATGGCATAAAATCAACAACAACCGGAAGGTTACTTTTTATACCTAATTACAAAATGCAAGACACACAAGACTATCTAAACCGAGGAAACATCTTACATCTGACATCGGCCATCCCGAGCCTCAACCATATATCATCTGCAGACTTACTGACAATTGAATTTGTCAATCTTGGGAACAACGCTGCCAAGAAAAGCTCCCTTAAAACTTGGAGGAGCCATGAAATTGTTAAGCAGCTACTAAACGAATCCACGAAATTTGAAGAATGGGGGATCTCGCTTAAGGAGGAGGCAACAATAGGTAACCCCTCGCCCCTGTTAAGAAAGCGCACCAAAGGAGAAGTTCATACCGGGGTAGGTCGACATACATACTCCTTTCTGCAGGGTGCCAGGGGTGCAGAATTTTCTAAAACTGAGCAACAGAACAGACAACTACTAGGCCCAATGGAAAACTGAACTAATATTGGGGCGTGCAACACCGGACGAGGCACAGTAAAAGTCCTTTCCTGGAACATCGCCGGTGCTAAAGAAATCTTAAATAATGAACAGAAAATGGTCACTTGGGCCGTCTATGACATCATCGCCCTGCAGGAAACATGGCTGACAGAGACAATTGACGTTCCAGGCAAAATCAGTTATCATGTCAGTGCAACTCGCACTCAGCGGTATGGTCGAACGAAGGGTGGTCTGTCGGTCTACATAAACACCGCATTAAAGATCAAGGCCTCCCAACTGGCCTCTTCCACGGCAGACATGCAAATAATCAAAATAGAGGGGTTATCCAAGGCTGGCATCGGAACCATAATTCTTATAAACATATCCGCCCATCCCATAATGAAGGTAAAAAAGGAGCTATTCAAATGCATTAACAATGTAATATCAGGCTTCTGTCTTGATCAACCAACATGGGAGATAATCCTCACGGTCGATTTCAACGCCAACCTTATGCAGCTCTCAGAAGAGGAGGACAATATCATCGCTGCAAACGAATTTTGGGCGGTTGAAACACAGAAGATCCCGCCCTCCAAGAAGATCGACCAAGTGGGAAGACACCTGATGTGGGCCCTGGAAAATCATGGATTGCGAGTACTCAATGGAAGAATCAAACAGGATAAACCCCCTTATAACACCTATATAGGCCCCTCCACAAGTTCAACTTTGGATTATACCATTGTCTCGCTCCCTCTACTGGGGTTAATTAAAAACTTCCAAATTCTATGTTCGGCTGATAGTGACCATCTAATGCAACACACCGAAATCAACCTGGCACCACCCAAACATTAAAAGCCCGATCATTAGCCGGGGAATTATCAACAATCAACTTGAAAAGAATAAGGTGGACGAGTAAATCAATATCGCAAATAGCACAGGAGGCAAGGCACTTACTGCAAACAATAACCAACGATAATGAACTGTGTGCAAAAACATGGACAGCCTTTTTAAACAAATTACCAAAGACCGGAGCTAACCTAGGTAAGAATCTCAACCAAAAGACAAGTGGTAAGACCAGTAAGATCATACTGTCCTTAAGAAGGCGCCTGCAGCAGTTAATGAGGCAATCAAAGGGTCATAGTACAAAATCATGCATTTGGCAAACAATCTGATCTATAAGGAAACAATACAATAAACAAATATGGACTGAGAAAAAAACAGAGTTACCGACTTCTGGACCAAACTGCTATATAAGATAAAGAAATCTGACACCAAAGCATTCTGGTCACAGGTAAATGCTTTAAATAGACCAGCACAAACAATAAACACGACCTGTGTTACGGAACAGGCATGGGTCAAACATTTATTTGATACATTTTCAGAAAGCTCTCTGCGTCGCCCACAACAACAGCTCACAACTCATTAAACGCAGTCTTGGCACAATTAAACAGTCTGAGCAGCTATCAGCAAAGTAAAGACAAAACATCCACTTCACATGCGGAAATAGAAATACTACAAATAATTAAAAGAAGCAGGCAAGATAGTGCTCCAGGACCGAATGTTGTCCCCCAGGCTATCTACAAGGAGGACCCCCAATATTGGGCGTGCAAATTAAACAACTTATTTAAATCAATAAGTAATACAAGACGGCTCCCAGAAAGCCGGAGAGGGCCGATAATAAACCCTACCTATAAAGGAGGAGACCGCAAAAACACAGCCAATTACCGTCTGATAGCACTTATCGACACAGAAGCAAAATACTATACATCCCTGGTGTTGATTGACCTTATAAAATGGTCTGACAGTAATAAGAAGATACCGGTAAACCAGACAGGGTTTCGCAGGGGCATCAGCACCATGGCCAATGCCATGGCAATAAGTTTAATCGCCGAAAAGAGCATGCAAAACCATCAAGCATTGTACTCCTGCTTTGTCGACTTCAAGGCGGTCTTTGACCAAGTTAGCTGTCAACTACTCTGCTCCAAATTAAAGCAACAGGGCCTGCCGGATACAATTCTAAATCCTATAATGGACTTATACACAGACTCCTGGATGCAGGTAAAGATTGCCAATGGGCAACGGCTAACACGCAAGATCAGTACACATAACGGATTGAAACAAGGCTGCGTACTGGCCCCCATCTCTTTAATCTGTTAATGGCAGACTTAACCACAAGGCTGGATGGGATAAAGGCCCACCCACCGCGGCTAGGAACCCTACAGCTAACACATCTATCCTATGCCGATTACGTGGTGCTTCTCAGTCAGACAAAAATAGGTCTGCAACGCCTCCTGCACGTACTGGCTGAATACACAAGGCTGAACCTTCTTGAAATAAATACTCAAAAAACAAAGATCATGATAATAACTCGCCTACGCAAAACACAACCACTTTTTGTCCTAGATAGCATGAAACTGGAAGTAGTGGATAGCTATAAGTCCTTGGGAATACAATTGGACAGACGTCTTAACTTCTCCCAGCACTTCGACGTCATCGAAAAAAAGGGAATGGCCCTGTTAAACGCATTCAACAGTATCTCTAAGCAGCTAAAAGGCCCCCTGTTTAATCCACTTCTGACAGTCATCAAAGCCAAACGACTCCCTACCATAACCTATGGCAGTGTATTACATCATGGGAAAAGTGCACAGCTTCTAGACAAAATTCAAACTAGAGTCTATAAGCGGGTATTCAGTTTACCGGGTAATGCTTCTCCTGCACAGGTCCGACTTGAGTTTGGTCTACAATTTCAAGAACTATAAATAAAATACGAGACCATTAAGTTCTGGTACAACATCTGGATGCACAGGGAAACAGAAATCAACTCTGCCACGTGGGAGGCCATGCATAATAGTCCCAATTCTCAGTATACCAAGTTTCTAAAATTGTCTCTCATCACAACCGAACGTCCTTTTTATGGCAAACCAAGCTCCCGGTATCTTCATTCAAGCAAGTAGTCAAAAAATCGGCAAACAGCCATTCGCTGATCAACGACAAGTCAATCCTCAGTCACCGTTCGCATGCCTGGATGATAATTCAATCGTATAACACGTCCAAACCCGAACGCAAGACCGACTTGGTTCCCTCCAAAACCTATAGGTTTCTTTAACTGTGGTTCATGCAATGTATGTCCTTCTGGCCGTAACAAAATCAAGGAATTCACTTTTAATTCTTCCAAAACATATAAAATCACTGAATTCATAAACTGCAACACAACATATGTGGTCTATGTGCTGGGCTGCAGTTGTGGGAACATATATGTTGGGAGTACGGTACGTCCACTAAAAATCAGGATTCAAGAACACCGCAGGGCCATTGCCAGTAAAGATGTACGGTACCCTGTCAGCACACATTATCACGAGAAACACCCAGACGATCTAACCTTTTGGTTTCATGGAATTGACCACATACCACAAGATAGCCGTGGTGGGGACCGTGAGTTGATACTCCGACAAAGGGAAGCAAAATGGATTTGCCGTCTTAGGGCGGTACAGATGGGGAACAACACTGACCGTGAATTACACTATTTCCTTAACTGAAAGTAACCTTGGGAATAGCGAATTCACATAGGTGTCTGCAAATATGGCATATCCTGGTAAATACACATTTGGAACTTATCTAGCACACTGATTGGTTGACATCACTTTTTTCCCTCCCTTTTCCTTTCCTCTCAAGAATCCTTGTTTAAACACATTGCCTTTTTTACTTAATCTATTAATTTTCCCTTTGCTGTTTACTGAATTGTTCTAATAACACCCCGTGGAGGATCTTTCTCTATATATTCATTTATAAACATTACTGGGCCTTCGCCTTATCGCGTTTGCTACATCACCACATTGGACTAGACATTAATAGTGCACACCCCATGCTTACTTGGCTTTTTGTTAATATTTTCCGCCGTGAGCCTTAATAGGGCAGCGTTAATGACTAATCTTAAGAACCCGCCGTGTACTTAAATAGTGGACATAAAATTATTACTTTTCACACCATACTTCCCACGCTTACTGCCGAAGGGAAACGGGGCTATCTAGTTTATAGAGCGAATGTTTTGAAGTGACTATGGGCCGCGACACGTGATCTGCGCTAATGGGCGGGACTTACATGGTAGTGGGAGGAATCCGCCCCCTCCGCTTCCGCATATCTAGCGCGATGGAGAACTTGTATGCAACCCGGGACGCCGCCACGAGACGCTACATGAATTTGGAGCACCCAACTGCAGGTAGGAACTTAGGGGGCCGCTATGATACTTGTGACTGCGTTGCTTAATTAAGTGGGGGTTGGCGACCTTCGCACTGACCTGCGAGCTTCGCGCTGACCGATTAATGCATTTCCGGCGAGGACTGGGGTTCTAAGTATTCGGTATGGCCCGCTGTGCTGCCTCGAGCTACTACTCTACGGTAGATTCTAATAGATCAGCAGTGCATAATCATAAGGTTAATTTTTGCCCCAAACAAGGCGATATGCATAGCGAGTTTAGTCCAGAATGGCTCTTGGGCATCTTATATAAATTGGGCTGCCTTTACCGTAACCGGTTTTTCGCCTTATGCACGGACATTATATATTTTATAGTAACCGGGACTCCTCGAGGGCAGACAGGTGTGTGAAAAATGGACCATTATGACTGTATCTAGCTGTCCCGCCACAAGATTGTTTTGTGTACTTCTGTTTCGAGTAAGATCCATACAGGATTATATACTATATTATTTTTTACTCTATTTACAATTAACTGCTAACTGATGGACTCTCCTGAAGGGTATTTCCGGACATGCGGTCTATTGTCTGTTCCACAAGGTGGATTATTAATTTGGTTAGTGTTATTTATATTCGCTGCAACTGACAAACACTTTTCTCTTTAACGTTTCTGATTATTAAACGCGCATGGTGTATTGATAGTGCATATATGCCTACCTCCTTAATTACAGGTGCACAGTGGTTATCACCGCGAACACCGAGTTTTATTACGGACCGGTGACCTCTTCCTTTTTGTATTGATGCCAACATGGGAGCCTGGCACTAGGGGGAATAACAGGATACCATCTTCGCGAATATTAGGTAATTCTTTTTAGTTACTACTTGTATTTTTGGTGACATGGATGTAACTTCTTTTCTTGTAATATTTGCAAATGTTATTCTCGCTTTTTAAATGTCTATCATCAATCGGTGGACATGCTACATACTAGCTTTACAAATTGGGTCCGATCGAAACTGACTAGTCCTTTTCTACACTTTGTTATATTTCATGCAACAGATTGCTTGTGAATGCCTACTCCACCTTGAATCAGTTTTCTACCTAGTTCACCGGCACCCTGAAGACTGCGAGACATAGCATAAGAACTACCACTGGACGCACCAAGTTGTATCCAGTTGATTATACCTTCTCTATATAAATGAAGGTAAATATTTGTCATGGCTCTTTCCATATAAACACCGTTTGCTTCTTCATGAGGCATACTAAGTGACTAGAACGTTGGGGAACATGCCAGAGATGGTACCTTTTGGAGTCACTTTATATGAGTCCAACTCTCGCTGTGCTTCTTTACTCTGATTACAATATTCTAATGTTACTGTATTATAGCCCTCATGACTAGAGTGGATATTCTATTAGACCTTTAAAATAACGTGACAACCACTAGGAATTATCAGATGTGTTGACATATTCACATTTTAGCCTTTTACGTTTCTTATTCTCCCTAAAAACATGTTCAAACCCTTCGCCAAAACCTTTGGGGCCTAACTAATGGAGCACTAATGATCATTTTTTGAATATATGTGATGTAGCTTCTTGTTCTGATCCTCTTCTTTACTACATAAGGAATTATAGCAATTTCTATTCTCCATCTCAGGTTATATGCCTTTGAATACCTGGAGGCCACTATTTTGCGATCCACTAGTCGGGTCTGTATAGACCCCAATTTCAGTACTGAATCAATTCGGTAAGTGCTTTTCTTTCGTTTTAATTGTCTGGTCTCTTTCTTACAACTGGCTCAACTATGACTTGTCCTTGATGAGTAAACTTGGCAATGTGTCTATCCTACTTTTAGACTATCCCTTCGTTCCAATAGTGCTGTTTCCAAATCCCCTTTCTACAAATAGATCTGATTTAACTTCTTTTAAGTATTCCAAGGGGTTTGACTGGATATAATCCTCAGTATCAATGTAGTAGTGCCTAAATGGACGATGTCACTTGTAAATATTATGTGCTATATATGTGTTTTTCTGTACAACTGTTTGTACATATTTAGTTGATTTTAAAAATGTAACTGCAGGGAATTTTGAATATTACCTCAGAGATGATGGCATACAAATATCTCATAAAACAACGGGTGTTTTTAAATTCTGGATGTACATAAATGTAAATAATAATATTTTTTTATGGGTTTTGTTTTGCACAACTGTTTGCACATATTAGGCTTATTTTAGGCAATTAGGCAATTATTTTTAAAGGTGTAACCCTGAGGAAATTTGAACATTGCCACCCAGATGGTGGCATACCATTATCTCACATAACAACGGGTGTTTTCAAATTCTAGATGGACATAAACGTATTTTCTTTATAATTTTGTCTTGTTGAGAAAATATCGAAACAATATGTGTGTCTTGGGTCATGATCATTTGTCTAATGTTGTGTTTTTTTTTTTTTTGGTACTTGTAAGACTTTTTATGTATATTTATGTATATATATGTTTGTCGCTTTTTACAGCCCTGACGAAGTTCCACAAGGTTAATGGAACGAAACGCGTTGGCTGTGCCTGTATTTGAAAAAAACTGCTAATAAAGGAGAAGATATACAATATACTTCCTTTCCTTTGGACTCTCATTGAGTGCACCTTCCATTTTTTGCATTTGGATCTTACGTCCAAACCCGAAGCCTATCTCAGATTCCCCTTTTCATTATATCTCAAACTGAAATACCTCAGCTTAAGGATTGGTAACTTGCCAACAAATGCAGATCAACCGGATTGGAGGCAATCAGACTCCAAGGAGTGTGAATTATGCGGGCCGCAAAACAAAACCTCATCCACTTATTTTGCATCTGTCCTGCACTGGACCAGGAACGTCGGCGCTGGTTAAAGGCGAAGTATAATGAACATGGAATACGCACCTGCCGCTCAGCTATTATATAAGTCCTGTGCACAACAGACCCACAATTAATCTGCAGATCAGTTAAGTTTGTTTTGAAGTTCGAAAACAAAAGAGGTGTCACGGCAAAGAGCTGTTAAAAATCCTGAACATGTGTTACATAAAGAACCCATAAGAACTCTGTACTTGCAACAATGTAAGAAGTTCACGATGTAACATAAAGAACTAATAAGAACTCTGTAACCGCAATCATCCAAGAAGCCGTATTACCATCCCCCCTGTCGAAAGTCTCAGATAAACACACAGTAGATTGAACTAAACTTGAGATAAGTAGAGTTGCATCTGCCGTTTTTCACTAGTTAAGGGATTTACCCAAATTGAGACTAAGCTTGTGAAAAAAGGGCATTCTCCGAATAGAACTAACACAATATCGGATAATGTAGTTCAGTATAAATTTCCCTAACATGTAACATATATTTTATCAATGTTTTTAAATTAAAATCTCGCACGCATATTGACCAATTTTATATGATGTACATTTTACTTTTGTAATGGTTTTAATTAACTACACAATAAAAGTCTGTTTCTCTCTCAAAAAAAAAAAAGTCAACACCCTCATATTCACATCACCAATATAAGTGAAGATGGGGACTCATCTTGCCTCATTTCTGACTTTATATCCAGCTACATTATGAGATTGCACACCTCAGCATCATCATTTTATGCCTTTTTGATAATTTATTCTTGGATTATTGCTTAAGGAGGCAGAGATCCAATTCCTGGTAATGACATCAACAATTCAAAAAAAGATACAATGCATTAACATTTTGCTATTGTGTAAAAGTGAGATCGAACCGGAATAAAAGATTCCAGATTGCAATTCATTTATGTCACTGTGTTACTGTAAGTTTGGGTTTACATCTATCTTACAAAACAATCGAGCAATGGAATCAACTATGGATTACATCAATACCTGATTTTATTATCAACATCTCATGGAAGCCCTAGGAATAGGTGAATTCACATGGTTTTGCTTTGCTCAAATCAGTAGATATCTTAAAAAACTCTAGCACTCTTGACACATTTACTCAGTCATTCTTAAAACTACTTAAAAAATACTGGGTTTTGGCTGCTGCTATAAAGTTATTTATCGGAATTTACATACCTTGATCATCCCTAGAATTTTGGATAAAATCCAAAATGTTACCAAAAGTAAGTTCCCTGTCAGACATTAATTGAAGATTTCTATTTTTTGATGCAATCATCTCAGAGCTGCCAATTTTATAGAAGAAGGAATAGTTCTAAAAAATATGGTTTATTATATACCACACTTATAGCAAATATGCTTACCAGCTGTGACAAACCAATTTTTTTAGATATAGAATAGCTTCATTGGGTGAATAGTTACATAATTCTGTACTAGCCTTGCTTTGATTGCTTTTTAGATTCAAGTTTGTTATCATAATAATCATCAAGGTCCTAAAAGTGTAATCCCAGACAACTGTCCAGTTTTGTTTTGTTATTCTATATTTAGTAGCACATTATCCATATTGGAGCAAAATTCTATTATTCTATTTATTTTTGTTGCATGCTCTTTTATCTTGCAGCATTGGCAAAGAGCCAGTTTTTAAATCAACAACATACCAAAATTCAAGGGGTTCGAATGGTCTAATAAAGAATATATGATGTTACAACGCAAACAATTTCAGCACATGCTTTTACATCCCAGATTTTACAACACAACTACCATTACATTGCATGATTTTACAACGCATACCATTACAATGCATTTTTTAAAACTGCCATTACAATGCATTCTGTTACAATGCATACCATTACAACACATACCATTACAACGCATAATACGTTCAGTGCAACAGTAGGGTAAGTGTTGAATAGCGTAGGGGTAACATTTACTATTGCCCCTCCAGTGAGTACAACAGTAGGGAAAGTGTTGGATAGTGTATGGGTAAAAATTACTATTCTCACTCCAGTGAGTGCAAAAGTAGGGAAGGTGTTGGATAGCATTGGGGTAAACATTACTATTCCCAACTACCCCAAAACCTAAACCCACCCTAAATCTTGTTGTTGTAATGGCATGTGTTATGATGGCATGTGTTATAATGACATATGTTGTAATGGCATGCGTTGTAATGGCATGAGATTTAAAAACACTTGTGTTGTAAAATTTGTGTTGTAAAGGCATTGCAAAGTAATGCTGGTGCTGTAGTGGGTGTTTTCCCTAAAATATGCTAAAAGAAACAAACAACTGCACAAATTTCGATAGCTTTGTCAATTTAGTCTGATACAATATTACATCTCTATTTCAAATTCTAAGATTGTTACCTTTGCTTGGAAATTCTATCTTATAAATAAGAATTGTCTCTAAGTTTTGTCGGGCTGCATGAAGAGTGTTCATCTTGATTTGTCATACTACATATATTGATGCTATTAGAGATGATAATGTACTTGTAATCTTGTTTTGGTACACTGTGTCATGTTTTATTCTGTCTCATGTTTTAATACTACAAAAAAGGAGTTTAAAAAGACACTACTGAAAAACTTACATTCAGTCACCCAGACATACACTTAGCATTTATACTGGGCACAGTATGGTCACTGGCACACTAAAGGTGGTCATGTATGACAGTAGCTCTTGTCTGCTGATTCTGCTTAACCTCAAAAGGATGTTTAAAAATGTAATTTATGACAGCCTTCTCTCAACCACATATTGCTTGCTGGCCATAGGTGGACATATCAAGTCAAGTCAGTCAAGTCGAGATTTATATAGCGCGCTACATACCCATAGGGTCTCAAGGCGCTTGAAGAAGGGGGGGGGAGTTACTTGTCGAATATCCAAGTTTTAAGTTGCTTTCTGAATACTAGGTGGTTCTGAGTAAGGCGGAGGTGAGTGGGAAGAGAGTTCCAGGTTTTAGCTGCCAGGTAGGAGAAGGATCTACCTCCCATGGTGGCTTCGTTGAGGCGAGGTACAGTGGCAAGGGCTTGGTTGGAGGATCGTAGCTGACGGGAGGGGGTGTAGAAAGACAGTCGTGTGTTGAGGCATTCGGTCCAAGTTCGTAAAGTGCTTTGTGTGCGTGGGTTAAGAGGCGGAAAGTAATCCTCTTATTTACGGGGAGCCAGTGGAGGTTTTTTAGGTGACCAGAGATGTGTTCTTTACGCGGGATGTCTAGTATGAGCCTGGCTGAAGGTGAGTATCATCAGTTCTGTCTCCTTGGATGTACTTTACTATGTTTCATTTTTGCCCTTTCATTTTCAAGCTATAGAGGTAGCCTTTTGAGATCTAATGAATAATCTGAACTTTTCTTGCCACCAATATTCAAATGAGCTACATCTCTAGCAGCTTTATCCTAGCAGTAGACACCACACCCCGAGCTATGGCTCAGTGCCACCCCAAACTGAATCTGGACACAATGGAGTTTCTACTCCCTGTTTTTTAACCATAGCAGTGCTGACTCAGGGCTGCATTTTGCCTTTGTGGGCTTCCCCCAACAGGCCAGTGGGGTGGAATTGATGACACTTGACCCACCCAGCTGAGTGACTGACTAATTTAGAGGTCCATGCCTGGCAAGTGTGACTTTCCCTTTTGTAAATGGAGTTGCCACCACATTAGCTCCCATCCTAGCTGTGATGTTTGCAAGGTGAGTGTTAAAGCATCCGGTCAAGAATCATTGCTTATTCAGAAAAACCAAACTATTATAATGAAAGATTTTCTTAAATCAAAAATAAATGACCCAATGCACACAGAGCTTTTACCTGCATGTGGGAGCCATTTAACATATCCCTGCCCATTTCCACCATGTCTGGCATGAGAAACATCAGCAGGGAAAACCCAGAGTGTACCCTAGCATGTAGGTGTTTTCACTGTATTCTAAGTGTCTGTCAGTGTTTTTCAATGATGTCATTTGAGATGTCATCAGTGATGTGACTGACCATGTCATGAATGATGTAATATGTGACATCTTCAGCATTGCATTGCGGGTGCGGGTGTTATAGTTAGCTCAACAAACTATAATGGCGGAATTTGTCTGGTTTTGTACGAGTAAAATGTCCAACTAACTATAACATCCTTGAAACAGTGAATTTCTAAGGTTTTTTAAATGCTAACATCTAACTTTAACGTCCCTGAAACCTATGGTTTCTTCAGTGAATATTTATATATATATATATGTGTGTATACATATATTACCTACTGGCGTTCGCCAGTAGGTATATATAGTTAGGATTTTTTCCCTATGGGACTTTTGAAAATTCTATGTCTAATAACTTTGGCGTTTGTGGACGGAATTGGCTGAAATTTTCAGGAAAATGGCACATTTTGTTTCTGAGCAGCCCCTGAAAATTTGGTGGGGTTTCGTCAAGGGGGGGCTGAGAAAAAAGGGGGGTCTCAAAACGCGTTTTTTGCATTGAGTTTTCCATAGGGCGGTTGGACTCACTTTTAGCTCGAACGGCTGAATGGATTTGCACGAAACTTGGCAAAATTGTAGGGACTGTTAGCCCGATGTGCCTTTGCTAGGTCTCAATATATGTGCTCCAGTAGTTTTTGAGAAATTAACGTTCAAACCAAGATATATATCTGTAACAGCGCTCTGGGCAGCGATCCGGTCCGCTTACTTTTCGCTTATCGGAACTTTGCGCGCAGAAAGCTGATTGGCTCTCCGGTGTCTGTCAACATTCTAAACAGTCCGGAGCGGACGCCATCTTGTCTCTCGGTAGGATCGAGAGAGAAGAAGAGGTGGAAAACGAAGGGGGAATTTAATGAAAGGGGGCAAGGTATCCCCCTCTTGACCTCCTAGGAATGTTGTTGGGGTTATTAAAGGGTCCCGTGGGGAAAATAAAAAAAAAATGATTTTTCACGGTAGAAGCGCGGCCGCGAACTGGTAGCGAAACGGGAATTCGCCATTTTGTGCTTCGTAAATTAAATTACTAGTTATAAGTGGGTACGGGAGACGTATCCTAATCCCCTATGTTTCCTGAGGGTGGGTGAGGAGGCTGATATATGTTGATACATCTCTTCCAGCGGCTGTGCGTGAGCTTTTTTTTTTTTTTTGCTGCGTGACAGTCCGGAGCGGCCGCCATCTTGTCTCTCGGTAGGATCGAGAGAGAAGAAAAGGTGAAAAACTAAGGGGGAATTTAATGAAAGGGGGCAAGGTATCAACCTCTTGACCCCCTAGGAATGTTGTTGGGGTTATTAAAGGGTCCCGTGGGGAAAATAAAAAAAAAATGATTTTTCACGGTAGAAGCGCTTCACGGGCCGCGAACTGGGCCGCAAACTGGTAGCGAAACGGGAATTCGCCATTTTGTGCTTCGTTAATTAAAGTACTAGGTATAAGGGGGTGCGGGAGACATATCCTAATCCCCTATGTTTCCTGAGGGTGGCTGAGGAGGCTGATATATGTTGATATATCTCTTCCAGCGGCTGCGCCATCTTGCCTTTTTTCGAATGCCACAATTTTGTCGTGCACGGCAGCCATTTTAGATGCCAGGCTGGTCCCAGGCTATCACCTACCCCTGCGGATGTAGTTTATGGCCCCAGCTGTAGAGAATTCAGACATGCCAATTCTCCTGATTCAGGCGTGTGAGTACTGATTTCAGTGCTAGTCTCCCGCCTCCCGATTTCTGCAAGCAAAAACCCGGGGGCATATTACTAACAACTAGCGATAATTTTTGTCTATAACTTGTTTAGAGACAAAAATTATCGCCGCAGATCGGCGATTTTTATCGCAGATAAACCTTGCTATTATCGCAGAAAAGTCAGCGATATTCATGTATTATCGACCTAATGCTCTTAGCCATGTTATCCACCTCCCATTGGATAACATGGCTAAGAACTGCTCAGGGCAGGTGTTAGATTTTGGAGATATTCGCGCTTAGCGCGAATATCTCCAAAAGTTGGTAATAGAAGGTAGCGATGTTAGGGACTGTTTCCAGTCGCTAACATCTTGGCACGCCACTTTGCATGTCATTAGTGATAAGTATCACTGACATGCAAAGCCGGGCCCAAGATGGTCGCTATCTCCTTTTAGGTGTCACTAACTGGTGTTAGCGACAGCTTGATAATAGGGAAATAATTTTATCTCCGCTTTCATGGTTTTTAAAGCCAAAAAAGCGGAGATAAACCCCCTTGATAATATGCCCCACGATTCCTTGGGGGTTTCAGCTGATAGGGCTTGGTATTGTGTTACATGGTAATTTTTCCATGAAACGTCAGAGGGTCGATGTAGGGGTTCTAGAAGAGGTGATAAACCATTTAAGCCTCATGAACAAGCGCATGGTCTTTTAAAGATTTGTGAAGTACTCGGGGCGGCGGTGTGTGTGTGCCCTCTTTCAGGAGCGGGCGGGGGGGCACTGCCAGCAACTTGCCAGGTCAGGTAGTGTTCAACACGTGCATCACCCTTTCTCTGCCTGCTATTGCGCTCCATGCTTCGGAAAGGTAAGAAAAAGAACGTGCATTTGAGTTTGAAATGTCCGATCCTGCAGCAGCACACTTCCAAAGCCCACACATGACAATAACCCGATTCAAGGCCCCATTCACCCGTTTTTCAAAAAATAGATAACACTCCAACAAAGTAAGGTTATAAAACTTTATTAACTTTTAACGATAATGAACAGAACAAAAACTAAAAACATTTAAACATTTATTAACACAAAAAGCAACAATGGTTAGAAGCTGTCTTTTGTGCGAATAGTCCCAAGGCAGCACAACGTGCAGAGTTCTGGACGGCACCCAGGTGATGTCGCCTGGGTGCCGCACTGGTTTAGGGATCCTACAATGCTGCTCCGAAAATTGGCGTGGGGCGTCCCGGGTGGGGCGGGGGGAGGCCTCGTCAGTAGCGGTCTGTTGTGCGAATAGTCCCAAGGCAGCACAACGTGCAGAGTTCTGGACGGCACCCAGGTGATGTCGCCTGGGTGCCGCACTGGTTTAGGGATCCTACAATGCAGCACAGAAAAACAGCGTGGGGCGTCCCGGGTGGTGCGGGGGGAGGCCTCGTCAGTAGCGGTCTGTGTCCAGTGTCACATGGCTGACACAACATGTACGACAGGCACCCAGGTGATGTCCAGTAAACTGCCGCACTGGTTTTGGTATCCTACAATGCTGCTCCGAAAATTGGCGTGCGGCGGCCCGGGGGGGGGGGGGAGGCGGCGTGAACGGGCCTCCCCAGGTGGCGGCCATTCAGCTGTTTACCGCCCGCTCTTGCGACTACAGCGTCTCGCTCACCATGTTGTTGAGTTGCTCCCACTCTTGCAGTGCAGCGATAGGCGGCTGCCACATGACTCTTAAAATGGCGGACGGCTCTTCGGTTTTGGGCCTGGTCCACTGAAATGGCCCTGGGACACCTTGGAAGTCGGACGCTTGCCTGCTAGGGCTTGGGCTCCATTCTCGAAAAGCGTCCCCTCAGCCGTGAAGATTGTATAAAAGTCTTGGGGGCCCCCGACTCCCGCAGGCTTTCGGTGGGGAGCGGCTGCCATGATTGCTCGCGGAATGACCACGACGGAGCCACGAGATGGTGGTGCTCTCATGCTGACGCCAGCTTCAGTCTGAATGATCCAGAAACAAGGTGGGGCTTTCATCGTTTGGGAAAAAAAAATGTTCTAAACCAATGAAAAGTGTTATTTTTAGGTCATATGACCAAGCCTTCCATCTTTAGGAAACCAAAAGTAAAATGAACCAATGAAAAGTTTTATAAACAAGTCACATGACCTGTTATGCGACATAGGGCTACAAAAAGCGTAGAAAATCCGTTGGCACGTGAGGCGGCGTCAGTAGCGGACCGATGTGCGAATAGGCCGAAGGCAGCACAACGCGCCGAGATCCGGATGGCACCGAGGTGGTGTCCAGCAAATTGCCGCACTGGTGTGGCCATCCTACAATGCTGCGCCGAAAGACGGCGTGTCCAGCTGAATTGTGGTCACTGTTGCGGTACAGTGACTCGAACGCGCCGAGATCCGGATGGCGCCGAGGTGGTGTCCAGCAAATTGCCGTACTGGTGTGGCCATCCTACAATGCTGCGCCGAAAGACGGCGTGTTCAGCTGAGTTCCGGTCACTCTTCCGGCACAGTGACTCGAACGCGCTGAGATCCGGATGGCACCGAGGTGGTGTCCAGCAAGTGGCTGCACTGGTGTGGCCATCCTACAATGCTGCGCCGGAAGTCGGCGTGGGGTGCCCCGTTGGCTTATGAGGTGATGTCAGTAGTGGACTGATGTGTGAATAGGTCGGAACCAGCACAAGGCGCCAAGATCCGAATGGCAAGTCCTGGATGTTGAGTGCCTCAGTTGAGATTTCTGAGCAGTGCTTGTAGAACTGTCTGAAGCTTATTTGCACCTGCTGCAGCTTCACTAGGTCCGGCGGAACTTGTTGCCTTTTCCTTTCTGCTTCTTTTCCTACAATGCGTTTCTTCTGAAGACACGACCAGGTCCCTGAATGTGTGCAGGGGGACGCTATTGAATGAATGAACGCGCCGAGATCTGGATGGCACCGAGGTGGTGTCCAGCAAATTGCCGCACTGGTGTGGCCATCCTACAATGCTGCGCCGAAAGTCGGCGTGGGGTGCCCCGTTGGTTTATGAGGTGATGTCAGTAGCGGACCGGTGTGTGAATAGGTCGGAACCAGCACAAGGCGCCCTGCACTGTTGAGCCTTTTTCAATGTCTGTTTTTTGTTCTTTCCCCTCCATCAAAAACAAAACAAAAATACAAGGCGCCAAGATCCGAATGGCAAGTCCTGGATGTTGAGTGCCTCAGTTGAGAGTTCTGAGCAGTGCTTGTAAGACTGTCTGAAGCTTATTTGCACCTGCTGCAGCTTCACTAGGTCCGGCGGAACTTTTTTCCTTTTCCTTTCTGCTTCTTTTCCTACAATGCGTTTCATCTGAAGACACGACCAGGTCCCTGAATGTGTGCAGGGGGACGCTATTGATTGAATGAAAATGGCGGCTTGACACAAAGCTGACTCAAGCGTTACTGTTGGTGCTATACAGACAAAAATTGGTTTTCAGTTTGTACATTCTTCAGGTTTTTTTTTCCATCCAAGTCTGATTGAGAGTTTGTAGAAAAATGGCTTCAGATTTTCCACATACTACTCTTCAACATTCTTCCTAAATGTAACAATGTGAAACTCACTAGGAGAACGGCTGTTTCTGTTTCCTTTCAAAATGCTGCCACCAATATTTTCTGAATGGAAGACATCATCTTGTAACATAAAGGGCCGAAAGGGGTTCTGGTCTGGCCGATGGTTGGTGGAGACATTTTGACTATATCTTGGACCTGCCCGGCCTCGCCCAAAATGGCGCCGGTATAAATGGGACTCGTAACTCTTTGCCCGCAAATGTATATCTAGAAAATGTTATTGTAAGTGGCCCTGTCGTATTTTAATTACAAAATGTACGTCCACCGATACCGCAACTGTTAGACACCTTTGTTCTTGTCACCTAATGGCCCGCTCGTTACGTTCTTCTACAGTGTAAATGTCTCCTCATCATATACGATTTGAGTTTGCTCCGTGGCCGGCCCACGTGGTTATAGGCCCGTATTTGTATACTGACATTTTCACAATAAAGGTTTTTAAAACAAAACACGGTAGTAGTATTTTCATTTGTAAAGTTTTTACTTTTAGTGACTGTTTTCGAATCAGTAAAAGGCAAGTGAAATAAAGCAGTCCAATTACATGACGGATAAAAGGTATAATATGTAGGAACGCAGTAAAGATAAATGGTCAAGGGCAGTTGTGTTTTTCATGTCTGCAACATAAAGTGATCGATAAGAATCTGATAATCAGGCGTATCGGCGACTAAGACAGCAGGCCGAATCTCTTTTACTCAACGGCTCCGTCATGGAAGGAAGAAACGCCCTTTTTCTCGAAAAAGGAATATATTTTACTTGCAAGACAGTTGTAAATTTTCCGGGAAAGTACATTAGCCTGGAATATTATAACATATGTTTGAAAAAAAAATATTGTTCGAAAATAATAAAAAGCGTAATTTTTAGGTCATATGACCAAGCTTTTCATCATTAAATTAACAAAAGTAAAATGAACCAATGAAAAGTTTTATTAACAAGTCACATGACCTGTTATGCTTACGTTACGCGCTGCGCGCCGCGCCTCGGATCACTTCCGGGTGCGCTAACGCGGCGTGTCATAAAACGCATTACGCGACAACGTAGGTCAAGAATATAGTCTAAATGTCTCCACCAACCAACGTTCAGAACACAACCCCTTTCAGCAGTCCAAAAAGTTCTGTTAAATGACAACAGAGGGGACAGGCAACAAGAACCATCAGTCAAAGAGGGGAGGGCAAGTTCTTCTCTTCCGGGTCATGTTGGGGCGCTACCGGAACTGATCGAATTGGTAGTCTACAGTGTTTCTGGATGTTTCAGACTAAAGCTGGCGTCAGCATGAGACCACTACCATCTCGTAGCTCCGTCGTGGCCATTCCACGAGCAATCATGGCAGCCGCTCCCCACCAGAAGCCTGCGGGAGTCGGAGGCCCCCAAGACTTTTGTAGAATCTTCACGGCTGAGGGGACGCTTTTCGAGAATGGGATCCAAGCCCTAGCAGACAAGCGTCCGAGTTCCAAGGTGTCCCAGGGCCATTTTAGTGGACCAGGCCCAAAACCGAAGAGCCGGCCGCCATTTTGAGAGTCCTGTGGCAGCCGCCTATCGCTGCACCGCAAGAGCGGGCGCATCTCAACTACATGGTGAGCGAGACGCTGTAGTCGCAAGAGCGGGCGGAAAACAGCTGAATGGCGGAAGAGGCACAGTGTAGCAAAAGCGGGCGGAATGGCAACTAAAACGATAAAGGGGCGCCTCACTACAGCTTGTCTTCAGGTCAAACGGATTGTGGGACAAGGTCCAGAATTGAAGAGTCATCAAAAGGCAAAAAGTACCGCCGGACCCCGGGAGCCGGCCGCCTATGTCGGGGGCGATCTCAGGCTACACCAGTGCTATAAGACTTGGGGAGGGTGTCGGAGCCAAGCGTCTTCTCCGAGTCCATGGCCATCACAGCGCCCCTCAGGGGCCTCCGTCAAGCTGTTTAGGAAGGTAACATATCATATTGTTTTCTAATGCAGTCAGGTCCACAAACGACACTCACTTACTTTGAGAATAGTGAAGCTGCAGTAGGTGGAAATAAGCTTCAGACAGTGTTACAAGCGCTGCTCAGAACTCTTAACTATGGCACCCAACATCCAGAACTTATGCTATTTGAGAATGGTAGTGACATCGAAGCATCTCAGGGACCAAAACCATTAACGTACTTTCACGTATGAAAATCTTACTTGGGGAGGGGGCAGGAGCGAAGCGCCCCCTCCCAGTCAGCGCCACCACACCGTATGTTGAAAATCTGAAGCCATCGTTCTACAAAGTCAACCAAACTTGGATTGAAAAATCTAGAAAAATGTACAAACTGAAAACCAGTTTTGGTCTGCATAGCATCAGTAACAACGCTTGAGTCAGCTTTGTGTCAAGCCGCCATTTTGATTCAACAAAGCACAGGCATTGAAAAAGGCTGAAATTTAGAACTCTAAACTATGGCACCCAACATCCAGGAGCTTGCTATCCGGATCTTGGAGCCTTGTGCTGTTTTCGATCTATTCACACATCGGTCCACTACTGACATCATCTTATAAACCAACGTTATGTAAATAGTTTTTTAATAAAATGTTTTACCCTATTTCTTTGCTGGTGTGTTGTCTATATTTTTAATATTTGCATAGGGTTTGTCATTATTTTGTGCGGGATGGGTGATGGAGCCGAGCTGTCTTGCAGCCCTCATGGTGTGGAGCTCAGTTCATCTCACTATTTTCGTATTTCTCAAGAAGGGTTGTTCCTAATATTTCTATTTTAGCGAGGTCAAAAAGAGATCCAATTAGTGGCCTACTGATTTTGCTCGATTACTTTTATTTTTTTACACGATTTTTCACTATCTGCAAAGACTAAACAGAGTATTGCGACTTTGTGCTTGTTTGTAAATAGAGAATGATCCAAAGAGAACCAATTCTAAAACAGTAAATGCTTGGACAACAATCAATCAAATGGAGAGACAAGGAGGTACGACGGATTACAACGGGGGTAAAGGCCTGCGTTAACTACCCTTCTGTATCTGCAAAGAGAGAGTACTACTAAGGCAAAAGAGGGGAGGGGGGGGGGGCAGCGTTCAAAGCACATCAGCGTGCATAAATACGAAAATGTTTTTATCTATCACGTACTTGACATTTTAAAGCTTTTCATATTTGCTATTAAAAAACCAATGAAATTCACAGAAAAAACCATAGGTTATAGTGGATATATAGTTAGGAATTTGCATTTACAAAACCTTGCAAATTCAATGAAAAAACCATAGGTTATAGGCCATATATAGTTAGGAATTAGCATTTACAAAACCTTATTTTACTCGCATAAAACCATTGAAATTCCATATATAGTTAGCTAACTATAAGCGCTAACTATATATCGCGCACCCGCAATCCACTGCTGATGATGTCACATATTACATCATTCATGACATGGTCAGTGACATCACTGATGACATCACTGATGACATCTCAAATGACATCACTGATGACAACTCAAATGATATCAATGATGACATCTCAAATGACATCACTGATGACATCACTGATGACAACTCAAATGACATCACTGATGACATCTCATTTGTCATCACTGATCACATCACTCATGTGATAATACAATGAACCTCTTCAGACTCTAATATAACCTTACATACACTCAGTATAAACAGACACTCACAGACTGTCACTCATCCATGGACTTACTCACACACCTAGTCAGTCATGCAAAGAATCAATCACACCTCCATTTCCTCAACTATACAGTTATACACATCTTACTTATTCAAACATATAATAACACATATTTACTCTCATATAATCCCTGATACAAGCTCACAGTGATCGATACAGCCACTCACACATTCACTGGCTCTTATGTTCAGTTATTTATATATCTCAACTCTCACATGTATTGTGTTTTACATACGTACTTACTTGCACATGTAGCAATGAGAAATCCATTCACTCACCAACACACCCATGCACAGTCAACCGCCCATATAGCTGTTTCCACATGCACTCTTGAACTCATACTCCTAGTGAATCAACTGCTTACACATCTATGCACAGAGTCACGCACCTCCCAGCCACCCACACACACACTCAGCCTCCCATTCAAATATTTGGGCAACCAATCAATAACCCATATGGCTACTCTTATAGCTACTGATCAACACATGCAGCAGCTTACACAACAACAAACATACTGATGCACGAATTAAGACAGTTTAGTCACTAACCCATGTACTCAGTGAGACACATTTAATCACTCACTCATACAGTCAGTCATGCACCTACTAAATTCTTCATCCAGACACTTATACATCCACTCATTCTTCAATATGTGAAACATATTTAAACTTTACAGACACATACAATCACTGGATGTTGTGATCAGTGATGTCATCAGTGATGTCATTTGAGATGTCATCAGTGATGTCATCAGTGATGTCACTGACCATGTCATGAATGATGTAATATGTGACATCATCAGCAGTGGATTGCGGGTGCGCGATATATAGTTAGCGCTTATAGTTAGCTAACTATATATGGAATATATATATATATATATATATATATATATATATATATATATATATATATATATATATATATATATATATATTAGTCCAATCCTGACTTGGCTTTCAAAAGAACAGGCACCGACTCCGTGGATGAAGATCAAAGGTTTTTGTTAACCAATACAAAAGATCAGACGCGTTTCGGCGGACAAGTCCACCTTGTTCACTACATCTGCTTGCACCATATTAGTGAGCCTTATTTATAATGTTGCATAATTGACATGTGGTAGAACCACCATGTGACATACGAAACCATGTGACATCAAACATAGAAGAGTTGGTAGCTCTCAAAATTGCAAGTCATTGTGGCATATAAGGCAAAAAATCATGTTCAAACAATGTAATTACATCATTACAATTTGTAAATAATAATCATGTATACACATTTTCAACATTAATGAATTGTAGTTGTTTAGTTTATGAAATCTAACTTTGTGTAACACTGAAAGCTGCTGCCTGGTTGCATGCTGGTTTGGACATAAAAGAGTTCCTTCACAGCAGGTATAAGCTCCCAGCGGCTTTCTGATCTGTAACCTCTTTAAGCCCAAGCAGGACACTTTGTGAGTCCAACGCATCCCTTACTGATATGGCTGAGATACCCGCCACCCCCTCTCAACACAATCCCCAAAAGAAGGGAAACCGGAAACAGTTCTTGAAGTTTTTGGATGTGGGGAGGGAGTGACCCTCCCCCGGCCGTATTTATTAAAACAAAAAATTAAAACATTAAACGTTTCATTTTATGTACAATTTCATTATCACATTGCGATGTTTGGCTCACCTTAACATATTCTCTAATACAGAGTTTCTCCTAGCCGAACTAGCATCCAACAAAAACATTCTCTAGAAACACTGAAATTGTACATCCTAACGTTTAAGGGCCAACGGCAAGGTCATAACCGGTGTCAAGATCCCTAACCAGACTTACCCCTCCCACTTGTGAGGGGCGACAGCACAGAGGCTTACCTCAAGTGCAACTACTAACAATTTCCCTTGACTTGACGGGGGCACTTAAGACTCGACGCCATTTAAAGGTCGTTCGAAGACTTGTGTGTGGTATCTAGAAGGTATCGTGGACCTCCCCCCATCCCACACAACTTACCGCATCTGCCGTCGCAGATGACCCTGGCCCCGGGAAATTCCCCAGGAGGGGGCTGTAACCCCTCCTACAAAGGAAGGGGCCTTGACCGCCTTTCCTTTACTTCCGGCGACCCGCCCTTAGACGGGACCGCCTCCCCACTGAGGGGCCAATGGCCACCTCTCCCGAGCGCTCCCATCCGTGTTGGGTGACGCCCACTCATAGGGATCTACCAATTAGTGCTCACCGATCATGACCTTACCGCCTACCAAAAAATAAATACGACAATTTTTATTCAAACCTACCAAAAACATTGGCCGCTACGACCGAAGGAACATGCTAAAAATACTATATCAAATCATTTTAATCGAAACAACCTACACAATATTCACCATACTTTATTATGATCACCAACAAACTGATACTTTCACAGCCTGTAAACGGAATGGAAAAACAAACTTATAAATTCACTTTATTGCACAACCACTTGCTGTCCTCAGGGGCTGGTGGGTGGGTCAAAATTGGCTCTTCGTTCTGTCCCGAGCTCACGTGTAGCGAGGAGGTGCAGCTTCGGAGCACAAGAACAAGAGGACGTCTTCTGGTCTTGCGTCTCTTTTTATCCGTCTTCAGGGCGGGCGAGAACCCGCCCCTGCCCGCCCCTAGGGCGAGGCTGGCTACGTCGGTGTCTAGGCCAGCCCACTCTAGGGCGGGAAAAAGCGCGCCCCGGCTACGCCGCTTCGGGCATACCAGCCGAGACACGCCTCCCGCCCAAAAATGGCTTCCCGGGGGGATCGAGGCACTCCACCATACGTTCGGGGGGACCGAGTGGTCGCCCCTTTCCAGTTTGTTTGTAGGTGTGTGCTGGGCGGGTTAATCTGGAGGCGAGCGCATTTAATGTAACAGCACATATTAGGAGAAACTTTGTATAAGTAAGACTTTCTTCCAGATGGAAAAGCACAATGTTATCGATATTCAAGATGGTGCGTCTGCTTATTCTGGCTGATTGTGCGTTTGGTCGAAAAAATGACAGCGCGCTTAGAGAAAAACCTCCTGTCTATCCAGGATAAATTACGCAAAATTAGCGCTTAGCTTTATTTTGTGGAGAGATAAGAAGCCTGCTTGATCTGTATAGTAATCATTAGGTGAGCAGGCAATTTAATCAGGTGAGTTACGAAGTCAGGCCGGGTGTCGCAGTTGATTCAGGTTGTGGGGGTATAACGCAAGTGCGTAATAATGGAAAGGGGTGGCCAGAGGGTAGCATGGGGTCCAGCCCAAGAGGGCATTGGATTTGTATCTCGTAGGAGAAGTCCCTGGTTGCCTAAGAGCCCGGTTGCCCTGTGCATGTTACTAGCGCAGAGTGTTTAGTGAGGGAGCAGTTGTAATTGGCAGAATTATCCCTGTTAGTTTTTCTTTACGAAGGAGCCTTAATTTAAGAAGGTAGCATGCAACATTTCTTGGAGCGCGTGGTGGTTCTGGTGTAATAGTGAATATGTGTGTGAAAAATTGGGGGGAGAGAAAGAATAAAATGAATAAAATAAAAGTGCACTAGGTGATTTAAAAAGGATCAAGTCCTAGACGGTGAAGCTAGATGTTAGTCAGTAGAAAGGGGTCTGTTTCCTGGAACATGAGGAGGAATGCCGTTACAGTATATCAGAAGCCGTATCATAGGTGTACACTCAGTGCCTCATCTGCATTGAGACCAAATGGGATTTTACTGTTGAGCTCTATGATGTATTTAGACTGAAGTCTCCTTAATTTTCTGTTGTCTGTTCCCTCCCCTAGGATTTGGTGCTACACTGTCCAATACAAAGTAGCTGAGTTCCTCAATGTTGCCGTTGTGGTGGGCATTATTATGGCGAGCCACAGGATATGCTGGATCGTCATTGCTGATGGCTCTGACGTGTTGTAGGATCCTCACATGGACTGGGTGTATTGTGCTCCCTACATAGGTTAAATCACAGGAGCACTTGAGATCATACACTGCAAAATCTGTTTTGCACGTGTAGTGATGTCTAATTTTGAAGGGGGTTTTTCTGAAGGGGAACTTGACTGTTTTAGTGTTGACCCCATGTTGGCAAGCTTTACACTTGGTGCACTTGTAGAAACCCGGTTGGGAATGTAACCAGATTTTCTTGGCTGGAGCAGAAGGAGCGTAATTGACCAATTCTTGGCTCATTGAGGTTGCTCTCCTGAATGTTAAGTGGGGTAATTTGGCACAGCTTTGGCCTATGACCGTGTCATTTTTAATCAGTGGTCAGTGCCTGTACAGGATTTTCCTGATGTTCCTGTGGTGTATGTTGTATCCTGTGATTAATCTGGGTGTTTTGCTGGTGTTTTTGGTGTCACTTACTGCTTTGGGTTTTCTTTGGAGCAGAACCGACCTATCCAGGCGGTCGCTCTTTTGTCTTGCTGTGTTCAAGGTGTTAGGGCTGTAGCCTCTCTCCCTGAGTCTGGTACAGAGACAATCTGTGCTTGAGGTGAGGTCTTTCAGTAGACTGCAATTTCTCTTCATCCTTATGCATTCTGCATAAGGAATGCTCTCTTTAAGGCTTATGGGGTGAAAGCTTGATGAGTGCAAAATGGTGTTCCCTGCAGTTTCTTTTCTATGGGTGCATGTCTGTATTTTGCCTCCCTCATGGAACACCTCAAGGTCTAGAAAAGTGACTTTTTCTCTGCTAGCTATACAAGTGAACTTTAGATTCAGGATGTTGTTGTTTATGTCCCTGGAGAATTGGAGAACGCTTTCTTCTGTGCCCCGCCAGAGGGTGAAAATGTCATCTATGTATCTCCTGTACAAAACTACATTGTTGGTAATGACGTGATGGTATTGGGACATGAGTACTTGCTCCTCCTACCAGCCCATATGCAAATTAGCATAACTGGGGGCGAAGCAAGTACCCATGGCTGTCCCTTGTATTTGTTTGTTCAGGAGCTTGTTGTATACAAAGGTGGTATTCTCCAGGCACCATTCTGCCATGTGTAACAGCATCAAAGTGTGTTGAAAAAGGGTTATGTTTCTATTGCCAAGAAAGTGCTGCATTGCTTTCCAGCCATCTCTGTGTCTAATGCTAGTATATAAGCTCTGGACATCCAAGGTAACAAAGCTGTAATTATCTTCCCAACATAATCATATAAACAATTCAAAAAGTCCCCAGTGTCCTGAAGATAGGCTGGCAAAGTTCTCACTATCGGTTGGAGTAAATAGTCTATATATTTACTTGTGTTCAAAAAGAGACTTCCTATTGCAGAGATTATGGGCCTTCCTGGTGGACAGGTTGGATTTTTGTGAATTTTCGGAATTAAATACATCTGTGGGGTGATTGGATAGTCATTTTTGAGAAATTCAAGTTCCTATTTTGAGATTAGGCCTTTGCCCCTCCAGTTGTAGAGACAGGTATGGTATCTCTCCTTGATGTTGAGGATGTTTGTGCTGCTGGTTCTGATATAGCATTCTTTGTCTTGCACTTGGAGCATGGCCTCTTTATCGTACATTTCAAAAGGCCACAGCACTATATTGCCTCCCTTGTCCGCATTGCGAACTACTATGTCAGGTCTTTGTTTCAGTTTTTCCATTAGTTTGTCATATTCTTTCCGTTGGTTATTGATATTTTTGCTGAAATCATTGCTGCTTGAGAGAGCCAATTCTTTGAGGTCATTGATTACTTTATCTGCAAACATGTCAATGTTATCTCTGGGCATAGGAGGGTAGAATGTGGATTTTGGTTTGAATGGGCTTTTCTCCGTGCCGTGAATTTGGATGTTTGATAGTGCCCCTGTTTTGGTGTTGGTTAGGCTCCCATCTTTCAAGTTCAACTCCAGTTCAGTAATGTCCTTCAATGCCTCAAAGTCCGCAACATTCATGGAGTGTGTGGTTGTGTTTAGTTCTGTTGAGGACAAGTTGTCTTGAGTTTTGTCTTTTTGTGAAGAAAAATGTTTTTGTAATTTGAGTTTACGTGTGAACTGGTAAAGATCAATTCTTGTTTCAGCATAATTAAAATTAGTCTCTTTGCAAAAGGAAAGTCCCAGTGTTAGAGTTTTTACTTCCTCATTTGTTAGTTCCATGGTTAAAAGATTTATAACCGTGTTGGTGGTTGGTGTGTCTATATTCATCGTCTCCTGTTGCGTCTGTAGGTGTTTTTTGTTCTTTGTGCCATGTCTGCCCCAGCGTCTGTTTTTCCTCCTTCTGCTGGATGATTGGTTTGGATGTTTGTGGTTTGATCTCCCCTTCGCGTTCTGGGTCTTAGGCTCATTAGTCGCTCCATCCTTAAAAAAGCGAACTCATCCACAGGTGTTGGGACAGTCTTTTTTAGGTTGGAAGTGGTACCAGCTTCTGGGTCTGATTCTGCTCCTGAGCTTACTTCTGATTCGCTCAGCACTAGAGGGCAGGGAGGGGTTCCTCCTATAGCAGAGAGTTGCTGTCTACGAATGTTTTCAAACTTCCTGGCAAAGGTGTAGATTCTGCCTTGTAGGTAGTCATTTTTGTCCCTCTGGAATTTTTCTACTTTCCTAATTTTAATGGTAGTTTCCAGTTTCTGTAATCTGGTTTTGATATCTTCCAAACCCTTTTTGACCACTTCTTGGTTGGGTACTTTTGCCAACTCTTCCATGACGTAGTTGATTTTCAGGAGTAGTTTTTCCCTGTCAGAAGTGGCATATTTCACCAGAATGCGCAACATATTACGTGATGATTCGGCACTATTATCAGCCCAGTCTTGCAGCATGGCTGGGTCTGGGTCTTCATATGTGGGCGCTACACGCACTCTTAGGCCTCTGGGTACTCTGCCAACATCTAGGTATTTCTTGAGGGATGTGCACTCCCACCATTTGGCTACTTCAGCCTTTCTCAATTTTTCAAGTTCAGTCAAGAGTTTCTTAGTTTCATTACCCTGGGGTGTCTGCTGTGCACTTGTACTTGCTGATGAAGTTGTTACCGGCTCGCCTTGTTCTTTAAAGATGTCGAGAGCAGCCTCTTCACGTTCTTTATCCCATTCTGCTGACATCGCTGTATTGTTATTAAATGATCGCCTTTGACACCCACTGCCTTTCTAGCGTGTACGCACTGAGGACTACCTCTCCCGCTGGTATTTGTGCAAAAGTGTTTACTGGCTACTGCACTCACTCCCTTGCACTAACTTGTGGGCCCCCAGCTCCCTGCCAACCCTACGGCCGTCACTGGATCAGGGTTACTCACGGTTGCGTTGCGGGAGCAGTGTCTGCCAGATCTGAAGTTTATTTATTAGGAATCCAAGATCCTGAAGTGAAGCAAATTCGAAGCAGCACAGCCATCAGGTACAGACCACTCCAACGTTAAAGTGAAATAGTGTTTTTATTTCTCCATCTGGTGGCACGATGCGTTTCGACCGGGGCAACCCGGGCTTGATCACATGACGAGACCAGATACCAGCGAGATTAAATACAGGCAGAACGTCTTTGCACCACCCCAATTGTCATGGAACTAGAAATCAGACTACCCTTATGAACAACCATCCTATAGCTTTTAAATAAGCAGTTACCAATGATGTACAAAGCATTATACAAACAAATATACTACAATAAATTATACACCATACATTTCAAAAGATTTTTACAAGATTTTTGCAATCAAGGGAAAGTGCCCAAAGTCATAAATCTTCGAATGGTCGTACACAGGGTCAAATGTCACTATCAAGTCCATATCAGAGCCAATAATGCAAACTCCTGTATCACAGTGAAAAGAAACTATTGTGTGTAAATTTATGAAAAGAATCCTTACTTTGTGTATCTATACTTTAAAGTTTGTTGTAGCGACACCCTATTTTATTTAAAGTGCAAGTGCAAAATTAACAAATAACAGAGTCATTGACTCTACAAGAACCATAAATAATATGTCCTTATAGTCCAAAAATTACAGTTAAAAATTCTCAGCCCAAATAGATTGCATGATTCACTCCAAAATTCATGTATCAGTACAAAACACAAGTAAAAATTCCAATAATTCATTAGCACCTCCATGTATCCATATCAGTGTCAGCAATGTCAACAATGTGGCAGGGGGAAACAATTGATTACACATGTTCATAAATATCCAATACAAGGGGACAAGCCTGCCCCATATACATCTTAGAGGTTACTGTATTAAATATAATATAATAAATATATAAATTTATCTAAAACCACACCTGTATTCATAAAAAATTGTATAGATCCTCCCGCATGTTCAGACCATTAGAAATCTTTGTGTCAAGAAATAAAATGTATAGGCTTTCCAACTGCCTAAGCTTACCTACCTCTTAGATTTGGGCACAGCATCTATGACAAAATAACTAAGATCTTTCAAGTTATTACCGTGTACCAGCTTGAAGTGACGTGCCACAGGGTAACTAGGGTCAGAGTTGACAATCGCCCGAAGATGTTGCAGAATGCGATTATATACTTGAAGCTTAGTGCTTCCAACATACTGTAATTGACATGAACATTGCAAAACATAAACAGCATAATCTGTTTTGCAGGTAAACATGCCTCTAATTTTAATAGCCTCTTGTTTGAAAGCATCTCTGTATTCCCTAGTGTTACATCCGAACTTGCAGGCACTGCATGAACTGCATTTAAAAAATCCTGTACGGTTGGGTAGCCAATTGGATGAAGAATCCACTTCTGGACTAGTCTTAAATAAAATGTCTCTCATGGAGGGAGCCCTCCTAAAAGTGATACCAGGATTTACATCGAATAGAGCTGGAAAAGTTATATCAGTTATTAGAATTGGCCAGTTAGACTTCAAAATATTCCGGATCTTACGCTCATGCCTACTGTAAGTAGTAATAAGTCTAACCTTCATCTCTTCTTTTAATGGTGTCACTTCCATGTTAGAAGGGACACTTTCCACTTCTAACATTCGAGCGGGGGCTTTTTGGGTAGTAGAAATAATTTTCTTAAGTGCATCGTTTAGATCACTCTCTTTGAAACCACGTATTAAGAATCTCAGAAAGGATTCATTAAGACATTTATCCAAATCTTGTTCATTGCTACAAATACGTTGGATCCTCAAAAACTTCCCATAGGGGATGCTTTTAATCAAATGATGAGGATAAGCACTGGAAGCATGGAGAATGGAATTTCCAGCTGTGCTTTTTGTGTGGAGTCTAATTTGAAAATTGTTGTTTAAAATATATACCTCCACATCTAAGAATTCCACTTTCTCATTGCTAATATTGGCAGTGAATTCTAAATTCAACTCATTATTGCCAATATTATTCACAAACTGTTCTGCACTGTCTTTTGTCCCCTGCCAGATTATGAACACATCATCTATAAAACGCCAAAGATGAACCATCCCCGTTTCTAGACTCCCATCAACATCCAAGGCGTGACCCAGGACACACTCCTCCCACCAGCCCATCTGTAAACACGCGTAGCTGGGGAGAAGCATGCACCCATGGCCACGCCCCGTAATTGTTGGTACACCTCGTTATTAAAGAGGAAAAACTTATTCTGAAGGCAAAGAGTAATCATTTTCACCAACATTTTGTTGTGTTCATAAAAATTAATGTCACGTTTAGATAAAAAATTTTGAATAGCATGCAATCCATCCTCATGTTTTATAGAGGTATATAAAGAGCAAATATCCATTACAATAAAATGGTAGTTTGGACTCCAGATAACCTCTTTCAATTTACTTAGAAAATGGCCTGTATCTCTAATGTAGGATGGTAATGATTTCATATGGCCTTGAAGAAAAAAATCTACACATTTTGAAGTGGACTCCAGTAAGCTGTTTTGTGCTGAAATGATAGGACGCCCTGGTATAGGGGAAACTCCTTTGTGTATTTTAGGTAATAAATACAATGTGGGAGTAATGGGGTGGTCATTTTTCAAAAATAGATACTCATTTTTAGACAAAAGACCATCTGTTTCCACTGAGCTAATTGTTTGTGTACAAGCTCCTTAACCTTGTTAAGTTTATTAAATGAGGCTTTCCTATAGCATGACAAATCATTCAAATGTCTTTCTGCTTCCAAAATATACATATCTTGTGGCCATAAAACAATATTACCCCCTTTGTCCGCCTTATTCACGATGATATTACCATGATCTTTTTATCTAGCGCATGAGTGAGGAATAACGTAGTTCAGCGTTGCTTCTATGTTTATGTTTATTGGCAATAGATTTATTCAAGTCCTTCAAGTCTTCTATCATGCGATCATTGAACACATCTATTGCGTCCCTAGGCATCTTCGGAACAAATGTGGAGCACGGACTGAAAGGACTAATAGCTCTACTACCACCCGTGGCCACCATAGATTCTAGGACAGTCTGAGTGGACACAGGGGATTCATTATCAGAATCAACAATTGCATGCACAGTTTTCAACAATGGGACATCAGAAGCTAATAACTGCTTACTCGGAAGGGAGTCAGATAGTACAGTGTTTGCAGTGCTAGTAATTTCATTCAATTTGTGGTATTTCATTAGTTTCAACTTGCATATGAACTTAAATACATCTATCTAGATTGGATGTATTTGAAATCATTTTTCGGGCAAAAGGATAAACCATGTGATAAAAGTTGGGTTTCAGCTATATCCAAATTTAAGTCGGTGAGATTGATAACGGTATTATCAGTCACTATGTTAGTAATAGAGTTGGAGTTTAATTCATTTGAGGTGCTCCCCTTCCTTTTTTCTTTTTGTTCACAAAGTCTTCCTCTTTTCTTTGAAGCATTTGTTTTGCTGTTTTCGTTTTTCCCTTCTGGTGGAAATCTTGGTCTCAATGTTTGCCGCCTGTCCTCTATTATAAACCCCAATTCCTCCGACGGGGTAAAGCCACTCAATGTAGAGGAATGGCCTGTTATTGGACTCATCTCATGTGAATCTACACTGCTCAGTATGGAGCTTGCATCCGTATCGGAGCTTTCGGAGTGTTCCACTGATTGTACTGGCAAGGTAGCATTAATACTCATTGGGGTCTTTGCTGTTAATGCCTGTCTTTTAACGTTCTCAAATTTCTTGGAGAAAGTAAAAATGCGCCCCTGTTCATAGTCTGCTCGATCTCTAGCAAATTAAAAAACCTTTTGAGTCTTAATGGTGCTTTCATGCTTTTCTAAGCGTTTCTTGATGTCTTCCCTTGTTTTGGCAATTAAATCTTTTAGCTCCATTACATCAAGCTCATTGTTGAGTACATAGATTTGGCGCATAATGTCAAGTCTATCTATCTCAGCGTATTTGATGAGAATGCACACCATGTTCATCGATGCCTCCAAGTTATTATTCGCCCATTCCTCCAGCATGAGAGGGTTGGGGTTCTCAAAAGGTGGAGCAATGACAACCCTTAACCCTCGCGGCACCCTGCCAACCTCCTTATACTTTTTTAAGGACTTCTTTTGACACAATTTGGTGAGTTCAGTCCTTTGTAGCTTTTCCAACTTCTTTAGTTTACCTTTAACATCGTTTTTATCAAATGTTTTGTGGTTCTCAGCTATAATTCTGTTATTGGAAATACATTTGTGGTTGTTTTGTTTTTCTTCCTCGAAATGTTAGTTTACTCTGCCCACAAAAACACTACTGTTGAATATGGTTACTTTAAGTTGTTTATTACCATCACTTCACTAAAATGTCAGAAGTTTCCAAAGTAACATCACACACCCTTTGACCCTGTGAATGATGATACCTTTAAGCATTGCCCTAATATCCCCCACTTAGGAACGACAAATACTCTTAATTGCTTCTGAGGTGTTAGAGGACCAACAAGGAGGTGGAACTACAAAATGTAACCAATATTCAGTCAACCCTGTTTACTTCTGCATATATCTGTCTTCATAGCTCCTGTGATCAGGGGGTAGTAACAGCAGAGCATGGAGGGCCAAAGTAAAAGAGAAGCAGCAACTGCTACACCTGGCTACCCCGAATTTGTGTGCATTATATCAGTGTTATAAATAATCACCCAAACGCCTGCCACTGAGTATTGAAGTGTTCTGTTGTACAGGACTCCATCTACAGTTTACAGATACATTTATACAGTAATGCTTTTAAAAGTCTTGCAAACGTTATGGATTGTTTGGATCCTGTTGTCAATACTGCTTTCTTTCTCTACGTCTGAGGACATTTGTAAATTCTTTGTTTTTCAGGTTGTATATGATGGGGTTGCACAGTGGAGGAACAGCTGTGTAGAGCAAAGCCAAGATCTTGTTTTCTTTTATTGAAACGTTTGATGTTGGTCTCATATACGTAGAACAAGCAGACCCAAAGAATAAAATAACCACAGTGAGGTGGGAACCACAGGTTGAAAATGTTTTGCGCCTCCCCTCTGTAGACTTCATTTTCAGTATCGCTGAGATGATCTTGACATAAGATGCAATGACAAAAATTAAAGGAAACAGTGCAAAAGTACATCCATCTACATAGTTCAGTGTCTCAATAATGTGGGTGCTGGTGCAAGATAGCTTCATCAGGGCAGAGAAGTCACAGAAGAAGTGGTTGATGGTGTGGGATTGACAGAAGGAGAGCCTAGAGAGTAGTATAGTGTGCACAAGCGGAACAAAGAGACCACTAAGCCAACTTCCAGTGGCCAGCTGTTTGCACATATTTTTATTCATGATGCTCATGTAATGTAAGGGATGACAGATGGCCACATACCGATCATAGGCCATAACTGTGAGGAGAAGGAATTCTGTCCCCACCAAAAAAATGAAGAAAAATATCTGCAGCAGACATTCGGTGAGAGAAATTAGTGTACCTGTCTGAAAGAAGTGTATCAGCATATGTGGGAAAGTGACTGAGATGTTAGTGATATCAATAAAGGCCACGTTTATAAGAAAGAAATACATGGGGGAGTGCAGATGTGGGCTGGAGTATACTATTGATATGATAAGAAGGTTTCCAATCAGAGTCATCACGTAAATTAGTGTAAATGTAATAAAAAGGGGAACTTGCAGCAGTGGAAGATCCGAAAACCCTATAAGCAGGAACTGTTCCTCTGAAGTCAGATTTTCTCTGTCCATTTGTCCAGATTTATTGCGATTTGAAGGCAGTCTGAAATAAAGCACACCAGCAATGTAAATACATCTTTTGACTAGCTGGTTTGACTTGTAAGGTTCTGTTTGTGGTCTTCAGCAAAGCTCTTAATTTCATCTTTTTCAAATGTTCAAAATGTATTGGTTTCTCTCAAACATCTCAGCAACAAATATTTTCTCTCACACAATAATTTTAGTGGGGTTTTATCATTTGTCTTTATGCGATAGGGACAGTATTTGTTGCAGATGTGTGTGCCTAAAATTATTAACTCAGCTTAGATTTCCACGGAGAAAAAGGTATAAACTGCTCCATACTCTCTAAAATATGGTATTCTTTTGTACCAATATATATCCACAAAATTTAGATTTGGAGAGAATTTAAAATGTATAATTTATATTACCAAAGGCTCCACCTCAAGAGTATTGCATTAAAAGAAGTTACACATGATACTATGAATCATGCTCACCAGCTGGTACTTGTTCTAGGTTAAATACTACTTTCTGTGATATGTCTTCACTCTGACTTTATTGTGTTTCATCCCTGATTGTGTTTCATCCCTGAGATCACATCTGTGTGTTTCAGCTTGTTTATTTAATTTTCTAAGGAAGACTTTGTTTTATTGATTATTCAACATATTTCTCATGTCTTATATTTGGCCTGGATGACTCCCTTGATCTCCTCTACTTTTAGGCTTTTTTTGAGATTTTGACACAGGGCATACTTGATGCAAGTTTACTGATCAATCAATCAATCAATCACAGCATTTATATAGCGCACTACTCACCCAGAGGGTCTCAAGGCTCTAGGGGAGGGGGGTACGCTACTGCTCGAACAGCCAGGTCTTGAGTTGCTTCCTGAAGGGGAGGTGGTCCTGGGTCAGTCGGAGGTGGGTCGGGAGGGAGTTCCAAGTCTTGGCGGCGAGGTAGGAGAAGGACCGTCCCCCTGTGGTGGCTCTTCGGATGCGGGGGACGGCAGCGAGGGCGTGGCCGGTCGATTGAAGCTGGCGTTTGGGAGCGTAGAAGTTGAGGCGGCTGTTGAGGTATCCTGGGCCTTGGTTGTGTAGGGCTTTGTGTGCGTGGGTGAGGAGTCGGAAGGTGATTCTCTTGTTGACCGGGAGCCAGTGCAGGTCTCTCAGGTGTCCGGAGATGTGGCTGCGACGGGGGATGTCCAGGATGAGTCGTGCTGAGGCGTTCTGGATCCGCTGGAGTTCCTTCTGGAGTTTGGCAGTGGTTCCGGCGTAGAGGGAGTTGCCGTAGTCCAGACGGCTGGTGACGAGGGCCTGGGTGACAATCTTCCTGGTCTCAATGGGGATCCACCGGAAGATCTTACGTAGCATGCGCAGGATGTTGAAGCATGACGAGGAGACGGCGTTGACCTGTCTGGTCATGGAGAGGGAGGAGTCCAGGATGAAGCCCAGGTTGCGTGCGTGGTCCATTAGTTTGGGTGCCTTTCCTAGGGCGGGGGCCCAACAGGAGTCGTCCCAGGTGGAGGGTGAAGATCCCAGGATGAGGACTTCCGTCTTGTCCGAGCTCAGTTTCAGGCGGCTGTTCTTCATCCATTCGGCTACCTCTTTCATCCCTTCGTGAAGGTTGGCTCTGGCGGTGGTGGTGTCGTTGGTGAGGGAGAGGATCAGCTGGGTGTCGTCGGCGTAGGAGATGATGTTGAGGTTGTGCTGGCGTGCGATGTCTGCGAGGGGGCTCATGTAGACATTGAAGAGGGTTGGACTGAGCGAGGAGCCTTGAGGGACGCCGCAGATGACTTTGGTGGCTTCTGATCTGAACGGGGGGAGGCGGACTCTCTGTGTCCTTCCGGCGAGGAAGGAGATGATCCATTCCAGTGCCTTATCCTGGACTCCGACGTTGCTGAGGCGCTGCACTAGTGTATGGTGGCAGACAGTGTCGAAGGCCGCGGAGAGGTCTAGGAGGATGAGGGCTGCTGTTTCTCCGTTGTCAAGCAGGGCTCGGATGTCATCGGTGGCTGCGATCAGGGTGGTCTCGGTGCTGTGGTTGGCCCGAAAGCCAGACTGCGAGAGGTCAAGGGATCCGTTTGTCTCGAGGAAGGCTTGTTGACGGTCTTCTCAATGACTTCTGCAGGGAATGGGAGCAGCGAGATGGGGCGGTAGTTCTTGAGGTCGGTGGGGTCGGCTGATGGCTTCTTTAGTAGAGCGCTGAGTTTGGCGTGCTTCCAGCTCTCCGGGAAGGTGGCGGTGTTGAAGGAGGTGTTGACGATGTCCCGCAGGTGGGGTGCGATGACAGCTTCGGCCTTGTTGAAGACGTGGTGAGGGCAGGGGTCGGTCGGAGATCCGGAGTGGATGGAGTTCATCGTGCGGATGGTGTCTTCGGTGCTGATCGGGGTCCAGGCGTGGAGGGTGGTGGTGGGGGGCGGTGGTTCGGTCGTGGCGTGCGTTGGTTGAGTGCTGAAGCTGTTGTGTATGTCCGCGATCTTGTTGTGGAAGTAGGACGCGAGGGAGTTGCAGAGGTCTTGCGACGGGGTGATGTCGTTGTTTCCGGCATTGGGGTTGGAGAGCTCTTTAACGATGTTGAAGAGTTCCTTGCTGTTGTGTGCATTTTTGTCCAGTCATTCTTTGAATGCAGTTGGGTCTCTGCGCCAGGCTCTCTCGAGTGCTCGGCAGTTCTTCTTGGAGCTCTTGAGTTCGTCGGTGAACCATGGGGCCTTCTTGCTGCCGGGTCTGCTAGGTGGGGTCCTCAGAGGGGTGAGGTCGTCTGCGCAGTCGCTGATCCACTTTGTGAGGTTGGTGGCCGCTTAGCTGGGGTTCACTGCGCTGGTGGGTGGGTTCTTGCTCAGGGAGGTCGTGAGCTGGTCGGCTGTGATCTTGTTCCAGTTTCTGCGTGCAACCTGTTGCTGGTGGTGGTGGATCATGGTCCTTTTGAAGCTGAAGTGGACACAGCTGTGGTCCGTCCAGTGGAGTCCCGTGCCGTGGCTGAAGGTGATGTCCTTGCTGGATGAGAAGATGGGGTCGAGTGTGTGTCCGGCGTAGTGGGTGGGGGTGGTCACCAGCTGCTTGAGCCCGAGGTTTGTGAGGTTGTCCAGCAGGGTGGTGGTGTTGTGGTTGTTGTTGTTCTCCAGGTGGAAGTTGAGGTCCCCGAGGAGGATGTAGTCAGCGGAGGGGAGGGCGTGCGGGCTGACGAAGTCGGCAATGTCCTCTCTGAATTGTGTGCGTGGTCCCGGGGGTCTGTAGATGAGGGTGCCTCTGAGGGTGGTCTTGGGGTGGAGGTGCTCGGCGGGTGCGAGGGTGTCATCGGTGTTGGTCGTGATGTGGATGGTGTTCTTGTGGATGATGGCGATGCCTCCTCCAGTCTGGTTGATACGGTCACGCCGGATGATCTTGTAGCCGTCTGGGATGGCGATGGCGATGTCGGGCGCTGAAGAGGCGTTCATCCAGGTTTCCGTGAGGAAGGCGACGTCTGGGGCTGTGGTGTAATGGTCCTCCCTATCCAATATATTTAAAAGAATAGGCCATTGAAGCTAGAGTGTGGAGATTGAATATATCCTCCCTGCTGAAAGAGAATGGCTTGTGAATCAGTGTGGGCCAAAAATGGGAAGCAATAATGGTGTAAGGTGCAAATAAAGCAGGCCCAATGGATAGGACAATATTTAATGCTGGGTGCTGGACTGGAGAAACTCTTCTCCCTAAGGATTAGTTATGCATAAGATTGCAAAGTTCCACGAAGGAAAGCATTCAGTCATGATGCACAATATAAAAGGGGACCTAGTTACAGCCATCAATCGATTCGAAAAGTCTTTATTTAGATATTTGATCATGAAAGACATTTACATTTAGAACAATAATGACATAACATTCCATTCTGATTGTTGTAGTAAAATTACCTTATATATAATAAGTCCATAAATACTCCATCATAAAATGCAATAAATTAGTCTAAAACACAGTAAAAGTACTAAAAATCCCAGGCCATGGTACTATAAAAACTAGAATTTGCTTAAGATCAGATTCAAAAATATAGTTTATTTTTAAAGACCAAGTATATCCAATGGCAGTTATATCTTACTCAGCCTATGGGCACGGTTCATCCACATTCCATGTAAAAATTTGGCAACCGCAATTACAGTTGATTCCTTACTATCCGTTTTTAATATCCCAAATACTTCAGTGCCAGTATTGATCCCCATCATCAAACAGATGGGGAACCATGTACGCCTCAATTTTATATAAGCCGGACAAACAAGTAGGCTGTGAGCTATCGTTTCTGACTGAGTCGGGCAAAATGGGCATTCCATACAAGTACCTGAACCCCATTTACCAGTGAATGAGGTAATAGGGAGGGTACCCACCTTAAATTGGTGGTACCATTTCCTATCACTAGGTACCGTAATAAAATCCCAGTACCCTTCGTAAGCAGAAGCGTGTTGGGTCTCCATGAAATCTCTTGACAAAGAGGGCCTGGTTAAAGAGACATAAAACGTTTAATGTGACCATGTTCCAATATAGCTCCTTGAGATCCTTTTGAGATGGGAACGCATTATCAGCTGGATTTTGCCATAAAGAGTTAAGGCCCATATCATTGTAAATGGCCTTTACCTGCCTTCATCATAAGATTTTACCCGCACTATTGGCATCCCTGATCTCAAGTAGAGCCTGTGCGTACTGGACAAGCTCGGGGGTATCCCAGAGCCTCCTCCAGTAGGCCACAGGTCTATAACGTGCCACATCTTCTAGAAACTGACATCCCAAATCATAATAATGGGGTAATAATGGAGTGGATTGAGGAAGACCTATTACACCCCTCCAAAATTTATATTAGGCAGTTATTAGTGCCACTAAATTACTAAATCCCCATAATTCAGCTCCATACAGGACCGAGGCTGTGGTTTTTGAGTTATAGATTTTTAACACTGGGGCAATCGGCTTGGTTTGAGAAAAGCACTGTTCTTTCAGCAGGGCACCAGATAGTTGTGCGTGTTTGAGTACCAACTGGTCTATATGCAAGTTCCAATTTAATTTGCAACCTAGCGTAATACCAAGGTACGTAAAAACTTTAGTCTGCTCAAGTATGACATCGTTTATCTCATCATGACTCTCCCTCTTACAATCTTTTGTTTATGTAGCACCATGAACTTAGTCTTGTCTATGTTAATTTTAAGACCGTAATCCCGGCAGAACACTTTAAATCTCGCAATCGCCATCTGCAGACCTTGTTTTGTTTTGGAAATTAACAGAGTATCATCTGCAAATAGTAACAGAGGGATCTTCCTTCCATCAAGAGTAGGGTCATCAGTGGGATGATCTGAAAGTACTGGATCACCTTATTAATGTACAGGGAAAATAGTGTTGGTGCTAGTACACACCCCTGTCGGACCCCTCTGGCGATTGGAAATCTGTCTGTCACTTGTCCTTGCTGCCCTCACCAAACTTGAGCAAAATTCGCATCATGGAGTTTAATTAAAAAGGCCAGCAAATCCAAAGGCATACCTTGTTCCGCAAGGACACCCCACAGCTTAGCACGTGGAACAAAGTCAAATGCCGACTTGAGATCTACGAATGCGGCATATATTTTACCACCTTTAAGGATCACCACGCGCCAGAAAATTTAAACAAATCTCGAAATCAGGTCTATTGTGCTCTGGTGTGAGCGGAACCCATCCTGTAAAGGTGAAAGGATATAAAACTCATCGATCCAACCATGAATTCTGCTCATCACAAGCCGAGCTGTCACCTTCTAAATACAATCAATTAAACTAATAGGCCTATAATTGCCAGTATCTGAACGATCCCCCTTTTTAAAAATCGGTATAATCTCCGCACCCATCCATGATTCAGGGATGGTAGAACCGCTGCAATGGCATTCACTAAAATCTGTATGTAGGTTACCCACAGGGCCTTGTTATACATGAACAGGTCAGCAGTAACGCAGTCAAGCCCCGGCGCTCTACCACTCAGTACAGTATTGAGTGCAATATCAACTTCATGCTTAGTAAAGCGCAGTTGGGAGCTTCCAGCATAGAAGATCTGGGGCCCCTAGAATAGTTCACATTCTCGAGCATCAATGGCGAACTGCAACTTAAAGTGTGAAACCCAAAGTTCAGGAGCTACGTGGTTGGTTGGCGGTTGACTGGCTAGCATGGTACAGTTCTTCCCAATATTGCTCGTCCCATTCCCTTTTTGCCTTATGTTGCACTAACTTGTACTCCACCTTCTCATTTTGAATCCTATCTCTGTTTTTAGATCTTATTGCCATTGCTAGTGCTCTGTAGGCCACCCTACATGATTTCCCATACCATGAATCAACCAATGCTTTGGCATAATTTGGGGATTTTTGAATACTACTTTTAAAAAAGCCCTTCAGCTTGTTAAAAAATTCAATAAGCCTTTTCTTTTCTTTCTTTGCTTACTCCTGGATATATTCCATACTTGCTGAAAACTTGCTGGATACACGGCATCAGTACCGGAGTAATTTGCCGGAGTAGTTTGAGTGGCTTGAGGAGTTGGTGCAGAGCCACGGGAACTGGTAGACCCTGAGGACTGAGACGGCTTGCTTGAGTGGAGGCCTCCTGCAGAGGGACGGTGAGAGGGGAACCTGGGTTCGGGGGAGGGGGTGGTGTTGATTTGAGCGGTCAGTGCTGCCACTCCCCGCCCCAGTGACTCCCTCTAGGTGCCCTGAGCCTCCAAAAGAGAGTCTAAACAGCTATTTGTCCTGCGACTAGAGGGTCCTTGGCGTCGCCTAACAACCTATACTACGTTAGGTAATATCTATCCCCCGGGTGGGTGGAACAATCTATTGCCCCAAAATAAAGGATATGGCCTTTAAGAAACTGAGGTCGCGAACTATTTTTATGAAACGAATGGGAACTGAAGAGGCAACCAGGAAGTCTTCCAATAAAGCGGTGAAAAGTGGACGGATAATAAGGACACCAGCAATAACTGATTATTTTTCCGCTTTTACAATCAAAGACCAAATAGAAAGTAAACCACAAAATGAAAGAACAAAACCCGAGTTGAAGGAGGGTGGAAAAGAGACATCGGGAGCTTTACAGGATCAATCAGGTGAACGAAATTTAACTAACCCTGTATTTGACCCTGAACAAATTATCAGTCCATCAGTCATAGAGGAATCCCCCCTGGAATCAGACTTATCCGGTTTAATTAACCCGAGTTTATCAAACATCCAATATAGTACTGACTGTAACGACTTATGTCTAGAAAAAATTGACAAGGAGGTTGATAAGAAGCTTGAAAGGCAAATAAGGGCAGAGGAGATACTCAATAGTACATTACTAAAGTCTCCGGATCAAGAAGGCGATCTTGAATATTCACCAGACCTTCACATGTTTAAATCTTCCAGTATAAATAATAACAATACACCTATGTCTAATTCTCTTTTTACCCTACAGAGAATATTAGAGTCAGTCCTCACATTCTTAGGCCATATTCTGAAGAACTCAGATCAAACTCTTGATGTTCAAATAGGAATACTAAAATTCCTTGTAGAAGAAAAACGAAAAAAAGATCACCCTGAGTCAATAAAAATACAAGAAACGCTAGTAAACTCTCAAGATGCAATAACTAATAACAACATTATCAACTCACCGCATGTTCAGGGAAAAGGGGACATCGGTACTCAAACGAAAGGTAGATCAAATAAGGGATCTCAGAATAACCATCAAGAACCTACTATATATTCTCTAAAGAAACTCTTCAGAGAAGATTCAATTAACCCCAACAATCAATATCCTATTTTTACAAACACCAAAAATAAATCAATAACGATCAATTCAGTGACTGATCAAGGAAAGAAGGCTAATATCATCCTCGATGGTGAACAAACGAGGGACACACAAAAAATCAAGAAGAAGCTGGAAAAAAAAGAGGAAAACCGCAACAAAGAATTACAAAGAAAAAAGCCGCAGGCTCAAATTCCAAAAAGCAATAATCCCTTCTGCATCCCAGCATGAGCATGAACAAATTACGAAACCACTGACTCCCACAAAGGGAAAAAATCAAAATGTGGGAGTAAATGCAGACAACAACATTTCTCGACAAAACACAACTTTAAATCCAAGAGCCGAAGAATTTTACCTCAATCCATCAACTATAGGGTCAAGGGAGCATTTTAAAGACCCAGAAGATTACGATAAAAAAAACCCCATCTGAGGATGAAATATCGTCAAAATATCTACAAATAACAGAGCTTTTTCCCACGGATAATGTCCCATTAAATCGAGGTAGGATAGTCAATCTTCTTCAACATATAACTCCTTTACAGACATTAACAAGGAAAGAGATTGACCTAGTAATATTCCCTGATAAAGAAAAACAGCGGTGGTAATATTTCAGTCACCAGTGCTCCCAGGGATTATCCTAAGAGAACAGGAGACCTTACATAAATGTGGTTATGACCTGGTTTCAATACAGGAGACCACACTCAACTATCCGAAAAAATTGTTTAAAGGTTCCTTATGGGATAACCCCCAAACTCAAAATAAAACTATTTACAGTACAAAAGACTCAGCAACAAATTTAAAATTAAATCAAAATCTAAGAATCTTAGTAAAGAACGGAGAAAGGGAAGTTTGGAACCATGATACAGAAGCAAAAGAAACAGAAGAAACGTTCCAGACATGGGCATGGATCTCAGAGTCACTGAATGGCAGGAAAAATGCAAAGTATCCGATACATTCTGTTTAGCAATGGCCTTTCTATAACATCCTGGAACATCCTGGAACATGGCAGGGAATACGATGATGGAAGCTATAAAAAATGGACCGGACATATTGGCTTTACAGGAAACCTGGTCAATAAAAACTTTTAACCAGGACGGATATTTTGTCTATGATATCCCCGCACAGGAGACTAAACGGGGACACGCTAGAGGAGGGATAGCTATCCTATTAACGGAAGAATATCGCTGGGATCAAGAGATTGTAGACACCAAGTCTAAGCAATTCCAGTGTGTAAAGATCAGGTTGGAGAATCACTCCTCAGACCCCCGAAAAGGTCTATTACTCTTCAATGTATATGTCCCTCCAGGACCAAAGAACGATGCCCGATTTGAGGAAACCTTTGATGCCATTCAGCAAATAATAGAAGCACAATTCTATCCGCCATACCTAATTATGGGTGACTTCAACGGAAAAATATCAAATATCGAAATCTCCAACTGGGCAAATTGGTACAAAGATGAAGCTCTGGAAATACCTGTGCCGACATTCCCGACTAGAAGTAGGGCAGATAAAATGGGGAAAATGCTATTAATGTCACTTCCAATACTAAACGGAATTATATTGAACGGGAATGTGGAAGGTGATATCCCTGCATCCTACACCAGACGGGGAAATAAAACCCTTTCAATCATAGATTATATAATCTGTAGTATGGAGTCGTTTGAGTCCGCCTCACATCTTCATACCTACTTCATTGAAGAGAGTGACCATGCAATTCTGCTACTACAAATGCAATGGAAAATAAGTCCCTGCTCACCTAGTCATATTATGTATAAACAAAGCACAGTCGACGCACAAATAAATCAAAGGCAGATCTACTGGAACTCAACTATGATAGACAAAATAACTACCTTAATTGACACAAATCATCTTTTATCCAAAGAATATTCCGCTGACCTGATAACAAATTTTGAGTCCATTATTGAGAATCTAAAACAAGTCTTTCAAAACCAATTGCAACAAGTTACACCAGTATTGAATAAAAACAAAAATAAAACTTTGAATTCAGCAACTGCAAAAAGACTAAACAAACTTATTAGAGCACAATATTTGGACCGTACAATCTCAAGACAGGCAGAAATTAACAAATTAAAAAATCAACTTAAGCGAGAAAAGCTTCGCTTAAAAAGAATAACACAGGATAAAAATTGGGTCGACCTTCAAATTGCTGCAAAACATCGCAACCAACGATCATACTGGTCTTTAATTGCAAAAGAAACCGGAACAAAAAAGGCCTTGAACTCTATTCCAGTTCCGCCTCAAGAATGGGAAATTTACTTGACAGCCTTGTACAGAGCAAACATGGGTAACGAAGAGGCTGAAAATGATGGGAACAATAGTGAAGGAAACAACGTTCCGATCGGAACCATCCCCCCGTTTTCAATAGAAATGCACATCCGAAAGGCGAGATCCACAGGAGCCTCCGGCCCAGACCAAATACCCATCAAGGTCCTACAGGCAGACCCTAAGGGTTGGAGTAAGATGCTCTCTCCCCTCTTCAATTTCATCCTTAAAACAGGATTAGTGCCAAAATCCTGGAAGGGGAGCATCATAATACCGATCTTTAAAAAAGGATCAAGACATCAAGCTGGTAATTATCGCCAAATAGCATTACAAGACGCCACGGGGAAAATCTTCGCCGCTGAATTGTTAGATCAACTTAAAAATTGGGCATTTTCTCAGAACTTAATTCCCATATTCCAGGCCGGCTTTAGGCTAAAACACTCGGTAATTGATAACATCGCAATATTACAAACTATTCTCGACAAATATGTTGTAGGAAAATCCCAACTGGTATATGCAGCATTCATCGATTTTTCTACCGCATTTGATCGAGTAGATAGGCCAACTCTATGGAAAAAACTGAGGAAGCTAAGAATCCCTGAACAATTATTGCAAATCATAATTACATTGCATTCGCACACGTGGTGTCAAGTGCAAATGGGGTGTGAAAAGGGCCTGACCAACAAAATTCCAACAGCAAATGGACTCAAGCAGGGATGTCTTTTAGCCCCTTTGCTATTTTCACTATATCTTAGTGATTTGCCACAGTACCTTCAACAAGTGCCAAGTCTGCCTCCAAAGATCGCTGCCCAAAACGTTCACGCCCTCTTATATGCAGACGACATCGTAGTGTTAGATCTTACGCCCTTTGGCCTACAAAGAAATCTAGACTCTTTGAATAAATACACTCAGGAAAACTTCTTAATCCCGAATCTCACTAAAACAAAAATAGTTTCTTTCTCAAATTCAGATGGAGACTCGGCGCTGGTACTACAGAAGAGACTGAGGAATATACCTACCTGGGCAGGATTTTTACTAAAACATAAAAAAATAATTCACAGGTTAAGAACCTGACTAGGAAATCTGAGGTGCACGCCGGAGCCCTTCAAAGACTATACGTAGCTTCAGGTAACAGACATTTCTCATCCCTCCTCAAAGTATATAGTTCAAAGATTCCTCCAGTTTTATCGTTTGCTTTGGAATATATTCCTATAAAACAGTGGTCATTCCTGGACCAAAAAGAAGGAAAGATACTGAGGAAAATGTTGAAGGTATCACAATCCATTCCGGTGCAAGCTCTTCGCCTCGAACTTTCTATCACGAGCTCCTATGCTAGAGCTATCGCAAACGTCATCAGGTGGGCATATAATCTGCTGCACGCAAAGGATGGAACTCTCCGTTCATTACTTAAAACTGAGACCTTCGACTGCGATGCTTCGAAACAAGTATTTTTCAACAACATGATCATCGCATTTAAACTAGCTGAGATTAATGTCAATCTGTTGCTTATATGGACCCCATCACAACTGAAACTCTTTTTAAAATGTTTTACTCCCAAACTCAGTTATGATCTTGATTTTTCACATTGCGCTAAATTGACTTTGTATAAAAGCTTTACGGAATCAACTGCACCTAAGCAAGTACAGCAATACATAGACGTTAATCTCTCGCATGATGCTAGGAGAACAATTATCCTGTTACGGCTCGGTATCTTACCAGTGCTAACCATAACATCAAGATGGCACCGAAATGGTTCTTCTTTATGTAACCTTTGCTACGGAGGGGAGCAGGACATAGAACATCTCTCTTTTACATGTCCTAACCCAAAAGTAGTGGCTGCTAGGATAAAATATCTGCATCCTATATATATCAATAGCCGTATCACTACTGTAAAGGACTTGATCACTGTATGTAAATCTCCTCCAAATGAACTGGTTTATTATAACTTTTATAAATTTTTAAAATCTTTTTTAGCTTTGCATTAATATGAAATTTAACAGTATTTGTAACAGAATTTTATTGTATTAAATTTGTGGTCCTCAGTAGAGTACCAAAACAAATAAAAAAAAATAAACTTCAATATGAATGGAAGTAACATTGAACTTATTTTCTTGTCGTATATACCACTTATGGAGGTCTATGGTCACCTTTTCCACCAGCTGGTTATTAGCCTCTAACTGATCCTCTTTATTTAGTAAATTCGAATATTTTACTCTCCTGGTACCATTACTTAGATGTAGTTCTCAACCCGTAGGGGAGTCAACTGCAACGTGACTTCCTACTAGGTGAAGAACCTGGGGGTTATGATCACTTTCCACCCTCTCCATAATGATCATGTCTATTAAGCAAGACTAGTATTCCTTGTTGAGGAGTATATAGTCTGTACGACTACATCGCAACCCACAGTTGAAAGTTGGGGAGCCATGCTTATCTGATTTCACCCTCCCATTAACCACCCTTAATCCATGTTCCAGACAAAGCGCTTTTAACTGTAAAGCAGTTTCTGACCATTTCTTAATAGGCTCCAATGTTAGTTGCGGGATGTCCCATTGCATGTCCTCCTCATGGCCTAGGTCTACATCGTTCATATCTAGTGGTTCAAAGGAACAGTTGAAGTCCCCAGCAACTAATATATTTTAGGGCTGGGCGTAGTTTGCGAAGTAGCGCTTCGCGAAGCTACGCAAAGTGCCCTTCGCACTACGCGAGCTACGTGTAGCACTACGCTAACTGCGTAGTAGCATGTTCGCACTGTGCAAGATGCCGTTTTCAATGATTGCACAGTGCGGTCATTGAAACTGGCATCTTGCACAGTGCAAGCTGTATTTTTCTGCCGCTCGAGGATATTTTTACCCGAGCGGCAGCTTTCTCAACGCAGACTGGTAGCTTCTCATCGCGAGCATACACGACCACTCGCAATGAGAAACCAGACCTCCCTGCGTTGAGAATTTTGCAGGGAGGTTTATTTTCCACACTCGCGATCGGCAACTCGATGTTGCTGATCGCGAACGAGGAAAAGTCTCGCCAGGATGTCATTTTGCTTGCTTGCGGTCGCCAACTTGATGTTGAGGACCGCGAGCAAGCAAAAAATGACCGCTGCACTACGCTATGCTACACTATGCGCGTTCGCACTGTGCTACGTGCAGTTCGCGTAGTGCGAAGTTGCGCAAACTACGCGAGCGTAGAATAGTGCTTTGCCGAGGCCTAATATATTTCCCCCTCCTTTATGCTGGTTGAGATAGGATTCAAGAAGAGCGACTGTACCTGAGGCTTTCCCTCCAGGAAACCCTCTAGCATAAACATTAAAAAGTATAAGGTCCTCAGCATCAAGGACCTTTATCTTGATTATTAAAATATCGTTACTATCAGTGTCCAACTGCTGTACTTTATACCTGTCATTCTGTCTCACCCAGATGGTTAAACCCCCCTTTGGTCTCCCCCTTTGAACAGCAATAGCATGTTTATAAAAGTTTAAATAGTCTAGTCTGAACTCGAGGACCACTGACCATGCTTCTTGAAAAAACAGAATTTCATTGGTTTCAGTCAGGGATAGCCAGTCTGATGACTGTAACTGATTCTTCAGCCCAGCAATATTTCAGGAGGTCAGGACAAAGTTTGGTGGCCCAGTGCTGGATTTATCACACGTATGTACCCAATTATCCCTAGGTGCTACACATGTATCAATTACATCAGGCAGTGGGCTCATTCCTTCATGGTGTATCTTAATATAACTATTGTATAACTATTTATTCTAATGTTTAGACCTTCCGGTATAGTATTTATTGCAATGGGGGGAGCCCCTAGATTCCTACAATTTTAGACCAGGCTCTCCCTTGTAACTGGATATACAGAAGTAGAATGTTTGAATATAGGACCAATTGAATCATTTTCCTCCAGTGAACTGAGTGCCTCGTTTCTGTTAAAGGTCGGGATTGCACAATTAGTGGGGCCTAGCAAGTTTGCCGATATCCTATATGTTGCCCCTCTGGAATTTGTGCTTAATTGGTAGAAATACCCCAGTGGGAGGACATGGGGGGGACGTGGGAGGCTGGAAAACCAGCGATATTACATTGAAAACAGCAATAATCCCTGCTATCACTGGGATTTTTATCTCCATGGCGTTAAGCATTGTTAATAAAATGCGAACATGAAGATTATCGCCAGCTGTAGCAGGAGAGAAATTTCCTCACGTTAACAGCGATCAGCGATAATTATTGCTGCCGCTTGTTAACGTGCCCCTCTGATTTTAAGAAGTCTCCAAAGGCCACTTTAATTGACAATGTATTTTTCCAATATTTTCAAACTACATAGCGGTAACTATTAATGCCAAGAATCTGGCTTGCCAGGAGGAGAGTGATATTTATATCACACAAGATATTTGACAGCTGTTGGAATTTGAGTTCGAAGCAAAGCATCATTTATGGTTATTGCCAAAAAGGGGCTTAATGTGCGGATCTTGGTACTTTCTGCACCAACATCCACATGTCTTGTTAATTACCTTACATTTCCCCCTAATTTATGACGGTAGGTAACTTGAGTGTGACTGTTAATCACTAACAATATTTGATGAATCATTCCACCACAAACCTTCAATTTTTTTGTTAGATCTATTCTGGCTAAAAAACGCTTATACAGAGCTATAGATTTTATTTCTCATCTCCTTTTGAATACAGATGTATAGTTTTGTCCTGAGAATCAGGTAAAGGGTCATTATTTCAGTGCCCCATGTCTTATGCAAAAAAATGTTGCCTAAATGAAAAAGTAAATAGACATGTTTGTTACTTAGTGTAAGAAAATATTTTGAACATTTGCAGAATTTCCTTTGCAATTCAAAGTCTAAAATCTTCTTTTCTGGCTTTTTTAAGCAGAGCTATAAGTAAGGTAGACAACCTACTTGGAGCCAACAAGACCTCCAAAACCCACGATAAGTAACTGCAGCAAATTATAGAGTTTAAACTGTTCAAATATATGTATTATCAGATTAAGGCAGTATCCATTTGTCAATCATAGTTTGATATAGGAGAGTGTTTCTCTTTGTTTCCAAATTGTGTCATTTAAAGCTTGCTTGTCATTTTCTGTACTTTAAACTTGAGCAAAATGTTATTGAGAAATAGGATAGGGATGTGCAAGTGATTTTGTTTCTGTTTCCGTATACCAGTAAGTAAATGTGTGCAAATGGTTATACATTGCCCAGTTTATAAATAGTATAAATGACTACACATTGCCTTCTTACTTTCCAGATGTTTGTATCAGATCGGTTAGTACAGAGTAACTAACCTGGCATGACCTGCTGACAGGGACAAAGGCGTGAAGGTAGACCAATCACTCCCCTTGATGTTTCAATCCGAGAACAGATTGCACTCCAAGAAGCGCACCCACGGAAATGGGGGAGTGGATAAAACAATTACCAGCAGTCATATAACCCTTTTGCAACCAAAAACATCTATCCTTGAACTCTCTTTGGAGTTCATCCCTAGGAAAAGCTTATGCAAGGATCCAATACCACAGTATCACAGGCAGTTAATACAGAAAAGAGATAGGATGGATTAACTAAATGCTCCCCTAGCCAATCACACTATGTTAAACATACAGTTACTCATCCATAAGGAATCTTTCACAAGCACTGTAAAGACTGTGAATGGAATTGCAGAGTAATGAAGGAGTTAATAATCATCACTCTAGGTTCATAGTGTAAGAAAGTGATGATATATTGTATTGCTTTAGTTGGAAATAAACCTTGTCTCGAAAGCCCCGGTATCCATTAGGAAATTGCAGACATCAATAATGCAAAGAAAACATAGATAAGCACCCACTCTGAATCAGGAAAAGTCACAAAATGAATACTGTATTGTTATATGTGAAGCTCTCTCATTCAAACTGCTAGTACACAACTTTTGCTCCACTGTGTGGTTCATTGGGTTCTCACTTCTATTGGAAAGTTTAGCACAGTCAGGAACAACTGCCATTTGCTCTGTTCTGTGGAAATCTGCCCCAGTGGGGCCCCAGAAACAACCATGCTGTACAGAGCGATACACTGCTATCATCAAATAGTAACAGACGGTTAATCCCCAGAAGCGGCACACCCCTCTCTCAACCAGACTATATGGTAAACCCCTCGGAGATCAAGTTTTGCAAATATACAGGACCCTAAAGAGGGGTCAGTAACACTGGGATGAGGGGCAGAGGGTACTGATTGTTTATTATCTTTATTATATTGATGGCGTTGTAGTCAATGCAGGTTCTTAGATCCCTTTCTTTCTTTGAAATAAAGAAGAGGGATAAGATGCAGGAGAGGATGATGAACGTATGATTCCTGTAGCTAGATTTCCCTTTATGTAGCTTTTTAGGTGTTGTATTTCAGGCTCTGTCAAGGCATTGATCAGGCTGCACGGTATGGTATCTCCTGGGACCAAGTTGCTCCTACAATCATACTCCCCATGAGGAGGGAGCTGACTCGCTTTTTGTTTATCAAAAACATACTGATATTCTGTATACTTAGGAGGCATTGTAATAGTACAACAAGCGTGCATTTCTGTACTCCCCTGAGCTAAGTGTCTGGCCGAATTATCGGGTCTCAGAGAACTGTCTGAGTGTTGCTTGGTGTAATGCTCTCTACAGTAAGGTGAATACATAGACACTGAGCAAGCTGCCCAATGAATAGTCCGATCATGCAATGTGAGTTATGGCATACCAAGGATTAAACTGAGTGAGGCGCATTAATAAGATCAAACAGACTATATGATGATTGACTTGGTATGGTACCGTAGAGCACCTGAGGTTAGAGCAGAACCATCCACCACTTTGACTTGTTCTAGAATGTTTTTTTAATATATTATATGCCCATTTCCTGAGTGTATGTTTGGTCGATAAAGTTTAAAGTGGCCTCTGAATCCAGCAGGGCAGGGTCCTGTTGTTGATGCTCATCCAACAACCACAGTGTTACACTAACATTCAAATGAGCCACCGTAGTTTGGGCAGTGTACGCAAAGACTGGTGAGATCGATATCTCTAATTTTCCTGAATAAGGGGCCTCCTTCTTTTCCGGAAACATCAGTTTTCCTCTGCCTCTCCTATATTTCTTTCCCTATGAACCACTGCTTGGGCTTTTGTCAGTATTTGCTCATCCAAGGGAGAAGTTCTTGCAGAGCAATCCTTAATGAAATGCCTACTCTTGTCACAACACAAGCAAAGTCTTTACCTTCATCTTTTCTTTCACTCTTTTGTAGACAGGGTACCACGGATGTAATTAACCTGCATTTGTTCATCCTCTTTGGTGCTTTGTACACTGTCCTCTGTGCTGGCTCTAGAATGAGGGGCTCCAAATCTCAATTCTCCTTGATGTTATATCCTCTTCTCTCCTGTAGTCTATGGTTGATATGCACCATCATTTCTATCGAGTCCTCAGAGGTATGGGATAGCTGCACAACTTGAGTCAAAACGTCCTTCACTTCACTCAGTAAACCCTGATAGAACAAAGACATTTGTTTCTGCACAGACCAATATGTCTCCAGTAGCAGATGGTTAAACAGAGTGACATATGTTTGAGGGTGATGACTTCATGATCTAAAGCGAGGAAGTATGTCTTGCAATCAAATAGTTTTCACATTTTTCCACAGAATGTATTAAATTTGTACACCAAGGGATTGTGTTTCTATCAAAGGAATGGACCAGTTGGCGGCATTGCCTCCTAGGTAGGACAGCACAAATGTAGTCTTAGTTTTCCCTTCTGAAAAACCTGTGGGTTTGCACAAGAAATGGAGATGACACTGGCTAATGAAGATGCCCTAATTTATGGGTCCATTTAAAAACGTTCTGCTGGAGCTGAACGTATCTGCGGGGCATGAACCACCTGTTTGGGAGAGAAGGACGCCTGCCATGACTTTGGGGACTTGTGGAGGAGAATAAAACCCCAATCCCTGTTCCACCCCTTCAGCGAGGGTATGGTTGTATGATCAGATGAGGTCCCTGATGAAGAAAGGGGGGTTGGTAGAGTCCATGCTTTTATGCTTGCACCTCCCCCTTTGCTATGCTCTGAATGACCCTTATTAGTGAGATCTGCAACTTCTCTCCTAACCATTCCTAATTCCATCCTCAGCTCCTGATTATCTATATGTGAAGAGTGCACTTCTATTTGAAAATGTGCGATGGTTTCCAATATAGTAGTGAGAACTGCATTGGACTCCATTGCCCAGACCAGCTAACTTGCTTGCTAGTCTGTCAGATTGGTTAGTACAGAATAAAATGCTAACCTGGCAAAACCTGCTGATGGGGAAAATGGCATGAGGATATTTTGGTCAATCGCCTTTTTGTTCCAATCTGAGAACAGAAAACACTGCTCTACAAAAATCACACCCAAGGGAATGGGGGAGTGTTTAAAATAAACAGTGGACTGGTAACACTCTGCAGCCAGAAGGAGCCTCCCTTGCTGTCTTTTTTGTGTTTTTTCCTAGGAACAGCATATGCAAGGAACCAATAACACAGTGTGATACCTACATTTAGTAAAGGAAATGGATAAACCAAATGATTCCCCAGCCACTAACACTATGTTAAACATACAGTTACTCATCCATAAGGAATCACTCACATGAATTGTAAAGATTGCTTTCTATGGAAATAAACGTTGTCTCTAAAGCCTCAGAAATCCATGAGGAAACTGCAGACATCAATAGTACAAAGAATTTAGAGATGACTGACTGACTGACTGACTGACTGAAATATTTGTAGAGCGCACGAATGCTGCGGCGTCTTGGCGCTAAGATACAGGGAGAGGGGAGGGCAGGGGGACAGATCGGTTTAGTTAAAGAGCCAGGTCTTTAGGTCCTTTCTGAAGTTCGTTTTAGATTTTTGGGCACGAAGTGTTGGGGGTAACGAGTTCCAGATTTTTGCCGCCTGGTAGGAAAAGGACTTTCCCCCCCAACGGGCTCTTTTTACTCTGGGTTGGCATACTAGGTCAAGGATAGCTGACCTCAATGTACGCGAGGGTACATAACGGAGAAGTAGGTTGTTAAAGTCATCAGGTCCCTTGCCATGTAGAGATCTGTGAACCAGGCAGAGGGCTTTAAAATGGATGCGACGTCTGACCAGGAGCCAGTGCAGCTCCTGGATGGCTTTAGACGTTGGGTGACGTCTGGGGAGGCTCAGTAATGCTCTGGCTGCCGCAGTTTGGATTGCCTGAAGTTTGGACAACTGTTTTTCCCCTGCTCCCAGATAGAGGGAGTTGCACTAGTCTATCCGGGACATTACAAGGGCTTCCATCACCGTTTTCCTTAGTGTGACCGGGATGTAAGGTAGGATTTTCCTGAGCAGTTTGATGCTGTGGAAGCAGGTGGACGTCACCTGATTCACCTGGGCTTTGCAAGAGAGTTCTTTATCTAATAAAAAGCCAAGGTTTTTGACTTTGTCAACAGGGAGAGGGCAAGCTCCTGCTTCAGGGGGCCACCATAAATCGTTCCAGATGGAAGGTTTATGACCGAACTCAATGATTTCAGTTTTGTCTGTGTTTAACCGTAAAAAGTTATTGCTCATCCAGTTTTTGACCTGAGTAAGGCATTGCCTAAAACGTTCCGCCGTTGCCTCAATGGATTGTGAAATAGACACAATGATTTGTGTGTTGTCGGCGTACGACACCAATTGGAGGCCATGGGATCTAATCAGGGCCGCAAGGGGGTGACTTATAGATTGAATAACGTCGGTGACAGGGCCTAACCTTGTGGGACTCCACCTGGAAGAGAGAACTCAGCAGACTGAAGTCCGTTCCAGATCAGTTGGTTAGTGCGGGAGGTTAGGAAGGAGGTGATGAGGGCCAGGGCAGGGCCGGTAAAACCTAGGGACGCAAGTCTTTTTAATAGGACCGAGTGATGTACGGTGTCGAAGGCCGCTGTGAGGTCTAATAAGATCAGGGCCGACCGGCCACCTTCGTCCATGGTTTTGCGAATATTTTCGGTAGCCATGATAAGGGCTGATTCTGTAGAATGAAGGGATCTAAAGCCATGTTGTGAAGGATCGAGTAGCTTCTTTTCCTCTGTGTGTTGCATTATTTCTTGGTTCATAGCTTTTTCTAGACTTTTTGCGGGTAGGGGCAGACAGAAGATGGGACGGTAGTGTTTGGGCTCAGATGGGTCAAGGGATTCTTTTTTGAGAATAGGTCTGATGCAGGCCATTTTCCAGTTTTTTGGAAATTCTCCATGAGAGATGATTTTATTGAGCAAAGGGGTTAGGGTATTTATGATGGTCTCAGAGATTTGATGTAGCACATAAGGGGGGCATAGGTCCAATGGGGAACCAGATTTCATCTGGGTAAGTAGATCTAAGACTTGCTGATTATAAAGTGCAGAGAAACTGGAAAAAGGGGGGAGGTTTGTCAGTAGATTCAGCTACCTTGGAGGGTATGACGGATATCATGGTCCTAAGATCGTCATATACTGTCTGTACTTTCTTCTGAAAGAAGGTGGCCATACCATCTACGAAACACTGATCGGGACTGAATACTGTATCTCGAGGAGTTTTAGTTAAATGGGACACAGTTTTGAAGAGTTCTCTGGAGGAATTTGCGGAGTTTTGTATTTTCTCTGTAAAGTAGGCGGATTTAGCTTGAGCTATAGTGATTTTATACTCCTGTAGAGTTTTAAGGTATTCCAGTTTTTTCTCATGGATATAGTCAGTGCGCCAAGATCTCTCTGCCCGCCTGCACTTAATCTTGACTGTTGTTACCTCAGCCGTGTACCATTGAGCGGTAACGAGCCGTTTAGTGTTTTTTTTAAATTCGATTGGGGCCAGCTGATTAGCTGCCTCGGTGATCCATCTAGTAAAGTTGGAAGCCCAGTCATCGCTGTTGCCACCTTCGAAGTCAGGGGGATTTCTATCCAGTGTCTCAGCAAGTAGGTTGGGATCAAGATCAGCACTGTGATCGATAAGTAAGGCTTCTATCTCGTATTTATGTTTAGGCATAGACCTAACATTAAGTAGGATGCATTTAAGAGATCTATTCCCATGTGGCCTTGTGTGGAAACAGTTAGCCGGAGGGTTGAGTGTGATAGGCAATGGGACGATTGGTGGAAGAAAGCCACAAGTAGGACACTTAGAGATAGTGTCAGTATTGTTAAAATCAATTTTGGTAGGATAGTCACAGCGGTGATGGTCCAAATTACATAACTCTAATTTAGAGTATTGTAGGTTGGAAAAATGGGCAGAATTTCCGACACTCGGCGCGGGTCCGGCGCGGACGGGCGCAGACGGGCTTGCCTTAGGCGCGCCCGGTAGTTGCACATGCTTTATGGAAGGAGTGAGGCGTGGGTGGGGGGGTGTGGCCGACCATAGTGGGCGTGGCCTTGGGGTTAACCCGTCGATGTCGTCAGCAACAGGAGGAATGCCGCGGTAGCGATAAGTCCGCTACGCAGGAAGATTAGTTTGAGTGATAAGCATTCACTCTGAATCAAACAAAGTCACAAAATGAATAATGTAATGTTATATGCTAGAGTTCGCATTCAGACAGCTGGGACCTCTACCACTAAGTAGAAAAACTTGGTTAACTCCCAAAAGTAGCACATCCCTCATTCAGGGAGCAGAAAATTATCCAGGTCATGGGACACACAGCAGTGAATATGCCCACAAGCGGCTGGACCATTCCTGCCATCAAGCATTCAAAAGAATAGCAAGTGCAGATGCACATTAGGGGCTTGTTTATATAGCCAGAGAATTAAAGATGACAACCATCATAATTCGATGCTCCAGTTGGCACCACTCTCTCACAGATTCTTCTGGTTTTATACACTTCTGGACCGGGTCCTTCTGTTCTGCCACATCTAAGTCATTGTCAGAGGTGAGTGACCCCTTCATTCATACAATGCATGGCAATTACGTGAATGTATATTGCTGCTCCCAGGGGGAACTGTACAGAGTAAGATATCACTGTGTATAGAGTGTCGTAATAGTCTGCCTTATTTGCTGTACTTGTGATACATCTCTGTGTTAATCTTAAATGAATAACAAATAAATTGTGTTATTGTTGGCTGCCATTAGCAAGAGGTCATAGATTCTACCCTACTTTAGCTTTCCATTCATTAATGTTATACACCACCGCCATTTTGATTTCAAAGTTTGTGTTTGCAGTTAACTTCGAATAGCTTGGCACATTTTACAGTTGTTGTTCACTTTTCATTTGAAGAACCTCCACCTAAACAAATAGAAATCTTAACAAATGTGCAGAAGAAAGCAATATTTAAGATTACTGGATCAGGAAGGGTAATGTCCATAGTTCTTGTGGACTGCAGAATTTTCCCATAATAATGCTAAGAATGTCTCTACCGGGTATTCTAATTTCTTTCTAAACTATGGCAGACATCCAAATTCTTCGATAATTGGCAGGCATGTTATGGTGCAGCAGTGAAAGATGTAGTGCAGAATTTAACAAAAATTCATCAAACAGCTACAGAAAATTTGGTAAGGGCAAAAGAGAACTATAAGAAGCATGCTGATAAAAAGAGAAAAGAGTGCCCAGTTATACAAATTGCAATAGAGTTTGTCTAAACGCTAAAAATCTTAGGTTAAAAGGGAATCATAAGTTCCAACCTCGATTTGTGGCTCCATATCCATTTGAAAAGATAGTTAACCCTGTGACTTGCCATTTGAAACTATCAAATAGGATGAAAGTGCATCCAGTCTTTCATGTTTCCTTGTTGAAAAAGGCATCACCAGACTACCAACAAGAACAGTGCAATTAGAGGCAGGAAACAAAATTGAAGTCAAGGGAATTTTGGACTCCAGGAAATCAAGGGGTGCTATCTAATATTTGATTGACTGGAGAGGCTATGGACCTAAGGAGAGATTTTGGGAACCTCACTCTGATGTACACTTTCCACGAATAGTGAAGGCCTTTCACCAGAAGTTCCCAAAGAAACCTCAATCGGAAGAACGTTCCTCGCATGGGGCTAATGATTCATGGAAGTAAGAGAAGCAAATTATGCGCAATGGTTCATGGAAAAACTTACTTAGCAACCCAAAGAAGAGAATCCCGTCCTTGGAGTAAATTATAGAATGTTAGAAATTCTAAGATGGCCGACATTTCAGATGCTGGGCAGTACTAGACTTTTCCCTCTTGTTTCAAGATTCTATTTGGAGCGCACAGCTTATATATTCTGCACACTTCACCAGAATATAATTCCCTGAGATGCACCTTTCCAGAGCTTCTCTGTCGGGGTATTTAGTCAGGGTAGTGTGCTTGAGTTTCACAGCGTTTAGTTTTCCGTTTGTGAGTCTCTACACGTTGTGTTACTTCCTTTCCTGTTACAGAGTTGAGTTCTAGGAGCTTTGGCAGAGTTTCCCATTCAAGAACCCAAGCTCCTCCTCAAAAGACTTGAAGAGAGTGTCGTTCATCATGAGTAGGCAAAGTGGAGTTTCACTGTAAATATTCCGTGCCGTTTGAGGTTGCGCATTATCCGTGTTCTTTCTACACTATTCTCCCATCTCGCAAACAGAATTCCTTCATCCTCCTCGTCATGGAGTGAGTTCCAAGTCACCGTAAGCTGAGAAGAAGCATTGACCTAAGTAATTTCAAATCTAAGTAATTGGTCAGCCAAGTGATTAGACTGCACATTGTTTCATAGAATATCGAGAATTTAGACTAGAAAATTGTGAGATGGACTTACCTTAGTATGAAGAGACAAATGAATTTCCTATAAGAAAGCATAGAACAATTACAATATTATCATAAATAGAAGAGAAGCAATTGCCTTATATTATTTGGGTATGTACAGTTACTATTGGGGAATGATATTTAATGAAAGAGAAGAAAAGAGTTAGTAATCAAGAACTAATAATTTTAATGATATTCATTTCTTGACCTCTACATCCTAAAACAGAACATTTGCGCGGAGGAGATTACAGAGGTTGCCGAAATCAGATCACCAGAGGCAATCTCTTCTTATTCTTCATGATTTTATCCAAATCCCCTTCCAGGAGGTAATCTCAGACGCTGTTGTATTACAGAGCATCAGGAGTGTTTCCAAAGAGGGGCACTGGGAATATTCATCTTTCTGTTTCTGCACAAGAAATAGGTAAGGGTTCTGACAAGAACTGAGAAGATTTGACCACCTATAGGAGAAGCTACCGCTCTTTAAGCTACCATCTTCAGATGCATAACACATGTAAGAATACACGCACAAGTAGACATATACCTCAGTCTCAAGAGCACACAGACCTTTAAACTTGACAGCTTGCTCTTCCCATTTAAGTACAGAAAGAGGCGAGAGAAGTTCTGAAGGAAGCAAGAGAAGTGCAGAAAAATACAAGAGAGGTGCAGAAAGAGTAACAAATGTGGAGAAAGAAGCAAGAGAAGTGCTGAAAGAGGCAAGAGAAGTGCAGAAAGAGGCAATAGAGGAGCATAAAGAGGCAAAAGAAGTGTAGAAAGAGGGAAGAAGGGTGTAGAAAGAGGCAAGAGGGGTGCAGAAAGAAGCAAGAGAAGTATAGAAAACGAAAGAAAAGTGCAGTAAGTAGCAAAACAGGTGCAGAAAGAGGCAAGAAGGTTGCAGAAATAAGCAAGAGAGGTGCAGGAAAAAATGAGTGAAGTGCAGAAAGAAGCAACAGATGTGCAGAAAGAGGCAAGATAACTGCAGAAAGAAGAAAGAGAGGATGAGAAAGAGGAAAGAGAGTTACAGAACAAAGCAAGAGAAATGCAGAGAGTAAAGAGGTGCAGGAAGAGGGAAGAAGGGTGTAGAAAGAGGTAAGTGAGGTACCAAAATAAGCAACAGAGGTACAGAAGGAGGCAGGAGAACTGAAAAAAGAGGCACAAGAGGTGGAGAAAGAGGAAAGAGGTGTATAGAAATAGGCAAGGGAACTGGAGAGAGAAGCAACAGAACTGTAGATAAAGGCAAGAGAAGTGCAGGATAAAGCAACAGAGGTGTAGAAACATGCAAAAGAGTGAACTAGGGGGCAGATAGAAAGCTGCAGAAAGTTGAGTTCAGAAAGATGCAAGATGAGTGCGAACTTTGCAAGAGAGGTGCAGAAAAAAGCAAGAGCAGTGCAAAAGAACTAACAGAGCTGCAGAAAAGGGCAAGAGAAGTATAGAAAGAAGCAAAAGATCTACAGAAAGAGGAAAGAGAACTGCAGAAAGAGGCACACGAGGTGGAGTAAGAGGGAAGAGGGGTGTAGAAAGTGGCAAGGGAAGTATAGAGAGAAGCAACAGAAATGTAGATAAAGGCAAGAGAAGTGCAGGAAAAAGCAACAGAGGTGTAGAAAGTAGCAAGAGAGGTGCAGAAAGAGGCAAGAGAGGTGCAGAGAAAAGCAAGCGGGGAGTAGAAAGAACCAACAGAGGTGCAGAAAGAGGCAAGAGGGGTACAGCAAGAGGCAATAGAAGCACAGAAAGAAACAACAGAGTTGCAGAAAGAGGCACAAGAGGTGGAGAAAGAGGGAAGAGGGGTGTAGAAGGCGGCAAGAGAAGTGGAGAAAGAAGCAACATAAATGTAGATTAAGGCAAGAGAAGTGTAGGAAAAAGCAACAGAGGTGTAGAAAGTAGCAAGAGAGGTACAGAAAGAGGCAAGAGAGGTACAGAAAGTAGCAAGAGAAGTACAGAAAAAAACAAGAGAGGTGCAGAAAGAGTAACACATGTGCAGAAAGAAGCAAGAGAAGTGTAGAAAGAGGCAATGAGGAGCAGAAAGAGGCAAACAAGGTGTAAAAAAGGGAAGAATGGCGTAGAAAGAGGCAAGTGGGATGCAGAAAGAAGCAAGAGAAGTACAGAAAAAGAAAGAGAAGTGCAGAAAGTAGCAAAAGGGGTGCAGAAAGAGGCAAGAGGTGACCTAGCCTTAGGACACCCCCGCGCCGCACGGCCACCAGCTGTAGCGTGTGCTCCCCGCCTGCCGCTGCCCTCAGCCTCGCTGAGCCTACCTGCTGACCACGCCCCCCGCCGACGCTCGGTGTGGCCTCCTGCGTGAACTGTGTACTTCCTCTTTAATTTCTGTATCCTTTTATATTCCCTCTTTATTTTCTGTATCCTTATTGCCTAGTTTAAGCATTTTTCCCCTATTGCCTGTGTTTCTGTGCCCTTTTGTCCCTGCAGTGCACCCTGCGCCCACCCGCCCCACTCCCCACTTACCGCCACCGTGAACGAGGACACGCCCCCTTTGCCTTCCGTGCCCTCCCCGCTCCCGCCTCCCAGCTGCTCCTCCCCCCCTCGCACTTCGCCGATTGTGCGCCGAAGGCGCGCCAAAGGTAAGCCCGTCTGCGCCCGTCCGGCCTGGACCACGCCCAGCGCCAGGACCCCTGGTCCCCACCGCCGAAGCAAGACATCACGACAGACCTACGACGCTGCCACTCTCAACGCACTCAATGCCGGCCGGAACCCTGCCTGCTACCGAGCCATCCCGAGACGCACCAACGGACCAGGCAAGATAACTGCAGAAAGAAGCAAGAGAGGAGGGGAAGGAGGAAAGAGACTTACAGAACAAAGCAAGAGCAATGCAGAGAGTAAAGAGGTGCAGGAAGAGGGAAGAAGGGTGCAGAAAGAGGTAAGTGAGGTACCAGAAGAAGCAACAGAGGTACAGAAGGAGGCAGGAGAACTGCAAAAAGAGGCACAAGAGGTGGAGAAAGAGGGAAGAGGGGTCTAAAAAGAGGCAAGGGAAGTGGAGAGAAAAGCAACAGAAATGTAGATAAAGGCAAGAGAAGTGAAGGAAAAAGCAACAGAGGTGTAGAAACAGGCAAAAGAGTGAACTGGGGTGCAGACAGAGGCAAGAGAGCTACAGAAAGTTGAGTGCAGAAAGATGAAAGATGGCTGTAGAACTTTGCAAGAGAAGTGCAGAAAAAAGCAAGAGCAGTGCAAAAGAACTTACAGAGATGCAGAAAAAGGCAAGAGAAGAATAGAAAGAAGCAAAAGAGGTACAGAAAGATGCAAGAGAACTGCAGAAAGAGGCACAAGAAGTGGAGTAAGAGGGAAGAGGGGTACAGAAAGTGGCCAGGGAAGTGTAGAGAGAAGCAACAGAAACATAGATAAAGGCAAGAGAAGTGCAGGAAAAAGCAACAGATGTGTAGAAAGTAGCAAGAGAGGTGCAGATAGAGGTAAGAGAGGTGCAGAGAAAAGCAAGCGGGGAGTAGAAAGAACCAACAGAGGTGCAGAAAGAGGCAAGAGGGGTACAGCAAGAGGCAATAGAAGCGCAGAAAGAAGCAACAGAGTTGCAGAAAGAGGCAGGAAAAGTTTAGAAATAGGTAAGAGGGATGCAGAAAAAGACAAGAGTAGTGCAGAAAGAAGCAACAGAAATACAGAAAGAGGCAGGAAAACTGTAGAAGACGCAACAGAAATGAAGAAAGGGGCTAGAGAAGAACAGAAGGAAGCAATAGAAATGCAGAAAACAACAAGAAAAGTGCAGAAAGAGGCAATGGAGGAACAGAAACAGGCAAGAGAGGTACAGAAAGAGAGAACCGGGTACAGAAAGAGGCAAGAGAGGTGCAGAAAGGGGCAAGAGAGGTGCAAAGAGGGACGAGGGATGAAAAAGAGGTGAGAAAAGTGCAATAAGAGGCAAGAGAAATATAGATAGAGACAAGATAAATGTAGAAAATGCAAGAGAGGTGCAGAAAGAGCCGAGAGGTGTTGAAAAAGGCAAAAGAGGTGCAGACAATAGAAAATGAGTGCAGAAACAGGAAAAAAGGTGTGCAGAAAGAAGCAAGAGAGGTGCAGAAAGAAGCAAGAGAAGTGTAGAAAGAAACAACAGAGGTGCAGAAAGAGGCAAGAGAATTGCAGAAAGAAGCAAGGGATGTGCAGAAAAAGGCAATATGGATGCAGAAAGAGGAAGAGGGATACAGAAAGAAGCGGAGGAGAAAGAGGAAAGAGAGCTACAGAACAAAGCAAGAGAAATGCAGAGAGTAAAGAAGTGCAGAAAGAGGGAAGAAGGGTGCAGAAAAATGTAAGTGAGGTACCGAAAGAAGCAACAGAGGTACAGAAGGAGGCAGGAAAACTGCAAAAATAGGCAACAGAGTTGTATAAACAGGCAAAAGAGTGTACTGGGGTGCAGACTGTGGCAAGAATGCTGCAGAAAGAGGAAGGTTGAGTGCATAAAGATGCAAGATGGGTGCAGAACTTTGCAAAAGAGGTGCAGAAAGAACGAAGCGCAGTGCAAAAGATCTAACAGAGCTGCAGAAAGAGGCAAGCGGGTGCAGAAAAAGGCAAGAGAAATATCGAAAGAAGCAAAAGAGGTACATAAAGAGGCAAGAGAACTGCAGAAAGAGGCACAAGAGGTGGAGAAAGAGGGAAGAGGGGTGTAGAAAGAGGCAAGGGAAGTGGAGAGAGAAGCAGCAGAAATGTAGATAAAGGCAAGAAAAGTGCAGGAAAAAGCAACAGAGGTGTAGGAAGTGGCAAGAGAGGCGCAGAAAGAGGCAAGAGAGGTGCAGAAAGAAGCAGGAGGTATGCAGAAAGAACGAACAGAGGTGCAGAAAGAGGGCAAGAGGGGCAGAAAGAGGGCAATAGGGGTACAGCAAGAGGCAATAGAAGTGCAGAAAGAAGCAATAGAGTTGCAGAAAGAGGCAAGAAAAGTACAGAAAGAGGCATGAGGAATACAGAAAAAGACAAGAGAAGTGCAGAAAAGCAACAGAAATACAGAAAGAGGCAAGAAAAGTGTGGACGACGCAACAGAAATGAAGAAAAAGGCTAGAAATGAGCAGAAAGAAGCAACAGAAATGCAGAAAGAGACAAGAGACAAGAGAAGTGAAGAAAGAGGCAAAGAGGGAACTGGGTACAGAAAGAGGCAAGAGAGGTACAGAAAGGGGCAAGAGAGGTGCAGAAAGAGGGAAGAGAGATGAAAAAGAGGCAAGAGAAGTGCAATAAGAGGCAAGAGAAATATAGATAGAGACAAGATAAATGTAGACAATGGAAGAGAGGTGCAGAAGGAGGCAAGAGAGGTGTCAAAACAGGCAAAAGAGGTGCAGAAGATAGAAAATGAGTGCAGAAACAGGCAGGCCGTTTAAGCTAGAAACAAGTTTTTTTGGTTCAAATCTGCAGATAATGCAGCAGATGATTTATTTTGTGGCAAATGCAGAAAATACATAATTATTTGAAAATTGGTGCAGTTGAAGAGTTGCATAATTTCAGTAGCCCTTCTCATACCTCTGACTAGGCCTAGAAGTGCTCCTCTGTGGTTGCTTCTTTATTTGTGCCTCAGTGCTATGGAAACAAGGAAGACTGAACCTGAGTTTACCACTCCACAAAACAGCCTACTACACCACATAATAACTCTCCATAACACATAGTCCCACTTCACACAATTCCTATACACTAAATACCACATACTTTCTATTCACATAATTTCACTGCAAAACATATCACATAATTGCACTACACACAACGTACATGTACTCCACTCCAGAAAATATTAGTAAACATTTTTTACTATTACACGCTCTAACTATCGGAAATCCGAGACCTATTACAACTAGTAGTCACATTTGCAGACTGGTGGGGAAAGCGGGCTGGGCCTCCGACCAGTGCTCAGGACTTCAATAGCGTAGGACTTACAGGTGATACCAGGAGGGCATCTTGGACCCCAAAGTTCCTCAGGAGTAAAGTGGCCTTATCCCTCAACCAATAGTGTGCCAGAAGGCGCATTTGCATAGTGGATGGACTTAGGGTTGTGTGGCCTCCGAAGACCTGTTAGCAATCCCACTGTGTGGGATTTACTGGAGGTAACAGGAGTAGTTGGCCCCCAAGAACATCCTTGGGGGCCAACTACCCCTTCCCATTACGTCATTAAGTCCCACACAGAAGGATTGCTAAGTTCTCATAGCAAGCCATGTCCCCATTGCCCACCACTCTGCAAGCACTCTCCCTTGCGCGCTCTTGGTTGGAGGATGTATTTCCCCTTTGATGCTGGGAGTCCTAAGGGGCCAACCAGCCTACCTGTTACCTCCAGTAAGCCCCACACAGTGTGAGTGCTGGGAGTTGGACACAGGCTATGCCCCGTTTCTCTACCACTCCTGCAAACACACATCATGGTTCGCTCTTGGTTTGGGGATGAAGTTCCCTTGCATCCAGAGGGTCCCTGGGTGGCAGCTAGCCCTCCTGTTACCTCCAGTAAGCCCCACACAGCTGCTTTGCTGAGAGAGGTCAGAGGCCATGCCCCATCTTTACACCACTGTGCAAAAACACCTCCTGTCACACTGCTGCTTGGGGGATGAAGTCCTTTTTAGTCCTGAGGTCCTCAGGACACATGGAGACCTCATCACCCCACCAGCAGTGCACCAAGAGGTGCATTTGCAGAGTGTTGTAAAAATGGGCATGGTGTAAATATCTTCCTAGACAGTTAAAGTTGCTGAACGTCTAAGGATAATTTGTCATTCCTGAGCAGAGAACATGTAATATCAAGCAAGAAAAGTTTGTAAAAAAGATCTATATTTATTAAAAAATGAGAAAGTAAAAACACAATAAATTCAACAATTAATTTTAGAAAAAGGGGCATGGCCTCAGACCACCTCTCTGCAATCCCACTGTGTGGGGCTTACTGGAGGTACCTGGTGGCCTAGTTGGCCCCTAAGGACCCTCATCAGTGAAGAGGACAATTCTGCTTTGCTTCCATGAGGCAAAGCAGTGTTTGCCGTGGCAGGACCTGAGCAGTGCTCCCTCTCTGTCATAGCAAACTTCAATTTCCCAGGGGTAGGCACCTTGGGACATTGCTGCAGCTAGTCTTGAGGGCCCACCCCCCATGGCCATGAAGGGTATCTAGAGGGGGGCTGCGTGGCCCCCCTCCCAACAAGATTGAAGCCCCGGGAGGTGGTGGTCCCCCGGGGCCGGAGTTCGGCAACAGACTCCTGCCCTTAATTTATGTATGCCCTGGGGATGTGGTGGCCCCGGGGCAGTGATTGAGGGGCAGAAGCTTGTTACACTTGTTATTAAAAATTGAAGCCACAGGGAGGTGGCGGTCCCAGGGGCTTGGAGGGGCCGTGAGGCCCCCAACAATTTTCAAGCAATCCCCAGGGGGTGGAGGTCCCGGGGCAGCATTGGGCTCAGGAGCCCCCCACACAGTTTTATTAAAAAGCCACAGGGATGTGACAGTCCCTGGGGCTGCGAGGGGTCACGTTCCCCCCGCATATTAATAACCATGGATTCATACCATTTAAAAAAAGGTTGCTTTCTGACCCAAAACCTACCTTTCTGCCAAATTTCGTGTAATTCTGTTCAGCAGTTCAGGCTGTCTCCTTGTCTAAACTTTCCTATGGAAATTAACATGGAGAAAACACGTTTTGGGACCCCCCCTTCTTTCCGGGCCCCCTCTTGACGAATCACCCCAAAACTTTCAAGACCAGAGCTGACCAGAGTGCCCCATTAGTTTTTTTTAATTTCACAAAGATACGTTAACTGGCCCCAACGATATTGGCAAAAGAAAAAAAAGATTTTTAATAGAAACAAGGTCCTTACTATAGCTACTGGTGACCGTCAGAATTGATCCTTTATGTAGCCACTGGAGCGCCCTCACACAATATCCACTTAGGACACAGAAGTCACAGCACCTCCAAAGAAGTAAGGGGCATATTATCAAGCCTGTGCGCTAAAATTATTGCCGCTTTATCGGCCGAAAACGGCCGATAAAGTGGCGATTATGGGCTTGATAATATGCTCTGTGGAATTCCAATCGAAGCCCATGTTAGATGTCTTCACATCTAACATGTGCTTCGATTGGAATTCCATAGAGCATATTATCAAGCCCATTATCTCCGCTTTATCGGCCGTTTTCGGCCGATAAAGCAGCGATAATTTTAGCGCACAGGCTTGATAATATGCCCCCAGATTCTCCAAGTCATGAATTTATTTAGTAATTACATAGCACCAAGGTGAAATGGCCTAAGGGTTTCAGTCGTAGCCTTCGACAAGGCGAGTGTCTAGAGTGTATCCATTTAAAGGGGCAAACGCCCCACCCACACCTCAACAACAAAAACTTCATTAATAAACTGTGAGAGACAAGCCATTTATATTACAAACAACCACATAAATATATGCGACAGGACATTTTTTATTTCTCTTTTTCTTTCTTTTTCCAATGCTCATTTAACACCAATGGTGACACCGTAGCTAATATGTGTGAATGTCTGTATTAGTCTGTCAGTTGGTGTGTAAGCGGCTTCATGGGTTTGTGAGTAGCTACATGAGTGTCTATATGGGTTTTTGATTGTTTATCTGAGTTTCTGTATCGGTGCCTGAGTGTCTGTGTGGGTGGGGGGGAGAGTGTGACTTTGTACATAGATGTGTGAGTGGGTGATTCACTGTGTGTATAGGTTCATGAGTGTATCTGTGAGGGGTTGTATGGTTTGGTAAGTGTGTGTATGGCTGTGCTTGTGTGTGAATGGATGTCTCAGTGTGACATGCCTGAGTAACTACATATGTGAAAGGCAGTATATGTGAGTGTTGAAGTACATAAGTGACTATATCTGAAAGTGAGTGATTTTGAGAGTGGCTGTATGGATGTGTGTGGGCTTGTGTCAGGGATTGTAGAAGAGAGTAGTTTCAGTTTCATCAACTTTTATTCGATTATAAAATTGTATAATCATAAAAAGTACAGTTTTATAAAGATCATGAATTAATACAGTAGGAAAAAGATCATTTACGTATGGACACATATAATGTTAAAAAACGATTTTATGACGAGTTGTTATTACTAATTTTAAAAAGGTCACTATCAATTTTGCTTCGTGTGGTTTTTCGGTGTCTGAAGATAAGCGAGTGCTGGATATGTATGTCTGAGTCCGCTTAATCGGAGGAGGGGCAGAATCCATTTTTTCCTTGCTGGTCTATAGTATTTACAAAACAGGATGACGTGGACCGTTGATTGTTTAGAAACCCCGTCACAGGGGCAGCATGTCAAGTTTCGAGACCAGTTATTCAGTTCAGGAAATGAGACTATGCGGAAGAAAAGGTCGAACCGTAGTCTTAGTCAATAGGAATTTTTCATAGTTCGAAAGAAAAAACGTCAAGTAGGGCTGTATCAGTTTCTCTAGCTGCAATATGCAGATTTTTTCATTTTGTGTTTTAACAATCTCGGCTTGATTGCGAAGTTCTCTTAAGTGGCCCATACATAGTTCTTTCAGCTGTTTCTTTGAAATGTCTTCTATTGAGGATGGTTCGAAAAAGTATTGCTCACGATCTAGGTCTTGGAGGAATTTATGGATGTAGTTAAGCCACGGTATTTTCCTCCAGTGTGCTAGGCCAAGGCATTCAGTAATAAGGGAACGTGTTATGTGGCTTTCGAGGTTACACCATATACGGTGCCAGAGTATGAGGGGCTGGCATCGTATGGTGTCTGTCACATATTCCATGCCCGGCTCCCGATGTGTTGATAAAATCGGGGAGCTTTGAGGAAGAGCTAGGATATATTTGATGAAGGCGTTCTCCGTTACCTGGAGTTGATCAATGCGTCCGTGGCCCCAAATGCCTGCTCCATACGTGGCCACACTATGGCATTTTGCATAATAGATCGTTAGCAATTCCGCTGGAGCTGGTTTACCAAGTTTCCTGGAGAAAGCACTTAGTGCTGATACTGCTCGGCGAAAACTGAGGTTCCTGGCTTCGATTGCCTTGTGCCAGGTCATTGTATCTTCCACAAGTATACCCAGGTAAGGGTATACCGATGTTTTTTCCAGCCTGTTATTATTAATGGATATGGGTTTTGAGGCTCCCCGTTTTGGTCCGATGGTCATTGTAAAAGTTTTTTTGATGTTTACTTTTAGACCCAGGGAGTCCATAAATGCCACGTATTTGTTCAGCTGTCGCTGGAGTTGGTTGGCTGTCCGGGCCAGGATGACCGAGTCGTCGGCATACAGGAGGATGGGTATCGGGCGGCGTGCTATCTGTGGAAGGTCCTGGCTCCCTTCCAGCATGGCCTGTTCAATCCCGTTGGTGTATAGATTGAACAGGAAGGGAGCCAGTACACACCCTTGCCTTACTCCTCGTGATATTTTGAAGGGGCGTGAAAGTTCGCCGCCGGTACCATAGCGAACTCGGGCTTCCGCGTTGGTATATAATTCCCTAAGGAAGGCTAGTATCGATGGACCTACTCCAAGGTTAGTCATGGTCTGCCACAGCTTTGCATGCTGAACGCAGTCAAAAGCCGCGCTCAGGTCTACGTAGACCAGATAGATGTTACCTCCTTTCGCGCGTGCATATTTTCCGGCCAGGAGGATCAGGTTTAGGGCCTGTTCCACCGTCCCGAGCCCCTTCTGGAAACCATATTGCAGGTCTGTGATGGTGTTATTTTCCTGGGCCCAGGATTGTAATCGGTCCAGGAGTAGTCGACCTGCAATCTTGCCCGTGGAGTCCAGAAGGGAGATCGGTCGGTAGCAGGCGGGGTCATTGCGGTCCCCTTTCTTAAATATTGGCAGAAGGGTAGATGTTGACCATGATGGAAAAAGTCCGATTTCAGTGACTGCCGACATTACCCGGGTGATTATTAGTGACCAGTAATCGCTGTTGTGTAAAAACAAATCCATGGGTACCCCGTCTGGGCCGGGAGCCTTGCCGGTTTTTGAGGCATTGATGGCCTTTCTAACCTCGTTAACTGTGAAGCGTAGGTTAATGGGGTAGAAAATATTCTTTACTTGTTCCTGGTCTTCTGATTGGGGAGGGTCCGTTGTTGAGCCAAAGATTTTTGTAAAATGATGGACCCAATCATTCTCAGTTATTGCCACGTCTAGGTGATGGGGGTCAGTAATGCTATCCAGAAAGGGTGATCTTATAGTCTGCAAGAATGTGGTGCTATCTTTTTTTAGTGCACTCTCATGTAGTTGGCGCCATAGGTCTTGCTTTATCTGTTGCCTACGGTTTTTCCGGGCGTTATTGTACTTTTTCCGCCGGTATGAAATGAGTTGGGCATCTCTTGGTTTTTGTCGAAGAGCTTCTTTAAGAGACGTAAGGGCCTTTCGACAGTCGGAGTCGAACCATCTCGTCGTGGAAGGTTTTGGTTTATTTGCTGTATTTTTGAATAGCTCTTCCCTTATTGCTCCTTGGATGTTGTTAAAGGAGGTGATGATTAATTCGGGGGATGCCTCTGCGGACAGACAGTCCATTAACCATGGCTGCGTTTTTGCAAGTATCTTTTGCGTTGTCTCTTCTGGGTCGATCTTTGACCATTTGATGGTGTAGCCATTCTTCTTCTTTATGGCCAGTGATTGTTGGTCAAGAAAGCTGGCTTTTGTTGAAGATGAACCCACTTTTCCCGTAAGGAGTTCCACACTCAAGGGGTAGTGGTCGCTAATTGGGCTGGATCCTACTTTGTAGTTTTTTAGTAAGCCTTTACAGGTGTTTGAGGCTAGGATAAAGTCAATAGTTGTCATGCAGCCTCGCCCGTGGAAGGTGGGTAAAAATTCCTGCACCGGGTTAACTAATTTGTTGGCAAAGTCTAGGTCCAAGGTGAAGAGGATTTCGTTAAGCTTGTTTCCGCCCAGGGTATGTACAAAATGAGGAATGGGATTTCCAGATTCGTTCTGTAGTCCACAGATCCCACTTATATGGTTTGGACATAATGTTTGATTAAAATCGCCTCCCCATATGTAGTTAAGTGTTGTATTGAGATTTGCATTTTGTAGTGAGGATATAAGTGCCACCATTTCATCTAGATGGGAGCAGCATTCTAGGGTGCCTACGTTGTTGTAATAGTTTATAAGTATAAGTGAATTTTTCGTTGCTGCCGTCTGATAAGTAATCTGAATGATTTGAAAAAAGGATGTTTCCTTTAATAATTTCACTGTGAGTGGGACGGTGTTAGAGAAATAGATCGTGAGTCTACCTTTTGGCCTTCCCATAGCACTAGGCGTTGCTTTGGTGAAGAAAGTCTTGTAGCCCACTAGATGGAGAGGGGTTGTACGCCAGGTCTCTTGTAGGCACAGGATTTGGTAGCTCCTTGCAGTATTCAGCAATAAAGGGCATGTTATTTTTGCGGTTAGGCCTGCGATGTTCCAATAGGCTATACCTATGCTCGTGGCCTCTTTATCTTTCGCGTTAGCGGATATTGTCGAGTTGTTGATATTGACTTCACTAGCTGTGTCTAGCTCGATGTTTAATCTTTGGCTGGTATCTGCTTCTGCTGAGGGAGTACTAATCCGGAGGTTGTTTAGGTGGGACGATGGTATCTCAGGTGTATGGGGCAGCTCTGGCCGTGCTGGATGTTGTTTATCAGACACAGAGTGTTGTGTGGTGTCAGCTTTGTGGTGGCTAGGTTTATCCAGAAATGGTCAGTCGACCATTTCGAGGCAATCGAAACGATTTTGAGTTGGGAAGCCCTGCCATCCTTCATATGCTTGGTAGGGTCTGTCCTGCCAGTAAGGGATTTGACGTTCTGTGTACCTTTCTCTTGGTCCGCCCCTAACCATATAGTCATGCGGGTATTCCGGCTGGTTCCATGGTACTTGGTGCCATGGGTCCTGATTTCGTGGATCTTTGGGATGATGGTGCCATACCCAAGGTGGAGGGTTGCGATGTTGTTTCGCTGGGGGGTAGAAGAAGGAGAGGTGGCAGGCATCTATTCCCCCTTTCTTGTCGAGTTGAGGCCATGCGCAGATGTGGTCTACAGTTGCGGGATCTCTACATGTAACGATGATACAGTCACCGCGTATTGTTTTTTTCGTTTTGCCTATCCAGGCTACCCTTCGGGCTGCGGTGATCCCTCCCGAGAGATGGGATTCGAGGGGTCTGTTGATACTAAGCCACTGCATGGCCTTGTTTTTAAGTGACCATGCAGTTTCTGGTGTATCATCTGTTAACTCGGGTACTCCGGTTAGAACTATTGTATAGGGAGTAGCTTCCGGGGGCATATGGGCAGGGCGTCTGATTATGGGAGGTTTTTTTGGTGTGTTTTTGGGTGTGTTTTTGGGTGTTTTTTGAGGTGGCAGAGGTTTCAATGTTTGGAGTTCAGACTTTTGTGGACAGGTTCTGCTGGAATCTGTATTTGCTGCTAGGCATGGAGTGCCTACCGTGGCTATATCTGTGGGTACTGTTTGCTGTGCTATTTTAGGAGTGGGTTTCTCCTTCTGAGGATGAGGATTGTTCACATTAGATTTGGGTATTGTGGTGGATTGTTTTGGGTTCTTCTGCGCTATTGATGTTGGGTTTGAGTGATTGACTGTTTTCTGCGTGTGTGGTTGGTTTTGCTTTTTCGGTGGGTGCGAGGTGTTACGCTGCCCCTTTACGTCTATCCGGGTATTTGAATCTAGGAGGGTGGCCGAGATTATCGTTAATTGGGCTTCGAGATTTCTGATGCTTAGCTGAATTGGCTTTAAGTATTGGTATAATAAGTCTTTGGGTGTAGTAAGGACTTGCGAAGTGATTCTGCAGGTCTTACATTGGTTAGAGGTGTTATCGTTAGAGATTGCCTTGTGTGGGAGGGTTGATTCGGAGATATGTAGTATGCTATTAGACGTTGAGGAGTTTAAATGTGTCGTTGTATGTTCCTGGCACGTTGAACTGTGTGTTTCTCCACTGTTTGTTGGTCGAGTTTTCGGTATTGCTCCTTCTCTCTCACCTTGCTGGGGCAAATTATCGGTGGGTTGGATGTCTCCCTGGGTTTGGCAACCAGCTAGATCGGGAGTTGCTTCCAGGTCGTCCGATGTTATGGAGAGATCCGAATGCGTGACCGACAGGTCAACTACCGATGGTACAGTGTTTAGGTCTGGAGCTGTTAGAGTCACAGGAAGGGAGCTGTTTTGGGTGTTGAGGTTAATTGGAGAGGCGGCGTTTGCTATAGCGCCTAATGATGATCGCTTTGCGTTTGCGCTCATGAGATCTAATGATACTCTCTTCTCCATTAGAGCTATGCTTTGATTTATAGTCTCGTTGACCCGTGATATAAATAGGTCAATGGGGCCTGTTACTTGTGCTACCTCCTGCGCGTGTTTGGATTTAGGTTTGGAGGCACTTCTTGTTTTGGGCGGCATATTTGATTATTGCTAAGTCGTTGTTGAAAGAGGAATGGCCCGGTCCGGTCTCTATCGGGCACTAACGGGCAACAACGGGCCCGCCCTTGGCCCGGGCTTCGCCTCGGGCTGCGTCCCGCGCGCGTCCCGCTCAGCGGGTGCCGCGAGAAGTTGTAGCGCTTCGCTGGGGGTGGGGCACTAGAAGGGGGCGCGGCTCTCACAGGAAGAGGACCAGCTGGAGGTGGTGAATGCTGGTCCTCGCAGTCCTGGGGCCGGCGCCTCGTCCTCCTCTGCGGCCTCACGCTCCCAGTCGCTCAGCGGGGCTTTAGCTGTAAAGATGTGCTACTCCTGTAGCAGGGATCGGCAGCAGGAACAGAAAGAGAGTCTTTAGGCGGTGAGTCTTTCTCCACGAGTGGCACCCGCGCAGTGGGTGCCGCGAGAAGTTGTAGCGCTTCGCTGGGGGCGGGGCACTGGAAGGGGGCGCAGCTCTCACAGGAAGAGGACCAGCTGGAGGTGGTGAATGCTGGTCCTCGCAGTCCTGGGGCCGGCGCCTCGTCCTCCTCTGCGGCCTCACGCTCCCAGTCGCTCAGCGGGGCTTTAGCTGGAAAGATGTGCTACTCCTGTAGCAGGGATCGGCGGCAGGAACAGAAAGAGAGTCTTTAGGCGGTGAGTCTTTCTCCACGAGAGAGAAGAGAGTAAGTATGTGTTAGTATCTGTATGAATAAGTGAGGTGGTGTGTGTATAAATGTATATTAATTAAATCACAGTGTGATTGATTCTTTTGATGACTTACAGTGATGAGTGACTGCATGTATAAGTAACTGTATGGGTGAGTGAATGTGTCTGTAGACATATGAATCAGTCAGTGGGTATTTACTAACTGGTATTGGTTTGTCTATGGTTTTGAGAATGCTAGTCTGTATTTTAGAGTAGGTGTATGAAAGGTTATATTAGGGCAGAGGTCTTCAAACTTTTATAAGTTTGAAAGTTGAGCCACCCAGCTGAATTTTTTGAAATGTCAAGCTCCCCCACTAACTGACCAAAATTTCTGGAATCTGGTACACTACATATTCGACCGCCACCTGCATATCCCGGCCCATATCCGGCAAATAATGTTCAACACAATAAGAGTTTGGTTAACTAGAGATTGTGAATGGGTGTAGTCAAATGACAGATGCTTGTTACACAGCTCAAAACACTATTTTCAGAGAATAAATATGCGCAAATAGTTTTTACTAGGATGCTTTGTTTTACACATGACAGATTGATAATAACACCACCAACATTAATGTGAGGTGTGTGCCTGTTTTTCACCACAGAGTTGGTCAATCTCTGGTTGGATTTTTGCTACTGCCATCCTCAGGTTGTGCTCCACATCTGGTCTTGATCAGTACTTAGGGGCCGATTAGGATTGCGGTTTTCCCGCATCCTCCGGGCCGGTGGAAGCCACCGCCGGCCCGGAGCATGCGGGAAAACCGCTTCGGAGGCACAGAAGACCCACCGCCAAATTAGGATGGTGGTGGGTCTCAAAATCCGTTCGCAGTGTTTCCGCCGCGGTCGCCTTCCGACCGCGGCGGAAAAGCTCTAACATGGCTGGCGGTGTCTGTCAGACACCGCCAGCCACATTAGGATAGGGGAAAACATATGCTTTTCCACAGCGGCTTTTCCGCCGTGGAAAAGCATACGGAGATTGACTTCGGGGGCCCGTTGCGGGCCCCCTTAGTGACGGGGTGGGGGTGCACATGGGGGGTACCTATGGTACCCACCTGCATTTGCATGGACAAAGCGGCAGGCACCCCCCACCCCCATCACCATGGCGGCCCGCAAGTCAATCTCCGTATGCTTTTCCACAGCGGAAAAGCCGCAGTCGAAAAGCTTATGTTTTCCGCGCGGTGCCTGCTGCTTTATGCACGCAAATGCCGTGCATGCATTTTTAACATTGCGGCGGGTGCAGCTTGAAGCTGCACCCGCCGCAATGTTAAAGATTGAGGATGTGACCGCCACCCTGGCGGTCACATCCGTATCTGCACGGAGGGACCTCCGCAGCCCCTGCGGTGGTCCCTTCTACTCTATGGTGGCGGGGGGACTCAGGTCCGTCCGCCATCATAATCGGCCCCTAAGTCTTTAATACTGCAAGTGCTGAGAACCCAATCTCACATAGATAGGACAAACTGAAAGGCAAGAGAGTTTTGATTGCAGTTTCTCCCAAAGCTGAATATTCTGCAGACATGTTCAGCCAACACTCTCCCAGTGAGACTTTCATGAAATGCATCTGCAGAGTGCGGTCACTTTGAAGATCATTCAGTTCTTCTTGCATACGAATCGGGAGATGGCTTGCCCTGGGTTTCAGTTTATTCCACACTCTAGGTGTCAATATAAGATGTATGCCTGCCAGTGTCTGAAAACACAATGTGGCATATTTAAAAAAGAATGGCGGAGCACGGTGTTAAGGCAAAATTGCTAACACTTCGCACCAGCATTCAAAAAACTCATGGAAGCTCCGTATTTACAATGATATGTTGCCTCTCTGCATTTTTTCTAGCACTGGTACTAAATCCAGCTGCCTATTGTCATTGTAGCACCCGGGTGCTGCATTGACAGAATGAATGTTTATGTGCTGAATGGTGTTACTTCCTGCACATTAACAATCATTAATGGTGATTTGTAACTCCTATTGGAAAGCAGCATTTTTTTTTTAAACCTCCCTGCACATAAACAATCATGCATGATGATTTGCTGTTTCTATGCGTGTTGCACAATGAAACAGCAAAAAAGAGTAGACATTAATATTATCTCTTCTTTTCGGCATTCTAAGACCAGGTTTTATTTGTCTTAATTTTGGCACTGCCCCATATTTATGCCACGCTTGTAAATAGGGGGCAGCGTCTAAATTAATAGGTGATGCGGGTGAACGCCCACCGCAACATCCATTGCCCACATGGGTGTAGCATGAAAGGGGGCCTTGTTTACAAGGTGGTGTTAAGCCACTTTAAGTGGCTTATTGCTGCCTTGTAATAAGGTGATGGACCTAACACCACCAAAATGTCTTATAAAGTGACTTTCTGCTGGCATTAAGTCCTTGTACACTGGCCCCGAGGGTTCATCTCACCGAATGAGTAACTGCACTGGATTTATTAGCCCAACTGTGTGACAAACTATGAAGTTTTTTTAGATCTAAATCTCATAATAAATGTTCGCCTCAAGGCATGTTTCCCAACAGGGGGATTTTTTTACACTGTTTGGCAACAGGATGTTTATATGTATAAGCCTGTGGGGTTCCCTTATTTAGTTTGTGACTACAAGGGGTTGTCCCACCTCATTCCTTCAGTGTATAACAATACATGCATAATGGCACTTGAGTTTCATAATACATTGTTTATTACATTCGTGGGTGAACACAGATATTATTTCTCACAGACATCCCCTACGCATGTATCTTCCTCACCTTGTTTGTGCTGCTCTGCAAGTTGTCTTTTTCTGTTGATCCTACTAGACAGCAGTCTGGCCAGTTTTGCAGCTTCATGTTTGTTGTGTTGCTCTAGTCTAAGTTTTTTCGTATAATTGTTGGTTTTGTAGTCTTGTTTATTCCATTATAAAAAAGGACTAGAAGTCCCAGAACTCAAATGAAAAGCTAGGGATGAGGCAGCACAACATGCATGAATCAGCACAACACGCACGGATCCATTGTAGCTTACCAAGAACACAGAAGGGCTTGAAGCTTGACAACTTCTTACTACTGGTTTCCTTTAACCGTTTCGCTGCGGCGGCTATTCCGCCGCAGCGCTAACGGGACGCGGCGGCCACATGCTGGTGACAGAACCGCTCCATCAAGAGCCGCGGTTGAGCTGTGCTGGTGACGGAGCGGTTCCGTCATGACCCGCCCCGCTCAATACAACGGCCGCGCAGGCGCGAAATCAGCGCCGCGCAGGCGCAGCAGCCGGGCCATGACGGAACCGCTCTGTCACCAGCACAGCCCAACCGTAGCTGATGACGGAGCGGTCATCAGCAGGGGAGGGGTTAATTTCTATCATTTCCCTGCTTCTTTTTATCAACAGAAAAAGGGGGATTGAGGCTTTAGGGGCCGCACCAAGGGTCAAGTTCCTAATGTTTGTTATAATATGGGTGCAAATGGTCTGGGATACAACCCCCTAGATCCCAACATAGAACAAATGAAAATTTGTTCTGTACATCAAATTTCACAAATTGACCTCGCACACCAAAAACTATATAATAAACACGATGTTAGTGCTTAATAAACATTTGTATTGTAACAAAGATAGAATCCAACTGTTCTCCCAAGAAATTTTCAAGTCAGTTTTCTTCGTTTTATTCTTTCTTTTATTATTCAAAAACTCGCAGATAAAAATAGCCAACGCGTTTCGTCCGAAACCGGACTTCTTCAGGGCTTTGCGCAGTGTATTTTTATGCTACACGTCCCATCCGTCTTGGTAGGTGTCTGAACAATAGGTTTTATAGTTGTATAGTTGGCAGATCTAATAATCATCCATTCGTTTAGGATCCAGTAGAGTAAAAGAAGAATAAGGTATATGCCATATGTTCGGCGTCGTCGTCGCGTACGTGTGCGGTCGTCAGGTCTCCCGGTCGGCCGGGAGACCAGACGACCGCACACGTACGCGACGACGCCGCCGAACATATGGCATATACCTTATTCTTCTTTTACTCTATGGATGATTATTAGATCTGCCAACTATACAACTATAAAAGAGTGGGAAGCAGCATAATTATCTGCTGTACGGTTGAGAGTTCTTCACTATCGTCAAAAGTCTATGGGGCATAATATCAGCACCATGCGATTATTATCGCAAATTGCTCATAACGCGTGTTTTGTTGCCGCTGTCTATTGCTTGATTACATCGCCGTGTTATCAGCGTATTAGCAATGCTTTGCTCAGGGGAGATGTAAAATCCAGCGATAGTTATGAAAACCAGCAATAGCGTGAGAAATCCAGTGATAATTTTACTGCGCTAATGAAAAGCTTGCTAATAGGCAAGTGTGGACTAACCCTAACAATCCACCTCCCATTGACAAGCTGGTTAAGTCAAGTTTTTATCAGGTGTTAAATTCCAGTGATAACCGTGGTTAGAGTGACTTTTTTTATCGCTTCGCGAGTCCGGGGCCGCATTGATAATAAAGGGAAGTTGTGTTTGTGATGGTTTCCATGTAGTTTTAGTGAGGAATGCCTACTTTGCATGTCATTAGCGATAAATATCGCTGATATGCAAAGCGGCAAAAAAATGCCTGCTATCTCAAGAAAACAAGGGCTAAAGCATGTTAGCGAGTCCTTGTAAATAGTGCAAGAAAAAAAAAATTGCAGCTTCTTCACAGAAAAGCGCAGCTAAATGGCGAACATTCGATTGTGATACGAGACGAGATCCAGTCCTGGTCTTGCGCGAGCGATAGCGAGCGAGGAAGGAAGCCGACACGCAGGAGAAACGGGAGAGTGGCGGCTGCAATAGCGTCCTCTGAGCACCGAGGACTGCGGTGGGAGCCGCAAAACCCGCTCACTAATCGGCAGCACTGGCAGAATCAGCGCCTCGAAGTTTGGAGCCGTGCGGGGGGGGTTGCGGTGCTGTGGAGAGAGCATCGGGACGCCGGAGCATTCGGAGGTTGCACGGAGACGGCTGGAGTTGAGCCTGCAGCTGAGCCTGCAGCTGACTGGGAGGCGAGCAAGGCACCCATTCAGGCTCAACTGACCAGGAGTCAACCAGGAAAGTGAAGCGAGAGTCGGAGAGGCAGAAGCAGAGGAAGCTGGTGAGTGGGGAACAGGGAGCGGCATGGTGGCGTGGTGGGGCCAATGAGATTGGGGTCACCGCTACCTCTACACCCACTCTCAGCCCACATGACTGCCAGACCGCTAGCTCGCTTGACCTACTCCTCCCCCCCCCCCCCCCCCCCCGGGAGGCCATTTCCTCTGTCAGCATTCTTCAGGCATCCTTCAGGCAGAGCCGCTTGGACTTTACGAATGCGGGGCTGTGAGACTGTGAGGCTGCTAAGGCGCTCTGCAACGCATCGGTAACTCAGAGCGACGCAGTCCTCTCGCAAACCTATTTGCCTTCAACTGCAACAGGGCTGCAGCAGGACTGCAGCAGGAGTAAGAACCGTTTGGGAAGCCGCTGCAACGTGGTAAAGCCGCAAAAATCACAGACAAGACAACGCAAGGGCCACGAAGTGCAAGCTCCACACCCTTGTTTTTGGCGGGGCGATTGCTGGCTGCTGGCGTGGTCAGCAGCAGTGGAAGAGGGAGCATAGCAGGAGCAGGAGGGCTCCCGCGATCATCCGATAACACCGAAAAACCCTCTCCTGGTGGAAATTGCATTGCATTATCTTCACCAAGCATGAGGTCAGGACGTGTGCGCACTGGTGTCACACTCACTAATAATTCCAGCAAGCGGAAAAGGAAGCTGAAAACACCTGCTGGTTCCATCGGCAAACCCCAGGCCAAAACCAGACCAGCTACTCAAATATCTGATGCAATACTTGAACTTACCCCAGACACCAAAAGTTCTGGCAACGCAAATAAATCAGCTTTAGAGGAAAAAGGCCCAAAGATCTTCTCTTTTCAGCCTAAAATAGATACAAAATTCTGTTATCTGAAAAACACTGGCGACACTCTTCTTTCAGGCCCCACTCCCACAATAGGCCTTTTGACCCCTCTATAGCCCCTAACCCATTTCGGCAGCAGAGAGGGCAACGGTTTTATACAACAAAGTATTGCGGCGGATGTTCCCATCATGCACTGGGACAGGAACAGACTAATTTGCATACAGCCAGGTTCTGAAACTGGGATGGTGCAGTGAGCTAAAAAACGGTGTTGGATCTAGCCCTGATCTCTTGACTGGGTGAGAGTTTTCTGCTTAATTCAGAGACTCTGTCCCTCACCACCCCTTGTTGTAAATATTTTTGTCCACCCTAAGCGTTGTAGGGTATACTCAGACATGAGTCCCTTGCTCATTGCACCATCAGGATTCAAGCAAACCGGGCCGAAGACGGCTGTAATGCCAGAAACCGGTCCCCGGGAGCTTGTTTCCTTCCCAGACTCTGTCCCTCACCACCCCTTGTTGTAAATATACATTGCAGAATGGCGGGAATTGCTAAGGATCACTTTGAACTGAGAGCCGGATCAGACGAGGTCAAAAAGTGGGAAAGTTTCACTGATACAATGGCAGTCTACACATCGAAAATCAAGCCAAAAATCCAACAATGAATTGGAGGCGCGGAATCGATATCTCAATCGGCACTGAAAGAAATCAAGGCCACCAAGAGAGTTATCTATCGCACTCTGAGAGTGCTACGGTGGAACTCTCAAGACACAATATTACTAACTTCACTGCAAAAGCAAAAGGCTCTGTTGAAAAAAAAAAAAAAGGATGCAAAAAGGGATGAAGAGAACTCCTTGTGGGCCAAATTACACGCTGATATTAAGCAAAGCGACAGTGCTAACTTCTGGAGAACCATAAATAAATGTGTTCATCCTAATAATGAGGGAACTACCTCCAATATCTCGGAGGCAGTCTGGACAAAATATTTTGGGTCTCATTTCCAAGAAGACACAGATGCCACAATGAATGGGGAAAACCCCCCTGGCGCTTCCGAAGGTTTTGAAATCAGTGCCGCATATGTAGGGACCAACCAGACCATACAAGGTAAAATCGAAAATTACACTTCATCTGTTGACTCACCAAACAGTCGAATCATGATCATAAAAAGGCGAATAGGTAAGGGAAGGAGGGAAGGGGCACCAGGCACACATGGTATACCACCTGCGCTTTACAAGCAAGAGACAACATTCTGGGCTGGAGCACTAGAACCACTGTTTCGGGAAATCAGGATGACAAATATTCTGCCGGAGTCATGGAGAGGTTCCATCATTGCGCCAATTCATAAGTCAGGGGGTAGGTCAGATCCTCAGAACTATCGGCTAGTCGCATTACTGGACAATGAGGCAAAAGTTTTCGCTTGAATGACCCTGGAAGAGCTCCAGACCTGGGCAGAAGCAAAATCTATCATCTTGTTGAACCAGACTGGCTTTGCAAAGAACGTGGGGACGACCACAAATATAATAACGATGTCAATGCTCTTCGACAAGGTGTAACGACTGGGAGCTCCTTGCATTTGTGCGTTATTGACTATAAAGCAGCTTTTGATCATGTAAAACGAAACAGATTGTGGACCAAACTACATAACTGGGGGCTCCCCCAACCCCTTCTAAACCTCCTGATAAACCTGCATACTAACACCTGGGTACAGATTAAGCTGGGCGACGGAACACACTTGTCACGATGCATTCCAACGGACAAAGGGCTTAAACAAGCCTGCGTACTGGCCCCCACACTTTTCAACCCGTTTGTAGCTGACCTTATACCAATATTAAACACCTGCAACTCGCACGCTCCAAAACTGGGAGACATATTAGTGCCAGACGCAGACAATATAGTCTTGATCAGTAAAACGAGAGTAGGCCTCCAACACCTTTTGAATGCCACACAAGACTACTCAAAAGAAAACGGTCTAACGATAAACCTTGATAAAACTAAAACCATCACCGTGCGCAAAAAAAGGGAAAAACCCTCAGTATGGTTTTGGGGTAACACCCGAATAGAGAGCACATCGGAATATAAATACCTGGGTGTAAAGATCGACAAAAGAGGACAATTCCTTGCACAAAGAAACAGCATCAGGCATGAAGGAATTGCTCTGGCAATCTCCCTAAAATCTTTGAATTCAAAATTAACTGGCCCGTAGGTGTGGGCGGAAAATCCGTTCCGCTCGCGGATTTTGCGGATTTTCGGGAAATCCGCAATCCGCGAGATTTGCGAATTTCCCGCAAAATCCGCAAATCCGCGAGCAGCGGATTTTGCTCGCGCTGCTCGCACTGTTAGCGTGAGTTCGCGCCCCGCGAATAAGTGCGAAATTGCAGAAATACGATCTTGGCAAAACTGAAAGTAACTACTTACCAGGTTCAAAAGTTCAGGCACATCATTAGTAGCCATTTCCTGTAGGGCTTCCTGAGGGGCCCCTCCAGAGTTCAGTTGCCAGTTGAAACTATTATGTGACCCTGCTCTGAACCTCAGAATAGTTACACATATGCCACAAAGGTCCTGAATTACAGCTAAGGGAGACAAGCAGGAGCCAGGCTGGAAGTTAAAATCCATTAATCAGCCCCTAATTCATTATTGTCAGTTGGGGCAGGGCAGGTGTTGTAACTAATTTTGCAACAATGAAAGCACTTAGCAAGTGCAAAAGATCACTAATCAGGGCGCACTAAGGAAGCAGGTGCCAGCTAAAAAAATATTCTGTGACACATTAATCAGCCCCAAATTAATTCAGGTCACTTGAGGCAGGGAAGGTGTGCTTTGCTTTGCCGAAAATAATGTACACTGGACAACCAGAGGGTGTAGTGATGAAACAGAGGGTGGCATGGGTGGGCCAGAGGGTGGCATGAGTAGTCAGAGAGTGGCAGTGGTGACAGAGAGTGGCAGTGATGAAGAAGAGTGTCCCAAACAGGCTGGACACGTAGAAACAACAAGTTCGCAAAACTTGCGACCCGACAGGTAAGTTCGCAAATTGCGAAATTGTAAAAACCCTCGCGAACTGGCAGAAACACGGGCGAACACAAAAAAAAAAAAAATCCGCAAATTCGCGGGAATTCGCGGATTTTGCGGATTGCGAATCCGCAAATCCGCAAAATTCGCGGATTGCCAATCCGCAAAATCCGCTCATGCTTACTGGCCCGTCGATTTTGCCCATAGTTGAGGTGATCCGTGCAAAGTTACTGCCAACAATAACTTATGGTAGTGAAGCCCAGAAAGGAAGAGATGCCAAACTACTGGACTCCACAGTTACAAGCACCTTTAGGATTATATTTAGGTTACCCAAATATACTTTCCCCTGGCAAATGAGGCTTGAGTTTGGCATCCAGAAGCAGTCTCCTGCTAGACATGGGGCTTACATCATAACGTGGGATAAAATACGTAAAGACGCTCCAGGGACACTAAATGAACAGTTATGGAAAGAGATAAGCAGACACACTTCCAAACCTGCAGCGAGATACCTCAAAGAAGGATTAAATAAATTGGGACTGAACCAACTGTGGGAAACTCCCACCAGCTCCAGCATAGTTAAGAAACTAGTCTGGAAATCAGTCAAATATCTATCATGGCTGGAGGACAAAGCTTCATTTGCCAAAAGGTCTCATGGCTGGAGGACTCTGAATACATACTGTCAGCAAGCGGCCCAGAAGTACTTTAACACAGGTTTTGCCAAGCACACACAAATTAGCTTTATGAAGTTCCACTTGGCTTGTTACCTGGATCTCAGCACTCTCCACCCTGGCTGAAGGAGTAGGTGGACCCTAGGTGCCGTCTATGCGGGTTAGCATCGGAAGACCTGCTGCATCTATTATGCTCCTGCTACAAGAATGGCTACAAATATTGAAAGCAAAATTCAATCAGCGTGGAATTAGAACTAGGAGGCAGGCAGTTCTGGCTTACCTTGCCCCAAGTGACCCTCAACTAAACTGTGCTTTGGTAGAATTTCTGACAGCATGCCAAAAGAAACTGCCGGAAATCAAATCACTGGCTGTAATCTAACTTTTAAATTTATCTGTGCAATTACAAACAAAGTATTATACCCATGAATTATTGTGGCGGAAACAACGTGACATGTACTCCTGGTTATAACGTGCCTGAATAAGTGACTTTTAATATTTAAATTTTATTGCACAGTTATTCAACAGAAACTTTTATCCTTTTATAACTAAGGAGTTTTTATAAACATCAAATGGACTGTAATGAATTATTTCTGTGTTGCAATGGTTTTAACAAACTATGCAAATAAAATAAATTTGAAACTTGAAACTTGAAAGCTTATGATATGCCCCCTTATCGTTTTGAATTAGACTCCTCAGTGACAGGGAGTATCTCCCAGAGTCTGATGGGAGAGGTGTTTTTTCAGCCTCCATTTTGCCGCTCCGAGAGCCACGGAGCACCTCTTTTCCTTCCTACGGCAAGGGATATGAGGTGTGACATCAACAGGATATGACATCACAATGTTTCTCAGCACAAAGCACTGGGCTCTGCCTGTGAAGCTAGTGGCATCTCGTTAAGGTATTTAAATGGACTGATGAGCTGGGTCAGGACATTGACAAGCAGAACATCAACATAGTTTGAAATGTCATACTTCATTTAGAGATATGTTTTCAGAGGTACATTTTAATTGAAATCCACCTGGCAGCATTCTGTTATTGTATTTTCCACTACGTGTATTTCATGTTTTGTTTCATGACCTGTCGTTTTGTGAGGAAATGCCGTTTACTATCTTTTACACTTGTACAATTATTAAAAACGTGGAAAAAAGGAAATGTTAATGTCCCTCCCACCTCCCAGAAAAAATTAACTTAAAATGCTCAAGTCACGTATTTAGTAGTTTTCTCATACTTTTGCTGAGAAAAGTAGCAACTATATTTCACTGGTGCACTTCAATTCAGTGTATTAAAAAATATGTAATTTGTAAACGCAAAGTAATCTTTTTTTTATTTTACTACAAAAAATCAGGAATATATTTTAGGGTTCACACGTATTGCTTGTGGCTTCCCATCTTCCATCCTGAATTCTGATACTTTAAATACAGAGACAGTATTTTGAGGCAGTTCACCTTCCTTTGATTTTAGAGGGAAACCGAGAGGGGAGCTAAAAAGCTAAAACCAACCACTAAAAAAAGCAACAACATTTTTGATATGTGAAATTAGTTGATAAGCTGTGATAATTCAAAATCCAATGTCCATTTTGAAGAAATGTGAAAACAGGCTAAAATGGCTCTCAGAAAACCAGCCTATGCAGAACACAGATAATCCCTGCTAACACACCCTGACCAGAAGCTGCTGGATGCTGTGGACATAGGAGAAGGGCAGGCACATCATAAATAATCTTGGCTTATATTATCAAGGGATTTATCTCTGCTTTTTTGGCTTTAGAAGCCAAGAAAGCAGAGATAAAAATATCTCCCTATCAGCAACAGGGGCTAACACGCAAATCTGCATGTTAGCACCCTTTTTCTCTACGCTTCCCCTTGCATCTCTAATGAGATGCAAAGGGGGCGTTCCAGAGGAAAATAATAGGAGAAATGTTGTTAAGCGACATTTTTTCCTATTATCAAGGATATCGCTAACCCTGTTAGTGATTAAAAAAACAGCGCTAACCGCGGTTGGCGCTGCTTTTTTTACACCTGGTATTTTCCACCCGGATCCAGCGGCGAGGGGTAGGTGCGTGAAGTGCATCTCAGGGATTACCAACCTTGCGGTGGAAGATCTACCTGAAGCTTTACCCGCTGGATACTGTCGTTATCTGACTGTTAATAACTTTAGGTATTGGCAGTTACAATAGAAGAAGGGTAATAAAGTAGTGTTCTCCCTTCACCCCTTAGTGTTGTTGTATCCACATTAGCATACATGCATTACACATTAGGGAATTAGAGTAGACAGTTTTTTCACTTTTAGATACTTGCTAAATAGTCATCTGGGTCCTGAAGAATCGCTTGTTAAATTCACGTCAGCAAGAAACATCTTGACCGGACTATAACAAATTCTGGAGGATTTCTGGAAACATAATTCTCCAGCACTCTCCTCTAGAAAACCGTTTTTAATTAAAGCAGTGGACCTTCTGAATAAATCATTCCCGATGCCACTAGCTTTATTTTAATTCACTCCTCCATGTCTAGCCTCTATTCTGGCCCCATACCCGCACTTCATCCTTTCGGCTGTTGGAAGAAGATCTCCGCCAAAGAGCCCCTCTATGAGGTGTGGCCCGTTGGGTATTGCACCGCCGACCCAACAAGGAGCAGGCCCAAATGATGAAGAATGACACCTGAAAGGGTGTGTGAGGGCATTAAATCCAACAAAATGGATTCCCAGGGTCACCTTTCAGTAATCCTGCCATAATCATTCTCATCCCAGACTGTACCAATCCCCTCTCTCTCTCAAGGAACAGCACGGCAATTTTTGCAAAGACCTATCCTTTTGGGCACGCTGGGGCTGGACCTTCTACTCGTACTCCTCCTTCTATGATACCACATTTTCCTGACTTAGCCATGATATCCTATGGAAGGGAAGGTGGATATCATGGCTAAGTTTGTGAGCCCCTATCATCAAGCTAACGCCAAACTTCAAGAGATTATCGTTGGTTTTCCAGCGATACTCTCTCATTTGGCAGTTAGCGCGAGGATTTTTATCACTTCTGAGATAAGCGTTGCTAATAGCACGCTATCTCAGTGATAAAAATTCACGCTACCCGGCGATAATTATCCTAGCGCTAAGTGCGCTCAGCGATAATTATCGCTGGGGCTTGATAATATGGCCCCTTGTTAGAACTGCATTTAACACGCTTTCTAAACACATGTTCACCCGACGGGATTTCTTTATTTTTAAACATAAACTAACAGGGAGGATTGCTGTTTTGCTTTTAACGTACAAATCAAAACGCTTTGTAAAAACGCATTTTTATTTATTTATTTATTTAAAAAGTTTCATATAGCGCTGGCCTGGGTATCGGAGCGCTTTACAGCAGATACATTGCAGAGATTCACAAAACACAAAATAAAAGAGCGATACATTTTTCATTAGTACTTAAAAAACAAAACAGCAATACTTCTTGTTAATTTATTTTATAAATAAAGCCATTTTGTTCAGAAAGCGCGTTCACTGCAGCTTTAACAAGATTATTTTTAAAGTGTGCGCTTTGGACACAATGTGTTTTGAGTAACGTTAAGGAATGTGTTAATTTTTACTTACACCGCAAGACAGTAATGTTTGCTGTTACAACACAATGTAAACAAACTCCTGACTTCTCTGCTTTTGAATTAATCGCCAAACCAGGGTTTTAGCTTAAGCTGAAGTGCGCATGATGGCATGATTAAAGACGAAGAATACAAAAGAATGACAGATAGCCACATAGAAGGACCTGGGAGGGATGAATGCTGCAATAAAATGCAAGCTGCAAAGGGGTCTGAGCACCCACAGTGTAACACGAGGTTGAAAATATGATAAAATAGTCCCCCCACGGGCAGATCAACAGAAGAAAGTGTAATGATATTGCACTAAGTCCCTGCTCCTTGCAAGAAAAAGAGGAAGGATTGGCCGCTAGTAAGCAAGGATTTTTAAAGGACATTGAAACATAACAGGTGTATTTGTATTGCAGACAATCACCCCAGCAACGGGGCATCTTGGCACTGAAATTATAGATGTATATTGTTACCCAACTCAATGGTACTCATTTTATCAATCTCAAATGGATGAAAGGCTGAGTGGACCTGCCAGGTTTCGAACCTGTGACCAGGAGGTGGAACACAGACCCCTGCAGTGGTTGCATTAGTACACTGAGCCACCAGACCCAGCCTGAAATGAACAAATGAGAAGCAAGGAATGGCATTTGGCCCCCAGAGATATATGTATACTAAAGTATACAAGAGTTAGGACGCTTACGCTTGACCTAAAAAAGCAAAGCCTCACTAACCAGTTCACAAAGGCTTGTAAATGGTCTTTTAACGACCTGTGAACTACTCGGTGAGGCGGAGATAAGATGCCAGACACTGCCCAGCCGAGCCCAGGGCAGCTCAGGGACTGTTTATGTGTCCAGGAAGCTGCAGCAGGCAGGGCTGAGGCACACGAGAAGGGGGGCGGGGAAACACCTCCCCAGAATACCAAAGTATATCTCTCTGTGGCAATATTTCTCTTCTCGGTACTTTCCCCAAAAATAAAAGCCTTTCCTCAGGCACCGCGTAAGTTTAGTTATTTAATGCAGGCACCTAAAATAGTTAATGCAGAAGAGTGGCTTTTTAAAGCAGAGTGCTAAAAGAAATCATTAGAAATTCTGAAAATCCAAGCAGCTGGGAGATGAAAAGGGAATGGGAAGAGGAGGGGCAGGGGGGGCGCAATAGAAAGATTGTCTGGAAGCTGCAGGGAGAGAGCGCTGCGACGGGTGGGACAGAGCCTGTGAACCATGAGCACTGGTGTCAAATGCTCGAACAGAATGAAAAAAGTAGGTTCTAAAACGGGAGCAGTGGCTGGGCACAAGTACTAGATGCACGCTCTTGTGGTTCTGAAAATTCCGGACCCTGCCATAATGGTGTACCAAGGCCTAAACACTCGTGCAGAAAATATCATCATACCACGACGAATTTGGTATCAATAGACCGGTAATGATCAGGACATTATGCCTGTGTATTTGCGTCACAATCGAGTGATGCTATCACCCTTAAATCACTGTTCTTGTCCTGAGCCCACGGCATCCATCTTGTGTCTTGCCCTCATATAGTCAATTGATTAAAGGCTGAATTTGATCCAAAGGACACGTCCACCTTTCTCTGACTTCTCCATGACCTGAACAGGCTGAATCTGCCTACGTGATGTTGGCCTCACCAAACCAGTCCATGCCCTCTAGTCAATCTATATTAAAGATCTGAGCAACTTGTTGTGTACATTGGCCTGAGCAAGATTAGAAGGCCGAATACAGTAGCCATGCCTGTTTATGACCCACAAGCATCCCTTATCCTACATTTCTATCTTCCACACCTGGCTCTGTTTCTCTGCTTCTGGGCTTTTACAATGGGGAGGTGACTGTTTATATGATGGGGAGGAAACCAGTTCTATTGTGAGCTTCTCCGGCCTGCACAGGAAAATATGTGAAGTTTGACATATGTTCATGATGGAAGATGGGTTGGTCAGTTTGGGCAAGTAGAATGGAATTCATAATTATAGCCTGCTTTGTTATGGTACCATGGGAGCGACCTACAATGATGTGTGTCACAGCAAGAATGTGAGCCTAGGGGCAAACTTTTTGTATAAAAAGCCTGCCTGAGAAAGCTCAGGCAGGCTCCGTCTTTCAATTGTAAAACTACGGTTGGACGACGAAGCCTCATAATTAATTATAATAAAGATGTCTTTTAATTTTACAGATTGGCTTCCAATTCCTTATCTGCTTTATTATGCAAACTGCTGGATAGATCCCTGGTGGGGAGAGTGAGTCATTTTCCACTTTTCTTCAGTTGGCGCCCAACGTGGGGCCTTATCATGGAGTGGTTATCTGCAGGAGTGTTTTGTCAAAGGATGGAAAAACTGCTGGGGAAGACAAGACAGAATTCTACCAAAAAGAGGTACTCTGGGCACAGGGTTTTCTGGGGGATTATCTGTCTCTGTGGCCCAGTATGTTTTTTGATTTTTCTGACTTAAAACTCTCCTAAAGATGTCACTCCTGACTAAGGAACCCATTCTTTTTTTGCTGTAAGTATTTTTTAACAGACTGTTAGTGCAGTGGGGAATTGACAGTTACAATTTGAATAAATATTTTTTGTATATGCAAATTGCAATTTGTATAGGCAGTTGAAGAGATATTTTCTCCATCTGTTTTAGTTGAAGAATAAAAATGGGTCGCTCCCAGTCCTTTTTGGTTCTGAGTCCTTAGTTATTTATTTGTCGCAGAAATGTGACGCAGTCCTTAGTTATTTATTGGTCGCAGAAATGTGACGCTTTGGTTTGGGTACCGGTACATTTGGTTCATTTGCTAGGCCTTTGGTTGCTGTGGTTCAGATTATCGTTGGATAATCTTCCTCAGTATTGGTTCCTTAGTTTTATTTGAACACTGCAGTATTCAAAAACCGTGGGTCACGTACATTTGCGTGTATATCGTTGGAGATAACCCCATGAAGTTTGAAACCCGACTAGTGAGCGCAGATGCCTGGTCGCGGTATTTTGTTTTGTATTAGTATTGACTAGGTTGCAACAAAGGATTCCTGGTTGGAGGATTCGGGTCTGATACCTCCGGTTGGAACTCCAATTTATGAGCTCTCTGTTGAAGAATTAAAAAAAAAAAAAAAAAAAATAGGAACTAAAACGTTTTTGTTGTAAATATGGTTTACAACTAGTTTTGACAGGTTATTTTTGAACACAGTCTGTAGGCTGTTCCTTGTTCCTGTCCTAAGTGTTGACCCATGGGTTAAAATGTGTGTTTAAATGTCTATTTTGTTTTTGGGTTTTGTTGTAAATTGCGACGGCCCTATGTACAAGAAATGGTTAGAGCGCGCTGTTTTGTGTGTCCTGAGTGTTTGTCCCCCCTTTCTGTTTATGTCTGAAATGAGCTCAATGTGGGTGGTTCACATTTAATGGATATAAATGAAGCCCTAGACAAAAACGAAATTACATGTTTCTGCAAAAATAAATTAATGTACAGCATTTTCACTTAAATGCACTGTGTTAGATGTTCACAGGCAAACGTTTTTAGCTACACTATATTTGATAGGAATGTTTCTTCAGCCAGCACTTTTTACAGTTAAACACAGGTCGAATTTTGCATGAAGGCCCTTTTACATAAAAGAGGCCCAAAAAAATGACACAGAATGTGACGCTTTTTAAGTTAGGTATATGCGCTCAGGTTTGTGTGTTAAAATGTATCTAAATAATAGGCTAGGGATGTAGTGAGCGTTTTATATGTAGAACAGTCACAAATAGCAATAATTAGGCTTCATTAGGAGTAAATAATTATTAATTATGAAAAATAATTATTAAAAAACAAGTGCTACAAAAATCGTTTTTTAATATTTGTGAAGCTTAACACTCATACTATGACCCCCTAGCATTAAAATGTTTGATTTAAGTTATGTTGTACCACGAAAATGACCAAACACCTCTGTGCGCAATTTCCCTTACCCTAGGCGCAAACAAGCTCATTTCTATAAGGTATAAGTTAGTATTTTCAAATGTATGACTCATAGACATTCTAGTAATACCCATTATGCAATAAAATTATAGAATATTTATTTCTTAGTATCCAGAATGCAAAAGTCGATTTTCAGACAAATAGACTGTTTTGAATGGTTTCAGGGCCCCTTTTTAAAGCGTCTCTTTAGTAAATGCATACATTTAGATCTTAATATATATGTTTGCAGGTTGTGCCTTCTTATGATTCAGCGAGTCAATGTGTCATAGAAATTGTTTTAAATATAGTGAAATATTGCAGGTTATGTGGAAGTGGTTAAACCTACTGGCCTTGTCAGCTTCAGTTACCACGAGCAGGGGACTGGCAGAACCTGTATAACGTGTTCCAGCAGTAGCGGCTGAGATGTTATCTTGTAAGGCTGTCTTGTTGACATTTGTGACCTTTTAATTAGGGCCTCGCCTGTGGAATGCAGCATGACATGGTTAAACATGCATCTGATGCTAACTTCAGCTGCCTCTTTATATTTAAATCCCTGCCCCTGCCACGGTCCTGACCTGAGGTCACTTGAATAGCCTGACTTGCTCTGATAAATTTAATTCCTGCTCATGTTTATAATTTAAAAGTGTCTTCTTAAAGCGTTACAAATTTGACATTAGCTGGGTTGGGGTTTTTGTTTTTGAACTAAAATGAGCAGAGGATGCAAGGCCATGTACAGCAATGATGATTGCATTTTAGCCAAAGAATAAATAATAGCTCCAGCATGTTCCCACAAAAAGCCTGTTGTTCGGTAAATTATGTCATCAACACATTTATCTCAAATTAGAAATACGGCAGGGCTGACACAGCATTGCATCCCGCTAATAATAATAAAAGGAACACTATTTAATTTGTAAAACTGCAGCCTCATTTGTCAGTACCCTGAAGGATTGTAGATCCCACACGTGGTTTGCATAGCTCCCAGTTGCTTTCATAATGCTGCACACAAGCGCTTTATATGAGATGTAGTTGATTGTATATGATTTAAATCTGTAACCTTCATTCATTGCAGGCTGGCTTGTTCTCATTTGCCGCATTCACATTACATCTGTGTTAAAAGCGCACATCTGAGATAATAAACAAATAGGAAAGGTATTCCTCATGCAAAATTATAGCACCTGCACTTCATGTCTTACAAATTAAGCACTGTGTAAAATGAAGGAACATGATTTAAAAAGGGCAAATGCAAAAGTGATTTCTTTGAGAAAACAAATATCAAACATTCTGCTACATGATCTGTAGAACTGGTATATGTGTGTCTCCATGCTAGGAACTAATTTTTTTATATAAGTTTATTTGACAAAATGAAAAACGAAGTGTTACATTGAGTTTTAGATAGGCAATAAGTAGAAGCCCTTCCCCAAAATTCTGCAACTTAAAGGCCTTAGGCCTGAGTGAGAATGGGCGTTTTTGCAAGGTACATGGAAAATAGGTTACAGGTAAGTAATGAAAAGTTTTTGTATGTCACGTTGCGCCATGTTTTGTAGTCTGATAAAAAGGGTTATAATTGATGTTGTATTATGAGAAATGTGTGTGTTGTGTATCTTTTCTGCTTCTTCCTACAGATAATTCATGGATTAATTCACAAGACACGTGAGTTGGCTGGTTGAAGAGAAATATTTTTTGGGCGTAATTTCTTTAAGGAAAAAATGTGTGTGTTTATGTTTCATTTATACATTTGGTCCACTGAAACGCGTTATTTGACACAGCGACACTATATTTTACAGCAGAGTATCAATTACCTGATGCCCTGCTGTCAAAAGGACGGTATAGGATTTTAGACTTGACAATTGAGATTGGGCTGCAGGTTTATAGTGTAAAGTACATATGCCATAATATTGTGCATGACTGCTTATTCATATATGCTGTTTGTTTGTCTGGGCTGTTTTTTTTTTTCTTTGTGTTTTATATACAGCAAGTATATCTGATGGCTTGATATGTGTATTTTTGTGTGTATGTTCTGTTCTATGGTGCTACTTTGAATTACAAGTTCCCCTGTGTTGTGAAAGAACACATATGACGATATGTGTTATTTCACAATAAATTGGATGAATATTGTATTAAGATAAATTTCACAGATATGGACCTCATACTGTGAGCGAGTAAGGCAGCTGTTTTTCCAGTGCATGCCTAATTTGGCTGTAACGATTTTTTTTAAGAAAACTAAAATGATATACTGGATCAAAGATTGCCATCCGTTGTTAGTCACTTAACTGCCCTTTTTCCTTAAGGACAGGCAGCTCTGCATTTATGTATCCTTGATTGGGCCTAAGGATGGAATTATAGATCCGTGACTAAAGGTGGCCTAATTTTGATATCGCATTTTTTATCGCATTTTTTGATTCCTGAATAAGCCTATGGATTCATTTTTTTCCCCTGAAGAGACAACTGAACATTAGTTAGAATTACCGTGTAGGGTATAGATTGTCAGCGGTAGAGTTAAATTGGTGTAACATTGGTCTTTTCATGTATCCCCGTGCTCTTGGTGCTGTGTCACATGCCTTAGGCCACCCAAGCAAACTCTTGTCCTTCCTATAGATTTTTCTTTTTGCTTCTTCCCTGACCAATGTTGCATCATGTTTAGTTATTGAAGATTTTAGTTGTGTCCTACTTCCATTTTTTCCCTTCTCCGTCTTCCTTTCACCAGTCAGACCATTTATTATTATGGGTGTATTGTTCATGTTCACACTTCAAGACTGCAGTGATGTAGTAGGAACCCCCTTATGTCACATACATTCCCTTTTGATTGATCAGACTAGTTTTCGAGAATTTTCTTTAGGCCCACTTCAAATGTCTTTTCAGACTGACTGTCAGGATAGTGATAGCCTGGTTAATTGACCCAATACAAGTTTTCCATCTCAATAGGAGATTTTCCATCTCAATAGGAGATATCTCAAGTTTACATTCTTTTTTTAGTACGACATATTTTTAATGTCTATTTTTAATTTTTCAGTTCTCTTCTGTTTCTTCTGTTTCAATTTTTTTAATAAGATGTGTTCTAATCATGCAGATACCAGGACTCTCTAGTTCTTGTCCTTTTGTCTGCACAGTTGATCATTAGCCTTTGTATTACATAGCGCATTTGATGCACATTGTTTAAAGAAGGGACTTCTTCATGTCCTTGATAATGTGTATTATGTCATTGCTCTATTTGAGATGCTCTAGATAAGGAGTTTAGGAACACCTAGGCTTCATCATTAAGGAGAATATGTATTTACCCCATTAAATAATGTACCCCATTAGACAATGCCACTGTGTGAGGGCATCCATTTAGGTTCCCATGGTGTATTGCCACTCCTTTGCAGATTACAGGCCACTTGCTTAACTGTTTTTATATCTGACTTGAAGGAAACTAACAATTGTGTTACACTTGCTACATCACTAGGGTCCTGCTGGATCTTCCAGAGTCAAAGGAAGAGTGATTTCCTGCAGACCTGTGATCAACACTAAACCCACTCCCCATCAGTAAACATGGCAGACGACTACAGACTTTTTGGCCCTGCAATTCCTGACAGCAATCAGCAGCATGAACAGCAATCAGCAGCGTGAACAGCAATCAGCAGCGTGGGCAGCGGTCATCAGCATGGACAGCGATCATCAGCGTGCCTCCAGTGGTACCTCCTAAGCAAGCCATTTGTTTCATCAGAAGGCGTTGTGAAAAGAAAAGAAAAAAGGAGCTGTTTTGCCTCAGAAGTTCAGTGCAAAGATGCGAAGGATCCCTGCTTTTGATGGCAGGACTGTCATCCACTTTGTGAAATTTGTTCAAACTGTCATGTGCTTGAACCTCTGACAGCGCGCGGTCCCCTGATCCCCTTGGCCTGAGTTTTTAGCCTTTCCCCACACACACCTCTTTTCCCTTTGCTCCAGCAGAAAGGCAGTGCACCTGAGAATCCACGTTTGGAAAAAGGCACTACATTCTGGTGCCCATGAGAGAGCAGCTTGAGCGTCCTCTGACACTAAATGATGAGTGTTGGAGTCTGAAAGTGCTGCCGACCTTGCTAGGTTTGTTGCTAAATGGTGCTTGGATCTGCACGAGATGCTTTGTGCCCTTGATTAATGAAGAGCGCATCATTTGTAGTGTCTGCCACAAAGAAGAGACACTGGTGCATTGTTTTAAGACATTGAGACTTTCGAGTGAGCTGTGAGTGTTTGCCCGGAGGGCACTCATACTAAACAGTATTGTCTTCTCATGAAAAAGCCTGAATTGAAGAGGCCCAACGCGAAGAAGACACTGGAAGCGGATTTGATGGTCAATAGAAGCCTGCAAGGAGAGGCTTTGGCGGACTCTGGGTATTTTCTGTGAGCTTGCATAGAATTGGAGTTTGGAAACTAATTTTTGCTGCTTTGCTGGCATTTGTTTTAAAGTACTATTCTGTTTAGTAAAAGCAGAATGAAGTCTCTCTGTGGAAGTGTATCCCTTTTTCATCTGAGAGCATTGATCAGGAACGCCACTGTTTCACTTGAACATATAATAGATTACTGAAATGCATAGGAAGCTATATAGAATGTTATTAGATAATTCTAGGATTTGCCTTCTGTTTAGGATTGTGGAAAATTATGATTTCATTCGTAATAATGGTCACTACATCCTCCCGTGGTCTATATGTTCTCAAAAACGTGTTTTCTAGTGTTGTTCTAAAATGACATTGTCTTTTATGGGTGGGATTGTTTTTGTTGCTACCCAATTGACATCTGTACCCACCTCCCAACCTATGTCTCTTCCTACTATTACTTCTTTGCATTTGACTTTTGCTTTTCCTTTTCTCTCTTGCTTTTTCTGAAATTGTATTATGGTTTTCTGTTAAATTTCTTGATTGGTTACCATTTGCCAGTTGCAGGGTCACGTAGGAGTACCATCGGTTCAGTTTGTGACCTGAGTAGTGGCAGTAGGTCTGCAGGACTTGCAGTGTCCCTATGACCTGCTAATAATCACAGCTGAAGTACTCTACCAAGATTGCGTGAGCGACATTAGTAAATGGAGATTGTATTGAGGAATGACGATAAAAAGCAAGAGATGAAAAACCGAAATTATAGAATGTTGTTCTCTAAGTGTGGTATAACTTTATCTATTTTAATACTTTTATGTATTCTATTAGTTACTATATTCTGGTTTATTTCTCCTACACAATTGACGTCTGCACCAACTTCTCAACCTACTCTTTCTTTACTGTTTATTCACATGACTTTCATATTTTACCTGAACATACATTGGTTAGGCCAGAGTTTACTGATAGACCCTTCTGTACAGCTTCTACATCAACACTAGAACATCACTAATTGTTGGGTGGGTGATCTTATACCACATACTACAGATAGAGGTGTTCACTATTTGGTCCTGCCATATATGGCCTTTGTACCACTACGTGTGTAAGAATACTTATGCCAAGAGAGTTGCTAAGTAGTAAGATAATACTACAGCAACCACTTGATGATCTGATAAGTATAGACCTAGATTCAGACTGACATGGGTTTAGGTTATTGCCTATATAAGGGCAAAAGGAGCGTCTGTGGTTCTGAAAATTCCGGACCCTGCCATAATGGTGTACCAAGGCCTAAACACTCGTGCAGAAAATATCATCATACCACGACGAATTTGGTATCAATAGACCGGTAATGATCAGGACATTATGCCTGTGTATTTGCGTCACAATCGAGTGATGCTATCACCCTTAAATCACTGTTCTTGTCCTGAGCCCACGGCATCCATCTTGTGTCTTGCCCTCATATAGTCAATTGATTAAAGGCTGAATTTGATCCAAAGGACACGTCCACCTTTCTCTGACTTCTCCATGACCTGAACAGGCTGAATCTGCCTACGTGATGTTGGCCTCACCAAACCAGTCCATGCCCTCTAGTCAATCTATATTAAAGATCTGAGCAACTTGTTGTGTACATTGGCCTGAGCAAGATTAGAAGGCCGAATACAGTAGCCATGCCTGTTTATGACCCACAAGCATCCCTTATCCTACATTTCTATCTTCCACACCTGGCTCTGTTTCTCTGCTTCTGGGCTTTTACAATGGGGAGGTGACTGTTTATATGATGGGGAGGAAACCAGTTCTATTGTGAGCTTCTCCGGCCTGCACAGGAAAATATGTGAAGTTTGACATATGTTCATGATGGAAGATGGGTTGGTCAGTTTGGGCAAGTAGAATGGAATTCATAATTATAGCCTGCTTTGTTATGGCACCATGGGAGCGACCTACAATGATGTGTGTCACAGCAAGAATGTGAGCCTAGGGGCAAACTTTTTGTATAAAAAGCCTGCCTGAGAAAGCTCAGGCAGGCTCCGTCTTTCAATTGTAAAACTACGGTTGGACGACGAAGCCTCATAATTAATTATAATAAAGATGTCTTTTAATTTTACAGATTGGCTTCCAATTCCTTATCTGCTTTATTATGCAAACTGCTGGATAGATCCCTGATGGGGAGAGTGAGTCATTTTCCACTTTTCTTCACTCTGGGGAGGGCTAAACACAAGGGGAGGCATAACGCATGCATGCCAGGGACAAAGGATACGAGGGTGACGATGGGACAAGCACATGGGAATCCTATGAGCAGGCTGAAGCCCATAGATTGAAAACAGCATGTCACTTCCAGTCAGTGCTTGCACTGTCTAGCCGAGACCTAAAAAACTGACATGATGCAGTCAGTGCTGGCCATATATACGTTTTATTCTACTTTACTTACAGCCATGCTGCACTGCTGTAGAAAAGTGGATAAACAAAACATTGAAAAAGCCATTAACTCTTACTCTGGGGTGACATATTGGCTTTGCAAATGCTTGTTTAATTTTTGATTGAGGCTTGCAAAGCTGAGTTCAGCACAGCGCACAATTCTGGCCATTGAAATATTGGTCTTTATGCTGAGACCGTAATCAGCTGTCAGTATTAGACTCACATCTAAAGCATCCCTGCTGATAGGTTCTGGCACTGCTGACATGAACAGATGTCATCTCTGCTGAGGGGTTCTGGCACTGCTGATATGGACAGATGTCTGTCCTGCTGAGAGGTTCTGGCACTGCTGACATGGACAGATGTCTGTCCTGCTGAGAGGTTCTGGCACTGCTGACATGGACAGATGTCATCCCTGCTGAGGGGTTCTGGCACTGATGACATGAACAGATGTCATCCCTCTGAGGGGTTCTGGCACTGCTGACATGAACTGATGGCATTCCTGCTGGGAAGTTTTGATACTGCCCATCCTACAAATCTGATCTTTGCTGATAAGATATGGAGCTTAATGATTGGAAGCAGAGCAGACATGTTTAGTAGTTGTGGTAATGTCCCATCATTGGCCATTATGCCATGCCTGGAATGTACAAGAGGATCTACAGTGCGTGCCCATTCAGTTATTGGTCACTTTGCTGGGACTACAAACATCTATCTGCAATAAAAACACAGCACCTTTCTGGGGTACTGCTGAGGCAATCACATAGAAGTGCTACAGAGGACTTCTGCTACTGATCCACTAAGAATAGGTAGTATCTGTTGAGAAGCGCTGGCACTTTCACCTGAAAAGCATGGATACTCGCACTGCCTAATTACATGCAAAGCCCAATTTTTAGAGTGCTAATAATGTGCGGATAAAGTTATAGAAGCGATGTTGAAGGGTGATGTAAATTTATTAATAAAGTAAAGAAGTCTTGTGGGCTCTAAAACATCTCCATCAAAACATTCTTCTTTTTGGGAAGATCTGAAACTGCCCCATTAAATGCACAGACGTCCTGCTGAGAAGCGCCTTCACTGCCCCATTAAAATAAAGTAGCCCTTTTAATAAGTGCCTCTAGCCTCGAAATGAACTTCGAGCAGCCTTGCTAGGCAGTGTTGGTACTGTCCTCTTTAAGGTTAGTAGTAAAGCTGAGACGTCCTGGCTCTGTCCCTTTTACAGTACAGAGATGTAACCCTCCAGAGAGGGGCAGGCAGCTTCTCGCACTTCCTACCTGCGCGCACTGTCCCTCCTTCGGATGCTGCAGTGGAGCGAATTGTTGTGAGACTTGTGAATGAGAAAGTGCTCTCTCGGCTAAACAGCAGCTTCACCTACAACACCCCCTCATATATATCAACGTTATCAAAGGCTGAGTGTGGCCCTGCATTTACTAAAGCATTTATTCCATCTCTCAGTTCAACTCAAGACAGAAAATGTGTCTAAATAATAGATAACAATACCCAGAGGAAACCCGTGACGGTCATAAAGACATTGGAGTCATTTTTGCGGCTGGTTCTTCTAGTTAATTAAAGCATCCACTGCAGTTATCTGTTTTTGAGCTCATGGGTGTAGAGTGAAATCCTGGCCCCTCCACTCTGCTTTTCATCCTTACAAAGTAAAGAGCATGAGTCCCTTTGAGTTATATAACGATAAACATCTGTCGTCTGCCAGTTGTGCCATGACACTCCTTGGGGTAAATGCACGCTCTTCAAATATGCCTGCTCGGTTTATAGGGCTCCAATGCTTGTTCTTGCCTCGTCGTTCCTTGGCCCGAAGGTCTGCCCGGGGTCACTGACTGAGATGAGTGACAATAAATATGAGTGACTATAATCCGGATCCTGCTACAAAGGGAATGGGACTTCTTGACGGGATCTGTAACCCTCCGCCCCATTACAATATCAGCAAAAACAGATCAAACAAGACAAACCTGCTTATCGAGATGAAATTTGGGGTGTCCAACAGAGCACCAGGCGTGCCAAACCTAAAGCATATGGACATGGGTTGGGATAACTGGTGGTATGCACATTAGTGATCATTACGTTTACTGACCCTGCATGTATTTTATGTGGCAATCCTGAACGTCTCTCCTAATGGACTTCCTTGTTCATGCAGTGACACAGCTCCACTTACCTTCGAAAAAAGACAACTGCAGAAAGTGTTTACAGGCTCAGGTCACCCTTGGCATGTCCCTGGTTGGCTGCGACGCTGCTTCCACTGCAGTGTGGGCTGGTATTAGCTTCTCTTGCCAGGGTTGATTTTGGGTTTACTTCTGCCTTGAATTCAGCCGGGAGCATTCCGTGGTGCAGACGGGGTTGGGGCAACCAACTTCACCAGAGTGCAGAGAGCCACAGGCGGATACACATAACATAAATATAGCAGCCTTGTGTGAGCCATTGGCCTCTGTGCTCCTCTCAGCTTGTGCTCTCTTATAAGCGAGTTTTTCATCACCTCTTTGACCTTGGAGACTGGATCCCTGAAGATGGACACAGCACAGTCATTGTGCAGCTGCAGACACCGAGTAAGTTAAAGATAGCTGTTCATTAACAGAAAGTTGAGTATGAAAAGTTAGTTGATTATCAAAACACAATTGTTGACTAAATTTTTCTCTAAGAATCCCTAATCCAAAGTGTTGTAAAAGTGAAGAGGCACCTGGGATGCTGTCAGGTGTGGCTCTCCCGGGTTCAAGGACAGACTGTGGTACTTGCACCGGTGTCTGCAGAGGCGGCTCAACTGCGCTTCAATGTGGCTAAAGTGTGCACAAGGTGACCAGACCTAACTTTGTGGTTATTTGTAGTTGGTACCAAGTCCAGTGATTGCACTGAAAACAACTCTAACTTTATCATAAACATTAGGTCCGTGGGCAGTGGAGCTGTTATGGTAGCGCACAGTCTGGCCAGGTTTAATCTAAACAACCCGATGACTAAATGCTACTACACTTTCAAGAATGGGAAACATGTTCAGATCATCTTCTGGTGTTGTTTCTTTTTGCTACATGGCATTCACCAATCACAAAGTGGCTAGCTGACAGGAGCTTAAGCACATTCAAGGAGTTGAGTGTGGGAGGCTGACACAGGATTATTGTCTGAATCTACTGATCACGGTGCTAAACTAAAGAAAGTCAGGTCACTGTTACATGCCTTCAGAGCTACAGATGGCTGCAGTCACCACCAGCCATGGTTAGATGTCTGGCAGCAGCCATCACCTGCCATAGTTAGCTGTCTGAGAGCAGTCACCACATGCCATGGTTAGATGTCTGGCTGCAGTCACCACATGCCATGGTTAGATGTCTGACAGCAGTCATCACCTGCCATGGTTAGATGTCTGGCTGCAGTCACCACATGCCATGGTTGGATGTCTGGCTGCAGTCCCCACCTGCCATGGTTAGATGTCTGGCTGCAGTCACCACCTGCCATGGCTAGATGTCTGGCTGCAGTCACCACCTGCCATGGTTGGATGTCTGGCTGCAGTCGTCACCTGCCATGGTTAGATGTCTGGCTGCAGTCACCACCTGCCATGGCTAGATGTCTGGCTGCAGTCACCACCTGCCATGGTTGGATGTCTGGCTGCAGTCACCACCTGCCATGGTTAGATGTCTGGCTGCAGTTACCACATGCCATGGTTGGATGTCTGGCTGCAGTTACCACCTGCCATGGTTAGATATCCCGCTGCAGTCTCCCCTGGCCATGGTTAGATGTCTGGCTGCAGTCACCACCGGCCATGGTTAGAAGTCTGGCTGCAGTCACCAGCGGCCATGGTTAGATGTCTATTCAGAAAAGGGGGTGGTGATGGACAGAGTGTCTGAATTAAGCAGAACACTCGTACCCAGTCAACAGATCAGGGCTTGATCCATCACCGTTTTTTAGCTCACTGCACCATCCCAGCTCAGAACATGGCTACATGCAAATTAGTCTGTCCCTGGCCCAGTGCATCATGGGAACAGGGCCGACCAAACTACCAAGCCAATTCTTTCACTGGAAAGGAAACAAGCTTCGGGGACCGGTTTCTGGCATTACAGCTGTCTTCGGCCCGGCTTGCTTGAATCCTGATGGAGCAGTGAGCAAGGGACTCACACCTGAGTATACCCTTCCACGCTTAGGGTGGACAAAACGATTCAGAAAAGGGGGTGGTGATGGACAGAGTGTCTGAATTAAGCAGAACACTCGTACCCAGGCAACAGATTGAGGCTTGATCCATCACTGTTTTTTAGCTCACTGCACCATCCCAGCTCAGAACCTGGCTACATGCAAATTAGTCTGTCCCTGGCCCAGTGCATCATGGGAACAGGGCAGACCAAACTACCAAGCCAATTCTTTCACTGGAAAGGAAACAAGCATCCGGGTACCGGTTTCTGGCATTACAGCCGTCTTCGGCCCGGCTTGCTTGAATCCTGATGGTGCAGTGAGCAAGGGACTCACATCTGAGTATACCCTTCCATGCTTAGGGTGGACAAAACGATTCAGAAAAGGGGGTGGTGATGGACAGAGTGTCTGAATTAAGCAGAACACTTGTACCCAGTCAACAGATCAGGGCTTGATCCTTCACCATTTTTTAGCTCACTCACCATCCCAGCTCAGAACCTGGCTACATGCAAATTAGTCTATCCCTGGCCCAGTGCATCATGGGAACAGGGCAGACCAAGCTACCAAGCCAATTCTTTCACTGGAAAGGAAACAAGCTTCCGGGGACCGATTTCTGGCATTACAGCCGCCTTCGGCCCGGCTTGCTTGAATCCTGATGGTGCAGTGAGCAAGGGACTAACATCTGAGTATACCCTTCCACGCTTAGGGTGGACAAAACGATTCAGAAAAGGGGGTGGTGATGGACAGAGTGTCTGAATTAAGCAGACCACTTGTACCCAGTCAACAGATCAGGGCTTGATCCATCACCATTTTTTAGCTCACTGCACCATCCCAGCTCAGAACCTGGCTACATGCAAATTAGTCTGTCCCTGGCCCAGTGCATCAGGGGAACAGGGCAGACCAAACTACCAAGCCAATTCTTTCACTGGAAAGGAAACAAGCTTCCGGGGACCAATTTCTGGCATTACAGCCGTCTACGGCACAGCTTGCTTGAATCCTGATGGTGCAGTGAGCAAGGGACTAACATATGAGTATACCCTTCCACGCTTAGGGTGGACAAAACGATTCAGAGAAGGGGGTGGTGATGGACAGAGTGTCTGAATTAAGCAGAACACTCGTACCCCGTCAACAGATCAGGGCTTGATCCATCACCATTTTTTAGCTCATGCACCATCCCAGCTCAGAAGCTGGCTACATGCAAATTAGTCTGATCCTGTCCCAGTGCATGATGAGAACAGGGCAAACCAAACTACCAAGCCAATTCTTATACTGGGAAGGAAACAAGCTTCCGGGGACCGGTTTCTGGCATTACAGCCTGGGTGGGGGCCCCCAGAGAGAGAGGAGGCAGCACAGAGCACTGCTCTGGACCCTGACAAGGACAGGGGCTGGGGGCCAAGAGAGAGAGGAGGCAGCACAGAGCACTTCTCAGGACCCTGACAAGGACGGGGGCTGGGGGCCCCAGAGAGAGAGGAGGCAGCACAGAGCACTGCTCAGGACCCTGACAAGGATGGGGCTGTGGGCCCCAGAGAGAGAGAAGGCAGCACAGAGCACTGCTCGGGACCCTGACAATGATAGGGGCTGGGGGCCCCAGAGAGAGAGGAGGCAGCACCGAGCACTGCTCAGGACCCTGACAAGGACGGGGGCTGGTGGCCTCAGAGAGAGAGGAGGCAGCACAGAGCACTGCTCAGGACCCTGACAAGAATGGGGTCTGGGTGCCCCAGAGAGCAGGAGGCAGCACCGAGCACTGCTCAGGACCCTGACAAGGACGGTGGCTGGGGGCCCCAGAGAGAGAGGAGGCAGCACGGAGCACTGCTCAGGACCCTGTCAAGGATGGGGGCTGGGGCCCCAGAGAGAGACAAGGCAGCACAGATCACTGCTCGGGACCCTGACAAGGACAGGGGCTGGGGGCCAAGAGAGAGAGGAGGCAGCACAGAGCACTGCTCAGGACCCTGACAAGGACGGGGGCTGGGGGCCCTAGAGAGATACAAGGCAGCACAGAGCACTGCTCAGGACCCTGACAAGGACAGGGGCTGGGGGCCAAGAGAGAGAGGAGGCAGCACAGAGCACTGCTCAGGACCCTGACAAGGACGGGGGCTGGGGGCCCCAGAGAGAGAGGAGGCAGCACAGAGCACTGCTCAGGACCCTGACAAGGATGGGGCTGTGGGCCCCAGAGAGAGAGAAGGCAGCACAGAGCACTGCTCGGGACCCTGACAATGATAGGGGCTGGGGGCCCCAGAGAGAGAGGAAGCAGCACAGAGCACTGCTCAGGACCTTGACAAGGAGGGAGGTTGGGGGCCCCAGAGAGAGAGGAGGCAGCACAGTGCACTGCTCAGGACCTTGACAAGGATGGGGGCTGGGGGCCTCAGAGAGAGAGGAGGCAGCACAGAGCACTGCTCAGGACCCTGACAAGGACGGGGGCTGGGGGCCCCAGAGAGAGAGGAGGCAGAACCGAGCACTGCTCGGGACCCTGACAAAAACTGGGGCTTGGGGCCCCAGAGAGAGAGGAGGCAGCTCTAAAACATCTCCATCAAAACATTCTTCTTTTTGGGAAGATCTGAAACTGTCCCATTAAATGCACAGACGTCCTGCTGAGAAGCGCCTTCACTGCCCATTAAAATAAAGTAGCCCTTTTAATAAGTGCCTCTAGCCTCGAAATGAACTTCGAGGAACCTTGCTAGTAAATGTTGGTACTGTCCTATTTACGGTTATTGGTAATGCTGAGAAGTCCTGGCTCTGCCCCTCTTATAGTAGAGTGATGTAACCCTCCAGAGAGGGGCAGGCAGCTTCTCGCACTTCCAACCTGCCTGTACTGTCCCTTCTTCGGATGCTGCAGTGGAAGTCCTTGTTGTGAGATTTGTGAATAAGAAAGTGCTCTCTCGGTTAAACAGCAGCTTCACCTACAACACGCCCTCATATATACCAACCTTATCAAAGGCTGAGTGTGGTCCTGCATTTATTCCATCTATCAGTTCAACTCAAGACAGAAAATGTGTCTTAATAATAGATAACAATACCCAGAGGAAACCCGTGACGGTCATAAAGACATTGGAGTCATTTTTGCGGCTGGTTCTTCTAGTTAATTAAAGCATCCACTGCAGTTATCTGTTTTTGAGCTCATGGGTGTAGAGTAAAATCCCGGCCCCTCCACTCTGCTTTTCATCCTTGCAAAGTAAATAACATGAGTCCCAATGAGTTATATAACGATAAACATCTGTCGTCTGCCAGTTGTGCCATGCACGCTCTTCAAATATGCCTGCTAGGTTTATAGGGGGCACCAATGCTTGTTCTTGCCTCGTCGTTCCTTGGCCCGAAGGTCTGCCCGGGGTCACTCAGGGAGATGAGTGACAATAAATATGAGTGACTATAATCCGGATCCTGCTACAAAGGGAATGGGACTTCTTGACGGGATCTGTAACCCTCCGCCTCATTCCAATATTAGCAAAAACAGATCAAACAAGACAACCCTGCTTATCGAGATGAAATTTGGGGTGTCCAACAGAGCACCAGGCGTGCCAGACCTAAAGCATATGGACATGGGATGGGATAACTGGTGGTATGCACATTAGTGATCATTACGTTTACTGACCCTGCATGTATTTTATGTGGCAATCCTGAACGTCTCTCCTAATGGACTTCCTTGTTCATGCAGTGACACAGCTCCACTTACCTTCGAAAAAAGAAAACTGCAGAAAGTGTTTACAGGCTCAGGTCACCCTTGGCATGTCCCTGGTTGGCTGCGGCGCTGCTTCCACTGCAGTGTGGGCTGGTATGAGCTTCTCTTGCCAGGGTTGATTTTGGGTTTACTTCTGCCTTGAATTCAGCCGGGAGCATTCCGTGGTGCAGACGGGGTTGGGGCAACCAACTTCATCAGAGTGCAGAGAGCCACAGGCGGATACACATAACATACATATAGCAGCCTTGTGTGAGCCATTGGCCTCTGTGCTCCTCTCAGCCTGTGCTCTCTTATAAGCGAGTTTTTCATCACCTCTTTGACCTTGGAGACAGGATCCCTGAAGATGGACACAGCACAGTAATTGTGCAGCTGCAGACACCAAGCAATTTAAAGATAGTTGTTCATTAACAGAAAGTTGAGTATGAAAAGTTAGTTGATTATCAAAACACAATTGTTGACTAAATTTTTCTCTAAGAATCCCTAATCCAAAGTTTTCTAAAAGTGAAGTTCGAGTCACCTGGGGTGATGTCAGGTGTGGCTCTCCCGGGTTCAAGGACAGACTGTGGTACTTGCACCGGTGTCTGCAGAGGCGGCTCAACTGTGCTTCAATGTGGCTAAAGTGTGCACAAGGTGACCAGACCTAACTTTGTGGTTATTTGTAGTTGGTACCAAGTCCAGTGATTGCACTGAAAACAACTCTAACTTTATCATAAACATTAGGTCCGTGGGCAGTGGAGCTGTTATGGTAGCGCACAGTCTGGCCAGGTTTAATCTAAACAACCCGATGACTAAATGCTACTACACTTTCAAGAATGGGAAACATGTTCAGATCATCTTCTGGTGTTGTTTCTTTTTGCTACATGGCATTCACCAATCACAAAGTGGCTAGCTGACAGGAGCTTAAGCACATTCAAGGAGTTGAGTGTGGGAGGCTGACACAGGATTATTGTCTGAATCTACTGATCACGGTGCTAAACTAAAGAAAGTCAGGTCACTGTTACATGCCTTCAGAGCTACAGATGGCTGCAGTCACCACCAGCCATGGTTAGATGTCTGGCAGCAGCCATCACCTGCCATGGTTAGCTGTCTGACAGCAGTCACCACATGCCATGGTTAGATGTCTGGCTGCAGTCCTCACCTGCCATGGTTAGATGTCTGACAGCAGTCACCACCTGCTATGGTTAGATGTCTGGCTGCAGTCACCACCTGCTATGGTTAGATGTCTGACAGCAGTCACCACATGCCATGGTTAGATGTCTGGCTGCAGTCCCCACCTGCCATGGTTAGATGTCTGACAGCAGTCACCACCTGCTATGGTTAGATGTCTGGCTGCAGTCACCACCTGCTATGGTTAGCTGTCTGACAGCAGTCACCACATGCTGTGGTTAGATGTTTGGCTGCAGTCACCACCGCCATGGTTAGATGTCTGGCTGCAGTCACCACCGCCATGGTTAGATGTCTGGCTGCAGTCACCACTGGCCATGGTTAGGTGTCTGGCTGCAGTCACCACCTGCCATGGTTAGATGTCTGACAGCAGTCATCACCTGCCATGGTTAGGTGTCTGGCTGCAGTCACCACATGCCATGGTTGGATGTCTGGCTGCAGTCCCCGCCTGCCATGGTTAGATGTCTGGCTGCAGTCACCACCAGCCATGGTTGGATGTCTGGCTGCAGTCGTCACCTGCCATGGTTAGATGTCTGGCTGCAGTCACCACCTGCCATGGCTAGATGTCTGGCTGCAGTCACCACCTGCCATGGTTGGATGTCTGGCTGCAGTCACCACCTGCCATGGTTAGATGTCTGGCTGCAGTTACCACATGCCATGGTTGGATGTCTGGCTGCAGTTACCACCTGCCATGGTTAGATATCCCGCTGCAGTCTCCCCTGGCCATGGTTAGATGTCTGGCTGCAGTCACCACCGGCCATGGTTAGAAGTCTGGCTGCAGTCACCAGCGGCCATGGTTAGATGTCTATTCAGAAAAGGGGGTGGTGATGGACAGAGTGTCTGAATTAAGCAGAACACTCGTACCCAGTCAACAGATCAGGGCTTGATCCATCACCGTTTTTTAGCTCACTGCACCATCCCAGCTCAGAACATGGCTACATGCAAATTAGTCTGTCCCTGGCCCAGTGCATCATGGGAACAGGGCCGACCAAACTACCAAGCCAATTCTTTCACTGGAAAGGAAACAAGCTTCGGGAACCGGTTTCTGGCATTACAGCTGTCTTTGGCCCGGCTTGCTTGAATCCTGATGGAGCAGTGAGCAATGGACTCACATCTGAGTATACCCTTCCACGCTTAGGGTGGACAAAACGATTCAGAAAAGGGGGTGGTGATGGACAGAGTGTCTGAATTAAGCAGAACACTCATACCCAGTCAACAGATCAGGGCTTGATCCATCACCGTTTTTTAGCTCACTGCACCATCCCAGCTCAGAACCTGGCTACATGCAAATTAGTCTGTCCCTGGCCCAGTGCATCATGGGAACAGGGCAGACCAAACTACCAAGCCAATTCTTTCACTGGAAAGGAAACAAGCATCCGGGGACCGGTTTCTGGCATTACAGCCGTCTTCGGCCCGGCTTGCTTGAATCCTGATGGTGCAGTGAGCAAGGGACTCACATCTGAGTATACCCTTCCATGCTTAGGGTGGACAAAACGATTCAGAAAAGGGGGTGGTGATGGACAGAGTGTCTGAATTAAGCAGAACACTTGTACCCAGTCAACAGATCAGGGCTTGATCCTTCACCATTTTTTAGCTCACTCACCATCCCAGCTCAGAACCTGGCTACATGCAAATTAGTCTATCCCTGGCCCAGTGCATCATGGGAACAGGGCAGACCAAGCTACCAAGCCAATTCTTTCACTGGAAAGGAAACAAGCTTCCGGGGACCGATTTCTGGCATTACAGCCGCCTTCGGCCCGGCTTGCTTGAATCCTGATGGTGCAGTGAGCAAGGGACTCACATCTGAGTATACCCTTCCACACTTAGGGTGGACAAAACGATTCAGAAAAGGGGGTGGTGATGGACAGAGTGTCTGAATTAAGCAGAACACTTGTACCCAGTCAACAGATCAGGGCTTGATCCATCACCATTTTTTAGCTCACTGCACCATCCCAGCTCAGAACCTGGCTACATGCAAATTAGTCTGTCCCTGGCCCAGTGCATCATGGAAACAGGGCAGACCAAACTACCAAGCCAATTCTTTCACTGGAAAGGAAAATAGCTTCCGGGTACCGGTTTCTGGCATTACAGCCGTTTTCGGCCCGGCTTGCTTGAATCCTGATGGTGCAGTGAGCAAGGGACTCACATCTGAGTATACCCTTCCACGCTTAAGGTGGACAAAACGATTCAGAAAAGGGGGTGGTGATGGACAGAGTGTCTGAATAAAGCACAACACTCGTACCCAGTCAACAGATCAGGGCTTTATCCATCACCGTTTTTTAGCTCACTGCACCATCCCAGCTCAGAACCTGGCTACATGCAAATTAGTCTTTCCCTGGCCCAGTGCATCAGGGGAACAGGGCAGACCAAACTACCAAGCCAATTCTTTCACTGGAAAGGAAACAAGCTTCCGGGGACCAATTTCTGGCATTACAGCCGTCTACGGCACAGCTTGCTTGAATCCTGATGGTGCAGTGAGCAAGGGACTAACATCTGAGAATACCCTTCCACGCTTAGGGTGGACAAAACGATTCAGAAAAGGGGGTGGTGATGGACAGAGTGTCTGAATTAAGCAGAACACTCGTACCCCGTCAACAGATCAGGGCTTGATCCATCACCATTTTTTAGATCACTGCACCATCCCAGCTCAGAACCTGGCTACATGCAAATTAGTCTGTCCCTGGCCCAGTGCATCATGGGAACAGGGCAGACCAAACTACCAAGCCAATTCTTTCACTGGAAAGGAAACAAGCTTCCGGGGACCAATTTTAGGCATTACAGCCGTCTTCGGCCCGGCTTGCTTGAATCCTGATGGTGCAGTGAGCAAGGGACACACATTTGAGTATACCCTTCCACGCTTAGGGTGGACAAAACGATTCAGAAAAGGGGGTGGTGATGGACAGAGTGTCTGAATTAAGCAGAACACTCGTACCCAGTCAACAGATTAGGGCTTTATCCATCACCGTTTTTTAGCTCACTGCACCATCCCAGCTCAGAACCTGGCTACATGCAAATTAGTCTGTCCCTGGCCCAGTGCATCATGGGAACAGGGCAGACCAAACTACCAAGCCAATTTTTTCACTGGAAAGGAAACAAGCTTCCGGGGACCAATTTCTGGCATTACAGCCGTCTTCGGCACGGCTTGCTTGAATCCTGATGGTGCAGTGAGCAAGGGACTAACATCTGAGTATACCCTTCCACGCTTAGGGTGGACAAAACGATTCAGAAAAGGGGGTGGTGATGGACATAGTGTCTGAATTAAGCAGAACACTCGTACCCAGTCAACAGATCAGGGCTTGATCCATCACCATTTTTTAGATCACTGCACCATCCCAGCTCAGAACCTGGCTACATGCAAATTAGTCTGTCCCTGGCCCAGTGCATCATGGGAACAGGGCAGACCAAACTACCAAGCCAATTCTTTCACTGGAAAGGAAACAAGCTTCCGGGGACCTGTTTCTGGCATTACAGCCGTCTTCGGCCCGGCTTGCTTGAATCCTGATGGTGCAGTGAGCAAGGGACTCACATCTGAGTATACCCTTCCACGCTTAGGGTGGACAAAACGATTCAGAAAAGGGGGTGGTGATGGACAGAGTGTCTGAATTAAGCAGAACACTCGTACCCAGTCAACAGATCGAGGCTTGATCCATCACCGTTTTTTAGCTCACTGCACCATCCCAGCTCAGAACCTGGCTACATGCAAATTAGTCTGTCCCTTGCCCAGTGCATCATGGGAACAGGGCAGACCAAACTACCAAGCCAATTCTTTCACTGGAAAGGAAACAAGCTTCCGGGGACTGGTTTCTGGCATTACAGCTGTCTTCGGCCCGGCTTGCTTGAATCCTGATAGTGCAGTGAGTAAGGGACACACATCTGAATATACCCTTCCACGCTTAGGGTGGACAAAAAGATTCAGAAAAGGGGGTGGTGAAGGACAGAGTGTCTTAATTAAGCAGAACACTCGTACCCAGTCAACAGATCAGGGCTTGATCCATCACCGTTTTTTAGCTCACTGCACCATCCCAGCTCAGAACCTGGCTACATGCAATTTAGTCTGTCCCTGGCCCAGTGCATCATGGGAACAAGGCAGACCAAACTACCAAGCCAATTCTTTCACTGGAAAGGAAACAAGCTTCCAGGGACCAATTTCTGGCATTACAGCCGCCTTCGGCCCGGCTTGCTTGAATCCTGATGGTGCAGTGAGCAAGGGACTCACATCTGAGTATACCCTTCCACGCTTAGGGTGGACAAAACCATTCAGAAAAGGGGGTGGTGATGGACAGGGTGTCTGAATTAAGCAGAACACTCGTACCCAGTCAAGAGATCAGGGCTTGATCCATCACCATTGTTTAGCTCACTGCACCATCCCAGCTCAGAACCTGGCTACATGCAAATTAGCCTGTCCCTGGCCCAGTGCCTCATGGGAACAGGGCAGACCAAACTACCAAGCCAATTCTTTCACTGGAAAGGAAACAAGCTTCCGGGGACCGGTTTCTGGCATTACAGCCGTCTTCGGCCCGGCTTGCTTGAATCCTAATGGTGCAGTGAGCAAGGGACTCACATCTGAGTATACCCTTCCACGCTTAGGGTGGACAAAACGATTCAGAAAAGGGTGTGGTGATGGACAGAGTGTCTGAATTAAGCAGAACACTCGTACCCAGTCAACAGATCAGGGCTTGATCCATCCCCATTTTTTAGCTCACTGCACCATCCCAGCTCAGAACCTGGCTACATGCAAATTAGTCTGTCCCTGGCCCAGTGCATCATGGGAACAGGGCACACCAAACTACCAAGCCAATTCTTTCACTGGAAAGGAAACAAGCTTCCGGGGACCGGTTTCTGGCATTACAGCCGTCTTTGGCCCGGCTTGCTTGAATCCTGATGGTGCAGTGAGCAAGGGACTCACATCGGAGTATACCCTTCCACGCTTAGGGTGGACAAAATGATTCAGAAAAGGGGGTGGTGATGGACAGAGTGTCTGAATTAAGCAGAACACTCGTACCCAGTCAACATTTCAGGGCTTGATCCAGAACCTTTTTTTTAGCTCACTGCAGCATCCCAGCTCAGAACCTGGCTACATGCAATTTAGTCTGTTGCCGGCCCAGTGCATCATGGGAACAGGGCAGACCAAACTACCAAGCCAATTCTTTCACTGGAAAGGAAACAAGCTTCCGGGGACCTGTTTCTGGCATTACAGCCGTCTTCGGCCTGGCTTGCTTGAATCCTGATGGTGCAGTGAGCAAGGGACTCACATCTGAGCATACCCTTCCACGCTTAGGGTGGACAAAACGATTCAGAAAAGGGGGTGGTGATGGACAGAGTGTCTGAATTAAGCAGAACACTCATACCCAGTCAACAGATCAGGGCTTGATCCATCACCGTTTTTTAGCTCACTGCACCATCCCAGCTCAGAACCTGGCTACATAAATTTAGTCTGTCCCTGGCCCAGTGCATCATGGGAACAGGGCAGACCAAACTACCAAGCCAATTCTTTCACTGGAAAGGAAACAAGCTTCCGGGGACCTGTTTCTGGCATTACAGCCGTCTTCGGCCTGGCTTGCTTGAATCCTGATGGTGCAGTGAGCAAGGGACTCACATCTGAGTATACCCGTCCACGCTTAGGGTGGACAAAACCATTCAGAAAAGGGGGTGGTGATGGACAGAGTGTCTGAATTAAGCAGAACACTTGTACCCAGTCAACAGATCAGGGCTTGATCCTTCACCATTTTTTAGCTCACTCACCATCCCAGCTCAGAACCTGGCTACATGCAAATTAGTCTATCCCTGGCCCAGTGCCTCATGGGAACAGGGCAGACCAAACTACCAAGCCAATTCTTTCACTGGAAAGGAAACAAGCATCCGGGGACCGGTTTCTGGCATTACAGCCGTCTTCGGCCCGGCTTGCTTGAATCCTGATGGTGCAGTGAGCAAGGGACTCACATCTGAGTATACCCTTCCACACTTAGGGTGGACAAAACGATTCAGAAAAGGGGGTGGTGATGGACAGAGTGTCTGAATTAAGCAGAACACTTGTACCCAGTCAACAGATCAGGGCTTGATCCATCACCATTTTTTAGCTCACTGCACCATCCCAGCTCAGAACCTGGCTACATGCAATTTAGTCTGTCCCTGGCCCAGTGCATCATGGGAACAGGGCAGACCAAACTACCAAGCCAATTCTTTCACTGGAAAGGAAACAAGCTTCCGGGGACCTGTTTCTGGCATTACAGCCGTCTTCGGCCTGGCTTGCTTGAATCCTGATGGTGCAGTGAGCAAGGGACTCACATCTGAGTATACCCTTCCACGCTTAGGGTGGACACAACGATTCAGAAAAGGGGGTGGTGATGGACAGAGTGTCTGAATTAAGCAGAACACTCGTACCCAGTCAACAGATCGAGGCTTGATCTATCACCATTTGTTAGCTCACTGCACCATCCCAGCTCAGAACCTGGCTACAAGCAAATTAGTCTGTCCCTTGCCCAGTGCATCATGGGAACAGGGCAGACAAAACTACCAAGCCAATTCTTTCACTGGAAAGGAAGCAAGCTTCCGGGGACTGGTTTCTGGCATTACAGCTGTCTTCGGCCCGGCTTGCTTGAATCCTGATGGTGCAGTGAGTAAGGGACTCACATCTGAGTATACCCTTCCACGCTTAGGGTGGACAAAAAGATTCAGAAAAGGGGGTGGTGAAGGACAGAGTGTCTGAATTAGGCAGAACACTCGTACCCAGTCAACAGATCAGGGCTTGATCCATCACCGTTTTTTAGCTCACTGCACCATCCCAGCTCAGAACCTGGCTACATGCAATTTAGTCTTTCCCTGGCCCAGTGCATCATGGGAACAGGGCAGACCAAACTACCAAGCCAATTCTTTCACTGGAAAGGAAACAAGCTTCCAGGGACCGATTTCTGGCATTACAGCCGTCTTCGGCCCGGCTTGCTTGAATCCTGATGGTGCAGTGAGCAAGGGACTCACATCTGAGTATACCCTTCCACGCTTAGGGTGGACAAAACAATTCAGAAAAGGGGTGGTGATGGACAGAGTGTCTGAATTAAGCAGAACACTCGTACCCAGTCAACTGATCAGGGCTTGATCCATCACCGTTTTTTAGCTCACTGCACCATCCCAGCTCAGAACCTGGCTACATGCAATTTAGTCTTTCCCTGGCCCAGTGCATCATGGGAACAGGGCAGACCAAACTACCAAGCCAATTCTTTCACTGGAAAGGAAACAAGCTTCCGGGGACTGGTTTCTGGCATTACAGCTGTCTTCGGCCCGGCTTGCTTGAATCCTGATAGTGCAGTGAGTAAGGGACACACATCTGAATATACCCTTCCACGCTTAGGGTGGACAAAAAGATTCAGAAAAGGGGGTGGTGAAGGACAGAGTGTCTTAATTAAGCAGAACACTCGCACCCAGTCAACAGATCAGGGCTTGATCCATCACCGTTTTTTAGCTCACTGCACCATCCCAGCTCAGAACCTGGCTACATGCAATTTAGTCTGTCCCTGGCCCCATGCATCATGGGAACAAGGCAGACCAAACTACCAAGCCAATTCTTTCACTGGAAAGGAAACAAGCTTCCAGGGACCGATTTCTGGCATTACAGCCGTCTTCGGCCCGGCTTGCTTGAATCCTGATGGTGCAGTGAGCAAGGGACTCACATCTGAGTATACCCTTCCACGCTTAGGGTGGACAAAACCATTCAGAAAAGGGGGTGGTGATGGACAGGGTGTCTGAATTAAGCAGAACACTCGTACCCAGTCAAGAGATCAGGGCTTGATCCATCACCATTGTTTAGCTCACTGCACCATCCCAGCTCAGAACCTGGCTACAAGCAAATTAGTCTGTCCCTTGCCCAGTGCATCATGGGAACAGGGCAGACAAAACTACCAAGCCAATTCTTTCACTGGAAAGGAAGCAAGCTTCCGGGGACTGGTTTCTGGCATTACAGCTGTCTTCGGCCCGGCTTGCTTGAATCCTGATGGTGCAGTGAGTAAGGGACTCACATCTGAGTATACCCTTCCACGCTTAGGGTGGACAAAAAGATTCAGAAAAGGGGGTGGTGAAGGACAGAGTGTCTGAATTAGGCAGAACACTCGTACCCAGTCAACAGATCAGGGCTTGATCCATCACCGTTTTTTAGCTCACTGCACCATCCCAGCTCAGAACCTGGCTACATGCAATTTAGTCTTTCCCTGGCCCAGTGCATCATGGGAACAGGGCAGACCAAACTACCAAGCCAATTCTTTCACTGGAAAGGAAACAAGCTTCCAGGGACCGATTTCTGGCATTACAGCCGTCTTCGGCCCGGCTTGCTTGAATCCTGATGGTGCAGTGAGCAAGGGACTCACATCTGAGTATACCCTTCCACGCTTAGGGTGGACAAAACAATTCAGAAAAGGGGTGGTGATGGACAGAGTGTCTGAATTAAGCAGAACACTCGTACCCAGTCAACTGATCAGGGCTTGATCCATCACCGTTTTTTAGCTCACTGCACCATCCCAGCTCAGAACCTGGCTACATGCAATTTAGTCTTTCCCTGGCCCAGTGCATCATGGGAACAGGGCAGACCAAACTACCAAGCCAATTCTTTCACTGGAAAGGAAACAAGCTTCCGGGGACTGGTTTCTGGCATTACAGCTGTCTTCGGCCCGGCTTGCTTGAATCCTGATAGTGCAGTGAGTAAGGGACACACATCTGAATATACCCTTCCACGCTTAGGGTGGACAAAAAGATTCAGAAAAGGGGGTGGTGAAGGACAGAGTGTCTTAATTAAGCAGAACACTCGCACCCAGTCAACAGATCAGGGCTTGATCCATCACCGTTTTTTAGCTCACTGCACCATCCCAGCTCAGAACCTGGCTACATGCAATTTAGTCTGTCCCTGGCCCAGTGCATCATGGGAACAAGGCAGACCAAACTACCAAGCCAATTCTTTCACTGGAAAGGAAACAAGCTTCCAGGGACCGATTTCTGGCATTACAGCCGTCTTCGGCCCGGCTTGCTTGAATCCTGATGGTGCAGTGAGCAAGGGACTCACATCTGAGTATACCCTTCCACGCTTAGGGTGGACAAAACCATTCAGAAAAGGGGGTGGTGATGGACAGGGTGTCTGAATTAAGCAGAACACTCGTACCCAGTCAAGAGATCAGGGCTTGATCCATCACCATTGTTTAGCTCACTGCACCATCCCAGCTCAGAACCTGGCTACATGCACATTAGTCTGTCCCTGGCCCAGTGCCTCATGGGAACAGGGCAGACCAAACTACCAAGCCAATTCTTTCACTGGAAAGGAAACAAGCTTCCGGGGACCGGTTTCTGGCATTACAGCCGTCTTCGGCCCGGCTTGCTTGAATCCTAATGGTGCAGTGAGCAAGGGACTCACATCTGAGTATACCCTTCCACGCTTAGGGTGGACAAAACGATTCAGAAAAGGGTGTGGTGATGGACAGAGTGTCTGAATTAAGCAGAACACTCGTACCCAGTCAACAGATCAGGGCTTGATCCATCCCCATTTTTTAGCTCACTGCACCATCCCAGCTCAGAACCTGGCTACATGCAAATTAGTCTGTCCCTGGCCCAGTGCATCATGGGAACAGGGCACACCAAACTACCAAGCCAATTCTTTCACTGGAAAGGAAACAAGCTTCCGGGGACCGGTTTCTGGCATTACAGCCGTCTTTGGCCCGGCTTGCTTGAATCCTGATGGTGCAGTGAGCAAGGGACTCACATCCGAGTATACCCTTCCACGCTTAGGGTGGACAAAATGATTCAGAAAAGGGGGTGGTGATGGACAGAGTGTCTGAATTAAGCAGAACACTCGTACCCAGTCAACATTTCAGGGCTTGATCCAGAACCTTTTTTTTAGCTCACTGCACCATCCCAGCTCAGAACCTGGCTACATGCAATTTAGTCTGTCCCTGGCCCAGTGCATCATGGGAACAGGGCAGACCAAACTACCAAGCCAATTCTTTCACTGGAAAGGAAACAAGCTTCCGGGGACCTGTTTCTGGCATTACAGCCGTCTTCGGCCTGGCTTGCTTGAATCCTGATGGTGCAGTGAGCAAGGGACTCACATCTGAGCATACCCTTCCACGCTTAGGGTGGACAAAACGATTCAGAAAAGGGGGTGGTGATGGACAGAGTGTCTGAATTAAGCAGAACACTCATACCCAGTCAACAGATCAGGGCTTGATCCATCACCGTTTTTTAGCTCACTGCACCATCCCAGCTCAGAACCTGGCTACATAAATTTAGTCTGTCCCTGGCCCAGTGCATCATGGGAACAGGGCAGACCAAACTACCAAGCCAATTCTTTCACTGGAAAGGAAACAAGCTTCGGGAACCGGTTTCTGGCATTACAGCTGTCTTCGGCCCGGCTTGCTTGAATCCTGATGGAGCAGTGAGCAAGGGACTCACATCTGAGTATACCCTTCCACGCTTAGGGTGGACAAAACGATTCAGAAAAGGGGGTGGTGATGGACAGAGTGTCTGAATTAAGCAGAACACTCGTACCCAGTCAACAGATTGAGGCTTGATCCATCACTGTTTTTTAGCTCACTGCACCATCCCAGCTCAGAACCTGGCTACATGCAAATTAGTCTGTCCCTGGCCCAGTGCATCATGGGAACAGGGCAGACCAAACTACCAAGCCAATTCTTTCACTGGAAAGGAAACAAGCATCCGGGGACCGGTTTCTGGCATTACAGCCGTCTTCGGCCCGGCTTGCTTAAATCCTGATGGTGGAGTGAGCAAGGGACTCACATCTGAGTATACCCTTCCACGCTTAGGGTGGACAAAACGATTCAGAAAAGGGGGTGGTGATGGACAGAGTGTCTTAATTAAGCAGAACACTCGTACCCAGTCAACTGATCAGGGCTTGATCCATCACCGTTTTTTAGCTCACTGCACCATCCCAGCTCAAAACCTGGCTACATGCAAATTAGTCTGTCCCTGGCCCAGTGCATCATGGGAACAGGGCAGACCAAACTACCAAGTCAATTCTTTCACTAGCCAGGTTCTGAGCTTTTCTGAATCGTTTTTGGCCACTATAGGTGTGGCAGGGTATACTCAGACATGAGTCCCTTGCTCACTGCACCATCAGGATTCAAGCAAGCCGGGCCGACGACGGCTGAAATGCCAGAAACCGGTCCCCGGAAGCTTGTTTCCTTCCCAGTATAAGATTTGGCTTGGTAGTTTGGTTTGCCCTGTTCCCATCATGCACTGGGACAGGAACAGACTAATTTGCATGTAGCCAGGTTCTGAGCTGGGATGGTGCAGTGAGCTAAAAAACGGTGATGGATCAAGCCCTGATCTTTGAACTGGGTAAGAGTGGTCTGCTTAATTCAGACACTCTGTTTATCACCACCCCCTTTTCTGAATCGTTTTTGGCCACTACAGGTGTGGCAGGGTATACTCAGACATAAGTCCCTTGCTCACTGCACCATCAGGATTCAAGCAAGCCGGGCCGACGATGGCTGAAATGCCAGAAACCGGTCTCCGGAAGCTTGTTTCCTTCCCAGTATAAGAATTGGCTTGGTAGTTTGGTTTGCCCTGTTCCAATCATGCACTGGGACAGGAACAGACTAATTTGCATGTAGCCAGGTTCTGAGCTGGGATGGTGCAGTGAGATAAAAAACGGTGATGGATCAAGCCCTCATCCTTGAACTGGGTAAGAGTTTTTGCCTAATTCAGACACTCTGTTCATCACCACCCCCTTTTCTGAATCGTTTTTCGCCACTATAGGTGTGGCAGGGTATACTCAGACATGAGTCCCTTGCTCACTGCACCATCAGGATTCAAGCAAGCCGGGCCGATGACGGCTGAAATGCCGGAAACCGGTCCCCGGAAGCTTGTTTCCTTCCAAGTATAAGATTTGGCTTGGTAGTTTGGTTTGCCCTGTTCCCAACATGCACTGGGACAGGAACAGACTAATTTGCATGTAGCCAGGTTCTGAGCTGGGATGGTGCAGTGAGCTAAAAAACAGTGATGGATCAAGCCCTGATCTTTGAACTGGGTAAGAGTGGTCTGATTAATTCAGACACTCTGTTCATCACCACTGCCTTTTCTGAATCGTTTTTGGCCACTGTAGGTGTGGCAGGGTATACTCAGACATGAGTCCCTTGCTCACTGCACCATCAGGATTCAAGCAAGCCGGGCCGACGACGGCTGAAATGCCAGAAACCGGTCCCCGGAAGCTTGTTTCCTTCCCAGTATAAGAATTGGCTTGGTAGTTTGGTTTGCCCTGTTCCCATCATGCACTGGGACAGGAACAGACTAATTTGCATGTAGCCAGGTTCTGAGCTGGGATGGTGCAGTGAACTAAAAAATGGACTCGGATCAAGCCCTGATCTTTGAACTGGGTAAGAGTGGTCTGCTTAATTCAGACACTCTGTTCATCACCACCCCCTTTTCTGAATCGTTTTTGGCCACTATAGGTGTGGCAGGGTATACTCAGACATGAGTCCCTTGCTCACTGCACCATCAGGATTCAAGCAAGCCGGGCCGACGATGGCTGAAATGCCAGAAACCAGTCCCCGGAAGCTTGTTTCCTTCCCAGAATAAGAATTGGCTTGGTAGTTTGGTTTGCCCTGTTCCGATCATGCACTGGGACAGGAACAGACTAATTTGCATGTAGCCAGGTTCTTAGCTGGGATGGTGCAGTGAGATAAAAAACGGTGATGGATCAAGCCCTGATCTTTGAACTGGGTAAGAGTGGTCTGCTTAATTCAGACACTCTTTTCATCACCACCCCCTTTTCTGAATCGTTTTTGGCCACTATAGGTGTGGCAGGGTATACTCAGACATGAGTCCCTTGCTCACTGCACCATCAGGATTCAAGCAAGCCGGGCTGACGACGGCTGAAATGCCAGAAACCGCTCCCCGGAAGCTTGTTTCCTTCCCAGTATAAGAATTGGCTTGGTAGTTTGGTTTGCCCTGTTCCCATCATGCACTGGGTCAGGAACAGACTAATTTGCATGTAGCCAGGTTTTCAGCTTTGATGGTGCAGTGAGCTAAAAAACGGTGATGGGTCAAGCCCTGATCTTTGAACTGGGTAAGAGTGGTCTGCTTAATTCAGAAACTCTGTTCATCACCACCCCCTTTTCTGAATCGTTTTTGGCCACTATAGGTGTGGCAGGGTATACTCAGACATGAGTCCCTTGCTCACTGCACCATCAGGATTCAAGCAAGCCGGGCCGACGACGGCTGAAATGCCAGAAACCGGTCCCCGGAAGCTTGTTTCCTTCCCAGTATAAGAATTGGCTTGGTAGTTTGGTTTGCCCTGTTCCCATCATGCACTGGGACAGTAACAGACTAATTTGCATGTAGCCAGGTTCTGAGCTGGGATGGTGCAGTGAACTAAAAAACGGTGATGGATCAAGCCCTGATCTTTGAACTGGGTAAGAGTGGTCAGCTTAATTCAGACACTCTGTTCATCCCCACCCCCTTTTCTGAATCATTTTTGGCCACTATAGGTGTGGCAGGGTATACTCAGACATGAGTCCCTTGCTCACTGCACCATCAGGATTCAAGCAAGCCGGGCCGACGATGGCTGAAATGCCAGAAACCAGTCCCCGGAAGCTTGTTTCCTTCCCAGTATAAGAATTGGCTTGGTGGTTTGGTTTGCCCTGTTCCGATCATGCACTGGGACAGGAACAGACTAATTTGCATGTAGCCAGGTTCTTAGCTGGGATGGTGCAGTGAGATAAAAAACGGTGATGGATCAAGCCCTGATCTTTGAACTGGGTAAGAGTGGTCTGCTTAATTCAGACACTCTGTTCATCACCACCCCCTTTTCTGAATCGTTTTTGGCCACTATAGGTGTGGCAGGGCATACTCAGACATGAGTCCCTTGCTCACTGCACCATCAGGATTCAAGCAAGAAGGGACGACGATGGCTGAAATGCCAGAAACCGGTCCCCGGAAGCTTGTTTCCTTCCCAGTATAAGAATTGGCTTGGTAGTTTGGTTTGCCCTGTTCCGATCATGCACTGGGACAGGAACAGACTAATTTGCATGTAGCCAGGTTCTGAGCTGGGATGGTGCAGTGAGATAAAAAACGGTGATGGATCAAGCCCTGATCTTTGAACTGGGTAAGAGTGGTCTGCTTAATTCAGACATCTGTTCATCACCACCCCCTTTTCTGAATCGTTTTTGGCCACTATAGGTGTGGCAGGGTATACTCAGACATGAGTCCCTTGCTCACTGCACCATCAGGATTCAAGCAAGCCGGGCCGACGACGGCTGAAATGCCAGAAACCGGTCCCCGGAAGCTTGTTTCCTTCCCAATATAAGAATTGGCTAGGTAGTTTGGTTTGCCCTGTTCCCATCATGCACTGGGTCAGGAACAGTCTAATTTGCATGTAGCCAGATTCTGAGCTTTGATGGTGCAGTGAGCTAAAAAACGGTGATGGATCAAGCCCTGATCTTTGAACTGGGTAAGAGTGGTCTGCTTAATTCAGACACTCTGTTCATCACCACCCCCTTTTCTGAATCATTTTTGGCCTCTATAGGTATGGCAGGGTATACTCAGACATGAGTCCCTTGCTCACTGCACCATCAGGATTCAAGCAAGTCGGGCCGACGACGGCTGAAATGCCAGAAACCGGTCCCCGGAAGCTTGTTTCCTTCCCAGTATAAGAATTGGCTTGGTAGTTTGGTTTGCCCTGTTCCCATCATGCACTGGGACAGGAACAGACTAATTTGCATGCAGCCAGGTTCTGAGCTGGGATGGTGCAGTGAGCTAAAAAACTGCGATGGATCAAGCCCTGATCTTTGAACTGGGTAAGAGTGGTCTGCTTAATTCAGACACTCTGTTCATCACCACCCCCTTTTCTGAATCGGTTTTGGCCACTATAGGTGTGGCAGGGCATACTCAGACATGAGTCCCCTGCTCACTGCACCATCAGGATTCAAGCAAGCTGGGCCGACGACGGCTGAAATGCCAGAAACCGGTCCCCGGAAGCTTGTTTCCTTCCCAGTATAAGAATTGGCTTGGTAGTTTGGTTGCCCTGTTCCCATCATGCACTGGGACAGGAACAGACTAATTTGCGTGTAGCCAGGTTCTGAGCTGGGATGGTGCAGTGAGCTAAAAAATGGTGATGGATCAAGCCCTGATCTTTGAACTGGGTAAGAGAGTGGTCTGCCTAATTCAGACTCTCTGTTCATCACCACCCCCTTTTCTGAATGTTTAGATGTCTGGCTGCAGTCGCCCCCAGCCTTGGTTATATGTCTGGTTGCTGCCACCACCTGCCATGGTTAGATGTCTGGCTGCAGTCGTCACCTGCAATGGTTAGATGTCTGACTGCAGTCGCCACCAGCCTTGGTTATATGTCTGGCTGCAGTCACCACCTGCCATGGTTAGATGTCTGGCTGCAGTCGTCATCTGCCATGGTTAGATGTCTGGCTGCAGTCCCCACATGCCATGGTTAGATGTCTGGCTGCAGTCACCACCAGCCTTGGTTATATGTTTGGCTACAGCCACCACCTGCCATGGTTAGATGTCTGGCTGCAGTCGTCATCTGCCATGGTTACATGTCTGGCTGCAGTCCCCACATTCCATGGTTAGATCTCTGGTTGCAGTCCCTACATGCCATGGTTAGATGTCTAACTGCAGTCACAACATGCCATGGTTAGATGTCTGGCTGCAGTCACCGCATGCCATGGTTAGATGTCTGGCTGCAGTCACCGCATGCCATGGTTAGATGTCTGGCTGCAGTCGCCAGCAGCCATGATGAAATATCTTGCTGCAGTCGTCATCTGCCATGGTAACATGTCTGGCTGTAGTCCCCACATGCCATGGTTAGATGTCTAACTCCAGTCACAACATGCCATGGTTAGATGTCTGGCTGCAGTCACCGCATGCCATGGTTAGATGTCTGGCTGCAGTCACCGCATGCCATGGTTAGATGTCTAGCTGCAGTCGCCACCAGCCATGATTAAATATCTTGCTGCAGTCGTCACCTGCCATGGTTAGATGTCTGGCTGCAGGAGTCCCTCATAGCGTGGATCGTTGTCTATGAACCCTCTTGGAGGGCCAGGTCCTCACCCTTATCTGATCCACCTAATGATTGTTCACCCCCAACCCTGCCTGCTTCTGACATTCGACCACCCTTCCAGCATGGAGGAATAGCACCCACTAACAGGGCCAGGGCCACAGCTGAGGGTCTGAATCTGGGATATGAGAGGCCAGACGGAAAGAATACTTCAGCCCTATTTTATCAAGAAGTCACAAATGTAGGGGAAGCAAGTACATGTGCTGAGCAGCACTGAGTGAAAGGGAGAGAGTAGAGCAGCACTGTATCTACTGAGAGGTTGGGCTGTTATGCTGTTTCCTGCACTGATGCACTTTAGGCAGCCATGCACCATTGTAGATCCCCTTGAGCCATACTGCATAGTTTCTGCAGTGTCTGAAACTGATATAATCTGAGGACCAGCTCTAGAGCCGCAGAGGAATGATTTCTAACCAGATGTTGCAAGGCCTGAGAGAACGCATCTATACAAATTAGAAATCCAATTGGACTGCAACCCAGACAGAACACACTGAGCAATGTTGTGTAGGAAGTTTTTCCTGGCCACTTTCAGTCCCATAAGCTAGGTTCAGGGCCATAGTGAACTCTAAATCCTCTTTCATTGATGAAAAACATATTTTAAAACATATATTTTGTGATTCCTGCATCTGGGTGTGCAGCGTGAACCGTTGCACTCCCCACTGTTTGTATTTCCGTAAGGTGCGTGATGGCAAGGCACACAAAAGCCCAGTTTGCACGCAATCGGTAAAGCAGTTGAACTTATATGGACTTTATTTGAGTATTTTGAAAAGCGTGGTGTGCATACCACCTCTCCCATAATTGAAAAACATAGGGCCATATTATCAAGAAAGGGCGAATCATTATCGCCGCTATTATCGGCAGGAAACTGCCACTAAAACGGCGATAATTGGCTCGATAATATGCTCTATGGAATTCCTATTGAAGCCCAGGTTAAATGTGAAGCACATCTAACATGGACTACAATTGGAATTCCATAGAGCATATTATCAAGCCCATTATCGCCTTTTTAGCAGCAGTTTTCTGCCGCTAAAACGGCGATAATTTTATCGCCTTTCTTGATAATATGCCCCACAGTTCTTTGTGGGGAGGAATGTGTGTCAAGACCCATGGGTGTTTGCATGGGAACACCAATGCAGCACCCATTCAACTCACCTTTGATGCAAGGGGTGCACAAGAAGTGCATTGTGCAACTATGTGTTACTTTGGGTTTTTATTGAAAGGTGAATCTTTCCTGAACATTTTGCATTGTGTTTGAGTTTGAAAATTGGAGAAAAAAAGGGATAGAAAGCATTTATAAATCCAAGCCTTCGTGTCCTCCAGGAACTGGATTGGCACAGAGAAGTACAATAAATACAGTTTCTGTTGATAGAATATAAAACATGTGTCAGCAAAGACAGATCTCGGCAGTCAGTGACTGTCACTTATATGTTGTTTCCAAAGTATCCCACACAAATGTATTGTTTTTTTATGGCATGTGTAGTTTATTGTGGTATGTTATACACTAAAAACATATAAAATTATCTTGTTTTTGGCATATGCTTACCATAAAATAGAGTGTAATTATAGACCTCATATTAACCCTATCCGTGCTGATGACGGAACCGCTCCGTCATCAGCTGCGGTGGCGCTGTGCTGATGACAGAGCGGTTCCCCGTCATGGCCCTGCCGCCGCGCCTTCACGGCGCAGATTTCGCGCCTGCGCGGCTTGTTATATTGAGCGGGCGGGGCCACGACGGAACCGCTCCGTCATGAGCACAGCTCAACCGTGGCTGGTGACTGAGCGGTTCCATCACCAGCACGGCCCCGCCGCGCGGCTGCCCCACCCCCTTAGCACTGCGGCGGAATAGCCGCCGCAGTGAAAGGGTTAAGCTTTGAGAGCACACCTTGCCCTAACCTAGCCCTCGCTTAATGACAATCTTGGCCTCAGACCTAATCATAGTCCTTAAAGTAACCTTAGTCCCTTCCCTGTGCCTAACAACAGCTCATACCCTTTTCTGCCATACTTACCAAATTAAAGAAATAGAGGGGATAGTTTGCATCCTGATAGCTTTGCCCTGGGAATAATGTTTTAGTCGCATGATATTCTGCAGACAGTATAGTGCAATTGCACTGTTCTTTTCATAGTGTTCCACAGAATGAATTGCACGCTTAGCTGGTGCACTCTCCTACTCTCCAAAAGTCAATCTAAGCTAGAAATTATCACTCTTTTGCACAAAGCCCAGGAAAACTGGGATATCTTTTGGCTCTGTACATGGAAACCGCAGATTTTGATCTTCAGTTTTTGCATCTGTAATGTGTCACAATTCAACACCTGTTGATAGACCAGTGCATAGGAAAAAATAAAGGCTTCAGCTGTATTTGCCTTAATGTCATTTTTCATATTTTCTGTGCTGTGGTGTCTCTCCGTCCTATATAAAAATTGGGGCAGATTCAGAAGCCCCATGCGCCACCTTTACACTGGCATTGTAGCAACGTTGCACCCTATGTACAAAGTGACGCATCTAGGGAGATGCGTCACATTGTAAAGGGAGGGCGCTCTGTCTCAGGAACACCTGATAATAATAGTAATAATAGTGTGAGTCACTTTTCCGTCCAGCTACATCAATACCCTGCGCCTGCTTGAAGCAGGCATAAGGAGTGACGCAGCATGTTAGGCATAGGGCGACCCTGGGCCGCGTCACGCTTGAGACAGCAATGCGCTGCCCTTAGGCCACAGGATGCGACACGCATCGCCCCATCCTTAAGCCACAGTGCGCCACATTGTAAATGCGATGCATTTGTTCTGGCGCAGGGAGGGAATTGCGTGTTGCATCTGTTCTGGCGCATCCCTACTAAATTGCAGAGACGTGCAAGAACTCGTAAATCTGCCCCTCTGTGTTTGTCTTGCAGATCAAATATTTTGTGCAGCAGTAGCCTCAGGACAGGACCTGGTGAAGTCTCTATGCAGCAGGAAGGACTGAAATACTTATTGCAGTAGAGGAACCCTTGCAACTTGTGATTGTGAATCCAGACAATAACTTCCACATGAATAATCTACTGTATTTTGTCTTACCAAGATATGTGAAAACTGGATAACTATGTCTGATAAGCTAAACTAAATTAGACACATACTGTTCCATCTTTTCTACCAGTACCCTGGAAAACTGTGCCTTAAAACACATTGCTGGTAGCAAATAAAAGTGATGGTGTCCCTATTGAGGTCCATGAGCACTTTTTCCCTCAACTTCAGGATTTTTTGATCAATCCGGCTAGCCAAATTATATCAGGTACTCCAATAGCAGGATATATTCTGAATCAATAGCGCTAAATTTCCTCAATAGGATAACCCTCTAATAATCCAATTTGTGTTGGACCATCAGCCGGCATAATGTTTATCATAAATTATTTACTAACATCTAGGCAATGATGATACATACTAATTATTTCATCAAATCCATGGTTAATATAAAGTTATTAAGATTATACTTGTAATTATAATTATTGATGCAGGAAATGTGTTGATTTACCTAACTGGACAGCTTTATTTCAGATTATCAGGACTTTAACTGTCCTGGGCAATTTATTCATATTTTAAGGAACATATATCCAGATACGACAACTAGAACCAAATAAGTGCAGTAAAGTAAACTTACAGTATCTCAAACTACTCGGAGGGGTGCCTTCTGTTTTTTTTTTCTTTTAAGAGAACCCTTGGTATATTTACTTCATAATGATGAAATAATCGCAAACCAATATTAAAATTGTTTAATGATGATATAACTGGCTTTCAATCAGCAGAAATAATTAACATTCAAAGAGCCTTAGATAAGATTAAAGATGTTACTTCAATAGGAGGATATAAGACCAATTATATTAATCTGACATACTCCTATTTAATGCAGGAGAGGCTGAGATTAAAGTTACATCTACGTTTTCAGATGTATTTGATTTAATTTAAACGGCTTTGTTAAGAAAGGTAAGGAAGGTGCTCAAGTAATGGCAATATCTGTCCCCGTCAATTCTTGGTAAAGTTTCTGTAATCAGATTTGATTCCATGACCAACATTTCATTTCATTATTTATTTTTATTTTCAAATGTTCTGCTTTAAGTTAGTAACAGTTATTTTAAGGAGATTGGCTCATTAATTAGAAAGTTCACTGGAAAAGTCAACACTGCTCATCTTGTCTCATTTCCGACTTTATATCCAGCTACATTATGAGATAGCACCCCTCCGCATCATCATGCTATGCCTTTTTGATAATTGTTTCTTGATTTGATGCTTAAGGAGGCAGAGATCCATTCACGGGTATTTTTAATCATAGTAACAATTTTAAAAAGATACATGCATTAAACATATGGTATTGTGTAAAAGTGAGATCAACCTGGAATAAAAGATTTCAGATTGCAATTTAATTCATGTTACTGTGTTACTGCAAGTTTGGGTTTGCATATATATTACAAAACAATCGTGCAATGGAATCAACTATGGAATAAGTCAATACCTGTTTTTATTATCATAATCTCATGGAAGCCCTAGGAATAGGTGAATTCACATGGTTTAGAATGCAGGGTTGGACTTTGGTTCAGCTTTGCTCAAATCAGTAGATATCTTAAAAAAATCTAGAGCTCTTGACAAATGTACTCAGTCATTCTTAAAACTACTTTAAAAAAATGCTGGGTGTTAGCTGCTGATATAAAGTAATTTCTGGAAATTTACATAACTTGATCATGCCTAGATTTTTGGATAAAATCCAAACTGTTACCAACCGTAAATTCCCTGTTTGAATTTAATTGAATAAGGAATTGTCCTCAAAAAGATGGTTTATTATACACCACAGGTTTTGCAAATATGCTTTCCAGCTGTGACAAACTTATTTTGTTAGATTTAGAATAGCTTCCTTGGGTGAATAGTTACATAATTCTATACTAGCCTTGCTTAGATTGCTTTATAGATTCAAGTTTGTGATCATAATAATCATCAAGTTCCTAAAAGTATAATCCCAGACCAATGTACAGTTTTATTTAGTTATTCTATATTTAATAGCACATTATCCATATTAGAGCAACATTTTATTTTTCTATTTCTATTTATTTCATGTTTTTTTATCTTGCAGCTTTGGAAAAGAGCCAGTTTTTAAATCAATGACAGACCAAAATTCAAGGGGTTCGAATGGTCTAATAAATAATATAAGATGTTACAATGCAAAAAATCACAACACATGCTTTTACATCCCCGTTTTTACAACGCAACAAGAATTGCATTGCATGATTTTACAACGCATACAACTACAATGCATTTTTTAAAACTACCTTTATAATGTATTCTGTTACAATGCATATAATTGCAACACATACGATTACAACACATTATAAATTTAGTGCAACAGTAGGGTAAGTGTTGGATAGCGTAGGGCTAAAATTTACTATTGCCCCTCCAGTCACTGCAACAGTAGGGTAAGTGTTGGATAGCGTAGGGCTAAAATTTACTATTGCCCCTCCAGTCACTGCAACAGTAGGGAAAGTGTTGGATAGCGTAGGGGTAAACATTAGTATTCCCAAATACCCTGAAACATACCCACCCTAAAACTTAAAAATCTCCATTACTAACCTTATAATATGTTGTGATGGCCTGCATTGCAATGGCATGTGTTCTAATGACATATGTTGTAATGGCATGCTTTGTAATGGCATGTGATGTAAAAAGACTTGTGTTGAACAACTTGCGTTGGTTAGGCATTGCGATATAATGCCTGCGTTGTAACGGACGTTTCCCCTAATATATGCACAAATTTCGATAGATTTGTAAATTTTGTCTGATACAAGATTACATCTCTATTTGAAATTCTAAGTATGTGGCCTTTGCTTAGAAATTCTATCTTACAAGAATTGTCTCTAAGTTTTGAATTATGTCGGGCTGCAAGAAGAGTGTTCATCTTGATTTGTCATACTAGAAATATTGATGCTATTAGAGATGATAATGTCCTTGTAATCTTGTTGTGGTACACTGTGTCATGTTTTATTCTGTCTCATCTTTTAATACTACAAAAAAAGGAGCATCTTGTCTCCCCGTGGCAGCATGGCTTTATTCCCGGAAAGGGCACTATAGATCATACCCGGAGAGCCATTACCCTCTTTGACATCATGGGAGCCACGGGGGGCGAGATGTCGATGATCCTTCTCGATGCCGAGAAGGCATTTGACCGTGTTTCTTGGCAATTTTTGTGGAACATCTTGCAACTTAATAATTTTGGGCCTAGACTAATTAAAGCTATAAAGGCTTTGTACATAGATCCAAAGGCAAAACTTTCCATCTGTGGTTCTGAGTCGGAGTTTATTGAAATACAGAGAGGTACTAGGCAGGGTTGCCCCTGCTCCCCGATTTTATTTGCCCTTTATATTAACCCTCTAATTTTAAAATTACTTTCATCACCCATTATTCAACCTGTCACTGTGGGCCTGTTTTCAACGAAACTTCTGGCTTACGCTGATGACGTGGCTATCCTAACTACAAATCCAACGGAGGCAATTCAGGAAATTGAACATGTTACCCATACTTTCGGCTCTTACTCAGGATACTCTCTTAACAGATATAAAACAATGGTCCTGTGTACAAATAATACTATATTTGAGAGCCCTTATAAAGTAAGACAGGCAACTTATTTAGGTATTTGTATGTCTTTTGATGTGAATGAAATCAATCATCTTAATTACACTCCTCTGATTAATAAAATAAAAGATGACCTCAGGAGAGTTGATAACTTACACCTCTCTATAATTGGTAGGGCTAATTACGTAAAAATGAATGTCTTTCCAAGGATACTCTACCTGTTTCGAGCAATTCCACTATTGGCTGAAGGTAGTTTCATTAAGAAGCTTGACTCCTCCATATCTAAATTCATTTGGAGTTTTGGAAAGATTAGAAGAGCTTTACCATTTCTGACTTTACCTCTAGATAGGGGGGGGCTAGCTGTTCCTAGCCTAGCTTTATATCTTTGGGCATCACTTATTCAACATATGGGTCCTCTGTTAACTAGCAAAAAGCCCAATATAACCTCCAGGGTATGCTATATCCCCTCCATTTATGAGTTGAGTATGGGGACTAAATGTCAAGGGCTACTTCTAAGGCAGGTTGAACCATCGTATTATAAAAAAATCAAAATAAAAGTAGTTATTGATGCATGGAAGGTTTGGAAATTTGTATCTAAACAACTAAATATTCCGAAATTTACAAAATACTCCCCCTATGGAATAGCTCGATCCTCCCGGCTAGCCTTAACGATAGTACCTCTCGGAGGTGGGAAAATCTAGGCATTAACACTGTTGCAGATTTTATTGGTCAAAAAACTTCTACCTCCTTTGAGTGGTTGCAGCAGAAATATAAAATTCCAGCTACTGATTTTTTAAAATATTTTCAGGTGCTTGCAAGTATTCGTAATTGTATTCCCATAATAGAATTGGATAATATACATATTTTCTCAATCATTGGGAAACGATCCACTAGTATAGGTAACCTATATCGGATATTGATTGAAAATGTTAAGGATGATTTGGAACGGGTTGAGCAAGCTTGGGCTTTAAGGCTGGGTAATCCAAATATCGATATTAATTTTTCCTTGGCCCTCTCATCAAAATTATTTATTGCTTCCAATCTTAAAGCCCAATACTATAGAGTTATCTACAATCTCTACTATACACCAGCAAAATTGTACTCCTGGGGTTTACGGGCTGATGACAAATGCCCAAGATGTGGACAATTCCAAGCAAATTTAATTCATATGTTCGCTGAATGCCCCAAATTGGACCAACTAAAGTCTTTGATCATGGGATTTTGGGCCCAGGTATTTGGACGGAATATACGAGACTCAATAACCCTCTATCTGATGGGTCATGATGACTCTCTCGGTCACAGTATTGAGGAACAAAGGTCCATTTTTCTAGCTACTGCAATTCTTCGTATTATTCTTGCTGCCCGTTGGAAGGATTCAGAGCCACCTACATTTCAGATGTGGCTTAGTCGATTTCTGGCCACCTATAAACAGGAGACTTCAATTTATGCTACTAGAGGTAAAAAAATTAGACTTTTTGGAGCTCAGATATGGGCCCCAATCTCTAATTGGTATTCTAATATGAGGCCCTCTTCTTTTCTTGGCTCGGTCTGACCTGAGCGGATTACTGTTATTTAAAGTATTCAATATACAATATAAGTAATTCTGTTTTCTTTTTCCTTTTTTTTAATATATTTTTTTTTCCCCTTGTTCAATAACTATGGATATGCTTGTCTATTTACATTCGATATTTTGTATTTGTGTATATTGTGAATGTATGTTGCTCAATAAAAAAAATATATAAAAAAAAAAAAAAAAAAAGGAGTTACCGAAATACACTGCTGAAAAACTTACACTCCGTCACTCAGACATACACTTACCTTTCATATTGGGCACAGTATGATAACTGGCACACTAAAGGTGGTCATGTATGACAGTAGCTCTTGTCTGCTGATTCTGCTTAACCTCAACAGGATGTTTAAAAATGTAATTTATGACAGCCTTCTCTCGACCACATATTACCTGCTGGCCATAGGTGGACATATGAGGTCAGCATCATCAGTTCTGTCTCCTTGGATCTGCTTTACTATGTTCCATTTTTTCCCTTTCTCTTTTCAAGCTAGAGAGGTAGCCTTTTGAGATCTAATGAATAATCTGAACTTTTCTTGCCACCAATATTCAGATGAGCTACATCTCTAGCAGTTTTATCCTAGCAGCAGACACCACACCCCGGGTTATGGCTCAGTGCCACCCCAAACTGAATCTGGACACAATGGAGTTTCTACTCCCTTTTTTCCAACCATAGCAGTGCTGACTCAGTGCTGCATTTTGCCCTTGCGGGCTTCCCCCAACAGGCCAGGTGGATGAAGGGATGACACTTGACCCACCCAGCTGGGTGCCTGACTAATTTAGAGGTCCATGCCTGGCCGGTTTGACTTTCCCTTTTGTCAATTGAGGTGCCACCACATTAGCTCCCATCCTAGCCTTGATTTTTGCAAGGTGAGTGTCGTTCTTAAAGCATCCGGTCAAGAAACATTGCTTGTTCAGAGAAACCAAACTCTTAAAGAGAAAGATTTTTTTAAATCAAAAATAAATGGCCCAATGCACAAGGAGCTTATCCCTGCATGTGGAGCCATTTAACATTTCCCTTCCCATTTCCACCATGTCTGGCATGAGAAACATGGGCAGGGAAAATGAGTGACAGAATGACAGATAAAGTGGAGGAATAGGCGGAGTAAAGAGAAGGAAAACAGTGGATTTGGTCGGGTGGGAAGTCCACACCACCTTTAAATAAGCCCCAGAATTGCCTGGCTTGCCCCTCTTGAACACTTTGAGATTTCATCTTACCTAAATGAAGTTACATTTTTAAGTAGATTTAAATTTCTTGATAGGACTTCCACATTAAAGGCTCATTCAAATCTATACCTTTATTCAGACTTTGTATTATTCTCTGAGTTCTGCAGTATGAGGTAATAGGGTGTCATTTAACATAACATGTACTTTTGTATAGGGCAATTAACACCTGAAAAGTCTCAAGGCACTGAATAACAGATGTATATTGGATATTGGGACCCAACTCAATGGTACTCAGTTTATCAACCTCAGATGGATGAAAGGCTAAGTGGACCCGCCGGGATCAGAACCTGTGACCATGAGGTTGAACACAGGCCCCTGCAATGGATGCATTTGTCCACTGTGCCACCAGGCCCAGCTTTTAGTTTTGTGTATTGGGATCAGGACACAGCGGTATCTTTGAAAAGTTGTATCAATTGCCTAATCTGCTCCAATGCACAAGCTTTGAAAATGGATTTCACAAACATTTCTTGAAGGTGAACCCCCTTCAAATTATAATCACATTTTTCACAAACCAGAGTTTAGGTTTAACAGCCCAATTTCCACCCACAAATAAACCCATGCTGACAAATAGTTGTTGAATCCTGTCTAGTTCTGATTAAATTCACAGGTCGAGGGTGCATTATAACTTGCACCTTGTAAGATTCCTTGCAACTTAACCTATATTCCTCACAAACACTGCTTTGAAATGCACTATTTATAACAAATGTTATGGTCTTAAATGTGACCCTCTGGTGTGTAGTGTTATTGATGGCCAACATTATGGATGAGCAGTCAGCTGAACCAGGTTGTTGTCAGTGAAAACAAGACACCATTGCTATGCATGAGGTAGGGAAACATTTTTTAGCTGGTATTGCATGCAAAAAGAAACCATTAGCTAGAAATTCAATATGAGAAAAAAGATCTCTCCAACAGTCTCGGGACTAAGAGCTTCCTGAGGAGCAAGAACTTCAGAGGAGCTGAGCTGTGAGCTAGAAGCGCACCCCCAGAAGGCCCCATGGCACCTAGAAGTTTCATTTACCTGTGCCTTCTCCCGCCAAGTGTTCCCTGGGATCACCTTGAAAAATTATGTGATCTGCTGCAAAAGAGCCCTCACTGGCACGCACTGACCCCTCTGTACACCCAGCATGAAGAGAGGGACCACTGGCATTCACTGACCCCTTGAATACACCTTACCCCAAGAGAATGCCCACTGGCACTCACTGATCCCTCTGTACACCCAGGTCACAATATAGCTCCCACTGACCGTCACTTACCCCTCTGTACACTCAGCACAAAGAGAGGGGCCACTGGCATCCACTGATCCCTGAATACACCTTGCCCCCAAAAGAGTGCCCACTGGCACTCACTGGTCCCTCTGTACACCCAGGCCACAAAGAGCTTCCACTGGCACTCACTGACCCCTCTGTACACCCAGCAACAAGAGAGAGCCCACTGGCACTCACTGACCCCTCTATACATGCAGGACCCAAGAGTTCCTAACAGGTATATAAGCTCAGACATCCCCCACCCCTCCTTGGCAAACATTCTGTTTTATGACTCACTTTTGGGAATCACTTTAACTGTTCACAATTCGACAGCTAGAGTTTTCGCAAAGGTGTTCTTGTTGTTCAATTCAGGAGCTAGGACATAAATCCAATTCCATGAGGTAAAATGTATCTTACCCGTCGCTGCAAGCTTCATTGATCATTTAGGGATAGTCTAGACACATTTCCATTGCTTTTGAACTGATTTCGTTTTCATTTCCAAATGTATGTCTCTCTCTTTATCTCTATCTCTCCCTCAGGACTAAAGTGGACTTCATCCCACGAGCAGCAGTGTGCCAGGAGGCTTGTTTGCAGAGTGGTTTAAAAAGAAGGTGTGGCCTCGGACCACTCTCAGCAATACAGCTGTGTGGGGCATATGGGAGGTACCTGGTGGGCTAGTTGGCCCAAAGGGACCCTTGGGACTTAAGAGGACTTAATTTCCCAAGTCAGAACACACGTGGTGGAGAAAGGGGTCGTGGCCAGTGCCCATCTGTCAGCTATCCCACTATATGGGGTACACTAGAGGCATAATGTAGGGTAGTTGGCCTCAAGAACCCCCAGCAGCAAAGGGGACTTTAATCCCCATCCAAGAGCATGCCAGGAAGTGGTGGGGAAAGGGGGCATGCCCTGCAATGAGAACTTAGCAATCCTGCTGTGTGGGACTTATTGGAGGTAATAGGAGGCGTAGTTGGCACCCAATGTTCACCTTAGGGGCTAACTAACCCTCATGTTACCTCCAGTAAATCCCACACTGTGGGATAGCTAAGAGGTCTTCCAAGGACATGTTTACCTTTCTCCACCACTCTACAAATGCACCTTCTGGCACAGAACTGGATGGGGGATGAAGTCCATTTTACTCCTGAGGGGATTTGGCGGCCAGGTAGCATCCTTGGTACCTCCTGTAAGTCCTACACAGCGGAATGCCTAAACGCTGTCTGGCGGCCCAGCCCCCTTTCTCTACCACTCCGCAAACACGACTACCAATTAAAGAAGCATTTGCAATGTAATAGGTCTTGCATTTGCAAGAGTTAGAGCTATTAGCATTGTAAATCTAAAAGTGTTTTAATTAATGTTTCTTATATTGGAGTGGATGTAGGTTGAGGTGTAGGGGAATTATGTGGTAGGTTGTGCAGTGAAATTATTTGGATAGAAAGTATGTGGTATTTAGTGTAGAGGAATTATGTCGAATTAGATTATGTGTTATGGAGAGTAGTTATGTGGTGTGGTAGGTGTTGGTAACCTCAGGTTTAGTCTTTCTCGTTTCCATAGAAGCTAAACTATGAACTCAATGAGACAAAAATAAGGAATCACTGAGGAGCACTTCTAGATGTAGTCAGAGGTATGATCAGGGCCACTGGATTTATGCAACTTTTTCGCTGCACCAACATTCACACAATTATACATTTTCCACATTAGCCACATACTTAATCATCTGCTGCCTAATCTGCAGATTTGAAAATAAAATCCTTGTTTCTTGCTCAAATGGCTCAAACGTTACCAAAAATGCAGCAACAGGTGTTAAGGTGTGGTGAAAGGTCCTTTGTAGACCTAGAATGGTCACCTGTTACTTATTGCTAAATGTGGGTGTTAAATTGGTACTAATGGTGTGCGAGCCACTCTTGCATTTCTGTTGCTTCTTTCTGCACCTTTCTTTCTTTTTCTTCACTTCTCTTGCCTCTTTCTGCACATCTCTTCTACTTTCTGCACTAATGTTGCCTCTTTCTGTAACTCTGTAGCCACTTTCTGCACCTCACTTGCTTCTTTGTGAACAGCTCTTGCCTATATCATACCTCTCTTGGCTCTTTCTGCACCTCTCTTGTTTCTTTCTGCACCCCTCTTGACTTTTTCTTCAACCCTCTTCCCCCTTTATGCATGTCTGTTGCTTCTTTCTGTACTTTTCTTGCATGTTTCTGTCCCTATCTTGCTTCTTTTAGCACCCCTTGTGCTTCTTTCTGCATTCTGCTTCTCTTACTGTACTCCTCTTGCCTCTTTATGCACCTATGTTGCTTCTTTCTGCACCTCTTGTCTCTTTCTTTACCCCTCTTCCCTATTTCTGTATCTCTGTTGCTTCTTTCTATACCCCTTGTGCCTCTTTCTGCATGCATCTTCTCTTTCTGCACTCCTCTTGCCTCTTTATGCACCTCTGTTTCTTCTTTATGCATTTCTTTTGTTATATTCTGCACCTCTCTTGCTTCTTTAAGCATCCCGCTTGCCTCTTTTTCCACCCCATTCCCACTTTCTGCACCTCTCTTGCTTCTTTCTCTACCCCTCGTGCCTATTGCTGCACCAATCTTCCTTCTTTTTGCACCCCTCTTGCTTCTTTCCACACCTCTGTTGCATCTTTTTGCACTACTTTTCCTTCTTTCTGCACCGCTGGTGCTTCTTTCTGTACCACTTGTGCTTCTTTCTGCACCCCTCTTTCCTCTTTCTGTACCCCTCTTGCCTCTTTCTGCACCCCTGTTCCTTCTTTCTGCTCTTCTTTTGTTTCTTCCTGCACCACTCTTGCTTCTTTCTGCAACCCTCTCGCCACTTTCTCCACCCTGTTCCCCCTTTTTGCATCTCTGTTGCTCCTTTATGCATTTCTCTTGCTTCTTTTTCCACCACTCACCCTTCTTTCTGCACCTCTTTTGCTTCTTTCTGCACTTCTCTGGCTTCTTTCTCACCTCTGTCCCTTCTTTCTGCAACCCTTTTATCTCTTTCTGCATCCCTCTTTCCTCTTTCTGCTCCCCTATTGCCTCTTTCTGCACTTCTGTCCTTGTTTCTGCATTTCTTTTGTTTCTTTCTGCAACTCTCTTGATTCCCACATCCATGGCCTCATATGGACTTTGTCGCCTGCCTTAGCAGCTCTGTCCTTCCCTGGCCTCTATCTTGATTTGGCAACCCCTAGCTGCGCCTGGGTCCCGTGGTGGGTCAACCTGGTGGGCGTTCCAGTCCTCTACTCTGCCCGGAATCATCATGCACTCCTACAGATGGATAAGGTTCTGGAACTCATTAAGAATAAGGATGAGGATTTGGAGGCGTGCTCTCGCAGAAGCAACCTTCGTATCACGGGCATGCCTGAATCCTCTAATATAGCCAAAATGGAGGACTTTGTCGAGCAGCTGACCCATGACCTATTCAGAGAGGTTCTTTCCCTGGTGTTCATCATCGAGCATGCCCATCGCTCTCTGGTGCCTCGGCCCCCTTCTGACCTCCCTGCTCGATATATTGACCATAGGTTTCAGGCACATTATAGTTAGTTGGACTTTTCACTCGTACAAAACCAGAGAAATTCCGGTGTCATAGTTAGTTCAGCTAACTATAACTCACAACCCTGCATTGCACTGCTGATGACGTCACATATTACATCATTCATGACATGGTCAGTGACATCACTGATGACATCACTGATGACATCTCAAATGACATCTCTGATGACATCACTGATGACATCATTCAGTGACTGTGTGTTTCTATAGAGAGTAAATAACTTTTGTATTTATCTGCCATGGTGTATTGGAGAAGGAGTGGGTGTAAGAGTTTGTGAATGGATGATTTAGTAGAAGTGACTTATTAAGTGTATCTTACTGAATACATTGGTTAGTGAGAAAACTCTGTAAATGTCTGTATCATTGGGGGAAGGGTCTCTGGCTCAATGCAGTTTTTTTTGTTATGTTTTTCAGAAAGGGGGCTGTGGGCCCCCCTTATTCTCCCTTTGTTGTGGCCCTGGGGACCCCATTCCCCAGGGCCTGACACCTATTTTTACATTTTTTAAAGAAAAAAAAAGAGACAGTGGCCACATGGCCCCCCTCCTGAGGGCAATTTTTGCCCCGGGGCATGGCCATATATATGTATTTTTTTTTACTATTTAGAAAGCAGGGGCGCCGCTTGGCCCCCCCTCCCAAGTGACTCCTGGACCCGGGGACCCCAACCCCGGGGCCTGGCCTCATCGTTGGTGACAGTGGGGGGAGCCCAGGGCTCCTGCCCTACCACCATAGCAAACAGAGTTTTCCTCTGACAGCACGGGTCCTGTGCAACTGCTGAATTTTCGGCGATATGCAGAGGACCCTTCTTCACTGATGGAGGCGGCTTTTTAGAGACTGTGCCGACCTTCGCAGCGGCCTCCCTTCCTTTCCCGAATCAGCGATCGATAAAACTCCATAACCTTCTGACCTTCTACGTGGCCTGAAAGTCTTCTAGCAATCAAGTCTCCATTATGATGATATCGCCTTGATACCATTGCACCGCATGTTCTCCTGGGATTGGAGCCGGCTGGCCCAAACTTTGAAGCCTTACCCACGCCCTGATGAAGACCCCGGTTTAAGGTCACACAGTTACCTATTTTCCAGTTGGGGTCAGAACGCAGACACACCTAACCCCTATCAGCTTGCGCAACCAGCATTTAAGATATCCATACAAGCACATGGAGTATGTTTTTGTTCTAATTATGATATGAACATTAATGGTCACTGTTGTAGCTGGCACTTTGGTGAAGTCAGGGCTATTTAACCTATCTACGCCTAAATCTAGGACCAGCATTGTTTACTGTATAAAATCTGCACAACCTTTTACCCACCCACTCCCCTATCCTACTCCCCCATCTCTGAGGCACTTATATTACTGTATGACTACAATGTAATGTATATATGACATATTGCAACTCTGTGCACCTTATGATTAAGTAATAAGTGTGCCAATTAGACCTATGCATTTGTGTTCCCATATTTGTACACAATTAAACCTGCATTTTTTGTTCTAATTAGATACCAAGTACTGGGACCACTTTCTCTATGTACCATATTGCCCCCAGGTCCCAGCTGCTTTTATTGGGTTTACCCCCTGTCAGTACCACCATCTGTAAACCCAGCCCTAAGCGAGTTCCCACTGGCACTCATTGACCCTTCTGTACACCCGGCCCTAAGAGAGCACCCACTGGCACTCACTGACCCCTCTGTATACCCAGCCCCAAGAGAGCACCCACTGGCACTCACTGACCCCTCTGCACACCCGGCCCCAAGAGAACGCCCATTGAAACTCACTGACCCCTCTGTACACCCGTCCCCATTAGAGTGTCCACTGGCATGTACCAATGCATTCCCTTGTCCCTTTTCCTGGCCCACTTTAATAACATCAGAACCATTTAAACGGGTGGAGTTTGTGCCGGCACATGTTTCACTAGTAAGTTGATTAGTCCCTTCGAATTCTGCCCTTCTCCGGAGAATAATTTTTCTACATGCTCCTTGTAAACTGCTGTCATGAAAAACTTAGCAACAAGTTATATGTTTCACTACCTTGGAATACCAATATAGGATTTTTGTCTCAGAAATTATAGTTTTTATAATTTTCCAGATATTATAGTACTCATCATGTAATGCATGTAGTTAACTTTTCATGTTGTAGAATGTTTTTATTGGCCTGGCACATTGAGAACATATATAAAGTAAATGGTCCTAGATGGCAAGCAGCCAGCAGAGCCGGACATTCTCCAAAGCCCAGATGTAAGGGGAAGGAGTACCAGAGAGGAACCACCAGCATCCTTGAACAATTGCCCTCTTGGCACTGTTCACTCGCTAACAGTCCTGCAAGTGCATAGCGCATTGAGGCCCCTCTACTGGGCTCCATGGACTAGACACTGTGCCTGGCTCCTGTACTTCAAACTATGAGCAGTCATAAGGTGCCGGGCTCAGCACTACGTCATCTGGTGCTTTCCCACATTGCCAGCAAATGTAGTGAATTTTTCCCACATTAGTCCTATAGTCAGTAACCTTTGTGCACACCTGTTTCCTTTGGCCCCTGCATGCAGCTCTTACTTCCCCCCTTCCACTAATAAAGCCCTACTCACAATGCCTTACCAGTGCCTAATTATTGCAGCAAAGCTGGCAATGATCCCCAACATTGAATTCACGGGTTTCCTAAGTTGGTGCCTATTTATAGTTTTTGCTGTTATTTTTGTTTGATACATTGAGATCTAAATTCAAGAGGTCTAAGAAATATGACTTGAAATGGTATGTATGATACATAATTTATGCTGGAGAAAATTCACTGAAATTCAATTAAAGAGCATGAATGAGGATTTGTGCTTTAGGCAACAATGATAGATTTGCATATAGATGGGCCTACTACATGTAGGATTTAGCCACCATGCTGAAGTAGTAAATTATTTTATTTATCCTTAACTAAAGATCATGTGTTCTAACTAGGTAAATTGTATACATACTGAGCAGAGCTTCTGAGTGACACATGCCATAAATGAGGCTTTTCACAATTCAAGCTGTTCTGTGTATGCCTGTTCAGTCAAGCTGACATGATACTACCATTGATGATGTGCTCAGTAAGGTCCTTCACACTCATTACTGTATGAAGCAACAAATGCAGATCACTGTGCCATTATGTAATGTTGATGTACACTTCTCTATTAGTTGGTGTACATTACAGGCCTTGAGGCATGCTGACAAGGTTCATGCTTGTGTATTGCATGGAACTGAATGAATGGTTTTCCTGGCACCAGGATGATGGATGTGGAGTGTACCCCTCGACATGCGGTTACCAGGTTCAATTTGTGCAAGCTAACACAATGCTTGTTTGTAGAAAATTCCCATTTTTTGTTCTACAGGCTACTTTAGCAGGAAAGGGATATACATTTATCTTCTGAATGTTGATGGATGCAAGAGGAAACTGCAAGTTCTCTTGGTATAGATCTTTCTGGCAGAATTTAAAGGTAGGAAGTTCTGTTACTTCTGTGCTTCCGAATGATTCTAATAGGAGCATTGTGTTCAGTCCAGAATATATAAATACTTCTGTGATGTAGAGATTTGGGTCCTTGCCTTGCAGCCCCATAAACTATACACACCTGATTGAAGACTTGTATGGCACCCTGAAAATGATTGGGTTGTAAACCAGTTTTATCTCCTACATTACTTTTAAAAGGATTCAGTGTATTGTACATACTGGTGAAATATACATGGACAAAAGGTGTGGAGCTTTTTGATGCATGGAATAAATGGACAAATGTTTAATTCACACAAATGGATACAGTATTGTATGTGCTGAAAAACGAATTCAAGCGTTCTGTGAATAACTTACGCAGCTTCATGTATAAGCATAGTTGGGAAAGGTGAACAATACCTCGCATGGAAAATATCTATATTACAATAGTAATGTTCCAATGAGATACACACTAACTCAGTGTAAAGCTAGAGGCTGCCTGCTAAACTGCTACACTCTAAATGACATAATTAGTACTATTATTGTATCATTTTCCTTTAGGCTGGCACTATGCAGGATGCCACAGTCTCAGATACATGTGGATTCCTAGGTTAGAGCATAAACCCTGTAGTTGTGCTGCTATGCTTGACATCCACCCTCTGTATAAGACTGAGGGGCATATTATCAACAGAATGCGATAATAATCGCAAATCGCGCTTAGCGTGTTTTCTTTTATCGCTGTCTATTGCTGGTTGACGTCGCCGTGTTAGCGGCAAATTAGCAACGCTTTGATCAGAGGCGATGTGAAATCCAGCGATAGACGGCAATAAGCAGCAATGGAGTGGGAAATCAAGTGATAATTAGTAATCCCTAATGAAAAGCTTGCTGATAGGCAAGTGTGACCTTAACCACACAATCCACCTACAATCCAAAAGATGGTTTCATCAACTTTAAATCAGGTGTTAAATTCCTGCGATAACCGCGGTTAGCACAGCTTTTTTAATTGCTCCGCGGGTCCGGTCCCGCATTGTTAATAGTGCGAATTTGTGTTTGCGACTGTTTTCACTTTGCATGTCATTAACGATAAAAATCGCTGACATGCAAAGCGTAAAAAAAAATGCCTGCTATCGCATGGATACAAGCGCTATCGGATGTTAGCGAGTCCTTGTTGATACTGCGATAGGAAAATCACCCCTTTTCCTAAATATGTGCTGGAAAAGCAGTGAAACTTCTATTGATAATATGCCCCTCAGTCTTCAAGGCGGGAGGTGTATATAATTTCATGTATTTTGCACAAAGAAAATTATGAAAATGTTGCCTTGCACATTAACTGTGTGTTTCAAGAGGAAGGTGGTCATGTCCAAATGGCCGGATTGCACAGATTCTGTGCCGAAATACAGCTTACACCTATCGATACAAGAATGTTCACAGTATTTGCTCAATTTGCCGCCACTCAAACATGCACATTATGAGGGGGCATGGACAAGGAGCATGCAAGATGGCAGCACTTGTCTTTTGTTCCTTAGGATCATTGAGCTTCATTTTCCAACGGCTCCTACATTAGCACTTATTTTCAATTCCCATCATAACCAAAGAACTCAGGGCAGTCAGCGCTCCTTAATGAGGAATCAGGGTACACAGTTGTATTGCAGAATGATTTATTTATTAGTTCAGAGTAATACACCTCATCCAAGCAAGAGTAAAACCCCCCTGTTATATTCTGGTCTTCTCCTTCTCTGCTGCTCAGCCTGTGTGTGTGATGTCATTAGAATGTTCGTATATGCATGGTTTGAATGTGTGGTCAGTTTGAGTGAGTGGGGCTGAGCAGCTGGATGCTGCTCCCGGTGAGGCCTTTCTTACTACCAACTATGTCAAATAAGCCAACTTAAGAATACCTACTATTATTGGATTTACTTATTTTAAAACATTCATTTAACATTGTAACAATGGCGACGATAGAGAAAGAACTACGTGCGCAGGAACTACTTTTGAAACTTGAAACAAGGAACTACAAAGATGATTTCAAATTAACTGTAACAAAAACTTTAAGAAGACTAACAACGCTTTTGATGCCCCACCGGTGTCATGTTACATCTGACAGCCTACTGAAGACATCTTTTTTAAAGGTATGTTTCAAGCGTTGGACTTTGTGTGCCCTATTTGTTTTAAACTTGCTGATTTATTATCGAGGCCGTCGGTATTTCAGAGTTAGACCGAGCCTCAGTTTGAAGCATTGCGTGGCTGGTATGCCTGGAAACCTTTCAGCAGTTTGTAGGAGGCGGCAACTTTAAACATGTTGGAGAGATTGAAAGATTTATTGCTGTAATCGGGGTCCAACATCGAGCCCCGGAGTGCTGACCACTGGTTTAGTGAAAAGTTTGACCTTGCACTCTGTTGCCGTATGTAAGATAATGGATTTTGCTCACCGTCTTCTCCAACTGTCGTTTGGTTCTGCTGAGGATCTGCTTCTTTGCCAGCTGTGTGTTAACTGATGACGCAAAAGAATGTCATCACAATATCGGTGATTCTGTGGAGTGCGTCGTCATCTATGAATACACTGCGCCTCTCCTCAGGTCACCTCAGCGTCACGAAGGGTTAAGCATTGTTGACTGTCACGTCAGCGTCATGGAGCGTCGAGATTACGCATGACTTACTGAGTCTTTCCTTCATTGTGCTCCTGTCTCCTCAGTTTCATCGAGCTGATTTTCCAAGCGTTCTTCATGTGAAAGGTACTGTTTTATTTGACATTTTGACCGAGATGCCACAGATCGCTCACCGGAGCTGTTTTCATCGGAAACTTCCAACATTACGACTGCATTTTTCAATTCTGTTCCATTTGCGCCATCTAGTGTCTATTTTTCATCATAGCAAGACTACATGAAAATATTATCCATGCTATTTAGACACTCTGGATTGAATTCTGTGAAGGTCATTTACCTGCCTTGCTGGAGAAGTGGAGCTGTTTAACGTGACTACTTTTATTGTTTTAGTTTCTTGTTTTGAATTATTTGCTAATCACATGTGTACTTGTGATGATATGTTTACGCTTGTTTACGTGTTATGTTCAGAGAGTCTGATTTGATTTACTGTTACTAGATGAACTGTTTATATGCTGAGATCTTTGTTAATATGCTCCTTTACTGTCATTTTAATTGATTAATTTACGTTTACTGAATTTAGCGTGTGCGGACTGCTGCCTCCTATTTTAGTTATTCTATTGGTACGCCATTTTATCTGGTTTGGTTCCCTGTCTATTGCTTTTTGTGACAGTCTGGCCAACTGGCATGATTTGTGATATTTAGGGTTTTGGTTTGTGATGGGGGATGGTGGTTATGTGAGGTCTAATTTGTCAGATTTTATTTTTATTTGATGTCTTTGGCATTGGTTTTATGCGAGGTGATATTATGCCTCTTTTCATGTTTTGTGAAAGAATTCCTATATTATGCTATATTGCTATTTCATAATTTTTATTTGTAGTCATTCATTTATTTGTGTTGACTGCTTATTTGAAATCCTGACCTTGTCTTCGTCAGGGCATACTGTATTTATTTCCTCTTGCTTTCTTTTCTTTTCTTTGTTTTAAAAGAGGGAGATGTGTTATAATATGGTCTTCTCCTTCTCTGCTGCTCAGCCTGTGTGTGTGATGTCATTAGAATGTTCGTATATGCATGGTTTGAATGTGTGGTCAGTTTGAGTGAGTGGGGCTGAGCAGCTGGATGCTGCTCCCGGAGGGGCCTTCCTTATTACCAACTACGTCAAATAAACCAACGTAAGAATACCTACTATTATTGGATTTACTTATTTTAAAACATTCATTTAACATTGTAACACTCCCCATATCAACTGCTTTCCTCTAATCTCAATGGAATGTTTGCACATGACTTCACTACAAATTCCATCACAGAGGATACTACACACTTCCCTCCTTTATAGGAAATTCATATTACAATGAATAAAAGTAATAAAAACAAAAAAAATACAATCCACATCCCAATAATTAACATACCATCATACCCCTATATTGAAATAAACATCTAACAAGTAAATATTCACTTAAACTACATATTTCTCACAGTCCTTAAAACAAGAATGCTTCTTAGAGATGTTACCACTTCTTCTCAATGAGGTTATACAATTAGTCTTACGACTCTCCTTATCCTTCACCACATAATCACACCAATCAAAATCCTTTTCTTCTGCATATTTCACTACCCTTTTCAGGTTCCATATTGCATGATCATCACTTTTATTTCAAATGGGTTTATTGAGAATACAATAAAAATAAAAGAACAAAAAGCAAGCAAGATTGTCAGAGGACAGAAAAAAGGAAGAGAAGAGAAAGGAAGCAGAAGAGAGGATCAAAGGGAAAGAAGAGGAGAGGGAGGAGAGCACCATTAAGTATTCCAAATGATCGGCGAGTGAAAGCTTAGGAAGCAAACTACATTATGAAAAACTTTGATAACTCTCATAGGGTAGAAATATTTGAAACCTAAACCACACATCCTCGCATTCCTGGTTTTTACTTAGACATAGATGCATCCAGCTAAAATCCGGTCGCAAACGGATAGATTCTCAGAATCTGCCCCTTTGTGACCGGTATTTTTGCATTTGGGATGCATCATCCCAAATGCAAAAATCGCAATTTAAGAAATCGCAAAATTTGATTACTTAAATTGTGACTGCATTTAAGGAATCTCAAATTGAGATTCCTTAAATGCAATGCATTAAAGTAAAAAAATGTCTGATTTTGCTAATAGGGGGAGCAAATTACCATGAAGTTGAACTTCATGGTACCTTGCAAAAACTTTGAAAAATGCACTAAAGTGCATTTTTCAAAGTTCCATTTTACACACAAACATGCCCTTAGGGCTGTGTGCAACATGTACCCATATGCAGATTTCAGGGGTGCAACAGGGTGTCCTTTTGACACCCTGGCACACTTGAAATTGCAATCTCAATTTGCGATTCTCTAATTGAGAATCGCAAATTGATAATGTCTTCCCATTCATTCCTATGGGCCTCTAGGCCCATAGGAATGAATGGGGAGGTATTCCTTAATTGTGACTCGCAATTTGCGAGTCGCAATTAAGGAATGTTAAGAAATTACTATTTTTTAACGAGTTCTTCACGCATAGCCTTTTGCTATTCCTTATTAGTGAATCCTTATTTTTCGCTAAGAAGGAATAGCAGAATGGATGCTTGATGAATCTATAGGTTAATCACCAATTTTTTTTACAATCTTTTTTTACAATTTTGCAACTGTCACATTAAATTTTTCTGTTTCTCATGTTTATTTCCCCAGTCCTTAATTTCACCACACTTTCATCAACCAAAGCAGGATAAATCATGGTGTTAGCCTGCCTATTTCAAAACAGTTCATATGGAGTAAACCTCGTGGAAGAGTGGGGAGTTACTTTGCATATTTTCACCTTGTTTATCACTTCCTACTGCCATTACAAAGCTTTGGAGAACACTTTCTTAATGTTTTCTTTCACTACTTCATTAAACCTATCTACCATTCCATCAGCTTATTGATGATAAACTACTGCGACTTTTTTACTGCCTCTTTCTGCTAAAAAGTCTCTTTTTCCCTTCATACAAGCTGAACCCCATTATCTGTTAACATTTTCCTCAGAAAGACTTACGTTCCAGATACTTCCTATAAAAACTTGATTACATCATTTTATTCAACAAAATTGGTAACTTTAATTACAGGCTAATGTGAAAACATTCCTATCACCATCATTGTACACTTTACACCGGAAATCCTTATTGGACCTTCTACATCCAATGCTACAGCAAACCATGAACTTGTGGGTAGTTTGCAGATAATCATGGGCTGAATTTTGCATGTCAACCCCTTTTCATTATTAAAATACTTCCCACATTCTCTCCTGCTTCAATCCACTTGCATACCCGTTCCAGGCCACCAATAATTACCCTGTCTCATTCTTTCATCTTAGTTATACCAGGATGACTTACATAAACCCAATCACCATAACATAACATGTTTATTTGTAAAGTGCATGTATCACCCAAGGGTTTCAAGGTGCTGAACAACAGATGTATATTGTTACCCAACTCAATGGTACTCATTTTATCAACCTCAGATGGATAAAAGACTGAGTGAACACTCCAGGAGTTGAACATGTGACCTTGAGGACAAACACAAAACCCTACAGTTGACGCATCAGACCACTGAGCCACTAGACCCAGCTCTTCCTGAGATTAAGAGGGGGAATTTGCCTCAAACCATAAAAAACTAATCTAATTTCTGAGACAGTTTTTCTCTAACATACCCAAAATCCACTCAATTGTTCATATCTTTTCTGATTCACAGACCGACCAACTTCTATTTTGTCACACACCTTCACCAATACCACATCTTTGGCCACTTCATCTATTCATTCATCTTCTTTTATGGAGATTTTTCTCACACTGCATACCACAAAATCATCATTATCACCATCCTCAAATTCTTGTGGGACCACATTATCATTGACAAGGCAGAAACAGCAATCTGCCAACCAATGTTTCCCACCTGGTAGATATGTGACTTCACATTCAAATTCTTGCAAGGAGACCACTCTCTTTCAAATTCATCCAGAGATGATTTCACTGTCTTTAATTTTTAACACTTCCTTAAGCGAACAGTTTTGACTCAGTACTGCTCCCCCTAAACAAAAGTCATCAATGTATTAATGGTCCACTATTATCTATTTTTCAAGTACAGAGTAATTCAACCTGTACCTCACAAACACCCAAAACAAAATAGAACATTCCATGCCACCGGAGTTTTATAAGAATAGTGCCCCCATACGGCTGGCACTGGCATCAGGCATTATTACAGTATTTTCTCCAGGCTGAAATTCTCAATACTGGGTGCCTTCCTCAACATATATTTGAGAGTGATAAACTCACTTTTACATTTAGGTAGACCATTGAAATATTATTCATTTTTTTAGAAGGACTCTCATATTTGTACACCTTACTGCAAACTTGGGTACAGATTTGCTATAATATTTACACATGCCAAGGAACTTGACAATGTATTCTCTCTCACTTAGACTAGGAATATTATTGATAGTACATATTAAATGATTTGTTAGTACAATACCCCTTGCAGACATTCTATGCTCAATTTCTGAAAGACAAAATAGACATGTTTTAGGTTTCAATGCAAGATCACCGTTTCTCAGCCTTGAAAATACAGCAATCAATCTGTGATCATGCTCATCCACATTCCTACCACAAATTAAAACATATTCATGATATATCTTGATACCAGGTATCCCATTTAACACTTTCTGTATTGCTCTTTTAAAAATGGATGCCATAGATATCAGTCCAAAAGGACGGACTAAAGAGAGAAAAGGGCTTTCTGGTGGTCGCCATGATGTAACAGGCAAAAGAGTGGGAAAAGAGTGGGAAGCGAAGTGCATAGAGGAGAACACATCGGCTGAAAGTAAAAATAGAAAGTACATGAATCAACAAAGATGAACTAAGTCAAAGTTAGGGTAAAAATTACAAATAACATAGAAATTCCATGCGGTCATTTAACCCACGGGGCACCATTGTGGACATAAATCGGATCCAAAAGTTCTCCTCCCTGTCAACTCTTTTTGCACTTTTAACCTAGTCGTTCACGGTGCGGAACTCCGCGGAGTTCGAGCGTAGTCACGATATAGTAAGTACCCTTCTCGGGACCTCACTGTTTCAATGATTCAACCGCTTGTCGAGCCTTTGGTTCGTACATCACACGTTATCTGATCTTACCACGTATATCACGAATGTTTATATATGTTTTATATATTTTCTTTGAACACAGTTTGCCACTCCCACTGGGTGATCACTTGGTGGTTTGGGACTTAGTAGGCTCTCATGATAATTATAGCCCCTCCGTAATTTTACTGGTATTGTTACTCCACTTACCTCTTGGTTTCCATTGATAGTCTTTCTTTTTCACTTTTTGTCATTTTATACCATGCAATGAGGAGATGTGTTAGAGTTTAGTTTTGTGTGTTGGAACTAGGATACAGAGTTGATATGTTTTATTTCTGTTTTTTGCTTGTAGAGTAATCCCCTGAGGAAGGGCGTGGCCCGAAATGCATCGGGATGTGTGATTATGTGTTACAATGCATTAGTAATCTAAAACATTTTGTGAACACCATCTATCCAGTGATTCAACTTAAATCATGAATTTACAATGAGTTTAATAAACTGTGATTGTTGGAAGAACATTTTCGTACATTTGGAATGAACTTTTGGTTAACCCTCAGATTTATAGAATAAGACCTGCCAGTCCCCTCCAGTTGTGCTCAGAGGTGCTCTCTCCCAAGAGGGCGAGCAATGTATCATCAGCATAACAGCAGCAACTTCAGCAGCGAGATAGCGTTTTCTTAAGGCAACGTTGGTAATATTTATACCTGAAAGGTGCCTTGTTTGACGTATGTTTTTGGACATAAGACGTCAATAAAGATGTCACTAGGAAGTGATCGTCTATCAGTGCTCATTAGAGTTCTATTACTAATCAAAACATAGCAAGCGGGGCTTCCCCAGGTTGCTGAGTTTTTATCTTGTTGAAGAACTCGGAGTGTTAATGTAGGAATCTTAGATAGTAACTCCTGCTATGTAATTGCACTTAATTAGCTGCAAAGGAAGTGGCATAGGAAGCGATTCTGAAATGTGGTTCTGTTCATGTGAGGCCAGAGACGAGTTTCTGAATATTGCATTTGATCGGTTATGCCAATATAGGGGTATAAGGGGATTATAGCCGTATAGGGGCATAAGGTCACAGTATCGATCAGGGTCCTAGATTAGAACGCTAAACCCACTCCACGAATTCATGTCCATCAAATTACTAAAACTAGAGCAATAAGATGCATTTGTAACATTGCCCACCCCAAAATACATATATGCATTTGAAATAGACGTATTTGTAATACGTGAAAATATAGGTACTGTACGTTTTTGAAGCATGGAAATCATTCAAAATTATAGCATATGCAATCACTGAACGATTTTGCAAAAAGAATTACACATGAAATATCTCTGAATACAGAAAGGAAGGGCTAGATAATTTCATCACATATAAATGCATTGCAGTAAAATGTGCTAGAGGCTGGTGTAAAATTATCATGTCTCTAATGTATCTAAAAATAGAAGTAGAAGCTTCTGTTCTCTATGAATAGTTCTACTTTAAGCAAAGAATTTTTCGTGCCAGAAAAAGGGTGAATATTAAAAAGTGTTCAATTCAAAAGAATTATTGCTTGAACGGGGAAAATAGAGTTCCAACGCTTTTAGCAGTTTTTGTTGTTCAAAACTGAAGGCCGAATTCAGAGTTCATGGGAACGCTGTGTGTCGGAATGCTTCTCTAAAGTTATTGTTTCTGTTCGGGTGAGAACATCATATCAGACAGGCTCTCAAAGAATTGGTCTACAAAATCAGGTGACAGTTCGACCAAATTCGATAGTGCTGTAACTTGGCAGGTGTGAGAATGATTGCTGTCATCAAAGGCTGGATCAGCAATGCTCACAGAAGGTCGTACCTGGGTGATGTTGCTTTTGTCACTCGCTCCACTGTTACCACCTAGTCGTAGCACAGGAGTCTCAACGAATGCCGTCATCAGGATTGGTAGCCGCTGGGGACAACACAATGTGTGAGCCATTATCGGACTTAGCAAAGTATCGATATCCATTGGTACTGCTGATGGAAGTGCAAGACAGGTGTCCAACACGCACTCATCTCCGCATAGCATACATCGAAGTACAGGTAAGATGCAGTTTTGCCATATCGGTCTGAATGAAAGGAACCAGGTCATGTTTATATCTCTCAGCCTGGCCAATCCAAGGGCTCTAGTTATTCTGTCCCGGTAGCGGATTGCTAGGATGGTTTCTTCCATTCCCATAGGAGTCATGTCTGAGCTGTGGCTTGCCATATCGGAGCAGGAGGGTCAAAAATAAAATCCCTGCTACAAGTCCCAAAAATAGGGATATGCCGCCAAAAACAGAGTGGACAAAATTTGGAATGATTCCCAGAATTGCTTGAAATGGTGTTAGCAGTCCCATAAAAAATCGTCTTAAATATGCTTGGGATGCCTGTGGCACTAGACATGTTAAGGAGTTGGCTCAACATTTCTACGAAATGCACGGGGCAATTTGTTGATAAAAGGTCATGAACCTCCGTAGCTGTCCTTGCAACTAGGAGATCATACGTCTCTTTTGATGACGTGATGGGCACTGTTGTCTGCAAAAGCACAGACTTCATTTTGCTTAAAATATCAATTTGTATAGAAGAAAAATGCAGACGAGGCCAGATGGGAGTCTCTATGTCTCCAGGGCCGCTCGGGAACAATGCTTGCATACAGCATTTGACCATGGAAGTTACGCTTACGAGATACGCTTTTCCTGGCAAAAGGCCACAACATCTGTGATCTGTTCTTAGAATGTAACTCCCATTCGCGAGTTGCATAAAGAAAGGCTCTATCTGTGTTGCAGGTGTGACAAGCTGGTGGCATGAAAGGTTGTTATAACTACCTTCACAGGCTCCGTGTAAATTAATACCCTGGCACAAAAGTATACCGCTTAGTGAACGTTTACAGTTTTCACCACTAAGAAATAAATTTTTCTCGCTGTCACTATAGCATGAATGTGTGTATGGTAATTTCCATGCTGACTTAACATAACCTTTACCTAATCATTTATACTGGCCAGTAGGTATGTATTCAAGGCACTTTTTAAACCGGAAAGTTGTTATCGGAATTGTGATAATTCCGTGTATTATCCATTCAATGACAGGACTTTCTGACATTGTCAATGGTAATCTCTCATGTTTTTCGATGCTCAGGATTGTATAGTCTGCTCCTTTTTGTGGCAAGCTGATTTGTTTATCAGTAAGGTTAAAAATGGAAAACAATGACGTTGTGTTGATTAAACGCCAAGGCACATAGCCTGAACGAAGATTTTGCAGCGTTCAGCCTAATTGTACAATAGAACGTAATTGTGACTGGCCATGCTGTAACATTAGCAAGTCTCTGTCTATTATATCAAAGGCAGAGGATACAATATTGTCCAACAAATATATTCTGGAGGACAGAGTCATTAACCCATTGTCCACTACAGAAAGTGATTTTTCCAAATTAATACGATCAATTTCTCGTATTTTTTCAGCTGTTTCAATTTGTGTGACTTTCCAAGCCTCGTTGTATGCAGCATAGATGCTGGCCGCCATGAAATGCTTTTGACACTGTTTGCGTGGTCCATAATAAAATCGCGCAAATCAGCACCATCTTTAAGTAAAGACAAGTGTTGCTTAATTTCAGCCAGTGTGGATGATCCTAGCCATTCCAGGCAGAGTTTCCCTACACTGTATGTTGTTACTATCCCTGGATGTTGTCTCTGGGAGTATCTAGGGTCTTGTCTGGTCATTTTTAACCCCTGTGTTTTATTCAGGTCAGGAATCTATCTTGACAGTTGTTTGTGTCAGTAGGCCAGATTAACCACTTTTTCCAATCAGGATGGGTTCTGTTAAAATGTAAAATTTTAGTTACGTCTATCTCAATATCTGTTGTTGCATTCTCAGGTATTGGCTTTGGAATAGACGGTTTGTTAAGGTCTTTGATCTTAGCTAGGCCAAGACAGGATGTTTGATGAATTGTGTCATTTAAAAACATCATTTGTTCTGGTATCATGCTTCTAGGCCTTGTACCTGCCAATCTTTCGTACCCCAAATGGTTTTTGTTTCAATGTTATTTTTCCAATAATCAAAACCAAATGTCATCATTTTTTCATAAAATGCTTCTGAATATATCAATTTAGTGTTTGTCAGCATTGTTTTCAATCCTGCTTTATCTAACAGTTTGTAATAAAACGTTTCTGCATCACTGGTGTTAAACCCTGAGAAGTACTTGAATTTCTCAAAGAATGTTTTAGAACTGCTTTTAGGTGGTGTAGCACAATGTTCCCATTGAATATACTTAAAAACATTTCTAGGCTGTGCAGATTTATGCAAATAATGATCGCCATAATGTGTAAAACAGAACATCTGTTCATAACTAGACGAACCTTGTAAATAATCATGTTCTGTGAATCTAGCTGACATTACTAAATCAAACATCATATTATTAATACTGTCAAAGTCCCAATCATGAGAGAATGTACTAGGTTTTACAAAGTCACTTAAGGAAACCTTCAGTTGATGAGGATACTTCAGGATCTCGACCGGACCATAGATCTCATAGTCAATTTTCTCCCATACTACCCCACCGGGTATTGGAATGGCTGTGACATTTACTGTTGACAATTCTCTTTTCTTCACGTGTGATGATCTGTGTGGTTTGAGGACTAAGTTGATGTTCTGACTTGCTGTGTCCATTGTACTATATTTTCCCTCAATGAATTTTCCCAAACAAAGTACCATGATGAGCCAAAGTAGGAGGAAAAATACACCTAGACCGAACCAGAAGTCTAACCAAGGGGAAATAAGGTAGATTTCCTTCAGTTGATGAAAGAGTTCTGTTGCTTTTTCTTTAAAAGTCTTTTTTGTTTCTGGCATCACTTTGGGGTTGCTTTGATCCTCGGAAAAGTTGTCGAAGTCGATGAAATAACCAGAGGCAGTTCTGTCAATTGTTGGGATTGTTCTTTCAATCTGTCTTTCGGTAGCACTTTCTGATGCCACATTATTGTAGACTGGTGTTTCTTGACGAACTGTTTCAATCTGTGTCTCAAGAGGCACGAGTTCCATGGCATTATTGCCATGGAACTCGTGCACTGCAGGCTGATCGAATGTGATTAGTCTTTCAGTTTGAACCTCTTAGATTGTTGCAAGTTTGGGTATTCTGTTGTTTCTCGGGAGTCCACTGGGCCTACTGTTGATTATAGGCCACATGCTTGTGGTTTTACCAGGTCGATAGATACAACTCTGTTCTCCTTTTTACCAGCAAGGGGAGGTAGTACTACTGATCTTGTTCCGGTGACTGCCAAGAACTGCTTTTCTGTAAGAAGGCCCAAATTCCTTCTTCACCGCTATTTTTTCTCTGACTAGATCCCCAATCTTTGGAATCCAGACCGGCCTTGCTGGGGCTGTTGCTTGTGGTGCCTCGTCAGTGGTAGCTGGCTGTTGCTTTAACTTTATGTTGCTTAAGGATTTTCTTGTTTCATTCAAGTCCTGTAAAACAGCCAAACGATCTTTGATGTCAAAGTCTGTTTTCTTATCTTGTACCACTGATACTTGACTATCTAAGTCCTGAACTCTCATTCTAGTTCCGAACAATAGTTCGTATGGGCTGAAACCTTTTAGAGAATTTCTTGGCAAATTGTTAAGACTGATCTGGACACTTATTAAATGTTTGACCCACCCAGCACCCGAACCTAATACCTTCGCTGTTATAAATCGCTTTATGACCCGGATTTTTCTTTTTACCACACTATTCCCTTCGGGGTGTGACGGACAAGAATACTGCAACCCAACTCCCATGCTGGCCATGGCCTCCTTATAAGCTTGAGAGCTGAAAGCAGGACCCTGGTCAGAATGGAACATGGCAATTGCGTATGTGCCGATAAAGACTCGCAGATCTTTTATAACCGTTCTGGCGTCAGCCGAGCGCTGGGGCCACATTTTTTAAGTGTGTTTAGCCTTAATGATGTACAATGGGACGCGTTTCTCTTTTTTGATAGCGCGAATAGATTGCCTAATGCTTTCTATTAGGGCTTCTGACACTACACTTGCCGGTTCTCCGCTGCGATCTCTGTTGCAGTCTTCACAGTTTTTTGCAAAGTCATGAATACCTTCACTCATTTCCGGCCACCAGTACTCTGATTCTAATTCTCTCAGAGAGTCCCTGATTGTTTGGTGTCTCAGACCCAACCCCATATGTGCTTCCTGTAATAGGAAACCCCTCCGGTCCCTGTTTGGAATTACCCTATTCCCCACTCCAGGGATTCGAGCAAAAGGAACGGAGTTTGCATTGATTACGTATGCATAATTGAGTGGATAGTTCACGGGTAGTGCTACACAGTCGCCTTTTACGGTCGTTTTTACTGCCAGCATGGTTTCCCCGTCTATGTATTTTTCTGTACGCTTTTTTGTGGCTACGGAAGCTGGTTTAGTTGCTTCCGCTATGGCTGTATTAGCCAATGAATTCCCTGCAACGTGAACGCCATCACGTTGAAGACTCTGTGCGTGTATCACGTGAGTCTTTGGTAGTTCTTTCTGTAAAAGAGCTACCTGGTTCCAGAGCAATTTATGCTTTATTGTGGCACCTGTGTCATCTTTGTAATCGTTTTCAATCCAGCTCTGCAACTTATTATTGTAAGAGTTGACGCAAAAATGAGAATCGCACACGATTAGTGTCGGGAATTCACGTTCTGCATTTTCAAGCGCCATCTTTAAAGATCTGATTTCAGCTCTCTGAGCCGAACAGTACTTCACTGATTCAGTTTTTGTTATTTTCGGTCTGAATTTACCGCTCAGCCAGCGACCTTTAACAATCGCATAGGCTGCATTGTAGGATTTGTTCTCTACGTTGAAATGCTGTACAAATCTATCTGTATAGATTATACAGTTGTACTGTGGGAGAGGCAGAAGTTCGATTGGCAGAGGATATTCTTCTTCATATTCTAAATCATTCAGTTCTTCGAATTACGGGGCGAAATAGTATTTCACATCTTCCGCTCCTAGAGAATCTATACACTGTATCCATTTCGGATCCAGTGACACTGTAGGCAGGTTTACTGGGCTGAATAGCGCATCGAAGGCGGATTCCCCTCTGAGGATATTAATCCTTTTGCCGTGTGCTAGTTCTCGTTCATTGGCTAATGCAATTTGCACTGCTTTCACAGTATTTTCTGTGTGACTGAATGTTTTTTCTGCTTGTGTGTACAAGTGAGATTTAATTGAAATTGGTACCTTTTCTCCCTCATTAGAGGTTAGGTACGTGAATCCGCATCTTCCTGGGATGACTCGGATTACAAGATCGCGTGTGTTGTCACGTGTATCTAATTTTGTTTTTGCTAACATGTCTGTTTGCAGTGATCTCAAAATTTCTGTGTGTTTTTGAGTCCAATTGATTTGTTTAAAATCAGGTTTGATTAGTTCGTAGAGAGGTTTAACCCTCTCTGCGTAATTTAGAATGTAAGTTCTTCCGAAATTCAGAAAACCTAGTATGGATTGTAAATTCTTCAGCGTTTTTGGAGCTTGGAGTACAGCGCACTTCTCTAAGAAGTTGTCCGCTAGGCTTTTCCCTTCACTTGATAATTCGTATCCTAAAAATAATACTGTCAGATGGGCAATTCAAGACTTTTTAAAGTTGAATTTGTAACCCTCTGCTGCGAATCCAAGTATAATGGTGTTCACTCTTTTCAAGTGAGTATCCAAGTCGTCGTCTGTGAGATAGATATCATCTACGTAAGATAATGCCTCATCATCATATATTTGTAGTAACTCTGTTACTCTAGCTGAGAATAGTCCTGGGCTGTTCTTGAACATCTGTGGGAGCCTACATAAATTTTTCTGAGACCCTATTACGGAGAAAGCGGTCAAGTACCTGCTTTCTGGTGCAATGTTTTGACAAAAGAAACCATTAGATATGTCTAATGTCGTTTTATATTTTTTCCTAACTATGTTGTTCATTAGTGCAGCACTATGCGAATTTTGTACTGCAAATGTTTTGCAACATGCATTAAGGTGTCTGTAGTCCAAAACTAGACGATATGAATTGTCTGGCTTGGAGACAG